>NW_026061881.1:0-600000 GCF_023897955.1 Schistocerca gregaria
ACACCACGCGAGACAGATATGTTTGTCTACCTACCCTCCTTGGAAAATGCCTGTCTACCTAAATCTCGCTTGGAAAATATCTGTCTACCTACCCCCCATCCTTGGAAGGTGTCTGTCACCCAACTCTCCTGTCGGAAGATGTGTGGCTACCTAACCCCCCTCAGAAGATGTCTGTCTATCTATCTGCCTGTGGAATGTGTATGTCAACCTAACTCCCTTAGACAATGTCAGTCTACATACCCCCCTCGGAAGATACCTGTCTCCCAATACTCTCCCTCTACATGCCAAACTAATAGATAGCTGCCAACCTAACCCACCTCAGAAGGTCTCTGTTTATGCAAACAAACTGAACATGTATGTCTATCTACCCCCCAGAAGTTGTCTGTCTACCTGCCCCCTCAGAAAATGTCAGTCGACCTACCCCCCCTTGGAAGATTTCTGTCTACCTATAACACCTCACGGAAAATATCTGTCTACCAGCCCCCTCTCAGAAGATGTCTGTCTACCTACCACCCCTCTCAGAAGTAGTATATCTATCTACCGTACCTTTGGAACATGTCTACCTACCCCCCCCCCTCCCCAGTCAGCAGTTGCCTGTCCACCACCTACATAAGTTGTCTATCTACACCCCCTCGGAAGATGTCTGTCCAATACACCACCCACAGAAGGTATCTGTCCTACCCTCTCGAAAATGTTAGTCTACCTACACCCCAGATAATGAATGTCTACCAACCCCACCTCGGAAGATGTTTGTCTACCTACCCCATGGAAGATGTGTTTACCTACCACCACTCGTAGTATGTGTGTCTACCTACCCCCATTGGAACAATATCGGTCCCTACCAACTGCCCTTGAAGATGTATGCCTACATACCCAACACCCTCGGAAGACGTCTGGCTACCTAGCTCCCCCCCACGAAGATATCTGCCTTCATACCTACTTTCTCTTGGAAGATGTCTGTCAACGGACCCAAATTCAGAAAACGACTGCCTACCTACCCCACCTCAAAAGAAGTCTGCCTACCAACCACCGCTCGGAATATGTATGTCTACCTACACTCATTCGGAATATTGCTCTCTACCACCCCTCCCTCTGAACATGTCTATCTACCTACCTCCCTCAGAACATGTCTATCTACCAACATCCCCCACCTCTTATGAAGTCTCTCTCACTACCCCCCCCCTTCGAAAGTGACACCCTACCTACCATCCTCAGGAAATGTCAGTCTTCCCTACTCCCCATACCTCAGAAGGTGTGTCTAACTATCCCCATGGACAATGTCTGTCTACATACCCCTAGCCTCAGAAAATACTTGTCTAACTACACCCCTCAGATTATTTCTGTCTACCTACAACCCAGCCTCGGATAATGTCTGTCTACCTACCCCCTCACTAATTGTCTCTCTACCTAAGCTACCTTAGAAGATATCTGTCTACATATCCCTCATCCTCTGAAGCTGTATGTCTACTACCCTGCTCAGAAGATGTCTGTCTACTTAAAAACCCCTCAGAACATGTCTGTCTAACAACCCCCCCCCCCAGTTGTCTGTCTACCTACCCCCTTGAAGATGTCTGTCTACCTACCCCCAGTAAAATGTCTCTGTACCCATCTTCCCCTCAGAAGATGATTGTCTACCTACCCCGTACAGAAGATGCACCCCTTTCAGAAAATGTCTGTCTACCTACCCCATCCACACACGGAAGATTCCTATCTACCCACTTTGGACAATGCCTTTCTACCCAACTCAGAAATGTCTATCTACTACCATCTCAGAAGATGTCTGTCTACCTACCCCCCATTGAATATATCTGCCTACCCAACCCATCTTTGGAAGATGATTGGCTACCTACCCCATGGAAGATGTCAGGCAACCTGCCCGCTCACTTAGGAAGATGCCTACCTCCCCCTTGGAAGTGGTCTATTTTCCACCACTCAGAAGATGTCTGTCTAACTACCCCCTCTGAATGTATATGTCTATCAACTATGTCTGTTTACCTACTCCCATAAGATGTCTTCATCCCCCTCAGAAGGTATCTTCCTATATACTCCCTCCCCTTGGAAGATGTCTGTCTACATACCCAAACTAAGATGATGTCTGGCAATCTACTCCCCCACAGAAGATGTCTGTCTACCTACCACCCTTGGAACATCTATGTCTTTCTACTCCCCAGAAGATGGTCTGTCAGTCTGCCCAACTTGGAAAATGTCTGTCTACGTGCCCTCCTTCGGAAGATGTCTATCATCCCCAGCCTCAGAAGAATTATGTCTATTTGTCCCGCACCAACAGTAGATGTCTGTGTACCTACCCCCTTAAGAAGAAGTCTGTTTACCAACCCCCCTTCAGGAGATTCTCAAACCACCCACCAGGAAAGTCTCTGTCTACCTAATCTCCTCCCCCCCCCCCCTTTGGGAGATATGTGTCTACCTACAACACAACTCGGTAAATGTCTGTCTACCTACCCCTCAGAAGATGTCTGTTTATCCACACCTCCACAGATGATGTCTATCTACCTACCCCCTGCCTCCATCCTCCGAGGATGTCTGTCTTCCTACACCCTCAGAAGATGTCTGTCTACCTACCCCCCTTGGAAGATGTTTGGTCTACTTACCCCTCTAGATGATGTCTGTCTACGTACGCCCCTCAGAAGATGGCTGTCTACCAATCCACCAATGGGAGATGTCTGTCTACCAACCCCCTCGAAAGGTGCCTTTGTGCCCTACCCCCTCAGAAGATTGTCTACCTACGAACACTCAGTAAATGTATGTATACCTGCCCCCCCCCCCCCCCCCCCCCCTCGGAAGAAGTCTGTCTAATTATTCCCCACCCCTTGGTAATTTCTGTCTACATACCACTCCCTTGCAAGATGTCTGTGTACCTACTCCCTCTTGAAAGATATCTGTTTACCTACATCTTCTGTGGGGAGGTAGGAAGACACACATTTTCCGCGAGGGGTAGGTAGACAGACATATTCCAAAGCAGGGTACATGGTCAGACATCTTCTGAAGGGTGGTAGGTAGACAGACATCCTCCAAGAGGGGAGGAGACATTTTCTGTGGTGATAATGGTAGACAAACAATTCCAAGGAGGGGTAGTTAGACAGTCATCTTCTGAGTGGTTGTTTCTTAGTCAGACGTCTTCAAGGGGGAGGATTGGTAGACCGACAGTTTCCAAGGGGGGAGACATTTTTCGATTGGGGCCAAATAGGTAAACAGATATCCTTTGAGAGGGAGGTAGACATTTTCCGGGGGGGGGGGGGAGATATTTTCGAGGGGGAGAGTAGATTGACATCTTCTGGGAGGGGGAGATAGTATTCTTCCATGGGGGGAGGTGAGTTGTCAGACATCTTCAAAGGTTGGGGGGGGGGGTCGGTAGACAGACATCTTCCAAGAAATGTCGGTAAGTAGACAGACATATTCTGTGGGAAGTGATGGTATGTACACTTACATCTTCTGATGGGTTCGGGTAGATAAACAGGCATCTTTCATGATGGGGGGATAGAGCTCCTCGAAGATGGGGTGTAGATGTCTTTGGCAAGGAGGGTAGATAGACATATTCCGAGAGGGGGTTAGATAGATTTCTTCCATAGCGGGGATAGATAGACTTGTCCCGAGTTTGTGAGGTAGACAGACATACAGACATCTTCCTAGAATTTGGAGGTAGACAAACATATTCAGAATGGGCAGTAGACACATTCCAAATGAAGGGAGGCTGTAGAAATCTTCTGAGTCTAGGATAAATGTTCTCTGAGAGGAGGGGCTAGATGGAAATCTTAACAGGGGTGGGGTAGGTAGTCAGACATATTCTGAGAGGAGGGGGTTTGATAGACAGGCATCTTTCATGAGGTGAGTTATAGACATCCGCCTGGGGGATAGACATCTTCTGAGGTGGGGATAGGTATCATCCAGTGGGTGTAGATATCTGTGGGTGGGGTAGATAGACATCTTCTGAGGTGTTGGTTGATAGTCACCTTCCTAGTGGAGGGATACAGATATTTTCCGCCTGGGCTGGGTAGATAATCTTCTGAAGGGGGGTAGACGTCTTCCAAGGGGGGGGTAGAGAGACAGCTTCTGAGGGGGTAGATAGACATTTTCCAAGGATGGGGGCAGATACACATCTTCCGAGGGGGGTAGATACACCTCTTCCGAGGAAGTGTATGGATAGATAATCTTATGAGGTGGGTGTTGGTAGGCATCAGCTGAAGGGGGCTAGATTGGCATCTTCCGATGTGGATGGGTTTAGGTAGGCATTTTTAGAGGGAGGGATTTCTTCCCAGGGGTTTAGATAGGCATCTTCCAAGTGGGTGTAGAATGACAATCTCAGAGAGGGGGGTAGACAAAATCTTCCGAGAGGGGGTAGGTAGAAAGACATCTTTCGATGGGAGAGTAGGTAAGCACACATCTTTTGAGTGTGGTTGGTAAACTGACATCTTCCAAAGGGGCAAGGTAGACATATAGTTTCTGAGGGTGGGGCATAGGTAGACTGCACTTTCCGATGTGTGGTAAGTAGAATTACATCTTCTGAAGTGATGGGGTTAGGTAGACAGACATTTTCAAAGGGGTGTAGGTATACAGACATATACCTAGGGGGAAGGTAGACAGACATGTCCCGAGTGGTGGTAGGTAGACAGCCATCTTCCAGTTGGGTAGGTACACAGACATCATCCAAGGAGGTTAGAAGGACAGACATTTTCCATGTGGGGGTTGGTAGACATAAATCATCTGAGGGGGGAGAGACATCTTTTGAGGGGAGGGTACATAGACGGACATCTTCAGAGAGGAGGTAGTCATCCTCCGAGAGGGAGATAGTCATCCTCCGAGAGGGGGAGTAGATGTCTTCCGAGATGGGAGCAGTTGTACATCTTCCACTGGTCTTAGCTAGGCAGACATCTTCTGAGGGAGGGTATGTAGACAGACATCTTCTGAGGGGATAACGTCGACAGTCATCTTCTGATCGGGGTGGGTGGGTAGACAGACATCTTCCGAGTGGTGGTAGGTATGGAGACATCTTCTGAGGCTGGATTTGGTAGACAGGCATCTTCCAAGGGGGGGTGTTGGAAGACAGATATTTTTCAAGGGGTGGGAAACATCTTCTAAAGGATGCAGTTTGGTAAGCAGTATCCTCCGAGAGGGGTCTAGACATTCTGTGAGGGGGATAATGTCGACAGTCATCTTCTGATTGGGGGGGGGGGGGGTAGGTAGAAAGACATCTTCCGAGGAGTGTTAGGTATGGAGACATCTTCTGAGCCTGGGTGCGGTAGAAAGACATCTTCCAAGGGGTGGAGGGGGGGTGTTGGAAGACAGACATCTTCCAAGGGGTGGGAAGCACCTTCTAAAGGATGCAGTTTGGTAGACAGACATCCTACGAGAGAGGATCTAGACATTCTCAGATGGGGAGTGTATATCTTCTGAGAGGAGTGGTAGATTGACATCTTCCGAGAGGGGGGAGATACTTTTCTTCCATGGCGGCAATAGATAGATATCTTCCGAGAGGAGGTACATAGATAGACATGTTTAAATGTGTGGTGAATGTACACAGACAACTTTCGAGAAGGGGGGTAGGTATACAGACATCCTCAGAGGGGGTGGGTTGGGAGACAGACATCTTCCGAGATAGGGATAAGATAGAGACAAATCATTCAAGGTGTGGTAGATAAATATACAGATTCTGAGGGGTTTAGGTAAACATTCATATTATGACGGGTTGTGGGTGCAGGTAGACAGAAACCATCCGAGGAGGGGTATTTAGACAGATAATGTCTGAGAGGGTTTATGTAGACTGGCATCTTCTGAGGGGTTGTAGGAGGACAGATATCTTCCAAGTGGAGGGTTGGTAGACAGACATCTTCAGATGTGGGGTGGGGTAGGTAGCCAGACATCTTCCAATAGGGGGTTGGTAGGCAGACATATCATGTGAGGGGATGGTTTAGACAGCCTTCTTCTGATGGGTGGGTGGGTAGACTGACATCTTCCATGATGGGGCGTAGGCAGAGAGACATTGTCCGAGGCAGGGTGACTATAGACATTTTTCGAGAGGGGGGGTAGTTAGACAGACTTCTTATGGGGGGTTGTAGGTAAACTGACCTCTTCAGAGGGGTGGCGTAGAATGACATTTGCCAAGAGGGGTAGGTAGAGAGACATTTTCCGATGGTGGAAAGTAGACAACATCTTCTGATGAGTGTAGGTAGACAGACATCTTCCGAGGGGGATGTGTAGGTGGACATACATCTTCCGATGGTTGGTGGGTACATAGACAGACATATTCCAATGGGTGCGGTAGGTAGACAAACATCTTCCAAGTGCGGGCGTCGTAGACAGATATCATACAAAAGTTCATGTAGGTAGACACCTATCTTCTGAGGGGGTGTAGGGAGACAGACATTTTCCGAGGGGTGTACATAGACATACATTTTCCACGTGGGGTCTAGGTAGACAGACATCTTCAGATGAGGGGGTAATTAGACAATCATCTTCTGGGGTAGGCTGACAGACATATTCAGAAGTATGGGTTGGTAGACAATACTTTATGACTGGAGGGATGTAGAGAGACATCTTCCAAGGGGTGTAAGTAGGTAGACAGACCTCTTCTGTTGTGGGATTTGTAGGTAGGCAGACATCTTCCGAAGCAGAGGTGTTGGTAAACAGACAATTATCATGGACAGGGTTAGGTAGGCAGACATCTTCCCAGTGAAGTTTTGTAGACAGACATCTTCCAACGAGGGGTTAGGTAGACTGACACCTTCTGAGGCAGGGTAGGTAGATAGTCATCTTCGGAGGAGTGTTTGGTATACAGACATCTTCCGAACGGGTGTAGGTATACAGACATATACCTAAGGGGGAGGTAGACAGACATCATGGGAGTGGGGGTACGTAGACAGACAGGTGGGTAGGTATACAGACATCTTCCGAGGGGGATTAGGAGGACAGACATTTTCCATTTGAGGGTTGATAGACTTACATCATCTGAGGGAGGAGAAATATCTTTTGAGAGGAGGGTATGTAGACAGACATTTCAGAGAGAGGGTAGACATCATCCGAGAGGGAGGTAGTCATCCTCCAACACAGGGGTAGATATCTTCCAAGAGGGGTGTAAATAAATATCTTCCAAGATGCGAGGTAGATGGACCTCTTCCGAGGGTTTTAGGTAGGCAGACATGTTCCGAGGTGTGGCATGTAGACATACACCTTCTGAGGGGAATAAGGTAGACAGTCATCTTCTTATGGGAAATGGGTAGGTAGACAGACATATTCCAAGGGAGGGGGGGTAGGTAAGGAGGAGATATATTTTGAGGGTGAGTTCAGTACTCAGACATCTTCTGAGGGGTGTTCATGGTAGACAGACATCTTTCAAAGGGGGGGAGACATGTTCCAAAGTATGCGTTTTGGTATACAGACATCCTCCAAGAGGGGTGTGGACATTCTCTGATGTGGGAGTAGATATCTTCCCAGAGGAGTGGTAGTTTAACAACTTCCGAGAGGGGGGGGTTGGGTAGGCAGACAGATATCCTCAGAGGTAGGGGTAGGGAGACAGATATCTCCCACAGGAGGGATAAAATCGAATCATTTGAAGGGGGTAGATAGGCATACATCTTCTGAGGGGTTTAGGTAGACATTCATCTTATGACAGGGGAAGGGGGTAGGTAGACAGATCATGCGGGGGGGGGGGATATGTAGATAGATATCTTACGAGAGGGGGGTAGGTAGGCAGACATATTCTGAAGAGTTGTAGGAGGACGGACATATTCCAAGGGGGTAGGTAGACAGGCATCTACAGAGGGGGTTAGGTAGACAGTCTTATCAGAGGTGTATAGGTAGACAGACATCTTCTAAGGGGTTTGGTAGACCAACATTTCCTAAGGAGTGGCAGGTAGACAAACTTCTTCCGAGTGTGGGTGGGTATGTAGACAGACACCAGTAAAGAATTGTAGGCTGACAGACATCCTTTGTGATAGATGGTAGGTAGGCAGAAATATTCCGAAGGGAGGGTTGGAAAACATACATCTTCCAATGGAAGGGGTAGGTAGTCATACATCTTCTGAGGGCTGGGTTTAGGTATACAGAGATCTTTCCAAGGGGGGGCAGGTAAGTAGACAGACATATACTCAGGGTAGGGGGATGAGAGACAGACATTTTCCGAGGGGGAGGGGTAGGTAGACAGACATCTTCTGATGGTTGGGTAGGTAGACAGACATCTTCCGGGGTGGACAGCTAATCGGACATGGTTTGAGGGAGCTTAGGTAGACAGACATTTCCGATGGGGAGTGTAGGTAGACAGACATATTCTAAGGGTGGGGAGATGAGAGACATTTTCTGATGTGGAGATAGGTAGACAGACGTCTTCTGAGGGGTTGTAGGTAGACAGACATCTTCCAAGCGGGAGCTGTAGGTAGACAGACATCTTCAGAAGGAGATTGTAGGTTGATGGACATATTTTGTGCAGGTAATGATAGATAAACAAATTCCAAGGGGTGGTAGTTTAACAGACATCTTCCCAGGGGGGCTGAGTAGATAGACAGACATCATCCAACGTGGGTAGACAGACATATTCCAGGTGGAGTAGACATCCTCCAAGGGGTAGACATCTTCGAATTGTGGTGAGGGTAGACAGACATCCTATGAGAGTGGGGTTAGAGATTCTCTGAGAGGGAGGTGTAGATAGCTACCAAGAGTGGAGGTAGATAGACATATTCCGAGTGGGGGGGGGGGGGGTTGGATAGAAATCTTCTGGGGGTTGAAATTTGGCAGTTGGTAGACTGGACTTTTCTGAGACTGTGTTTGGAAGACATTTTCCGAGGTGGGAGGTAGACAGATATATTCCGAGGCAGTTGGTAGGTAGACAGACTAATTCCAGGGTGGTTGGTATGCTGACAGACATCTTCTGAGGGGGGGGGGGGGGTAGACAGACATCGCCTGAGGGGCTGGAAGACACCTTCCAAAGTTTGGGGGTCTCTAGACATCTTCCGAGACAGGGGTAAACAACTTCCGAGTGGGGGGGCTGAGTAGGGGTTGGGATAGGTAGACAGACAAATTCCGAGAGGGCAGGTAGGTAGATAGACTTCTCCTTAGTTTGGGGGGGGGGGGGGGGTGTTGAGAGACATCTTTCAGGGTGGTAGACATCTTACGAGGTGGGGAGAGAGTTTTTGTGGGGGTATAGATAGACATCTTCACAGGGTGAGGTAGGTGGACAAACATCTTCCTTAGGGGGGTGAGGTAGGCAGACATCTGACGAGGGGGCAGGTAGACAGACATCTCCTGTGGAGAGTTACGTAGACTGACATTTTATAAGGAGCAAGTAGGTAGAATTACATATTAGGTGGTGGGGCGATGAGAGACAGACAGCTTTCGATGGGGTAGAGGTTGTATGAAATCTTCCGATGTGGGAGGTGTAGGTAGATATCATCTGAGAGGGGTAGGTACACAGACATCTCCCGAGGGGTGGGGTAGGTAGACATTCATATTCTGTGGGGAGGGGTAGGTAGTCATACATATTCTAAGGGGGGGGGGGGTTAGGTAGACAGACATATTCCAAGGGTGTGGGTAGGTACACAGACATCATCTGAGGGGGGAGGGGAGGTGCAGGTTGACAGAGATCTTCCATGGATGGGTAGCTCGGTAGATATCTTCTGAGGGGGATAGATAGGCATATTTCGAAGGTGGGGTAGATAGCCACCTTCCCAGGGGGGGGGGGGGGGGCAGATCATCATGGGTGTGACGTCACGTGAGCTGCACTGCTGTTGAAATAGCTTGTTTATGTTTTATAAATTTTAGACTTCATTTACGTATTTTAAAGTTTTTTTGTGTTATTATTTTTGCCGTAAAAGCAAATTATTAGTGGATATTCATTTATCTCAGTGTTTCTTCCTGTGGTATTGACTCGAGTGGTCTATTATGTGTAAGTGTGCTTCCATGGTTCGTCTAAGCCTCGCGCCTCATCAGCGTGTTTACATTTTGCGGCGTGCACTGCATCTGCAGCGGTTATAAGCTAAGTACTGACGAACTTGTTTGTGCTCTGTAATACGTTATTAAACTGAATAGATTGCAGTGGTGTTGCTTGCCATTTTTGGCGAAATAATGACTTAATAAACTCTTGTAATCGTTCGCTCGCTGTGTTTTATAGAGTTTTCAGTGTGTTGAAGTCGTTTAGTAAATTTCGTGCTTTAGTTTTCAACTGGCGTTTAGTTTAAATTTTTTGGTTTTAGCCAATAATTTTGTGAAGTTTTGCTGGTATTGGTATCGGCTGTGTTGTAGTAGTATTAATACAAGTAGCTGCTTTCTTAGTAGGCAGAGAATTTCGAGACCGTAGTTGTTAGTTCTTAAATAGTGCTGCTTTTGTAACTGAACTTTGGTAACGTAGACGTATAGTTTTTTTTAGTAACTGTAAAATTTTATCGTGAGTGAGAAGTGATTGCTATGTCGTAGGTTTGTGAGTAGTGGATTAAGCTGTGGGATTTGTTCAAAGTATTTTCATTGGGGGGAATGCGGTGGGGAAGCCAGTGGTCATTTGAGGGTGATCCTGTCCTGGGAATGTAGAATCTGTAATAGAAACAAGTTAATAGAGGAGCAGGAGCGTAAGATCTGTGCCCTTCAGGTGCAGTTACAATGCGCAAAGGAGGAACTAGATAAGTTGAGGAGGGTGAAGGGTGCTGGGGAATGGGAACTGGCAGTTGACAAGAAGATAGATAGGAAAAGGAGGTAGTCAGACAGTTTTACTTTGCATACATGCAATAGATACGACAAACTGTCAAAGTTGAGCGGAGAGGAGCCTCGTGTAGCTGTATATGGAGGTAACTTGCAGCCGTCCTCAGCAATTAGGAGGCCTAGGTTCTGCTGCTAGGTAGTTACCGGGTAGAGGTGTGGGCCAGCATTTGCAAGAAGTTTTGTGGAGTGAGTACCAGGTCACAAGCATTGTGAAGCCTAATGCAGGGTTGGCTCAGGTGGCTGAAAGCATAGGGGAGTTATGTAAGAATTTTACAAAGGAGGATCAGGTAGTGATAGTGGGTGGTGCTGGGAGCAGTCGCAATAGGGACAGGGGGTATGATGTCAGTGGTGACTTGGTTAAGATAGCTACTCAAACTGGTGGCACTAATGTGCTTTTCGTGCAACTGTTTCAGCATAATGATCGGCCACACCTTAATGCGGCTGTTGGGGGCGTAATTGTGGGGCTGGGGAGTGCAGTGATGGGAGAGGGCATGGATCACATCTCAGTGGTGCCAGTTGGGTCTATCAGTAGATGGGGTTTCACTAGGCATGGCCTGCACCTCAATAGGTATGCGAAGGAGAGGCTACCTAAGCTTATAGGTGACAGTGTAGTGGGTGGTGGTGGCGGTAGTGGTGTCACTCATGGAAAAATTCCTGTAGTATTTGGTGTTAGAGCTGCACCTTTTTAATACTGAAGTCAGCTGATTGGTATACCAGCTTAAAGGAAGTGCCTCTAAGGTTCAAAAATGGTTCTAATGGCTCTGAGCACTATGCAAATTAACATATGGGGTCATCAGTCGCCTAGAACTTAGAACTAATTAAACCTAACTAACCTAAGGACGTCACACACATCCATGCCCGAGGCAGGATTCGAACCTGCGACCGTAGCAGTCGCGCGGTTCCGAACTGAGCGCTTAGAACCGCAAGACCACCGCGGCCGGCGTGCCTCTAAGGGCTCTCCTCCAGAGGATGTAATGTTTCCAAGTAGAGAAGGAATTGGCATATTTCATCAGAATATAAGAGTTATTAGAGATAAAGTTAGTGAACTGCTAACAGATGTTAACGCTGAAATTATTTGTATATCAGAGCACCACTTCAATAAATTGATAATTTATAGGCTTCCTTTACCAGGCTACATATTACCTGGCTGTTTCTCAAGGAGTTCCTTGCGGGGTGGGGAGGTGTCTCCGTACATAAAAAACAGTACGTTACTTGAGTCCATAGACTTATCACGACACTGCACTGAACAGATATTTGAAAGTTGTGCAGCATTAGTTGAATTTAGTGAAACTCAACTTCTAATTGCTGGTGTTTATAGGGCCTCTAACTCAAACTTCAGAGCATTTTTGCTTAAGCTAGAGAGGGTTCTTGATTCACTTTGTAGGAAGTACCAGAAAGTAGTTATATGTGGGGACTTCAATATTAATTTTGTATATGATTGTGCAAGAAAAAGGGGGGTTGGGTTGTTTGGGGAAGGAGACCAGACAGCGATGTCATTGGTCTCATCGGATTAGGGAAGGATGGGGAAGGAAGTCGGCCATGCCCTTTGAGAGGAACTAACCCAGAATTTGCCGGGAGTGATTTAGGGAAATCACGGAAAACCTGAATCAAGATGGCTGAACGCGGGACTGAACCGTCGTCCTCCCGAATGTGAGTCCAGTGCCTTAACCACTGCGCCACCTCGCTCGGTCCCAAGAAAAATGATGTTGGTAGATCTCCTAAATTCAAATGACCTGATGCCAACTGTGTTTTTTTTTTTTTTTTCAAACTAGGGTGCAGGCGAATAGTAGCACAATTATAGACAATATTTTTATTCGTTCTTCAATACTAGATGGGCATCCTGTTAGTAAAAAAGGGAATGGCCTTTCAGACCATAATGCACAAATTTTAACACTAAAAGGTTTTTGTACTCAACCCAATGTCATATTTAGTTACAAACAACGTAGGAAAGTCAATCCAACAGCAATAGAGTGTTTTTTAAAACTTGTAAAGGAACAAGAGTAGCAAGATGTTTATAGTGCCAATAATACACATGATAAATACAATGCTTTCCATGGCACATTTCTCATGCTCTTTGAGAGTTGTTTTCCATTAGAACATTCTGAATGGGGTACTAGCAGTAATAGACAGCACAGTTGGCTGACTAGTGGGATAATGATTTCATGTAGAACATAGGGCGAATTATATCAAAATGTTAGAAGTAGTCACAATCAAGCTAAATAAAAATTTAGTTTCAACAGGAAATCATACAAATTTCTTCGCAAATACCTTTCTGAGATTGACGTCTGAAATACTCCTCTGTGATACAAACAAGAGAGAGATTGAGTCAATAACTATATCACTGAAGACTAAGGACTCTCATGGATATGATGGAGTGCCTAGAAGCATATTAAAGTACTGTGCTGCACATGTTAGCCCTGTATTTAGCCATATTTGCAATTTTTCCTTTAGAGTTGGTCAGTTTCCTGACCGATTAAAGTACTCATCAGTAAAGCCGCTTTATGAAAAGGGAGAAAGGGATAATATAGATAATTTTAGACCTACTTCTATGCCATCAGTGTTTGCAAAAGTTACCGAAAAGGCTGTGCATGTAAGGTTAATTGATCACTTGATATCACACAATTTGCTGTCAAATGAACAGTTCGGTTTTAGAAGCCGTCTGACAACTGAAAATGCTGTATTCTGGCGTACAGACGTACTTTTATGCAAAATCGTAAGGTCCTAGCTCTTGTCCAATGCACCAAAGCCGACAAATAAGGGAATAACCGATAACTAAAACTTGAATAGTACTGCTTCTTACTGGCTACTACATCTTCTTAGAAGATATTTCTGTGTTTTAATATGATGTTTTCAGTTTCCTCCGCATACCGCAACACGCGACATAATTTTGCAGACGATAAATGTAACCGTTTCAGAGAGAAAAGCGGCCAATGTGAAGATGTGGCAATAAAGTCGATTCGATAGCAAATGACGAAAGCGGGCGGATTTCTGAAGTTTTTACTACGTATGAAAAGTTTCCACATTCTCCCGTGCAACGTGGTTTCCAGACGTGGTTTCATGCTGAATCTTTAGGTCGTCGGTCATGTGCAATGTACCAAAGCCGGCAAATAAGTGAATAACCGATAACTAAAACTTGACTACTACTGCTTGTTACTGGCCGATAACATCTTCTTAGAAGCTTCTTCTGTGTTCTACTATGGTGCTTTTAGTGTCTCCGCATACAGCGGCAAGAGACATAACTTTGCAGACGATGTATGTGACCGATTCAGAGAGAAAATCGACCAATATGACGATCTGGCGTTAAGTCGATTCTTTTGGCAAATGACGAAAACGGGCGGATTTCTCATGGAGTTACTACATATGAAAGCTTTTCTCATTCTCCCGTGCAACGTGGCGTACAGACGTACTTTCATGCAAAATCTTAAGAACTTAGCTCATGTCCAATGTACCAAAGCCGGCAAATAAGTGAATAAACCGATATTTAAACTTGAATAGTACTGCTTCTTATTGGCTATTACATCTTCTTAGAAGCTTTTTCTGTGTTCTAATATGATGTTTTCAGTTTTTTCTGCATACCGCAACACGCGACATAATTTTGCAGCCGCTAAATGTAACCGTTTCAGAGAGAAAAGCGGCCAATATGACGATCTGACATTAAGTCGATTGGATGGAAAATGTCGAAAACGGGCGGATTTCTCATGTTGTTACTACATATGAACATTTTTTATATTCTCCGGTGCAACGTGGCGTACAGACGTACTCTCATGCATAATCTTAAGGTCCTAGTTCATGTCCAATGCACCAAGGCGGCAAATAAGTGAATAACCGATAACTAAAGCATGTATATTACTGCTTCCTACTTTCGATATCTTCTTTGAAGCTTTTTCTTTGTTCTAATATAATGTTTTCAGTTTTTTCCGCATACCCCAACACGCGACATAACTTTACAGACGATAAATGTAACCGTTTCAGAGAGAAAAGTAGCCAATTTGACGATCTGACAATAAGTCGATTCAATGGCAAATGTCGAAAACGGGCGGATTTCTCATGTTGTTAGTACATATGAACACTTTTCACATTCTCCCGTGCAACGTGGCGTACATACGTACTTTCATGCAAAATCTTAAGCTCCTAGCTCATGTCCAACCGTGCGACTGCTAAGGTCGCAGGTTCGAATCCTGCCTGGGGCATGAATGTGTGTGATCTCCTTGGGTGAGTTAGGTTTAAGTAGTTCTAAGTTCTAGGGGACTAACGACCTCAGCAGTTGAGTCCCATTGTGCTCAGAGCCATTTGAACTGATGTTTAATGCACCAAAGCCGGCAAATAAGTCAATAGTATAGTTCTGCTTGCTACTTTCGATTACATCTTCTTCGAAGCTTTTTCTGTGTTCTAATATAATGTTTTCAGTTTTTTTCCATACCGCAACACGCGACATAATTTTGCAGACGATGGATGTAACCTGTTCAGAGAGAAAAGCGGCCAATGGGACGATCTGGCAATACATTCGACTCTATAGCAAATGATGAAAGCGATCGGGTTTCTTAGGTTTTTACTACATATGAACGCTTTCCACATTCTCCCGTGCAACGTGTCGTACAGACGTACTTTCTTGCAAAATCTTAACGTCCTAGCTCATGTCCAAGGCACAAAAGCCGGAAAATAAGTGAGTAATCGATAACTAGAACTTGACTAGTACTGCTTGTTACTGGCCAATTACATCTTCTTAGAAGCTTCTTCTGTGACTACTATAGTGATTTTAGTATCTGCGCATACCGCGGCAAGCGACATAACTTTGCATACGATGAATGTAACCGTTTCAGAGAGAAAAGCCACCAGTGTGACGATCTGTCATTAAGCCGATTCGACGGCAAATGACGAAAACGAGCGGATTTCTCATGGTGTTACTACATATGAAAACTTTTCTCATTCTCCCGTGCAACGTGGCGTACAGACGTACTTTCATGCAAAATCTTAAGGTCGTAGCTCATGTCCAATGCACCAAAGCCGGCAAATAAGTGAATAAACCGTTAACTGAAACTTGAATAGTACTGCTTCTTACTGGCAATTACATCTTCTTTGAAGCTTTTTCTGTATTCTAATATAATGTTTTCAGCTTTTTCCGCATACCGCAACACGCGACATAATTTTGCAGACGATAAATGTAACCGTTTCAGAGAGAAAAGCGCCCAATGTGAAGATGTGGCAATAAAGTCGATTCGATAGCAAATGACGAAAGCGGGCGGATTTCTGAAGTTTTTACTAAGTATGAACAGTTTCCACATTCTCCCGTGCAACGTGGTTTCCAGACGTGGTTTCATGCTGAATCTTTAGGTCGTCGGTCATGTGCAATGTACCAAAGCCGGCAAATAAGTGAATAACCGATAACTAAAACTTGACTACTACTGCTTGTTACTGGCCGATAAAATCTTCTTAGAAGCTTCTTCTGTGTTCTACTATGGTGCTTTTAGTGTCTCCGCATACCGCGGCAAGAGACATAACTTTGCAGACGATGAATGTGACCGATTCAGAGAGAAAATCGACCAATATGACGATCTGGCGTTAAGTCAATTCTTATGGCAAATGACGAAAACGGGCGGATTTCTCATGGTGTTACAACATATGAAAGCTTTTCTCATTCTCCCGTACAACGTGGCGTACAGACGTTCTTTCATGCAAAATCTTAAGATCTTAGCTCATGTCCAATGTACCAAAGCCGGCAAATAAGTGAATAAACCGATATTTAAACTTGAATAGTACTGCTTCTTATTGGCTATTACATCTTCTTAGAAGCTTTTTCTGTGTTCCAATATGATGTTTTCAGTTTTTTCTGCATACCGCAACACGCGACATACTTTTGCAGCCGCTAAATGTAACCGTTTCAGAGAGAAAAGCGGCCAATATGACGATCTGACATTAAGTCGATTCGATGGAAAATGTCGAAAACGGGCGGATTTCTCATGTTGTTACTACATATGAACATTTTTTATATTCTCCCGTGCAACGTGGCGTACAGACGTACTCTCGTGCATAATCTTAAGGTCCTAGCTCATGTCCAATGCACCAAGGCGCAAATAAGTGAAAAACCGATAACTAAAGCATGTATACTACTGCTTCCTACTTATGATTATATCTTCTTTGAAGCTTTTTCTGTGTTCTAATATAATGTTTTCAGTTTTTTCCGCATACCCCAACACGCGACATAACTTTACAGACGATAAATGTAACCGTTTCAGAGAGAAAAGTAGCCAATATGACGATCTGACAATAAGTCGATTCAATGGCAAATGTCGAAAACGGGCGGATTTCTCATGTTGTTAGTACATATGAACACTTTTCACATTCTCCCGTGCAACGTGGCGTACATACGTACTTTCATGCAAAATCTTAAGGTCCTAGCTCATGTCCAACCGTGCGACTGCTAAGGTCGCAGGTCCGAATCCTGCCTGGGGCATGGATGTGTGTGATCTCCTTGGGTGAGTTAGGTTTAAGTAGTTCTAAGTTCTAGGGGACTAACGACTTCAGCAGTTGAGTCCCATTGTGCTCAGAGCCATTTGAACTGATGTTCAATGCACCAAAGCCGGCAAATAAGTCAATAGTATAGTTCTGCTTGCTACTTTCGATTACATCTTCTTAGAAGCTTTTTTTGTGTTCTAATATGATGTTTTCAGTTTCTTCCGCATATTGCAATACGCGACATACATTTCCAGACGATAAATGTAACTGTTTCAGAGAGAAAAGCGGCCAATGTGACGATCTGGCATCAAGTCGATTCGATGGCAAATGACGAAACCGGGCGGATCTCTCAAATTTTTACTACATATGAACAGTTTTCACATTCCAGCGCGCAATGTGATTTCCAGACGTCGTTTCATGCGAAATCTATAGGTCGTCGGTCATGTCCAATATACCAAAATCGGCAAATAAGTGAATTACCGATAACTATATCTTAAATAGTACTGCTTCTTATTGGCGATTACATCTTCTTCGAAGCTTTTTCTGTGTTCTAATATAATGTTTTCAGTTTTTTTCCATACCGCAACACGCGAAATAATTTTGCAGACGATGGATGTAACCTGTTCAGAGAGAAAAGCGGCCAATGGGACGATCTGGCAATACATTCGACTCGATAGCAAATGACGAAAGCGATCGGGTTTCTCAAGTTTTTACTACATATGAACGCTTTCCACATTCTCCCGTGCAACGTGTCGTACAGACGTACTTTCTTGCAAAATCTTAAGGTCCTAGCTCATGTCCAATGCAATAAAGCCGCAAATAAGTGAATAGCCGATCGCTTAAACTTGAATAGTACTGCTTCCTACTTTCGATTACATCTTCTTAGAAGCTTTTTTTGTGTTCTAATAAGATGTTTTCAGTTTTTTCCGCATATTGCAATACGCGACATACATTTCCAGACGATAAATGTAACTGTTTCAGAGAGAAAAGCAGCCAATGTGAAGATGTTGCAATAAAATAGATTCGGTAGCAAATGACGAAAGCGGGCGGTTTTCTCCAGTTTTTACTACATATGAACAGTTTCCACATTCCCCCGTGCAATGTGGTTTCCAGACGTCGTTTCATGCAAAATCTTTACGTCGTCGGTCATGTCCAATGTACCAAAGGCGGCAAATAAGTGAATAACCGATAACTAAAACTTGAATAGTACTGCTTCTTATTGGCGATTACTTCTTAGAAGCTTTTTCTGTGTTCTAAGATGATGTTTTCAGTTCTTTTCCGCATATTGCAACACACGACATAAATTTCCAGACGGTAAATGTAACCTTTTCAGTGAGAAAAGCGGCCAATATGACGCTCTATCATTAATTCGATTCGATGGCAAATGTCGAAAACGGGCGGTTTTTTCATGTGGTTACTACATGTGAACACTTTTCACATCCTCCTGTGCATCGTGGTTTCCAGACGTCGTTTCATGCAAAATCATTAGGTCGTCGGTCATGTCCAATGTACCAAAGCCGGCAAATATGTGAATAACTGATAACTAACACTTGAATAACACTGCTTGTTACTGGCCGATTACATTTTCTTAGAAGCATCCTCTGTGTTCTACTATTTTGCCTTTAGTGTCTGCGCATACCGCGGCAATCGACGTAACTTTGCAGACGATGAATGTAACAGTTTCAAAGAGTAAAGCGGCCAATGTGACGATCTGGCATTAAGTCGATTCGAAGGATAATGTCGAAAACGGTCGGATTTCTCATGTTGTTACTACATATGAACATCTTTTACATTCACCCGTGCAACGTGGCGTACAGACGTACTCTCATGCAAAATCTTAAGGTCCTTGCTCATGTCCAATGCACCAAGGCGGAAAATAAGTGAATAACCGATAACTAAAGCTTGTATATTACTGCTTCCTACTTTCGATTACATCTTCTTAGAAGCTTTTTCTGTGTTCTAATATAATGTTTTCAGTTTTTTCCGCATATTGCAATAAGCGACATAAATTTCCAGGCGATAAATGTAACTGTTTCAGAGAGAAAAGCGGCCAATGTGAGGATCTGGTAATACTTTCGATTCGATAGCAAACGACGAAAGCGATTGAATTCCTCAGGTTATTACTACGTATGAACACTTTCCACATTCTCCCGTGCAACGTGGCGTACAGACGTACTTTGATGCAAAATCTTAAGGTCCTAGTTCATGTCCAACCGTGCGACTGCTAAGGTCGCAGGTTCGAATCCTGCCTGGGGCATGGATGTGTGTGATCTCCTTAGGTGTGTTAGGTTTAAGTAGTTCTAAGTTGTAGGGGACTAATGATCTCAGCAGTTGAGTCCCATTGTGCTCAGAGCCATTTAAACTGATGTCCAATGCACCAAAGCCGGCAAATTAGTAAATAACCGATAGCTAAAACGTGAATAGTACTGCTTCCTACATTCGATTACATCTTCTTAGAAGCTTTTTTCGTGATCTAATATGATTTTTTCAGTTTTTTCCTCATATTGCAATACGCGACATACATTTCCAGACGATAAATGTAATTGTGTCAGAGAGAAAAGCTGCCAATGTGAAGATGTGGCAATATAATAGATTCGGTAGCAAATGACGAAAGCTGGCGGTTTTCTGTAGTTTTTACTACATATGAACAGTTTCCACATTCCCCCGTGCAAAGTGGTTTCCAGACGTCGTTTCATGCAAAACTTTAGGTCGTCGGTCATGTCCAATGTACCAAAGGTGGCAAATATGTGAATAACCGACAACTAAATCTTGAATAGTGCTGCTTCTTATTGGCGATTACATCTTCGTAGAATGTGCTTCTGTATTATACTATGTTGCTTTTGTGTCTCCACATACTGCGGCAAGCGACATATCTTTGCAGACGATGAATGTCTTTACTACATATGAACACTTTTCACATTTTCATATGCAACGCGTCTGCTAGACCTCCCCTCATGCAAAATCTTAAGGTACTAACTCATGTACAAGGCACCAAAGTCGGCTAAATTTTCAATTTTCGGTAATTAAAACTTGAATTGTATTGCTTCTTGCCGGCTACTACATCAACTTAGAAGCTTCTTCTGTGTTCTACTATGGTGCTTTTAGTGTCTCCGCATACCTCAGAACGCAACATAGCTTTGCACACGATAAATGTAACCGTTTCAGAGAGAAGAGCAGCCAATGTGACGATCTGGCATAAAGTAGATTCGATAGCAAATGACGAAAACGAACGAATTTCTCTGGTTTTTACTACATATGAACACTCTTCACATTCTCCCATGCAACGTGGCTGCTAGTCCTCCCTTCATGCAAAATCTTAAAGTTCTAGCTCATGTTTAAGGCACCAAAGCCGGCTAAAATATCACAAGTCGATAACTGATTTTGAGTCGTACTGCTTCTTACTGGTTATTAATTCAACTTAAAAGCTTCTTCTGTGTTCTACTATGGTACTTTTAGTGTCTCCGCATTCCGCAGCACGCGACATAGTTTTACACACGATAAATGTAACCGTTTCATACAGAAGAGCGGCAAATGTGACTATCTGACACTAAGTCGATTCGATAGCAAATGACGAAAACGGGCGGATCTCTTACGTTTTTACTACATATGAATACTTTTCACATTCTCCCGTACAACGGGCTGATAGTCCTCACTTCATGCAACATCTTAAGGTTCTTGCTCATGTCCAAGGCACCAAAACCGGCTAAAAAATCCAAAATCGATAACTAAAACTTAAATTGTACTGCTTCTTACTGTCTATTACATAAACTTAGAAGTTTCTTCTGTGTTCCACTACTGTGCTTTCAGTGTATCCGCATATCGCAGCACGCGACATAGCTTTGCACACGATACATGTAACCGTTTCAGAGAGAAGTGTGGCCAAAGTAAGGATCTGACATTAAGTCGATTCAATAGCAAATGACGAAAACGGGCGGATTTCTCAGGTTTTTACTACATATGAACACTATTCACATTGTCCCGTGCAACGTGGCTGCTAGTCCTCCATTCATGAATAATCTTAATGTCCAAGCTCATGTCCAAGGCACCAAAGCCGGCTAAAAAGTCAAAAATCGATAACTAAACTTGAGTTGTACTGCTTCTTACTTGCTATTACATCAACTTATAATCTTATTCTGTGATCTACTATGGTGCTTTTAGTGTCTCCGCATATCGCAGCACGCAGCATAGCTTTGCACACTATAAATGTAACCGTTTCAGAGAGAATAGTGGCCAATGTGACCATCTGACATTAACTCGATTCGATAGCAAATGACGAAACGGGCAGATTTATTAGGTTGTTTCTACATATGAACACTTTTCACATTCCCACGCGCAACGCGGCTGCTAGTCCTCCCTTCATGCAACATCTTAAGGTACTAACTCATGTCCAAGTCACCAAACCAGGCTAGTGAGTCAATAATCGGTAACTAAAACTGGAATTGTAGTACTCCTTACTACCCGATTATATCAACTTAGAAACTTTTTCTGTGTACGACCATGATTCATTTAGTGTCTCCGCATACTTCAAAACGCTACATAGTTTGGAAGACGATAAATGAAACCGTTTCAGAGATATGAGCCTCCAATGATTCGATCGTTCATTAAGTCGATTCGATAGCAAATGAAGAAAACGGGAGGATTTCTGAGGGTTTTACAACATATGAACACATTTCACATTCACCCGTGCAACGCGGATGCTAGTCCTCCCTTCATGCAAAATCTTAAGGTCCTAGCTCATTTCCAAGGCACCGAAGAAGGGAAAAACGTCAGTAATCGATAACTAAAACTTGTATTTTACTGCTTCTTACTGGCTATTACATCAACTTAGAAGTTTCTACTGTGTTCTACTATGGTGCTTTCATTGTCTCCGCATTCCGCATTTCCGAGAGAAGAGCGGCCACTGTGACGATGTGACATTAAGTCGTTTGGAAAGCTAATGACGAAAACTGGCAAATTTTTCAGGTTTTTACTACATATGAACACCTTTCACATTCTCCCTTGCAACGTGGCTGCTATTCCTCCATTCATACAAAATTTTAAGGTCCTAGCTAATGTCCAAGGCACCAAAGCCGGCTAAAAAGTCAAAAATCAATAACTAAAACTTGAATTGTAAAGCTTCTTACTGGCTATTACATCACCTTAGAAGCTTCTTCTGTGTTCTACTATGGGGCTTTTAGTGTCTCCGCATTCCGCAGCACGCGACATAGCTTTGCACACGATAAATGTAACCGTTTCAGGGAGAAGAGGAGCCAATGTGACGATCTGACATTAAGACGATTCGATAGCAAGTGAAGAAAACGAGCGGATTTCTTAGGTTTTTACTACATATGAACAATTTTCACATTCTCCCGTGCAACGTTGCTGCTGGTCCTCCCTTCATGCATAATATTAAGGCCCTAGCTCATGTCCAAGGCACCAAAGCCGCCTTAAAAGTAAAAAATCGTTAACTAAAACTTGAATTGTACTGCTTCATATTGGCTATTACATCAACGTAGAAGCTTCTTCTGCGGTCTACTATGGTGCTTTTAGTGTCTCCGCATTCCGCAGCACGCGACATAGCTATTCACACGTTAAATGTAACCGTTTTAGAGAGAATAGCGGCCAATGTGACCATCTGCCATTAAGTCGATTCGATAGCAAATGACGAAAACGGGCGGATTTCACAAGTTCTCACTACATATTAACACTTTTCACATTCTCCCATGCAAAGCGGCTGCTAGACCTCCCTTCATGAAAAATCGTAAGGTCGTAGCTCATGTCCAAGGCACCAAAGCCGGCTAAAAAGTCAAAAATCGTTCACTAAAAGTGAATTGTACTGATTCTTATTGGCTATTACATCAACTTAGAAGCTTCTTCTGTGGTCTAGTGTCTCCGCGTTCCGCAGCACGCGAGATAGCTTTTCACACGTTAAATGTAACCGTTTCAGAGAGAAGAGAGGCCAATGTGACGATATGACATTAAGACGAATCGATAGCACAGGAACAAAAACGGGGGGATTTCCTAGGTTTTTACTACATTTGAACACTTTTCACATTCGCCCGTGGAACGTGGCTGCTAGTCATCCCTTCATAGAAATTCTTAAGGTCCTAGCTCATGTCCAACGAACCAAAGCCAGCTAAAAAGTCAATAATCTATAGCTAAAACTATTATATTACTGCTTCTTACTGACTATTACATCAACTTAGAACCTTCTTCCGTGCTCTACTATGGTACATTTAGATTCTCCGCATTCTGCAGCACGCGACATAGCTTTGCACACGATAAATGTAACCGTTTCAGGAGAAGAGCGGTCAACGTGACCATATGACATTGAGTCGATTCGATAGCAGATGACGAAAACAGCGGATTTCTTAGGTTTTTACTACATATGAACACTTTTTACATTTTCCCGTGCAACGTGGCAGCTAGGTGTCCCTTCATGCAAAATCTTAAGGTCCTAGCTCATGTCCAAGGCACCAAAGCCAGCTCAAAAGTCAAAAATCGATAACTAAACTTGAATTGTACTGCTTCTTACTGGCATTTACATCAAATTAGAAACTTCATCTGTGTTCTTTTATGGGGATTTTAGTGTCTCCGCAACCGCAGCAGGCGACATAGCTTTGCACATGATTAATGTCACTGTTTCACAGGGAAGAGCGGCCAATGTGACGACCTGAAATTAAGTCAATTCAATAGCAAATGACGAAAACGGACGAATTTCTCAGGTTTTTACTACATTCAGATTCTCCCGTGCAACGTGGCTGCTAGTCCTCCCTTCATGCAAAATCTTAAGGTCCTAGCTAATGTCCAAGGCACCAAAGCTGGCTAAAAAGTCAAAAATCGTTAACTAAAACTTGAAATGTACTGCTTCTTATTGGCTATTACATCAACATAGAAGGTTCTTCTGTGGTCTACTATGGTGCTTTTAGTGTCTCCGCTTTCCACAGCAAGCAACATAGCTTTGCACACGTTAAATGTAACCGTTTCAGAGAAAAGAGCGGCCAATGTGACCATCTGACATTAAGTCGATTCAATAGCAAATGACGAAAACGGGCGGATTTATTAGGTTGTTATTACATATGAAAACTTTTCACATTCACCCGTGCAACGTTTCTGCTAGTCCTCCCTTCATGCAAAATCGTAAGGTCCTAGCTCATGTCCAAGGCACCGAAGCCGGCATAAAAGTCAAAAATCGATAACTAAATTTTATTTGTACTGCTTCTTACTGGCCATTACATCAACTTAGAAGCTTCTTCTGTGTTCTACTATTGTGCTTTTAGTGTCTCCGTATATCGCAGCACGCGACATAGCTTTGCACGCGATAAATGTAACCGTTTCACAGAGAAGAGCGGCCAATGTGACGATCTGATATAAAATCGAATCGATAGCAAACGACGAAAACGGGCGGATGTCTTAGGTTTTTACTACATATGAACACTTTTCACATTCTCCCGTGCAACGTGGCTGCTAGTCCTCCCATAATACAAATTCTTCATTTCCTAGCTCATGTCCAAGGCACCAAAGACGACTAAAAAGTCAATAATCGATAGCTGAAACAATTATTTTACGGCTTCTTACTGTCTATTACGTCAACTTAGAAGCTTGTTCTGTGTTCTACTATGGTGCTTGTAGTGTCTCCGCATTCCGCAGCACGCGACATAGCTTAGAACACGATAAATGTAAGCGTTTCAGAGAGAAGTGCGACCAGTGTGACGATCTGACATTAAGTCTTTTCGATAGCAAATGACGACAACGGGCGGATTCTTTAGGTTTTTACTACATGCGATCTCTTTTCACATTCTCCAGTGCAACGTGGCTGTTAGTCCTCCCTTCATGCAAAATATTAAGATCCTACCTCATGTCCAAGGCACCAAAGCCGGCTAAAAATTCAAAAATCGATAGCTAAATTTGAGTTCTTCTGCTTCTTACTGGCTATTACATCAACTTAGAAGCTTTTTCTGTGTTCTACTATGGTGCCTTTAGTGTCTCCGCATATCGCAGCACGCAACATAGCTTTGCACACGATAAATGTAACCGTTTCAGAGAGAAGAGCGGCCAATGTGACGATCTGATATAAAGTCGAATCGATGGCAAATGACGAAAACAAGCGGATTACTTAGTTTTTTACTACATTCGATCACTTTTCACATTCTCCCGTGCAACGTGGCTGCTAGTCCTCCCTTTATAGACATTCTTAAGGTCCTAGCTCATGTTCAAGGCACCAAAGCCGGCTAAAAAGTTAATAATCGATAACTAAAACGATTATTTTACGGCTTCTTACTGGCTATTACGTCAATTTGGAAGCTTCTTCTGTGTTCTACTATGGTGCTTGTAGTGTCTCCGCATATCGCAGCACGCGACGTAGCTTTGCACACGATAAATGTAACCGTTTCAGAGAGAAGAGCAACCAATGTGACGATCTGACATTAAGTCTTTTCGATAGCAAATGACGACAACGGGTGGATTCCTTAGGTTTTTACTACGTATGAACACTTTTCACATTCTCCCGTGCAACGTGGCTGCTAGTCCTCCCTTCATGCAAAATCGTAAGGTCCTAACTCATGGCCAAGACACCAAAGCCGGCTAAAAAGTCAAAAATCGATAACTAAACTTGAATTGTACTGCTTCTTACTCGCTGTTACATCAACTTAGAAGCTTCTTCTGTGTTCTGCTATGGTGCTTTTAGTGTCTCCGCATATCGCAGCACGCAACACAGCTTTGCACACGATAAATGTAACCGTTTCAGAGAAAAGAGCGGCCAATGTGACGATCTGACATTAAGACAAATCGACAGCAAATGACGAAGACGGGGGGATTTCTTAAGTTTTTTCTACATATGAACACTTTTCACATTCTCACGTGCAACGTGGCTGCTAGTCCTCCTTTTATACAAATTCTTAAGGTCCTAGCTCATGCCCAAGGCACCAAAGCCGGCTAAAAAGTTAATAATCGATAGCTAAAACTACATTCCTGGAAATGGAAAAAATAACACATTGACACCGGTGTGTCAGACCCTCCATACGTGCTCCTGACATTGCGAGACGGCTGTACAAGCAATGATCACACGCACGGCACAGCGGACACACCAGGAATTGCGGTGTTGGCCGTCGAATGGCGCTAGCTGCGCAGCATTTGTGCACCGCCGCCGTCAGTGTCAGCCAGTTTGCCGTGGCATACGGAGCTCCATCGCAGTCTTTAACACTGGTAGCATGCCGCGACAGCGTGGACGTGAACCGTATGTGCAGTTGACGGACTTTGAGCGAGGGCGTATAGTGGGCATGAGGGAGGCCGGGTGGCCGTACCGCCGAATTGCTCAACACGTGGGGCGTGAGGTCTCCACAGTACATCGATGTTGTCGCCAGTGGTCGGCGGAAGGTGCACGTGCCCGTCGACCTGGGACCGGACCGCAGCGACGCACGGATGCACGCCAAGACCGTAGGATCCTACGCAGTACCGTAGGGGACCGCACCGCCACTTCCCAGCAAATTAGGGACACTGTTGCTCCTGGGGTATCGGCGAGCACCATTCGCAACCGTCTCCATGAAGCTGGGCTACGGTCCCGCACACCGTTAGGCCGTCTTCCGCTCACGCCCCAACATCGTGCAGCCCGCCTCCAGTGGTGTCGCGACAGGCGTGAATAGAGGGACGAATGGAGACGTGTCGTCTTCAGCGATGAGAGTCGCTTCTGCCTTGGTGCCAATGATGGTCGTATACGTGTTTGGCGCCGTGCAGGTGAGCGCCACAATCAGGACTGCATATGACCGAGGCACACAGGGCCAACACCCGGCAACATGGTGTGGGGAGCGATCTCCTACACTGGCCGTACACCTCTGTGATCGTCGAGGGGACACTGAATAGTGCACGCTACATCCAAACCGTCATCGAACCCATCGTTCTACCACTCCTAGTTCGGCAAGGGAACTAGCTGTTCCAACAGGACAATGCACGTCCGCATGAATCCCGTACCACCCTACGTGCTCTAGAAGGTGTAAGTCAACTACCCTGGCCAGCAAGATCTCCGGATCTGTCCCCCATTGAGCATGTTTGAGACTGGATGAAGCGTCGTCTCACGCGGTCTGCACGTCCAGCACGAACGCTGGTCCAACTGAGGCGCCAGGTGGAAATGGCATGGCAAGCCATTCCACAGGACTACATCCAGCATCTCTACGATCGTCTCCATGGGAGAATAGCAGCCTGCATTGCTGCGAAAGGTGGATATACAATGTACTAGTGCCGACATTGTGCATGATCTGTTGCCTGTGTCTATGTGCCTGTGGTTCTGTCAGTGTGATCATGTGATGTACCTGACCCCCAGTAATGTGTCAATAAAGTTTCCCCTTCCTGGGACAATGAATTCACGGTGTTCTTATTTCAATTTCCAGGAGTGTATTATTTTACCGCTTCTTACTGGCTATTACTTCAACTTAGAAGCTTCTTCTTTGTTCTACTATGGTGCTTGTAGTGTTTCCGCATATCGCAGCACGCGACATAGCTTTGCACACGATAAATGTAACCGTTTCAGAGAGAAGAGAATCCAATGTGACGATCTGACATTAAGTCGATTCGATAGCAACTGACGAAAACGGGCGGATTTCTTATGTTTTTACTACATTTGAACACATTTCACCTTCTCCCGAGCAACGTGGCTGCTAGTCCTCCCTTCATACAAATTCTTAAGGTAATACCTCATGTCGAAGGCACCAAAGCCGCCTAAAAATTCAAAAATCGATATCTAAATTTGAGTTCTACTGCGACTTACTGGCTATTACATCAACTTAGAAGCTTTACTGTGTTCTACTATGGTGCTTTTTGTGTCTCTGCATATTGCAGCACGCAACATAGCTTTGCACACGATTAATGTAACCGTTTCAGAGACAAGGGCGGTCAATTTGACGATCTGATATAAAGTCGAATCGATAGCAAATGACGAAAACGGGTGGATTTCTTAGGTTTTTACTACATATGAACACTTTTCACATTCTCCCGTGCAACGTGGCGGCTATTCCTCCCTTCATGCAAATTCTTAAAGTCGTAGCTCATGTCCAAGGCACCAAAGCCGGCTAAAAAGTCAAAAATCGATAACTAAAACTTGAATGGTACTGCTTCTTACTTTTTATTACATCAACTTAGAAGCTACTTCTGTGTTCTACTATGGTGCTTTTAGTGTCTCCGCATATCGCAGCTCGCAACATAGCTTTGCACACGATAAATGTATCCGTTTCAGAGTGAAGAGCGGCCAATGTGACGATCTGACATTAAGTCGATTCGATAGCAAATGACGAAAACGTGCGGATTTCTTAGGTTTTTACTACATATGAACACTTTTCACATTCTCCCGTGCCACGTGGCTGCTAGTGCTCCCTTCATGCAAAATCGTAAAGTCCTAGCTCAGTCCAGATCACCAAAGCCGGCTAAAAAGTCAAAAATCGATAACTGAACTTAAATGGCACTGCTGCTTACTGGCTATTCCATCAACTTAAAAGCTTCTTCTGCGTTCTACTGTGGTGCTTTTAGTGTCCCCGCATATGGCAGCACGCGACATAGCTTTGCACACGATAAATGTAGCCGTTTCAAATAGAAGACCGGCCAATGTGACGATCTGACATTAAGTCAATTCGATAGCAAATGTTGAGAACGGACGAATTTCTTAGGTTTTTACTACATATGAACACTTTTCACATTCTCCCGTGTAACGTGGCTGCTAGTCCTCCCTTCATGCAAAATCGTAAGGTCCTAGCTCATGTCCAAGGCACCAAAGCTGGCTAAAAATTAAAAAATCGATCACTAAAACTTAAATTGTACTGCTATTTACTGGCTATTACATCAACTTAGAAGCTTATTCTGTGTACTACTATGGGGCTTTTAGTGTCTCCACATATCGCAGCACGCCACATAGTTTTGCACACGATAAATGTATCCGTTTCAGAGAGAAGAGCGGCCAATGTGACGATCTGACATTAAGTCGATTCGATAGCAAATGACGAAAACGGTTGGATATCTGTGGTTTGTATTACATATGAACACTTTTCACATTCTCCTGTGCAACGTGGCTGCTAGTCTTCCATTCTTGCAAAATCGTAAGATCCTAGGTCATGTCCAAGGCACCAAAGACGGCTAAAAATTTAAAAATCGATCACTAAAACTTAAATAATACTGCTCCTTACTCGCTATTACATCAACTTAGAAGCTTCATCTGTGTTCTACTATGGTGCTTTTAGTGTCTGCGCATTCCGCATCACGCGACATAGCTTTGCACACGATAAATGTAACCGTTACAGAGAGAAGAGCGGCCAGTGTGACGATCTGACATTAAGTCGATTCAAAGACAAATGACGAAAACTGGCGGATTTCTCAGGTTCTTACTACATATGAACACTTTTCACATTCTCCTGTGCAACGTGACTGCTAGTCCACCCTGCATGCAAA
Organism: Schistocerca gregaria; assembly: GCF_023897955.1. NCBI lineage: Eukaryota > Metazoa > Arthropoda > Insecta > Orthoptera > Acrididae > Schistocerca > Schistocerca gregaria. The sequence continues at coordinate 29,554 of NW_026061881.1, forward strand.
ATCTGTAGGTCCTAGCTCATGTCCAAGGCGCCAAAGCCGGCTAAAAAGCCAAAAATCGATAACTAAACTTGAATTGTACTGCTTCTTACTGGCTATTACATCGACTTAGAAGCTTCTTCTGTGTTCTACTATGGTGCTTTTAGTGTCTCCGCATTCCGCAGCACGCGACCGTTTCAGAGAGAAGAGGGGCCAATGTGTCCATCTAACACGAAGCCGAATAGATAGCAAATGACGAAAACGGGCTGATTTCTTAGGTTATTACTACATATGCACACTTATGAAATACTCCCGTGCAACGGGGTTGCTAGTCCTCCCTTTATGCAAAATCTTAAGGTACTAGCTCATGTCCAAGGCACCGAACCCGGCTAAATATTCTATAACCTGTAACTAAAACTTGAATTGTACTGCTTCTTACTGTCTATTACATTAACTTAGAAGATTCTTCTGTGTTCTATTATGGTGCTTTTAGTGTCTCTGCATTTCGCAGCAAGAGACATAGCTTTGCACACGTTAAATGTAACCGTTTCAGAGAGAAGAGCGGCCAATGTGACGATCTGACATTAAGTCGACTCGATAGCAAATGACGATAACGGGCTGATTTCTTAGGTTTTTACTACATATGAAATCTTTTCAGATTCTCCCATGCAACGTGGCTGCTAGTCCTCCCTTCATGCAAAATCTTAAGGCCCTTGCTCAAGTCCAACGCACCAAAGCCGGCTAAAAAGTCAAAAATCGGTAAGTAAACTTGAATGGTACTTCTTCTTACTGGCTATTACATCAACTTAGAAGCCTCTTCTGTGTTCTACTATGGTGCTTTTAGTGTCTCCGCATTCGGAAGCACGCGACATAGCTTTGCACACGGTAAATGTAACCGTTTCAGAGAGAAGAGCGGCCAATGTCACGATCAGACATTAACTCGATTCGAAACAAATGACGAAAACGGTCGGATTTCTTTGGTTTTTACTACATATGAACACTCTCCACATTCTCCCATGCAAGGTGTTAGCTAGTCCTCCCTTCATGCAAAATCTTAAGGTCCTAGCTCATGTCAAAGTCACCAAAGCCCCCTAAAAAGGCAAAAATCGATAACTAAACTTTAATTGTACTGCTTCTTACAGGCAATTACATCAACTTCGAAGCTTCTTCTGTGCTCTACTAAGGTGCTTTTAGTGTCTCCGCATATCACAGCACGCGACAAAGATTTGCACACGATAAATGTAACTGTTTCAGAGAGAAAAGCTGCCAATTTGACGATCTGACATTAAGTCGATTCGATAGCAAATGACGAAAACGGGCAGATTTCTCAGGTTTTTACTACATATGAGCAATTTTCACATTCTGCTGTGCAACGTTTCTGCTAGTCCTCCCTTCATGCAAAATCGTAAGGTCCTAGCTCATGTCCAAGGCACCGAAGCCGGCTAAAAATCAAAAATCGATAACTAAATTTTATTTGTACTGCTTCTTACTGGCCATTACATCAACTTAGAAGCTTCTTCTGTGTTCTACTATGGTGCTTTTAGTGTCTCCGTATATCGCAGCGCGCGACATAGCTTTGCACGCGATAAATGTAACCGTTTCACAGAGAAGAGCGGCCAATGTGACTATATGACATTAAGTTGATTCGATAGCAAATGACGAAAACCAGCGGATTTCTTAGGTTTTTACTACATATGAACACTTTTCACATTCTTTCGTGCAACGTTGGTGCTAGTCCTCCCTTCATGCAAAATCTTAAGGTCCTAGCTCATGTCAAAGTTTTATTTGTACTGCTTCTTACTGGCCATTACATCAACTTAGAAGCTTCTTCTGTGTTCTACTATGGTGCTTTTAGTGTCTCCGTATATCGCAGCACGCGACATAGCTTTGCACGCGATAAATGTAACCGCTTCACAGAGAAGAGCGGCCAATGTGACTATATGACATTAAGTTGATTCGATAGCAAATGACGAAAACGGGCGGATTTCTTAGGTTTTTACTACATATGAACACTTTTCACATTCTTTCGTGCAACGTTGGTGCTAGTCCTCCCTTCATGCAAAATCTTAAGGTCCTACCTCATTTGCAAGGCGCCAAAGCCGGCAAAAAAGCCAAAAATCGAAAACTAAACTTTAATTGTACTGCTTTATACTGGCTATTACTTCAACTTAGAAGCTTCTTCTCTGTTCTACTATGGTTCTTTTAGTGTCTCCGCATTTGTCAGCTCGCGACATAGCTTTGCACAAGATAAATGTAACAGTTTCAGAGCGAAGAGCGGCCAATGTGACGATCTGACTTTAAGTCGATTCGATAGCAAATTTATTTATTTATTTATTTATTTATTTATTTAACCTGACAAGATTAGGGCCATCAGTCCCTCTCTTACATCTAACCAGGCATTCTACTTATTTTACAGTCATATGTTGTAGTAGGCATGTTAAACTACATCTAATACAAAAAGTGAGATAAACAATTAGAAAGGTACACCTCGAAAAATACATTATTGAAGAGAAAGATTTCAGATAGGAGTGCTGGCAGCAGGGAGTGTGGGGGGAACTCATGGTGAAGGGAGGAGAGGAATAGAGGGACATGATGAAACATAATTAAGGAAAATATAAAGGAAAAGAAGACTGCGTGGCTAATAGAGATAGATGAAGAGGAAGGCATTTCAGAAGCAAGATAGGAGACGCTAGCTTTGCTATTTGACATATGAGACGATTGGCCTTGCACATTAATTTTGTGGAGAATTTTCATGCGGATGATAGTAGGAAATGCTTCAACTTCTTCTTAAAAGCAACAGGAGATTGAATTTTCTTCAAGGTGAGGGGCAGTTTGTTCCAGAGGCGAACAGCGGCAACTGAGAAGGAGTTTGCAAAAGTTTTTGTTTAGTGAGTGGGCACAGCTAGGATACCAGATAAGAGCGACCTCGTGTTTCGATTATGATGGCATTACACGTTTTTAATCTCTGAAGCTAGGTACTGGGGTGCTTGCGCGACGAGGAGTCGGTGAAGTAGACATATAGTGTGGTAGTCACGCAGTTTGTCCGGCCGCAGCCACCCTAGCTCGGAGTATGAAGCACTAACATGATCATATCGGCGAATGTTGCAGGTGTAACGCACACAGGCATTCATGGTTAGCTCTAGCCGTCTTTTGTTTTCACTACTCATGCCTTGTTGAATCACATCACAATAGTGGAGGTTCAGTAGAACGAGTGCTTGCACGAGCTGGCGTTTCAAGTTCTGTGGGAATATGTTCCGAAACTTTTTGAGAGGATAGAGAGAAGCAGACGTCTTTCGGCACACTGCGACTGTATTCTCCGCCCAGTTGAGATGCTCGTCCAAAGTTACACCCAAGTTTTTCACTGTTTTCTGATATGGTATTGGAGTACCTTCGAGCAGAATAGGAGGTAGCCGTTCGCGGAAATCTGAACTTATTAATTTCTGATGGGCTATTAAGATTACTTGCGTCTTTTTTGCGTTTAATTTAAGCCCCTGGTTTTTCGCCCATGTCACTACTGAAGACAGATCATCATTCATCAGAGCGATTGCAGTGTTTACGTCTTCAGGTCTGACGCTTAGGTAGAGCTGGAGGTCGTCGGCATATGTTTACAGGAGGACAAAACCGACGAAAACAACAGTGGTCCTAAGACTGATCCTTGTGGCACTCCCGAAGAAACATGTTTCGAGGAAGATTTTTCATTTGCGCAGACAACACATTGCTGTCTGTCTTTTAAGTAGCTTTCAAACCATCTCATTGCACTATCAGAGAAATTAAGCTGTTGCATTTTTCTGAGTAATATGTCAAAGTTAACAGTGTCAAAAGCTTTGCTGAAGTCCAGTAGCGTCAATATTGTTGCCTTTCGATTGTCGATGGCATATTTCAGGTCATCAGTTACTTTAATTAGAGCAGTGTTTGTGCTGTGATGTTTACGGAAACCAGATTGAAATTTGTCATATAGACTGAATTCATGCAAGTGTTCAGTGATTTGGTCATGAACAATATATTCAAGTGCTTTGGAAACAGCTGGCTGTATGCTAATTGGTCGATAATCACTAGGCAGTTGTGGGTTTTCGATCTTAGGGATGGGTCGAATTATGCTTCTTTTCCATGCAGTGGGGTATATTCCGTTCACGAGGGAAAAATTAAATATGTCAGTTAAGACAGGTACTAAGATATCGGCAACATTCTTAATCATGGTTATACCGATAATGTCGTTGCCTATTGCATCAGAAGAGATTCTCATTATTGCTATTCTTGCCGTATTTGTTGTTACATGTTTTAGATGGAAGGTATCGTTGTTAGTTATCCTGTTTGGGGATTCTTGTGGGCGGTAATTATCAGCCGTGCTGGTAATCAGAGGTGCAGAGAAGAATTCATTTAATTCGTTAGCTGACACATGAAAAGTAGTTTCCGATTTTGCCTTTCCGACCCCCAAGCTACGGAGATTCTTCCATAGAGTCGTGGGTTTCAGATCGCTGCATACAAGGGAGCGAGCGTGCCTGATTTTGGCATTGCGAATGCATTGTTTCACTCTGTTCCGTACCTTTCTATATTCTTCGAAACGCTCGGTTTTCGGATCTGCCTTGAAACGCCTGTGGGCAGCATCATTATTAGTCATCCTTTGACGTAATTCAGCTGTCAGCCATGGAGCAGGAGATTTTCTTACACGGACTGTGTGCGCAGGTGCATGTTTGTCATAGAGGGCAAAGAGTTTATCACCAAGTTCATTAATTTTGCCGTCGATTGAAGGTTCTCTGATTATTTGATGCCATGAGATTTCTGAGCAATCGGCTGTTAGAGTGTCAAGGTCAATACTTTTTATGTTCCTACAAGTTATGTAACGCGTAAAGTCAAAAATCGATAAATAAATTTGAATTGTACTGCTCCTTACTGGCTGTTACATCAACGTAGAATCTTCTTCTGTATTCTACTATGGTGCTTTTTGTGTCTCCGCATATCGCAGCACGCGACATAGCGTTGCACACGATAAATGTAACCGTTTCAGAGTGTAGAGCAGCCAATGCGACGATCTGACATAAACTCGATTCGATAGCAAATGACGAAAACGGGCCGATTTCTTATGTTTTTACTACATATGAATATTTTTCACATACTACCGTGCAACGTGGCTGCTAGTCCTCCCTGCATGCAAAATCTTAAGTTCGTAGTTCATGTCCAAGCCCCAAAGCCGACTAAAGAGTCAAAATCGATAACTTGAATTGTATTGCTTCTTACTGGATATTACATCAACTTAGAAGCTTCTTCTGTGTTCTACTATGGTGCTTTTAGTGTCTCCGCATATCGCAGTACGCGACATAGCTTTGCACTCGATAAATGTAACCGTTTCAGAGAGAAGAGCGCCCAATGTGACCATCTGACATTAAATCGATTCGATCGCAAATGACGAAAACGGTCGGATTTGTTAGGTTTTTACTACATATGAACTCTTTTCTCATTGTCCCCTGCAACGTGGCTGCTAGACCTCCCTGCATGCAAAATCTTAATGTCCTAGCTCATGTCCAAGGCTCCAGAAAAGGCTAAAAAGTAAAAAAATCGATAACTATACTTGAATTTTACTGCTGCATACAGGCTATTACATCTACTTAGTAGCTTCTTCTGTGTTCTACTATGGTGCTATTAGTGTCTCCGCATATCGCAGCACGCGACATAGCCTTCCACACGATAAATGTAACCGTTTCAAAGTGTAGAGCGGCCAATGTGACGAACTGACATAAAGTCGATTCGATAGCAAATGACGAAACCTGGCGGACTTCTTAGGTTTTTACTACATATGATCACTTTTCACATTCTCCCGTGCAACGTGGCTGCTAGTCGTCCCTGCATGCAAAATGGTAAGGACCTAGCTGATATCCAAGGCACCAAAGAAGGCTAAAAAGTCAAAAATCGACAAATAAACTTAAATTGTACTGCTTCTTACTGGCTATTACATCAACTTAGAAGCTTCTTCTGTGTTCTACTATGGTGCTTTTAGTGTCTCCGCATATCGCAGCACACGACATAGCTTTGCCCACGATAAATGTAACCGTTTCAGAGAGAAGAGCGGCCATTGTGGCGATCTGGTATTTCGTCGATTCGATAGTAGATGCCGAAAACGGGAGGATTTCTTAAGTTTTTACTACATATGATCAGTTTTCACACATTCTCGTGTAACGTGGCTCCCAGACCTCGTTTCATGCAAAATCGTAACGTCGTCAGTCATATCCCTGGCGCCATAGGCGGCTAATAAGTCAATAATCGATAGCTAAAACTTGAATTGTACTGCTTCTTACTGGCCGATTACATCAACTTAGAGCCGGCCGCGGTGGTCAAGAAGTTCAGGCGCTCAGTCCGGAACCGCGGGACTGCTACGCTCGGAGGTTCGAATCCTGCTCGGGCATGGATGTGTTTAATGTCCTTAGGTTAGTTAGGTTTAAGGAGTTCTACGCTCTAGGGGACTGATGAAAACAGATGTTAAGTCCCATAGTGCTCAGAGCCATTTGAACCAATAACTTAGAAGCTTCTTCTGTGTTCTATGGAGTTTCTATTAGTGCCTCCGCATGCCGCAGCCAGGGACATAAGTTTCCAGACGATAAAAGTAACTGTTTTATAGAGAAAAGCATCCAATGTGACGATATGTCATTACGTCGATTCGACGGCAATTGACGAAAACGGGACGATTTCTTAGGTTTTTACAACACATGAACACTTTTCCAATTCTATCGTGTAACGTGTCTTCCAGACTTCGTTTCATGCCAAATCGTAAGGTCGTCGGACATGTCTGAGGCACCAAAGCCGGATAATAAGTCAATAATCGATTACTAAAACTTGAATTTTACTGCTTCTTACTGGCTGATTACATCAACTTATAAGTTTCTTCTGTGTTTTACTGTGTTGCTATTAGTGCCTCCGCATACCGCAGCACACAAAGTAAGTTTGAAGACGATGAAGGTAACCGCTTCACAGAGAAATTTCAAATTCTGTGTCTGTGTCTATTGCCTGCTCATATTGTTTAAAGCAGGTTGCTCTAAATGCCCAGTGGATCTGATTCCATTGATACCTATTCTAAACAATCTCGGATTGGTAAAGACCAAGCTCTGCTCATACTTATAGTCTGGGAAGTTGACAGTAAAATATGATGGTTAAAGATGTCCACTGAGTATTCCCATATACACTGAAGTTAGCTTTGAACAACAAATTATTAATTGGCCACCTACTCTTGACTCAATAGCTACTAAGATCTTTCACTAGTGAAGGAGGTGACGACGTTGTTATGTCCACTAGAGGCTTCTGTAGTTTGCTGAAAATGATGTGATATAATTGTGCCTTGTGATTTTCTGTGGAGTTCCAGAGTAAGTTCTATACTGGTGCAGGACATTCATTCGTGCTGTTCTCATTCGAGGCAATCCTGGATTCTGAATCTCAAGCACCAGAGGATTATAAACAGCAATGCAACCTCTGTCTTCCTGGCTGTGCACTATTTCAAAGTGCTCTGGTTGACAGTCTCTTCTCATTGTGCAGTGCTTGTAGATTATTGTAAATGGATTATCTGCATTATTTAGAACATCTCATTCTAAACTTTCTAAAGAACGAGACTTTTCTGTCATGACCACTTTTTGTGTGAGGTGATAAATACCAGGAATTTGATTGCATTTTGAGAACCTAATGGTAACTAACATTATTGTCTATGTAAATTAATGGAACTGGATTTTTCCTGAGGTCAGCAGTTTTCCGAAGGTCGTCGTTTTTCCCGAGGTCGTCGTTTTTCCCAAGGTCGGCGTTTTTCCCCGAGGTCGGCGTTTTTCCCCGAGGTGGGCGTTTTTCCCCGAGGTCGGCGTTTTTTCCCAACAGCGGCGTTTTTCCCCGATGTCGGCGTTTTTCCACGATGTCGTCGTTTTTCCCCAAGGTCGGCGTTTTTCCACGATGTCGTCGTTTTTCCCAAGGTCGGCGTTTTTCCCCGAGGTCGGCGTTTTTCCCCGAGGTCGGCGTTTTTCCCCGAGGTCGGCGTTTTTGCCCTAAGGTCGGCGTTTTTCCCCGAGGTCGACGTTTTTTCCCGAGGTCTGCGTTTTTGCCCCGAGGTCGGATCAAAGATTTTTTTCCCGAGGTCTAGAAATCTATCGATATATTGAAAATCCAAAGTATTTTCATGTATGTAGACTATACTGTTATGTCATGTCATCTTGAAACATTTATCCGACCACTAGATAATGGTATTTATCAAGATAGCGATATATTTCGTTATATCTATTTATTTCGATAATCGTTTTCTTAGGGGTACAGATTTATTTTGAGACGTCCATACTTTTCCCATTATCGATTCAATTCGATATATCGACTTACGTAGATGCGCACATTAAATCATGATATCGATTTATTTCGAGATATCTATCTATATTGAGGAGTCTATTTATTTCGAGGTATCGATTGATTTAGAGTATCCGTTATATCGAGATATCGATTTATTTTGATATACCGACACAATTAAGGTTGTCTATATATTTCCAGGTATCGATATATTTCCGTGTATTGGTGTACTACAGATATCGATTCTTATCGAGATATCGATATAATTCAAGGTACCTCCATATCTCTAGTAATCCATAAATTTCTAGATATCGCTATTTTGAGAGATATCTTTATATTACGTGGTACCAATATATTTCGAGATATCGATATATTTCTGTACCTCAATTTATCTCGATATGTCGACTAGCATCGAGATTTCGGTCTATATGGTAAGCCGAAATGCGTCTAGATGTCGATATACTTCGGGATATCGACTCATTTCGGTGTAGCGGTTTTTTGGAGGTGTCGATTTATTTCGAGGTTTCGATTTATTTCACGGTGTCGATTTATTTCGAGGTTGTTATTTTTCGAGGGTTGCGATTTATTTCGAGGTGGCGATTTATTTCGAGGTGGCGATTTATTTCGAGGTGTGGATTTATTTCGAGGTGTCGATGTATTTCTAGGTGACGATATATTTCGATGTTACTTGTCGACTGCATCAGCTTAGAACCTATTTCGTACAGAGTGGTGCGACTGCATACCTCAGCAGGCGACATTGATATCCAGACGATGAATTTTACCGTTTCCGAGAGAAAAGCGTGCGATGTGATGAATTGGCACTACTTCATTATGAAAACAAATGACGAAAACGTGAGGTTTTCTTCGGTTTTTCTGCCACTGCTGCCAACTTTCAGCCCACCCCCTCCTCCCCTTCCCCAGTCGTGGCGATCAGCTTTTGTGATGGAAATGGACACAGGAAAGTTATAACGTTCCATGAAATCCCATTCTAGGGACGTTCAGGGGTAAATGTTCCAGACGGTTTATTTGCATTAAGACACGCATACTGCGCATCTACAATGTCACATCTGCCAGATCGTTTCTATTGTCAACAGTGGAAAACAAAACAGCGTACTGAAGAAGCCATAGTGAGACGCGGTTTTTGGTAGACGAAATAATAGGAATACTCTAGCCATTGATAATGATGATCTAATGAGAATTCTGTTATTGTTTTGAAAGATGCATTTAAATATGCATTGAACGTAGCTCCAAATTATTTTGAGAATTATAATTGCGGTATTATGAATCTACATTGGAGATTTTGTAATGCAAAACATTTCGATCTGAGAATACTTTACGTGATAGTACGGCATTGACCTTGTGTGTCATTAGGGTAAAGTTAATTTGCCGCCATTCACATAAAATTTATCCGCCATTAACATAAAATCTATTTTTCAGCGTACTGCAATAAGGACTCACTACAGATGATTGGACAATTAAAGAGAACTCAAACCGTTATTTTAATAGTATTCGTAGGTCCATTGCAGCATTTACCGTGGACAGTCCCTGAGCCTAGACTGTCAGTTTTATGTAGGGAGTACTACTTTAAAAAAGCACTCCGTGTTCAGGTCACAAGTGGCCAATCAGGACCATCCGACCGCCACGTCATTCTCACTGAGGGTGGAGGAGGAGCTGGCTCTCCCACTCGTTGTGGTAGTTTCCTTTGACTGGAGCCGCTACTATTCGGACGAGTACTTCCTCAATTGGCATCGGAAGGCTGAGTGCAACCCGAAAAATGCCAACAGCGCATAGCGGCCCATATGGTCACCCATCCAAGTGCCGACCACGCCCGAAAGTGCTAAACTTCAGTTATCTGACGGGAACCGGTGTATCCACTGCGGCAAGGCCATTGCCCCTACCACTTTTTATGATATTTTTGATCGTAGTTCAGGTCTGATGGCTGGGAAGAATGGACGTTTACCATGTTATGCACATTTATATTTTCACTACGTCGACACAGCTGGTCCAATTACGACCACAGGTGATGGTAGCCATAATGATCGTGCCAAGCATCCCGTGTACATTAGTTACACCCAAGTGTGTGGGCATCACAGCATTCGTGACATTTAAATTTGTTACTTCTTTGCTACTATATTCGCAATAAATTTTGCAGACAGTATCCGCATATGACGCTGAATGTACCTACAAAATTATATCATTGTACGACACATGTTTCGGGAGATACGTCATAAAAACTCAGGACAAGGCCAGACGCTGCATAGTACGGACGTGGACGCACAGCTCTAAATAAATGCCTGGTCAACACCAAGCTTTTCCGCTAGTCATCTATAAAGATAAAAAATCCCCAATATTGTCTACCAGCGTATTTTTGAAAAACCTTTATTTTGTCATCCATTTTTTTCCTGTAAAAATCGTAAAAGCCGTGCATCATTGTGTTTTTAAAAAGCGTTTCTTATTGTCATCTCTTTTTATGTATTTTAAACCATCTATCGCTTGTGTAACCTGTGGCTACAAGTCCATTCCCTTTATGGTGTAATCGAAATAATAAACAACGCAAAAAAGTGTGAGTCAATTTCTTCCTCATTTTTCGGAACTTCTGATAATAGTAAATCGTTGGCTCTTTGAGGGCGTGGTAGGTACATACAAGAGATTAGTGTAAGATTAGAATTTGGGTTAGATGCAGTGCCAGGAGGTTCTGTTTCTATCTGGCTAGCTTCAGAGTACTTCACCATCTACTAAGTGATGCGTTTCATTGTGAATGGTGTGTTCTGTGCTAGGTCTACCCTTTTACTGCACAATGCTGTTCCTTCGATGCTATTAAAACCAGGATGTTATCAAAATATATGCACAGTGGCAGACTGGAGTCTGCAGAAATATTTCCAGTGGTGGGGAGGGGGGAAGGCGGGTCGGGGCTGGAGTGCATGATTCTGAAACTGGCACTCTGTGTACAAATCAGCTGGTCAGTTACGAGGTGCATCAAGCTACAAGACCCTAACTCTATAAGCGCTACAACTGGCCAAAGCTAAGGTTTATCAGTATTGTGGAGAATTCTTATCTGGAAGAGTATACTGTAACGAATAAAAACTTTTTACTCCAGATTCCAGGGAGTGCCCTTTTGCCTATCCTCCCCTCCCGACCTCCTCCCCTCCCCCTCACCTTCACCCTCGCAGACGCCAATGGCTGGCCCGTTCATTTTGAGAACATCAGAGCTCCAGTAACCTTTCTGAGAAACTGTTCTTGTTGTCCTTGTGCGTCAATCTTACCACTCAGAACACCAGTGGGAATGTTGGTTATCGCTGAAATAACTGGTTTTCGGCTCTTATCAGTTTCCCAACCCTTCTTTAAGCTAATTGTTAAAGCCCGTCACAATACCAGTTCTTGTAATAACCGATTTTCAGTCTTTTATTTACATTATTTTCTCTAGTAAACGTAGAAATCAAACAAAGATTAAACAATTTTTACTTTCTCAGTTTCTTGATAAATGGAATCAAAATGTCAAATTAAATACCCTTATGATGACCTGCAGCCGTTCAGAACGAAATTAGAACTATATTAATACCGTCAGCTGCTCACGTGTGTCGATATATATCAACGGCGACAGGTGACAATGTGTGCACGTCTGGGACTCGAACCCGGGATCTCCTGCTTACATGGCAGGTGCTCTGCCCATCTGAGCCACCGAGGGCACAGACGATAGTGTGACTGCAGGTACTATCTCGCGCACGCCTCCCGCGAGACTCACATTCTCACCTTGCATGTCCATACACTACATTCGTAGTGTCCCACACCGACACACTCATTACTCGTGGAACACATTCTTACCAAGTCCAGTTCGGGGAATACGTGTGCATCTTCACAGAAGAAGGTCATGGCTGGTATTGCCAGAACCATATACTTATATTGATATGGACATGTCTTCCACGAGGAATGAGTGCGTTGGAGTGGGACTCTACGACTGTAGTGTATGGACATTCAAGGTGAGAATGTGAGTCTCGCAGGAGGCGTGCGCGAGATAGTCCCTGCAGTCGAACCATACACTGTGTCCTCTGTGCCTCAGATGGATAGAGCGTCTGTCATTTTAGCAAGAGATCCCGGGTTCGAGTCCCGGTCGCGGCACACATTTTCACTTGTCCACGTTGATATTTATCAACGCCCGCGAGCAACTGACGGTATTAATATAATTCTAATTTCTTTAAATTAAATAGTCAAATAAAACTTTGTCCGATCTTCGCTGCTGGCAAGTGCTTCTATACTACAGAAAACTGGCAATATTATCCTACTGATTATAGTTTTTAGAAGCTCTGCTCAAAAATTATATTGTAATCGGTTATCACAGCACTATGCAGGCATTACGTATAGTCCAGCGATAAAGAGTGAAAACTGCGGCAGGAGAACTCTCTTTTTCGTTTTAATTTCTCTGTTTTTAAGGGCTAAAAGCAGATAACGGCATACTACGTAGACACAGCAGCAGATCAGGCACTTTCTACTTTTATCCAGAACTATGAATGATTTGTTAAATTTTAACTTTTTTCCTTGTATGATGTCGCAAGTCGACCAAATCTAACTTTGTTCTTCACTCGTACCGCATATCGTAAAATACTTCCAGACTTCAAGATGGTGCCATTCTATGTTACAACTGACGTTCGACAACAGCGAGAAACTGTGTCCAGTCTCGCGCTCTGCTTGTATAACAGGCACAGTATTGTCTCGGCAATGTTGGACCAATCCATTTGTTGCTCGTTTCTATCAGCAGTGTTATTAAAGTGGCATACATAATTTTTCCCATTTTTTTCTGTAATAACGCCGTATTTCAGTGCTATGGAAATCTTACGAATAAAAATTACTCGTCTTTTTTTAAAAAGGTTTATTTGAAAACTAAAAATTTTACTACGACATCTGTGGCTAATTGATATATCTGTTTTTACGTGGTTATCAGGAAAAAATGAAAAGATACTTGTTATAACCGAGAGCAAACAAATACTGAAAGACATCGGTTATTCAGAACTAAAATACCCATGTCGTTTTAACTGATCGGTTTTTCTATCTATAAACTGCAGTGTCGCCATAGAAAAGTGTGTCGCTCCATCAATGTCCATAGCAACTTTGAGATATGTGTTTATGCGCAATATCGGCAAATGGAAACACGAAGAGGTAATAAGCACCTGAGCGATAGAATTTATTTCACAGTCAGAAAAGTCGAGTGACAGGCAAGACTGAATCACTGTAATAGAAATTATATGGAAAGCTGTGTAAAGGAAAATTTCCAGTTCTTTCGTGGATTCCAAAATTGAAGCAAATTCCGGGACACCAAGGTGACATAGTCTTATACGGATAGTATTCCATGACTAACGTAATTGGCCCATATACTGTACTGGTATACGGATAATATTACACGACTAACGTAATTTACCTGAAATAATTTACAAACATGTTACTGTAACATTCGCTACTACTCATTACGCTAATTCACCTTCAGCCATTAAGCGCAAATCTCAGTTATGATACGTGCGCCAAACAAAAATTTATCAACCTAGTAACTCAAGACAACTACAAACGATCATTGTGCGCAAAATAAATAGAACACTTCATAAGAAGAACATGACGGGTTTGAATCATTCCCACCGCAAAGGATGAAAAATTGAGGCTCGCACACAAGACCACTTGATAACTAACCAGAAATTCAGATTAGTTGTAGCTTCGGTGACAATCGCCTTTTTTACATTTTCCCCGTAAACTAGATAATTATGAAACGTAAGCAACTACTGTAAAATATCTGCGGCAACGGCCTTGCCGCGGAGGTTGCATCGGTTCACGTGGGATCACCGAAGTTAAGTGCGTTGTCGGGCGTTGAAGGCACTTGGATGGGTGATCATCCAGGCCGCCATGCGCTCTTGCCATTTCTCGGGGTGCACTCAGCCTCATGATGCCAATCGAGGAGCTACTCGACCCAATAGTAGCGGCTCCGGTCAAAAAACACCAACATAACGACCGGGAGAACAGTGTGCTGACCCCCGCCCCTCCTGTTCACATCCTCCACGGATGATGACACGGCGGTCGGATGGTGCTGTCCCAGTAGGTCACTCGTGGCCTGAAGACGGAGTACTTATAAAGCAACTACTCTCCAGTGGATGGTCGTACTACTGAGACCTTGATGCCTGGCATCAACAACAGATGGCAGCACACGAGGTTGGCTTACGCCTACTGCCGAATTTTGCGATCTGTCGTAAGCCTGCGTAAGCACGTAGGGCCTTCCGTCTTAAGTGCAAGCATATCCATTGCGTTTTCTGTCAAGCGACTTGAAAGGAATATTTCATTATTTCTGAAATTTTATAGAAATGTTTTTCGTTGTATATCCTCACCATCGGTACTGAATTTACTGTAAAATTATTTGCTCACTTTTCGGAACTTCCGTTCATAGTAAATCGATACTATTTGAAGCCGTGGTAGACACGAGTCTAGTGTGCTTCACCTTCAGCACCTTCTGTGTCAGTCTCGGTTAATATGTCGCTGATTTCACAACGAACAGTTCGTTGTCTACTGAGTATACTGTCTGTTGCACGACACTATCCCTCCCACGCTGCTAAATGTAGGTCGTCGGCAAAATATGACTGCAGTGGAACACCCCAGGAGGTGGTGGTGGCATTGGTAGTGGTGTGTGTGTGTGTGTGTGTGTGTGTGTGTGTGTGTGTGTGTGTGTGTGTGTGTGTGTGTGTGGAGGACTATTACTATGAAACTCACACAGTCCAGACCGCCAAGGAAAATAAACCTTGAGATTTGGAAAGAGTGTTGATCTTATACCGCTTATACTGCATATTTCAAAATTCCACCTCTAAGGGGGAGACGCAGGACATGAAAGGATTTCTGAATCATGTAGCTATTAAGGTAATTTTGAAGCTAGGCATACGAACATTTGTATCTGGTTTCTAGGTCAGAAATAAAGAAATATGTGTTCCAGTATCTTTGGGAATTTAACCTCTATGAGGTGAAATAGTGGATGAACATTTTATTTTGAGATAAATAATTATGGAAGAACTATGAAAGTATTTTTAAGGCTACATCTACGAAAATTGGTATTTGACTTCAAGGCTACAAATAAGAAAATACGTGTTTCGGTGTTTTTGGAAGTTCAACCCCTAAGGGGATGAAATAGAGTGAGCTGGTGCGTTTCTGGCGCCAGTTTCCGTTGATCGTTGTTTCGATCTTTGAGTCGCGGTCCAGAGGACACTGCTCCCTAAGCGACTGTAGTAGTTCTCTGTGCAGCCCAACATCGGGCTTACCACGCTTACACTGGACACAGTTGCCAACAAATCGCCTGCCATCGCGATATAGGTTGGGCCAAAACATGTATTCCTGAACTCGGTTCGAGGTCTTGAAGAACCCCAAATGACCCCCGTCCGCCGACTCGTGGAAATATCTGAGTGCCATGCTAACTCGTTCCTGTGGAATACAGACCTTCACTTGGCCACGGTTGGCTCCCCCTTTACACAAGAGGCCCGCACGAAGGCAACAGCTAGTGACGACGTCGCCATCCACAAACTGCTGCATATTCGGTCCCCACCCGGCGTCCTCGGCCTGTTTGCCGGCTAAGTCGAAGAAGAAGCCGGGTGTCTCGGAGAGAAGGAAATTCACCCCCAGATCCGGCTCCACGTTTCTGAAAATGGTTCATTATGAAAGCATTATGAAAGCATATCTGACAATTCGTATTCGGCTAATCTGTTACAATTTTTAAAAACTACGTGTTTCACTGGTTTTTAACTTCGAGCATAAGGGGATGAAAATTTTAATGAAATATTTATTGCGTTATATTAAAAAATTTTAAATCTGCATCTACGAAAACCGGTATTTCACTTCTCAATTAGATATAAAGAAATATGCGTTATACAAACAAGAATACAAACGGCTTGATTAACAAAAACCTTGGACCCCAGCTGTCAGCATTGCTTTTTGGTCATTCAGCAAAAGACCATGCTTCAACGGCGTTAAGTTTAGAAAAGTTTAGAAAGTGTTGCAGTTTATAAAAGACATAAAAAAAACGATTAAGAAAAAATGCTTTGCAGACCATGAACGGTCTAAGTAAGTAAAGAAGCGGATGATAAGCTAGCTCTTTATGCAAATAAGTTGGTCAGTTTAAGTTCCGAGACATGTCATGCAGCAGGAACGGAATCCTATAGTTGCTACGATTGGCTAAAGGAAAAGTTTTGCAGTATCACGCGAAATCACTTCTGCAAGTGGCTGAGAATCTCGTAATGAATAAAAATTCTGTACTGAGAATTCCAAGGTGGGAGAGGCGAGATTCCTCCCCCCCCCCCCCTTCCCCCTTCTCAGAATCCTATCCTTCTTTACCTACAGCAAAAAATAAATAAATAAATAAAACTAGAGAAATTTCTACTGTGAAACTATTTGCATACAAGAGAACGGCCATTAAAATTTAACTCTTCAAAGTTTTAAGCCCTGGCCCGTTCGAAAATTCAATTTCTTTGTAGTTGCATTTTTTAAAGGTGTACTTGTCTAGACTCCTGGAACGGAAAGGTTTTTTTTTTTAATCCGTGCTTTACAAAAGTTTCTACAGTCCATTGTTTGAAGCAGTGTCACGGCTGCCATGAGCCGCGCGGGGTACCCGCCATGTGTCCAACGCCTTGTCACGGTTCGCGCGGCTCCCCCCGTTGGAGGTTCGAGTCCTCCCTCGGGCATGGTTGTGTGTGTGTTGTCCTTAGCATAAGTTACTGTAAGTAGTGTGCAAACATACGGACTGATGGTTCAAATGGCTCTGAGCACTTTGGGACTTAACATCTGAGGTCATCAGTTTCCTAGAACTTAGAACGACTTAAACGTAACTAAATTAAGGACATCACACACATCCATGCTCGAGGCAGGATTTGAACCTGCGACCGTAGCGGTCGCGTGGCTCCCGACTGAAGTGCGTACAACCGCTCGGCCACATCGGCCGGTCTATCATGTATTCTAGAAGAGCTGCACGGTCGTCAGTGGCGCCTGTTCTTTCTAGAACAGTTACTATCTTCATATCTATGGTTAAACGTCACCCAGCCATTGACCTTCGTCTGTGCGAATGCGCACAGGCTACCGGAAATCTTACGGGAATCGTCACCTTAGTGTGAGCCAGTAATGAGTGGATGGACAAATACCTATTAAGTACATTACGTAATCGGATTGTGGGCGGTTCGGGGTGTGAGTCTCACGGGAAGCGTGCGAGGGATAAATTCCTGCAGTCGTGCTGTTCATTTGTGCCCTCGATAGCTCAGATGGATTGAGCGTCTGCCTTGTAAGCAGGAGATCCTGGGTTCGAGTCCCAGTAGCGGCACACTTTTCAGCTGTCCCCATCGAAGTATATCAACAACACCTGTCGGCAGCTGAGGGTTTCAATTAATTATCAGTTGTGTAGGTGATTCGATGAACCCTTTGCCAGGCACTTAAATGTGTTTTGCAGGGTATCCATATAGATGTAGATGATAACTCGTCCCGTGTCGCACGTGCTCAAAAGGATTCATACTGCAGAATGCATGCAAACATACTCACCGAAAATACGGACGAATATCAAGAGCAGGCTGCCGAGTGCTGCATATCCAGCTTTGACAGATCGGCTTTTCCTGCCAAGAAGAACAGGAAGTTGCTGTCTAGGAACAATCAGAGGTAGAGGAAGGGCTGATAAATACTCCTTGAATTGCAGACTAAACGTAAATAACGAAAATACATTTTTGGTAAAAATTGGTCAAAACATAATCGTTTGCCCTCCGTATTGGATTAGCTGTTTTCAATATTGAAAATCTGACTTCAGATTCGTTTTCAGCGACATTAAGAATATATGTGTAACACTCAGTTCATGCAAATCGAAGTAATAATATAACTAAATGTTTTCCCTAAACTTTGAACACTTTTTTTTTCGAGGAACGATTTTCTCAGAACGGCATGCAGCATAAATTAAAAGTGGTTCGATCTCTTAACTTCTACCTCTGACCCCTAAAAGTAAACACTTTTCTTAGGAACTTATAGCTATAATATGATATTTGTTAATATTAACTAATTTTTGTGTAGGCATAAGGAGTGAAACAAACCCCCAAAAATCTAACTCAAAGTTCGAATTAGCACTGTATCGTTAAATTTAAGGTTGTTTCATTGCGGTTAGGTATACGCTCCCATTAATTTTATGTATTATCGACTGATGTTATCCATTTTCAAGTTTAGAGAAATAATGTAGTATCAACTGATGTTACCCATTTTTGAATTCAGGTAACATCTGAGGTGCCACACTGCACGCACTCTGCGTACTCCAGTCTCGCAAGCCCTTGATCAAATCATAATTACGGGCGCCATTTTTTATTGAAAATCTAAAATTAAGCTCATAGTATTGTCACTCGTAATTCCCAAACAGATCGTTCGAATGTATTTTCATTGTCTCAAAAAAAATTTCAAATTTACCCTTTTTTGCTCATTTGTATGAGAACCTGGCCGTAACGCCGGAATATAGTCACTAGATTTTTTTTCAGAGACGCTGTACGTTCGCGAGAAGACTTTCGTTCTGCGCGTGTCGAAGGACATTCCTCAGATATTACTGTGTGTGTGCTACTCAGTCGTGCCATTTAAGTGTACATCTTTGCATAGTTTTCCTTTCACGATGTAAACAGTGTTCCGCTCAGTTGCTAACTGGCCAGTGAGTGGTTCCGAAGGTGTCGGATTTGCGGTGCGTTCGGTCTGCTAGGACAACAGCAGACTGGCGTGGTGCGATGGCAGAAGCAGACACTGAGGGAGCTAGCTGCTGGGACGCCAGCGAACAATTTATGCCAAGTAAGACGAAGAGGACTATTCTAAAATTACGAGCCGTCTAAAAAGTGTTTACCATTGGTAAATCTTGCTGTTGAGTCTGACAAAACTGACAGTTTTTCCTAGAGATACAGGAAATCCCCCCACCCCCACTCAATGAATATTTGGTTGTGATGACAGGCCGATTGGTAGTGTAGCCCGAGATCTAAGTTAGGTTGGAAGGTGGTAATTTGATTGAGAGTTGTTTACGCCAACGATTATGAATGCCGACTAAACGTTGTGCGAGCAGATTGCCCTGTAGCGTAGCCTAGTGTTTCCGTCCGCGCCACATTTAACACACTTTCTCTAACTGTGTACAAAAGTCTCACAACAGCCACGATAACTACGTTTCTGGTGGGGGGAGGGTAGAGTCCACTATGTAACTTTCACGGCAAATTTTAGTAACCGCATAAACTAACCGAAATAGAAGCGTCATTTTAACTATATTTCCTTTTGTGGGAAAATAATGGTTCTCCTCTTTTGGCAGCAACTGTAATATGTAGGCGACTTATTAGTTTTTTTTAAACTCTGAATCATGATCTCAATAGACGCAGTGCTTTTTTTACGTTACTTGATTTGTGGTCTATAGTAAACAATGCAACGAATTGGTAAATTCTTTGAACTTTGACGTGTGTTACATAGACGACGTCTGCAATGTTCGTAAGGCCAAGTTTGCATATATTCGGTGTCTGTTTTTTTGGCCATGTACTGTATAATTAAGGGGAGGAGGATTACGTTCAAGGAGCAGTGCATTAGCAGTCTACGGAGAAATTGAGAATTTGCATCCAACGAACGGCATTCTCGGGCAGTTCGTGCTATTCTGTTGACCACTGTGTAATTCGGACACAGTGATCAATGCCTCTCCCTTGTAACCAGGGGACTCGGGTGCTAATCCTGGTCTGGCACAAATTTTCAACAGTGCCCATTGACTAAAGTCTGTGCCCATTGTCAGCTAATGTCATTGTTTCGGTGTTAAATTGTATTTTGTTCACGATACGTCGTTTAGCTTTTTCATGGATAACAGCTTTGAAGCGTACAGGTTATATTGATATTCGCTCGTCGTTACTCCAAGGCAACTATAGCGATTTATAAATACAGTTGTAGTTTGTATTAAGCCTACATACGTAATTGTGTCCTGTGTTTCTTTACCAAGAACTACTTCGTAAGTAATTCCCCTGTAGTGGTATTTTGTTTTAGTATTTTGTTTAAATATTTATAGACTGCAGGCTTGGATGAAATATGAAACACATGTCCGAAGTTCCTGTTGATACTGCAGATACTGTTTCATCCGTACTAGGGGCCAAAACATTTCATCTAATACAGAAGGACACAATTTGTCTCGAGATTTAGCAATTTTTCGTAATAGAGGCCTTGCTTCGATATATTTTTCTCTAATTCTTGTTTGGATTTAATCTTAAAACACACTAACTCTTCCACCACTTATTCGATATGTGTTTTCATCCCTTTCGTAGCCTAGAGTTCCTAAACGGTCGATAATATTAATAATTTCCTTTCTCAATTTTATTTTCTGTAAAATCTCCTGTTTATGGTTATTGCTAACATGTTTCACGTTCTCACTTTTATTATTTTTATTTTTCTAGTTTTGTGCCTTGTAGCCAAATTTTCTTTGAATCTGGTTTTCAATTCTGAAATAGTAACAGTTGAAGGTCAAGAGAAGATTGCGGTCTATTTGAGGAGAGTGGCTTGGAGATTTTTTATAACAGACGTATACAGGTCATGGGGATCCTTACCTATATACATTTACTTCGAGTGTGATGTAGCCCATTCTCTTGTCATGATGTCGGCTGTATCGTAGCACATTGTCTCGGTTAGGTTGGAGATTTCTGTTGAGAGTTGCCGAAGTCAACGAAAGTGATTACAAAGTAAAGACTGTGCTAACAGAACGATCTCTAGCGTAGTCCAACACGTTCTTTCTGTCCTTTTAAAGCCTCTTTTAATTAAAAATAACTAAAGCTGCAAGATACAATCACAAAAACTGTATTACGTAATAGAGTAATCCCAGACTATTGTTGTGTAAGTTGTGTGCGTACACTATTTTTTTTGTTAGTGAATATACACTTTTTTACTCATTTGCTGGGTTTCAGTTTTCCCCGTTTTCTGGCAAAAAAACCTTTTCCTGTGAAGGGCCCATTAGCTTGTCGGTTATATTTGTGACATTCTCGACGGTCAGTAATTTCGTGATAGTCCATCCACCGGCGTCATTGTTAACATCGGATATAGATTTAAGTATTAGGAAGGCTAATATGAAGCTAATGCATGAGTAGGTCTAATAATTAATAAAAATAGGAATGCGGGTAAGCTACTACATACAGCATAGTGAACGCATTGTTGTGGCCAAGATAGCCACGAATCCCACGCCTACCAAAGTCGTAAAAGTAGTCCTCAGATGATGAAGAAATTGATGGAATGTGTGATGAGATAAAAGAAATCATTCAGATAGTGATGGGAGATGAAAATTTAATATTAATGGGTGACTGGAATTCGACAGTAGGAAATGGAAGAAAAGGAAACGTAGTAGGTGAATATGGAATGGGGGTAAAAAATGAAAGAGGAAGCCGCCTGGTAGGCTTTTGCCCAGAGCATAACTTAATCATAACTAACACTTGGTTCAAAAATCATGAAAGAAGGTTGTATACGTGGAAGAGACCTGGAGATACTGCAATATTTCATATAGATTATATAATGGTAAGACAGAGATTTAGGAACCATATTTTAAATTGTATGACATTTCCAGGGGCAAATGTGAACTCTGATCACAATATATTGATTATGAACTGTAGATTAAAACTGAAGAAACTGGAAAAAGGTGGGAATTTAAGGAGATGGGACCTGAAAGAACTGACAGAATCAGAAGTTGTACAGTGTTTCAGGAAGAGCATTAGGGAACGATCTACAGGAATGGGGGAACGTAATACAGTGTGATGGGGGATCTGAGTGGTGTACTGTCAAGGGGGAGGGGGTTCCTCAGGGATCAGTGTTGGGGCCGCTATAGTTCCTTATTTATATAAATGATATGCCCTCAAGTATTACGGGTAACTCTAAAATATTTTTGTTTGCTGATGACACTAGCTTGGTAGTAAAGGATGTTGTGTGCAACATTGACTCCGTTTCAAGTAGTGCAGTACATGACCTCAGTCTATGGCTTGTAGAAAATAAACTAACGTTAAATGACAGTAAGATTCAGTTTTTACAGTTTCTAACACACAATTCAACAAAACCTGACGTTTTAATATCACAGCATAGGCATATGATTAGTGAAACTGAACGGTTCAAATTCCTAGGTGTTCAAATAAATAGTAAGGTGTTGTGGAAAGCCCACGTTCAGGATCTTGCTCAAAGACTTAATACTGCCATTTTCACTATTCGAACGGTACCGAAAGTGAGTGATACTTCGCCAAGTAAATTAGTCTACTTTGCTTATTTCCATTCACTTATGTCGTATGGTATTATGTTTTTGGGTAACTCTTCCCATTCTAGAAGGATATTTTTGGCTCAGAAACGAGAGGTTCGGGCAAAAAGTGGTGTGAGTTCACGAACCTCTTGTCGACCTCTGTTCAGGGAGTCTGGGTATTTTGACATTGGCCTCTCAATATGTATATTCCTTATTGTCGTTTCTTGTTACCAATATTAGTTTATTTCCAACAATAAGCAGCTTTCACTCGGTTAATACTCGGGAGAAATCAAACCTCCATTTGGATCGGACTTCCTTAACTCTTGTGCAAAAATGTGTGCAGTATACTGCTGCATCCATTTTCAATAAGCCGCCACTCGAATTCAAAAATCTTAGCAGTAATCCACGCGCTTTCAAATCGAAACTGGAGTGTTTCCTCATGGGTCACTCCTTCTATTCTGTCGAGGAGTTAATTGAAAAATTAAGCTGATTCTCATTGTACTGCTGATGGCGTTTGCTTAAACTTATGGACTGATTTTCTCTCAGGTTCATGAACATGTATTTTTATCTGTTATTACTTTTATGTTGTAAGTTCATGTGTCGCCCTAACCGCCGTCTGCTTCACGTCTGCTGTGCAGCGAGCTACCTTAATTTAAGTATTAACTGTATTTTTCTTACTTGTCACTTCTTCTTCCGTGTGTTTTTGCTTTTGCTGCCTCGGAGTGTAGCGGCAGTGGGGAGTCTAGTGCGTCGCATGGTGCACGCCAGGTGTTAGATGCTTCACCCACTGTCCCTGCTGTCGAGACATCTTCGCGGGTACCGGGCGCGGCTGGCCACCCTCTCCCCAAGGGGAGTGGCGGGTTCAGCGGCGTTCGCGGCGCACGAGGCGGAGGGTCAATGTGGAGGCTGGCCGTGTGGCATCGCCCGCTCTGCCTGTGAATGGACATGTGGCTGCTCCTTCAGCAAGGTCCGAGCAGGCACACGGGGGGAGGGGTTTATTAGTTATTGGGAGCTCCAACGTTAGGCTGGTGATGGAGCCCCTTAGGGAAATAGCGGAAAGGTCGGGGAAGAAGGCCAGTGTTCACTCTGTGTGCTTGCCGGGGAGTCTCATCCGAGATGTGGAGGGGGCCCTACCGGCGGCGATAGAGAGCACTGGGTGCACCCGACTGCAAATTGTTGCTGATGTCGGCACCAATGACTCCTGCCGTCTGGGTTCAGAGGTCATCCTCAGTTCGTACAGGCGGTTGGCGGAGTTGGTGAAGGCGGAAAGCCTCGCTCGCGGGGTGGAATCAGAGCTAACTATTTGTAGTATCGTTCCCAGAACCGATCTCGGTCCTCTGGTTTGGATCCGAGTGGAAGGCTTAAACCAGAGGCTCAGACGATTCTTCGGAGAGCTGGGGTGCAAATTTCTCGACCTCCGCAATGGGGTGGAGAAATGTATGGTCCCCCTGAATAGGTCAGCCGTGCACTACACGCCGGAAGCGGCTACGAGGGTAGCGGAGTACGTGTGGAGTGCACATGGGCTTTTTATTAGGTTAGAGAATTCCCTCCCTAGGCCCGACAAGACGCCTCCTGAGACGCGGCAAGGCAGGAGTAGGCAAAATGCGACAGGGAATAACAATATTAATGTGCTAATAGTAAACTGCAGGAGCGTCTATAGAAAGGTCCCAGAACTGCTCTCATTAATAAACGGTCACAACGCCCATATAGTACTAGGGACAGAATGTTGGCTGAAACCACATGTAAACAGTAATGAAATCCTAAACTCCGATTAGAATGTATATCGCAGAGAAAGGCTGGACAGTAAAGGGGGAGGCGTGTTTATAGCGATAAGAAGTGCAATAGTATCGAAGGAAATTGACGGAGATTCTAATTGTGAAATGATTTGGGTGAAGGTCACGGTTAAAGCAGGCTCAGACATGGTAATTGGATGTCTCTATAGGCCCCCAGGCTCAGCAGCTGTTGTGGCTCAGCACCAGAAGAATAATTTGGAAAATATTTCGAGTAGATTTCCCCACCATGTTATAGTTCTGGGTGGAGATTTTAATTTGCTGGATATAGACTGGGAGACTCAAACGTTCATAACGGGTGGCAGGGACAAAGAATCTAGTGAAATATTTTTAAGTGCTTTATCTGAAAACTACCTTGAGCAGTTAAACAGAGAACCGACTCGTGGCGATAATATATTAGACGTTCTGGTGACAAACAGACCCGAACTATTTGAATCAGTTAATGCAGAACAGGGAATCAGCGATCATAAAGCGGTTACTGCAACGACGATTTCAGCCGTAAATAGAAATATTAAAAAAGGTAATAAGATTTTTCTGTTTAGCAAAAGTGACAAAAAGCAGATTACAGAGTACCTGACGGCTCAACACAAAAGTTTTGTCTCAAGTACAGATAGTGTTGAGGATCAGTGGACAAAGTTCAAAACCATCGTACAATATGCGTTAGATGAGTATGTGCCAAGCAAGATCGTAAGAAATGGAAAAGAGCCACCGTGGTACAACAACCGAGTTAGAAAACTGCTGCGGAAGCAAAGGGAACTTCACAGCAAACATAAACATAGCCAAAGCCTTGCAGACAAACAAAAATTACGCGAAGCGAAATGTAGTGTGAGGAGGGCTATGCGAGAGGCTTTCAGTGAATTCGAAAGTAAAGTTCTATGTACTGAATTGGCAGAAAATCGTAAGAAATTTTGGTCCTATGTCAAAGCGGTAGGTGGATCAAAACAAAATGTCCAGACACTCTGTGGCCAAAATGGTACTGAAACAGAGGATGACAGACTAAAGGCCGAATTACTAAATGTCTTCTTCCAAAGCTGTTTCACAGAGGAAGACTGCACTGTGCTTCCTTCTCTTGAAGTCGCATAGTTGACAAAATGGTACATATCGAAATAGACGACAGAGGAATAGAGAAACAATTAAAACCGCTCAAAAGAGGAAAGGCCGCTGGTCCTGATGGGATACCAGTTCGGTTTTACACAGTGTACGCGAAGGAACTTGCCCCCCTTCTTGCAGCGGTGTACCGTAGGTCTCTAGAATAGCGAAGCGTTCCAAAGGATTGGAAAAGGGCACAGGTCATCCCCGTTTTCAATAAGGGACGTCGAACAGATGTGCAGAACTATAGACCTATATCTCTAACGTCGATTAGTTGTAGAATTTTGGAACACGTATTATGTTCGAGTATAATGACTTTTCTGGAGACTAGAAATCTACTCTGTAGGAATCAGCATGGGTTTCGAAAAAGACGGCCGTGTGAAACCCAGCTCGCGCTATTCGTCCACGAGACTCAGAGGGTCTTAGACACGGGTTCACAGGTAGATGCCGTGTTTCTTGACTTCCGCAAGGCGTTTGACACAGTACCCCACAGTCGTTTAATTAACAAAGTAGGAGCATACGGACTATCAGATCAGTTGTGTGCTTGGATCGAGGAGTTCCTAGATAACAGAACGCAGCATGTCATTCTCAATGGAGAGAAGTCTTCCGAAGTAAGAGTGATTTCAGGTGTGCCGCACGGGAGTGTCATAGGGCCGTTGCTATTCACAATATTCATAAATGACCTGGTGAGTGACATCGGAAAGTCTCTGAGGCTTTTTGCAGATGATGCTGTGGTGTATCGAGAGGTTGCAATAATGGAAAATTGTACTGATATGCAGGAGGATCTGCAGCGAATTTACGCATGGTGCACGGAATGGCAATTGAATCTCAATGTAGACAAGTGTAATGTGAGGCGAATACATAGAACGATAGGTCCCTTATCATTTAGCTACAAAATAGCAGGTCAGCAACTGGAAGCAGTTAATTCCATAAATTATCTGGGAGTACGCATTAGGAGTGATTTAAAATGTCGACTGTCAATGGTAAGAAAAGTGTTTCTAAAGAAGAAAAATTTGTTAACATCGAGTATAGCTTTAGGTATCAGGAAGTCTTTTCTCCGAGTATTTGTATGGAGTGTAGCCACGTATGGAAGTGAATAATGGACAATAAATAGTTTGAACAAGAAGAGAATAGAAGCTTTCGAAATGTGGTGCTACAGAAGAATGCTGAAGATTAGATGGGTAGATCACATAACTAATGTGGAGGTATTGAATAGGATACTGGAGAAGAGAACTTTGTGGCACAACTTGACTAGAAGATGGGGTCGGATGGTAGGACACGTTCTGAGACATTAAGGAATCACCAATTTAATATTGGAGGGCAACGTGAAGGGTAAAAATCGAGGAGGGAGGCCAGGAGATGAATACACTAAGCAGATTCACAAGGATGTAGGTTGCAGTTGGTACTGGGAGATGAAGCTTCCACACGATACAGTAGCATGGAGAGCTACATCAAACCAGTTTGTGGACTGAAGACAACAACAACAACAACAACAACAACAACAACAACAAGGTATTTGTCTCATGTGTAACCTTCAACAGAAGTGGGGCAGACAAGAGGGTTAGATTATATGTACTTTTCATTGAAATTGATCCATAATGGGGAGATACTCAATGGGAAAATAATATGCTAATTTATTATCCACAGACCGCAAATGGACTGATCATGAACGAGGAATGAAAATTTGGTCACACTTCTGATAGTACACGTATTATTTGACCCCCCCCCCCCCCTCTCTCTCTCTCTCTCTCTCTCTCTCTCTCTCTCTCTCTCTCTCTCTCTCTCTCTCTCTCTCACACACACACACACACACACACACACAATCGCGCGCGCGCGCTTGTTCTACTAAGTAATTCAATTCATTAATGGTGTCGGAAGAGATGGTTAGCAAGAAATCCTTTAGGCTCCTCGTAAACTGAAATCTGTCAGTAGTAAAGCTTTTTATGGCTGCCGGCAAGTTATTGAAAACATCGTTCTCCTTAATGATGGAGACTTTCTTGCACCAAAGTAATTAACTTACCAATTTTTGTGGAGATTATTCACTTCTAGTTATGACTTCATGAAATGAGCTGTTGATTTGAAAATATTCATTTGTTTTTAAACACAATATTCACGGGGAGAACGTATCTTCCATCTCCACCATGTTAACTGATCTATTTATATGACCCTTATCCTAAGTTGTGTTATATTAACGGTAAAACACAGAACATTTCTTACATGCATTTCCACTATTTTCCAACAAGCTGACAATTTTTCATGAATAATATATTAATAGTGAAATTTTTAGAAAAATTTTGAAAGACAGGTTTTGCGGGCAAATTTCAAAAATTAAAAGACCATAGTGTACATTATAATACAATTTCTCCATGGTTTTTAATTCCTACTCCGAAGTTTTCTTTTGTTTCCTTTACTGCATGCTCAGCAAACAGATTGAATAACATCGGGGATAGGCTACAACCCTGTCTCACTCTCTTCCCAACCACTGATTCCCTTTCATATCCCTCGACTCTTCATGCCCTCGAGTAAGAAAACTGGTCGTTAGAATTCCATGGTTCTGGGATAAATGGTTTGAGAGGAAAGGTACATTTAGTTAGAAAAGTTACGGAAAATTTAAAGTTGTATTGCACTTACCGTCGTACATGCACTCATTTAAATTCATAGTTTCTTTCACTTTCCAATAGTACGCATGCTGTACATAAACATAACATTTGTTTCATGATATTTACTTTTTTATTTCTTGCAAGTCTTCTAGAACTTCTTTCGAAAACTTTGTGGGTAGATCTTGGCATTTGTTTTGTTCAGAAACGTTATTACTCTAGCAAACAACTGACTACGAGACAAGAAAAAATGTATTCAATAGGTGAAAGCTCAAAGCTACGGGTAAAATGTCCCTAGGCTTATCATCTCAAAGAAGAGATGGCACAGAGAAACAAGTGGGCATGTCTTACATAGCAAGCTGCCATTTAAACCGACATTTAGAACCTTCAAATACGGATTTGGACTAAAATACTTTCATATTCACACTAAGTGTAAATAAAACTGGTACAATCACCAATAAACAAAATTATTTTCATTGTTTTCGGGGTTCCTTTTGCCTTTCGGAATAAATATATTGCGAATCAGTAGTTAACATGCCTGGTTCCCCAAACAGGAGACGACTAGAAACTTCCGAAATGTGGTGGTGTAGAAGAATGCTAAAAAAGTTTTGATCGAATAGCTGATGGGGAGATACGAAATCAGATTAGGGAGCAGAGAAATGAATGGCACAAATTGACAAAAAGAAGCGATCGTGGGTAAATGTCATATTTCGATTCCACCCATCCGCTGTGACCCACGACGTTCTGCATGACGTTGATTAGTTGCATTTCGAAGGATACCAGTGGCCTTATTAAATGTTAACTGCGATTGCCTTCGTTTCTAGAGCAATTTATAATGTTCGTTAACTATGATTTTTTTCGGAATATATCGTGATGAACTCTGGGAGGAACCACAGAACACAGCTTAAATTGTCGTTGAAGAAACGAGTAGTGATTGTATTTTTATCTTTCTTATCCGACACGTTGGGGAATCCAAGGTATAATGGGGTACACAGTTGAAAACTTTGATTAAATGTACAAAATTGATAAATAAGAGAGTTACAAATTTTTATATGAACACATTATGATGTATTAATCACAAAAATACAAGAACATTGCCATAAAATAAAACAACAACATTTTCTCACTCAAAAACAGAAATTTATAACATTTGCACGCGTCACAATGGGGTGGTAAATACAAGTGATTACAAAAACGTATAAAATTATCCGAAATGCAGAAAATATTGCCTTGCTCGTTATTTTTTTTTAGTTTAAAGTGAGTATTAATGTCAAACTACAGTTTTCATGAATCGTATCCTTTTCTTGAGGCTGTTTACAAAATTCACACACGGGGAGACACTCATCATCTTCGCTATCTATTCCTGCACAAGAATCGTGTGTCAGTTTTTTGCAGGTGGGACAAGCGACCCAACTTCCAACTGATTTTGAATGTAACCCACCACAATATACACATTGACAGTCAGAACTTTCCTCATAATCACTCTCGTTAGTATTGTATTCTCTCTCCTTTTTCCATTTACCTTCAGAATCTTTCTCTCTTTTTTGAGTTCTTAATTTTATTCTCTTTCGCAGAAAGTTTTCTGTTTGCTCTTTCTTCTTTGTCAATGTTCTTTTTTCTATTTCTCCCATTAATGACTTTTAACTCTTTTTTTGTACGGCGAATCAGTTAAAACAACGTTGTTCCCCCTTTTCAGTCTCGCTCTTTTCTTGCTTTCGTTAACTTTTGACAAGAAAATCAGAATCTCAGGTGAAATATGAAATGAGGAGGTTGTGTTGTCAGTTGTCATCCAAGAGCACCCAAGTTTAGAACAATTAGCCCCAATAACTTTGTTATTCTTAGGCGGCAGTTCATTGTAACAATTCGCTGAAACCTCGTCCCCTTGATTATCCAGCCCGTTTGAGTCGTCTTTTTCAGCTGGTGTGCTAGGTGAAGGCAAGTCCAATTGTTCAGATATAATAACCTCTTTATCTGACGGCCTATCACGTCCGCTGTCAGTTGTGTGTGCCGGGAGGAAGTGTGCGTCGTGAATATGGATGGGTCCGTGGGCCATATTGCAGTAGCTTCGAAACCTTTAATAGCGGTTTTCATTGTTGCGCTTTAGACGAAAGCTGAACCAAAAAGCGTTGAAATTTGAAAGATAGTTACGACTTTCGCTGCATGGTTCCGTAGCCATTTTCGAAGCTGATCACTATAACGAGGATTTATAAAACAAACATCAAGCGGCTGAAGTCTGTGAGAGCAATGTGGTGGTGAAGAAACGCCACTCTCCCTCGCGTAGTCCATAACGTCAATGTTCGTGGTATGTGCTGAGTGGCCATCTGATATAAGGAGAACTGGGACCTGCTTTGATGCCTTAGAAAATACCACTAATTGTGGAAACCATACAAAGAAGGACTCTGTGGCCATACATGCTGTGCTGTGGACCTCAGCGCAACCTCCTGCTGCCTGTCCTAACTCAAATTCTTTCTGCTTCTTCTTTCGTGGAAAAATAATCGTAGGAGGAATGTCAGCTCCGCTTGCTGACGTACTAATGAGGCTGGTTGCAGTTTCGCCCCTTTCTGCAGATGTTAACGATCGCACTGGACGGTTCCCTTTGCAAGCTGCGATGTTCGATTAGTTTTTAGCATTAACCGAGACGCCTGTTCCATCACAATTAGTTATTTGAGAAGTCATTAGTTTGTGATTGTCAGTTACATCTGTAAGCAACGAAAAAAACCTATCGACAGCTACTTTATTAAAATCCATGATTCTTGTACCAGATGTAGCTTCGGGCTTGCGAACAAACCCGCATTTGCTTCTTCATTGTTTCATGATGTAATAAAGATTTCGATTTGTTTTGCTCGAAATTTTCGAAAAGGTATCTGTGAAACGTGCAAAAATTTAAATGGCAAAACTGTGCACCTGCCGAAATACGAGTGCGTATACTCATTTGAAAAAATGTTCCTAAACTGCCTCTGATACGCTAGAGGTTACCTCACAGTAAACAGCAATTGTAGTTGACCATTTGCCTGCACCGTATAAAGTACGGCCAATAAAATATTTTTGTAGGGAGGACACATCATCTCATCCTAAATGGAGAGTCCATCTATACGTGTAAAAGTAACCACTTGTGCAGAGGGAAGCGTGTTGGGAGCCTTACTGTTCATGTTGTATATTAACATTACAGATAATATAAGAAAGCTCACATATTTCGAAAATGATGCCGATATCGACATTGAGGTAACAAAGGTCGTGTGAAGCGATATGCACATACAGGGGATAGTAAAAATGTGACCACCTATACTTGCATCTACATGGATACTCTGCAAGTCACATTTAAGTGCATGGCAGATTGTTCATCGAACCACCTTCACAAGTCTCTATTATTCCAATCTCGCATAGCACCCGGAAAGAATGATCACCTGTGTCTTTCCATACGAGCTCTGACTTCCCTTATTTTATCGTTGTGGTCGTTTCTCCCTACGTAGGTCGGTGTCAACAAAATATTTTCGCATTCGGAGGAAAAAGTTGGTGATTGGAATTTCGTGAGAAGATTCCGTCGCAAAGAAAAACGCTTTTCTTTTAATGATGTCCAGCCAAAATCCTGTATCATTTGTGTGACACACTCTCATATTTCGCGATAATAGGAGGACGTGCTGCCTTTCTTTGGACTTTTTCGATCTACTCCGTCAGTCCGATCTTTTAAGGATCCCACATTTCCCAGCAGTATTCTAAAAGAGGACGGACAAGCGTAGTGTAGGCAGTGTCCTTTGTAGGTCTGTTACGTTTTCTAAGTGTTGTGCCAATAAAACGCAGTCTTCGGTTAGCCTTAACCGCAACATTTTCTATGTGTTCTTTCCAATTTAAGTTGTTCGTTATTGTATAATAATAATGGCGTGTGACGAGGGCCTCCCATCGGGTAGATCGTTCGCCTGGTGCAAGTCTTTCGATTTGACGCCACTTCGGCGACTTGCGCGTCGATGGGGATGAAATGATGATTAGTACAACACAACACCCAGTCCCTGAGCGGAGAAAATCTCCGACCCAGCCGGGAATCTAACCCGGTCTTTTAGGATTGACAGTCTGTCGTGCTGACCACTCAGCTACCGCGGGCGGACGTTAGTTATTGTAACACCTAGTTAGTTAGTTGACTTTACGGCTTTTAGATTAGACTACAACTTCTCTGATAGTGATTCGTCCATTCTGCTTCACCAGCAATATTGCGGGATCAGTAACGACCTGATTTGCGGATATTGCGGGCGTACCTTAACTGGCTTCTGTCTTCATTGATTAGCGGCTACCTTTGAAATGGTTGTACCACTCCTTTAGCCCTGCAGTACCCATTACTTTGTCCACAAACACACGATGGTTTGAACTTGAGAATCGCCAAGCTTGGAGCCAAATGTGATGTAAAGACGTCATTTTGCTCAGAATACTAAATCCAACGTGTACGACTTGCAAGTGTTCCGAAGTAGTGGAGAAAATCAGGTATGTGTGCTAAATATGCCTGAAAACATGAGCCCATGCGCGCCCTGATACCATTGTTGATTTCAACAATTAAAAAAGGTCGGATATTTTTTGAACAGCTCATGTATATAAGCCATCGCCAGTGATGTCGAAAGAGCAAGATACCCCTAACTACGCCAGTTGTATAGGTAGTTCGAATGGAGCGGTCTATTGTCTGACGTATCTCCATAACAGCTCCGAACCGAATACCCCAAAGTTCGACAAATGGTTCAAATGGCTCTGAGCACTATGGGTCTTAACATCTATGGTCATCAGTCCCCTAGAACTTAGAACTACTTAAACCTAACTAACCTAAGGACATCACAAAACACCCAGCCATCACGAGGCAGACAAAATCCCTGACCCCGCCGTGAATCGAACCCGGGAACCCAGACGCGGAAAGCGAGAACGCTACCTTCACGTCAGGAATCAAGCTGAGCTCAGAAGGGCGCAATTCCGGGGCTGTCTCAGGCCGATACTGGTCTTCGGCCTGACGTGGCTGCTTGTCCTGTTCCAGGGGTTGCCCCTCAGTCTGCAAGATCCGAGCAGTCGCAGAGGGTGGTCTTACTGGTAGTTGGGAGCTCCAACGTCAGGCGCGTAATGGGGCCCCTTAGGGATATGGCAGCAAGAGAGGGGAAGAAAACCAATGTGCAATCCGTGTGCATACCGGGGTGAGTCATTCCAGATGTGGAAAGGGTCCTTCCGGATGCCATGAAGGGTACAGGTTGCACCCATTTGCAGGTGGTCGCTCATGTCGACACCAATGATGTGTGTCGCTATGGATCGGAGGAAACCCTTCCTGGCTATCTGATTTGGTGAAGACTGCCAGTCTCGCTAGCCGGATGAAAGCAGAGCTCACCGCTCACCATCTGCAGCATCGTCGACAGGACAGACTGCGGGCCTTTGGTAAAGAGCTGAGTAAAGGGTCTGAATCAGAGGCTGAGATTGTTCTGTGACCGTGTGGGCTGCAGATTCCTCGACTTAAGCCATAGGGTGGTGGGGTTTCGGGTTCCGCTGGATAGGTCAGGAGTCCACTACACGCAACAAGCGGCTACACGGGTAGCAGGGGTTGTGTGGCGTGAGCTGGGCGGTTTTTTAGGTTAGATGGCATTGGGCAAGTACAAAAAGGGCGGCAGCCTCAACGAGTTCGGGGCAAAGCAGGACATGAGGGGACCAAGCAGCAATCGGTATTGTAATGGTAAACCGTCGAAGCTGCGTTGGTAAAGTACCGGAACTTCAAGCGCTGATAGAAAGTACCGAAGCTGAAATCGTTATAGGTACAGAATGCTGGCTGAAACCAGAGAGAAATTCTGCCGAAATTTTTACAAAGGTACAGACAGATATAAAGGATAGATTGCATGCAACCGGTGGTGGAGAGTTAGTCGCTGTTAGTAGAAGTTTATCCTGTAGTGAAGTAGAAGTGGATAGTTCCTGTGAATTATTATGGGTGGAGGTTACACGCAACAGCCGAGCTAGGTTAATAATTGGCTCCTTTTACCGACCTCCCGACCCAGCAGCATTAGCGGCAGAACAACTGAGAGAAAATTTGGAATACATTTCTCATCAATTTTCTCAGCATGTTATAGTCTTAGGTAGAGATTTCAATTTACCAGATATAGACTGGGACACTCAGATGTTTAGGATGGGTCGTAGGGACAGAGCGTCGAGTGACATTATACTGAGTGCGCTATCCGAAAATTACCTCATGCAATTAAACAGAGAACCGACTCGTGGAGATGACATCTAGGACCTACTGATAACAAACAGACCCAAACGTTTCGACTCTGTATGTGCAGAACAGGGATTAGTGATCATAAGGCTGTTGCAACATCCCTGAATATGGAAGTTAATAGGAATATAAAAAGAGGGAGGAAGGCTTACGTGTTTAGCAAGGGTAATAGAAGGCAGATTTCAGTCTACCTAACAGATCAAAACGAAAATTTCTGTTCTGACACTGACAATGTTGAGTATTTTTGGAAAAAGTTCAAGGCAATCGTAAAATGCGTTTTAGACAGGTACGTGTAGAGTAAAACTGTGAGGGACGGGATAAACCCACCGTGGTTCAACAACAAAGTTAGGAAACTACTGCGATAGCAAAGACAGCTTCACTCCAAGTATAAACGCAGCCAAAACCTCTCAGACAAACAGAAGCTAAACGATGTCAAAGTTAGCGTAAGGAGGGCTATTCGTGAAGCGTTCAGTGAATTCGAAAGTAAAATTCTATGTACCGACTTGACAGAATATCCTAGAAAGTTCTGGTCTCAATTAATATCAGTAAGTGGTTGGAAACAGCATGTCCAGACACTCCGGGGTGATGATGGCATTGAAACAGAGGATGACACGCGTAAAGCTGAAATACTAAACACCTTTTTCCAAAGATGTTTCATAGAGGAAGACCGCACTGCAGTTCCTTCTCTAAATCCTAGCACAAACGAGAAAATGGCTGACATCGAAATAAGTGTCCAAGAAGTAGAAAAGCAACTGGAATCACTCAACAGAGGAAAGTCCACTGGACCTGACGGTGTACCAATTCGATTCTACACAGTACGAGAAAGAACTTGCCCTCCCTTCTAACAGCCGTGTACCGCCAGTCTCTAGGGGAACGGAAGGCTCCAAATGATTGGAAAAGAGCACAGGTAGTCCGAGTCTTCAAGAAGGGTCGTAGAGCAGATGCGCAAAACTATAGACCTATATCTCTGACGTCGATCTGTTGTAGAATTTTAGAACATGTTTTTTGCTCGAGTATCATGTCGTTTTTTGAAACCCAGAATCTACTCTGTAGGAATCAACATGGATTCCGGAAACATCCATCGTGTGAGACCCAACTCACTTTATTTGTTCATGAGACCCAGAAAATATTAGATACAGGCTCCCAGGTAGATGCTATTTTTCTCGACTTCCGGAAGGCGTTCGATACAGTTCCGCACTGTCGCCTGATAAATAAAGTAAGAGCCCACGGAATATCAGACCAGCTCTGTGGCTGGATTGAAGAGTTTTAACAAACAGAACACAGCATGTTGTTATCACTGGAGAGACGTCTACAGACGTTAAAATAATATCTGGCGTGCCACAGGGGAGTGTTATGGGACCATTACTTTTCACAATATATATATAAATGAGGTAGTAGATAGTGTCGGAATTCCATGCGGTTTTTCGCGGATGATTCTGTAGCATACACAGAAGTTGCAGCATTAGAAAATTGTAGCGAAATGCCGGAAGATCTGCAGCGAATAGACCCTTGGTGCAGGGAGTGGAAACTGACCCTTAACATATACAAATGTAATATATTGCGAATACATAGAAAGAAGGATCCTTTATTGTATGATTATATGATAGCGGATCAAACACTGGTAGCAGTTACTTCTGTAAAATATCTCGGAGTATGCGTGCGGATCGATTTGAAATGGAATGATCATATAAAATTAACTGTTGGTAAGGCGCGTACCAGGTTGAGATCCATTGGGAGAGTCCTTAGAAACTGTAGTTCATCAACAAAGGAGGTGGCTTACAAAACACTCGTTCGACCTATACTTGAGTATTGCTCATCAGTGTGGGATCCGTACCAGATCGGGTTTGCGGAGGAGATAGAGAAGATTCAAAGAAGAGCGGCTCGTTTCGTCACAGGGTTATTTGGTAACCGTGATAGCGTTACGGAGATGTTTGACAAACTCAAGTGCCAGACTCTGCAAGAGAGCCGCTCTACATCGCGGTGTAGCTTGCTCGCCAGATTTCGAGAGGGTGCGTTTCTGGATGAGGTATCGAATATATTGCTTCCCCTTACTTATACCTCCCGAGGAGATCACGAATGTAAAATTAGAGAGAGGCTTTCAGATAGTCTTTCCTCCCGCGAACCATACGCGACTGGAACAGGAAAGGGAGGTAATGACAGTGGCACGTAAAGTGCCCTCCGCCACACACCGTTGGGTGGCTTGCGGAGTATAAATATAGATGTAGATGAGTGTGGTGCGTGATGCGGCGCTCCCCATCCCTATATACCGATCAAATCAGTCACGACTTGAACCGAGCGTGCCCGAACATAGTCCTACAAAATGATGGCCGCCTCCTGCAGAAACCGACGCTGCTTCTTTCTCTCAGTTGCTTTTCAACTTTGTAACACAGTCTGTTTCGTTTTAGAGTCCAAACCGCTTAACAGATATTGTTCAAATTTGTCATGGAGACAGTTTGAACCCTTAGAAAGAACATAGCCCACTTTAAAAAGCAAGAATTTTTTTTTTGCATCAGTGAACGTAAACTACATTAAAACTTACTTATTTTGGTTGTATAACTTAAGAATTCTATAATGTATAAGTACTTCAGTAGTCGCCGCGCGGGATAGTCTCTCAAACGAAATTGCTCCCACGTCCGAGGCCTTTCAATATCACGTCTTCCATTCCGCTTGTAGTTCAGAATATTTTGGGGAAGTCTGGGACGTAGCATTCTCACCAGTCTTCACGATATTTTTGAATTTTTTAGTTTCTGTTGAAAATACTTAATTTTTCTCTAGTATCTTCATTCCTAATCATTTCTTGTTGTGCAGCTCTTCGAATTTCTTAGGAACCTCATCTCTGCCGTGTGATTTTTTTGCTTTTTTTTTAACCATGTTTTCGCTTTCATAGCATAATACAGGAACCGCGACCACGTTATAGAATTTCGGGACAATCTTTTTGTACTTTATTGCCCAATATTCAGATAATAGTGTCACAAACAGCTTAGAATTTGTGTAATGTATTTTAAGTATCAGAGTAAAAATCAGATCTTACAGCGTAGCCTAAATGAAAGATTAAGAGACCAGTTCTAAAGCAGGATTATCCAAAACTAGTTTTAAACTGACTGAGTATTTTCCTCGGAGTGCACTTATTTTCGTTTTGTTCCTAGAAATTTTAAAGTTGTATTCATTACATATTTCGTTCAGGTGGTATATAGATCTTTGGAGGTCATTTCGTGAACGTGAATCATGTCATCTACAAACAGAAGCACAATCAGGTATTTCTCATTCGTTATCCCAATTCCTTTGTCTTGTCATAGTTCCTGCTTTCATTTATGAAGAACGAAGTCAATGTAAATACTAAAAATGCTGACTTAATCTGCTCATTTAAATGTATACCGAACGAGCTGCCGCAGTGGTTATTACATGGTATGATGATGATGATGATGATTGGTTTTTGGGGCGCTTAACTGCACGGTTATCAGTGCCTGTACAAAGCCCCAACCTTTACACAGTCCAGTTTCGCCACCTTCACTGATGATGATGAAATGATGACACCACAAACACCTACTTCCCGGGCGGAGAAAGCAACCCAGCCGTGAATCGAACCCGGAATCCCATCACCAACAACGCTAGCTTCTACACGACGAGCTGTCAACTAGTACACTAGACTCGCATTCGGGAGGATGACGTTTAAATCCGCATCCGGCCATCCTGATACGTTTTCCGTAACTTTCCTGAATCGCTTCAAGTAAATGCTGGGATGGTTCCTTTGAAAGGGAACGGCGGACTTCTTTTACCCTTCCCTGACGCAGTGCCAACTCCTGCTCCGTCTCTAATGACCTCGACATCGATAGCACATTAAATGCAATCCTCCTTCCGTCCTTCATTTAAAGGCATAGGTTTACGCAATAAGTCGGGCGTTAAAAGTTAAAAACTGCGTACTCGTCTAAGGCAGCATAATTTCATGGCGCGCAAATTATCGAGACTATATTCACCGAGCATTTGTGAAAGGCAGCACGTGGCGACTTCCAACAAACTTCACACATAATTTCGAAACTTGGCGAAACTTTTTTTCCCCTCTGACATCCCTGACATAATGATGAAAGGAAAAAGACTTTTATCACTTCTACATTTTCGCTGATCGTGCAGTAAGGTGTCAGCATCAGGCTTGATGTTTCACTTTATTACTTCTTTACTACTCACTTTATTCGCAACACATTTGTCAGACAGTATCCACAAACGTCGCCGAATGTACCTGAAAATTATAGAATTGTACAACACCTAGTTCAGTACATAAATATTGAGACGTTTTCGAAAAACTAGCTTCTCTTACAACTGAGCGTCTTCAACTGCAAAGGGTTATGTTTCTTCAGGTCAAGTTTTTAACACATTAACTGATACGGAATGTGAACGAACTTCTGAAGGTGTTTTACAAATGGGACTTCCAGTTTTCAGACAGCAATTTGGAGGGGAGAAGGGGGCCGTGGTTACGCGGTCTATTTGGAACTTCAGTGTTTTCGCAAATGATGCTGTTGCCTGTAATAAAGTTCTGTTTGAAAGAAGTCAC
Organism: Schistocerca gregaria; assembly: GCF_023897955.1. Lineage (NCBI taxonomy): Eukaryota > Metazoa > Arthropoda > Insecta > Orthoptera > Acrididae > Schistocerca > Schistocerca gregaria. The sequence continues at coordinate 68,297 of NW_026061881.1, forward strand.
GCCTTCATAAGATTTCAGTGTAGTGCAAAGCATGACAACTTAGTTTAAATGTTCCCGAAATGTAAAATTGTTCGGTTCACAAAACGATATAACCTTATCCTACGAGTATAGTGCAGCGAGTCAAATTCGCTATCGCTCAACCCACATGAATACCTGGGTGTAAAAATTTCTAGAGATTTGAAATGGAACCGTCACATAGTCGCAGTCTTAGGGAAATACGGTGGATGGCTGCAATTCGTTGGTAGAATTCTAGGAAAATACAATCAGTGTACAAAAGAAATTGCTTACAAATCACGCTTGCGACCCATCCCCCAATATTGCTCGAGATTCTTGGATCCTAATCAGATACAACTGCCCGGCGATACTGAATGTATACAGAGAAGGGCGGCACGAATGGTCACAGGTTTTTTGACCCGTTGGAGAATGTCACACAGTTTCTGATCAAATTGAACAGGCAGGCGCTTGGAAAGAAACGTAAAATATCCAGAGAAAGTCTACTTGGAATATTTCCGGAGGAATCCTTAACTGTTGAATATAGGCGAATGGTAGTCAATGGAGGGAATGACTGCGAATGATCGTTCGATTTGCGTTCTCTTCCGTAGGCTGCGATGCAAACCAATCCTGGTCATATTCCCGGTGTGAGATGTAGTTGGCAGCTCTGTAAATGCTGACCGGTGAGTCGCTTAAAGCCCAGGTGAAATTAATCTCGGAGGGACACATCACGCTCTCAACCGACTAAGCTTGTCCCCTAAGGATCGCCTAGAGCCTGTGACTAGTGCATTGAATGTAAATACGGAAAACTGCAAAAACTCACTTTTTCAACTATTTGTAATTCCATTAACTAGTTTTGTAACCTTTACAGACTCATCTTCAAATGTGGCACACAGAATTTCCGTCTCTCTGGCGTGGAGACAGAGCGACAGTTACATGGCGACATGTGTCGGAAAACCAGTTATTCCACTTACTGACTAACGGACAGTTCATGGTAGACACAGACTATCCCGTGGAAGAGCAAAGTATCTCTAGGAGACCTAATTAGAAAGTTTCTAGAACTGACGTTACATGATGAAAGTAGGAATGGAATATACTGAAACCGCCTACGTATTGTAACTGTAGGAAGCGTGAAGACCAGAAGAGACTAAGCACAGCACGCACAGAGGCTTTTAAGCAGCCACGGTTCGCACGCTCCATACGTCAGTGGAGTGGGAATAAGTCCTAATAACTGGTATACTGGCAAGTTCCATCTGTCACGCAATTCACGGTCGGTTATAAACTACAAATTATAAGCTGCCTATGTTTTGTTTAAATTTGGATTACAAGAAAATGGGCATTTTGCAAAATGTCCTACATAAGTCTCCTCTTCATCAACACCACCACCATGAGTGTTCTGCCCTAGGGCAGGTCTTCACATGTAGTTCTCCATGCAGTCCCATCATTTGTTACCCTCTTGTTTTCTCACAACTATTTTCTGTTCTTACGCTGTCCACCACCTGGTATGTTCTGCGTCTTCTTCTTCTTCTTCTTCTTCTTCTTCTTCTTCTTCTTCTTCTTCTTGCATTCACCATTTCCTTCATACCATCAATAAACAATCTCTTCTCATTCAGTGTCCATGCCAATTGTGTTTGCTCATCCTGCTACCTTTAAAATTTCTCTCTGTTCTCCCAATCAACACCACCTCATTTCTCACTGTGCCTGCCTATTTTATCCCCTATCAACGCACCCACATAAAAGCCTCCTGTTATGAAACGTCTCGTTGGCAATTGCTATACGTATTTTCACCTCCTTATTACTTCCAATGTCGTCCATAATAGCACGTCGCAGTTATCTAAAAACACTAAATTGTTGTGTATCTTCCTGCCTAACATTATAGTTGTTCTTGCTTTTCTTGCACCTATCACCGGACATTTTGCGATTTTCTTATTATTTCTCATTCCAATTTACTCACGTCTCTTGTTCAATTCTTTTAACATTTCAGTCATACTTTCGCTCTCTGCCAATAACACCACATGATCCGCGAGTCTAATACATTCTGCTCTCCTAACAACAACCCGCTCCCGTCTATGTCGTTTCAAACGTTTTTGAATGACATGCTCCAAATATATTTACACACTAAGGAGAATAAACGTATCCCGGAGGACTTACCCCAGCGCGATGGAAATCGATACACGTGATGTTCATTCATGCCCAATAGTATCCGAACGACCTGAATTGAATTTCGCCTGATTCACATGCAACCCACATAGCGCAACTGTCTAGCAGGTCCCCTTATCGCTCCTTGGTACAGTCGTTTGACTATTGAAAATGGTTCCAACAAATCACCACCAGAAAACACTGTTCTGTATCGCAATAACTCAAGATGTAAAGTAATACCACGATACTACAAATATCACGGAACACCTTATCACAGATAAGACTGCCCTTAAGGCTTGTAGCTCACATTTATTACAATAAATGACATACCTGACATTTTACCACTCTCATTATTACGTCAGATAGGTAATGCACGTGGTAAATTCGTCGTATTCATGATTTACTCTTCAAAGTAACATACCGTACTTATTATTTAACACAAAATAAGATTAAAAATTAAAGATATTCACGAGCAGCTAATTGAGAATATTTATGAACTTCAAATGACACGACGAACCGTCTCGTTCTGCATACGGATGCAAACTCAGGTCATGCAGACTAAGCAATGATTTCGTGCCTGACGGATACTGACTGTCACTCCTGATTAGGCATACAGAGAGTGATATACCTCGATTTTAGACAGAGCCAGTTTGCAAATTCCAACTTTAAATTACATATCGCAAGTATTTTTGCCGGACACGAATTCCTACCCAGCACCTATTGTCCCTGTTAACGAACGACGAGAGATGTTGAATCTTGGTTCTTAACAAGTAACTTATTTGAATTGCCGTGAGGTAAGGCTTTGTGTTGGACAGGGGTTCGAACTCAGAACTTAATCGGATAGATATCGACGCACAATCAACTGTGACATTTCGGGTTTTCTCGGCAGTAGCTAGATGTTTTAACTGAAATGACGAGACGAATCATACATTTTTTTCCTTCCCAAGACTCCAACCAAGCATCTATCGCTGTTATATTCTAGAGAAAACGAACGTTAAATATGGGTTTGTTGCACCAGCAGCGACATGTGAGCGTGTTTGAACTAGAAATAATATGACGAAGAGTTCAGTGCTCACTGGGAATACAGCTCCACACATCATATCGCTTTTGACTACACACAAAGATACGTCAGCTTCCGAATTTTTGTCGAGTTCGGACTAACATCTTGAACTTACAGTGATCTCGCAAATAGTTCTGTGTCTCACTGGGTGTCAAAAGCGTCACATATCGTTAGTGTTGACAACGAATGAAAATACATTAAACATTACAATAATTATCCACCAGTAGATAGGTGTTCTCATGCTAGAGCTTGATAATACATAATGAAATCTATAGTGCCGGGCCAGGTGTCGAACCCATTCACGCGCAGTATGTGGAGATGTTGAGGAATCTGCAGTTCTGAACAAACAACAAATTGTAGACGTGCTGTATTCTCACGAAGGGATCAAATTCAGCGTTAAGTACGGTCTAAGTTGCATTCCCAGATCAGAACCGATTTTATCGACATACAGAAGCTCATATAAAATATGGACTAAATGTCCTGTGAGCCTACATAGCGTTTGTTTCGTCACTAGAAATAAATAACAAGTATAAGAAAGGTTTCTACGTGTCGCCGCTCCAGTTTTTATTGGTATTCATCCTAACGTCTACTTTGTAGTAAAGGAATATCATTTTTCATGTTAATTTCAGACCACAATGTCATTATATCTTCTTCACTTGGTGTAGCCAGAAGAGAATGGAATCTGTCTCTCCTTATCTAAAATCATTGACAGAAGTTGGAATCGAACCCAGTCCATAGATATACAAGCATATTATAAGTATGTGGCTCATTTTTCTATCGTAACGCCGTTGCACCTCTCTGGATGAGAATTGACACACAGGCTTCCTGTAGTAATTTGCAGCAGGTTCAGTAAATTCATTTACTTGGTTGACCGAATCACAATGAACTAGCTGCCTTGACTACCCAGTGCATAAATTCGACTTTATTTTGTAATCACCGAAATAAAATCACGTACCTGCCACCTACACAGAACAGCCAACAGTGTAGGATGCACAAATTTGAAAAGGAAGTGTTTCTTTCCACTTGAGCTACTGTATTGCGCCATCTCTTTGTTGAAAACGTCGTGCATTGCAAATGTCGCATTTCATAAGTAAAGTTTTGTATTCCTAGAAACCCAAAATTTGTTTGTCAGCTGCGGGAAGAGGAGTTACCTGTTGTGCAGCATTGTAAGTTTTCACCATTGCACTATGAGCCGAAAGTATTTTTTTGCGATTTCCTTATCGATGTTTTATCTGACTGCTTGTAGCTCTTTCACAGAAGGGATAAAAACGTTACAGTCAGCGAGACTGGAAGTGCGAACCATAACAGATGCTATTTCTCAGGTCAGCGCATTACCATAGAGCTGGCGTAGAAGTACGTGTCTTAGCTTACTCTTACGAGTTCGATAATGTCTAGCACTCGTAAACCGCTATTTAAAGGACGAGATTAGTTGCGATTTCCACGTGCAACGACTTTCCTGGGCTGAAAACCGTAAATTTACAATCTTTTGTTACACCTAACGTGATAATAAATCAGATTATTCAATGGAAATGACAGGTAAAATCAAGTGAACTTTGAGGATAAATTCCGTGCGCACCAGGAAGGAACTCGTCGATCACAGAGTTGCCAAACATACGTTGCCTTGTTGTCAAATCTCAGTTACAGTACCAGCAGAAAGAAGACGAACCGATGTGATCGTACAGCGGGCTGGGAAGTGACCATAGCTGGTGTCTCCAAGTCGCGGTTGCTACAGCCTGGAATACGTAATGCGTCTGATTCGCATTTCTGTAACTAGGTTTAGGGACTGGAGCGTGGTTACTAATAATACTCCAAACTGACTGAAAACTAAGCATCATATACCAGTAACTCTCACAGTTGTTTTTATATTTATTTCGTAAGTGTACTAAAAACTAAGAAGCTCATTCAGAGACGTCTTGATGCCTCGCCGATAGTCGAGCAAAACAAACAAATAAAGAAAAAAAGAATGTGTGTGTGTATGAGAGAGAGAGAGAGAGAGAGAGAGAGAGAGAGAGAGAGAGAGAGAGAGAGAGAGAGAGAGAGAGAGAAATCAAAAAGAATGAGAGAGAGTAAGAAATTGTTGTAAAGAAATTGAATCATGGTATGTAAAGAAATCTTTCATTAAAATTACACGTTACACATCATTACGAAATATCGTATTCATGATCTATGAAACAAAAATTGATCTAATGTAATCTAATCATATCATATTGATGGCTATCCATGAAGAGTCATGAATTACCGAAATTTTTGCCAATACCAGTAATGAAATCTAAACTTGAAAATAAAAGACGACAATTTTTGTAATAAACCTGGACTCCTAACAAGACAATTTCGTCCCTGTTAACTAACCACGAAAGATGTCTGATATACCTCCAAGCTCAAGTAACAAAGTGCGCATGCATTTAAAGATTAAGTGCATGATGTGAAGTTATATGACGGAGATACGAACCCAACACGTAATCGTATTGTTAATTAAGTAAAATCAAATGTTACGTATCGGTTTTCCTTACCAGCTGCTAGGTGTTTGAATCTAAACTAAGGATACAAACTTTTGTACCTAAGTGACAATCTAACTACACGCCTACCGTGCATCCACAAATATAGCTTAAATATCAGTTGCTTACTCACCAACGGTAAGGTGTGTGCGTGTTTGACAAGAAATAATGACACCTATTGCGATTGTTGGCAACACATGAATAGACATTAAAAGCGCACGTTGGTTTTCACTAGCGGGACGGTGTGCACGTTATAGGGCTTGAACTGAAACTATGAATATTTTTGTATTGGATCAGGATTCGGACCCACATCCTTACCTTTGGAGGAGACCTACAGAAGGTTGCAGTCTTGCGAAAAGGGACGAAATGGTTGAACTATAATGTCCCGAGAGATTCAGATCCTCGAAAGAGGAGAAACGAATTCGAATCACAGTCCAGCACCAAATTTTTCAACGTCTCTAGTTGAATCAATTACAAGTAAAATAAGAGCCCCATCCTTTAAATGGCTATCGGTTCATAAAATAAAATAAAATTTTCTAATGTAAGTAAGTTTACTGGCGACTGTATTTCTGTTTACGATGACTTCCGCTATGTCATTTCCCAACGTAACCTGGCTCTGCCCAGTTGGTAATGATGGAACGTGATTTGTATTGCGAATTCTGGATTATAACGTCTTTCTTTTGAGGTTACCAGACGCAAAGTAAATCTGTTTGTGCTTCTTAAAAGTAAATGTCTGAACCCACGCATTGCTCCTGTGATAGTTCCACCAGGCCACTGTGCCCACATTTCCCAGCCCCAGGAGTGAGCTGCAATGGATGATGTGCTGAGCTTACAAAAGTAGTCACGGTGGATAAAACGCGAGTCTATTAAATGTTTAAGTAGAAAAAAAGCTTCTGACGCGGAGATTATGCTATTCTCATGTCAGCAGGATGTAAAGACCCTTGTAGGCATCATAGGCTCGATGTGAAGCCATTTTGAAATGTTCACAAATTCAGATATTTTCTTAGTTCGTGAAGATCCACTGGGAAGTGTGAAGTTACCGGATAATTGGATTATTACCGACATTATTACTATCATTTTCTTCATGCCGCTGCTGGAACACTGTACTTGAATATAAGTTCGTGCCTTTTGGTCACTATACAAGTAGTTTCCCAAGAAGAGGTTCTTTCTCTGTCTACAGAATTCTTTTCATGTTAATATCAAACATCAGCAATTACTCATAGATTACATTAAAACTAAAGTAATCGATGAAGACGTTACTTGATAACAAAAACGCGCTGCCATTCTTCTATTACTTGCGCCTAGAAATGGCTGTCGAGTGCTGCCAAACCAAAAGCTAAGAGATGTTACTGCCTGCCGATATACGTTCGAATCCCTGCCCAGTACAAAGCCTTACCTCACGGCAATTCAAGTAAGTTACTTGTTAAGAACCAAGATTCAACATCTCTCGTCGTTCGTTAACAGTGAAAATAGGTGCTGGGTAGGAATTCGCGTCCGCCAAAAATACTTGCGATATGTAATTTAAAGTTGAAATTTGAAAACTGGCTCTGTCTAAAATCGAGGTATATCACTCTCTGTATGCCTAATCAGGAGTGACAGTTAGTATCCGTCAGGCACGAAATCATTGCTTAGTCTGCATGACCTGAGTTTGCATCCATAAGCAGAACGAGACGGTTCGTCGTGTCATTTGAAGTTCATACATATTCTCAACTGGTTGCCCGTGAATAACTTCAATTTTTAATCTCATTTTGTGTTCAATGATAAGTACGGTATGTTACTTTGAAGAGGAAATCATGAATACGACGAATTTACTACGTGTATTACCTATCTGACGTAATAATGAGAGTGGTAAAATGTCAGGTATGTCATTTATTGTAATAAATGTGAGCTACAAGCCTTAAGGGCAGTCTTATCTGTGGTAAGGTGTTCCGTGATATTTGTAGTATCGTGGTATTACTTTACACCTTGAGTTATTGCGATACAGAACAGTGTTTTCTTGTGGTGATTTGTTGGAACCATTTTCAATAGTCAAACGACTGTACCAAGGAGCGATAAGGGGACCTGCTAGACAGTTGCATTATGTGGGTTGCATGTGAATCAGGCGAAATTCAATTCGGGCGTTAGGATAGTTTTGAGCATGACTGTACGTGTAGGGTCAAATGAATGATTAGAGTTGAAGAAAAACTGGATGATTAATTCAAGACAAAGAGCTTCACAAATTGATAAGTCGATAACGTGTTGGGCCACCTCTGGCCTTTCCGCGGTCAGTTACTAGGCTTGACATTCACTGATAAAGTTAGTTTATACCCTTCTGACGGATATCGTACCAAATTCAGTTCAGTTGGTTCGTTACATCCTCAAAATCGCGACCTGCTTTAAAGAACCTGCACATTGTGCTCCAGATGTTGAAAATTGATGAGAGATATGGCGATATTGCTGAGCAATTTATTGCCTTGCGTGTACAAACACGTAGATACGATATCCGTGTGTGGTGCGTAAATTGTCGGTAGGCACCTCACTTAGTGTCCCGAGCAGAGTTCAAGCCGCCATAAAGACAAAGGGTGGACGCACTGCATATTAATGTCCACTAACAGATGTCTGTACACTCACTGATAGGATAGTGTATTTCGAAATGTTAGCAGAGGCCAGAAGTTGGAGCATTTGGTCTTCCTTTTTAAAGCTTACGTGGGGCGAGTCGTAGAATCTCTAAAAAGAGACACCTCTGGCAACACTAGTTGAAAGTGGCCTTCAAACTAGCCGTCAGAGCTGCCGTAGCCGAGACGCCCCCTGGGTAAACGCTACGGATTTCTGCAGTCGCGCCTCGCGATCTGTCACGAATTATGGAATGTATTCGCAGATACCAATTGTAATACGACAACGGCTATACAGTTTGCTGGAAACGTACAGGATGTTCTGAAATTCCCATCACTACCTGCTACAACTTGTAGAGGGGACTGAATACATAATACTCATATTTTAAATTGTAACCTGTCTCCCGAGACGTACCGTATACTAGAACCACTTGAAAACATGTTGGTAACGCTGTCACTTTGACAAGTAATTTGTTACATTGAGGAGCCAAAGAAATATCGTTTATGGTCCCCGCGAGCACGCAGAAGTGCCTCAACACGCCGTGGCATGGACTCTACTGATGGCTGAAGTCGCGCTGCAGGGAACTGACACCATGAAACCTGCAGAGCTGCCCATAAATCCGTAACAGTAAGAGGGAGCAGAGATCTCTTCTGATCAACACGTTGCAAGGCATTCCAGATATGCTAGTTAATGCTATAAAATTTACTAGAAACGTACAGTATGTTTGGGGAGTTTGGTGGCCAGCGAAAGTGTTTAGGCTCGGAAGAGTGTTCCTGCAGCCACTCTGTAGCAACTGTGGTTGTGTGGGCCGCTCCATTGTCCTGCTGGAATTACCCACTTCCGTCGGAATCCACAATGGACACGAATGGATTCAGGTGATCAGACAGGATGTATCTAGACGTATCAGGGATCCCACATCACTCCGAATGCGCACGCTCTACAGCGTCACAGAGCCTCCACCAGATTGAACAGTCCGCAGTTGACATGCGGGGTCCATGGAGTCATGATGTTGTCTTCATACCCATACACGTCCATACTGTATATACATTTTGAAATGAGACACGTCCAACCAGGGATTATGTTACGAGTCATCAACAGTCCAATGTTCGTACCGATGGGCCCAAATGAGGCGTAAAGCTTTGTGCTGTGCAGTCAGCAAGGGTACACGAGTGGGCCTTCGGCTCTGAAAGGCCATGTAGATGATGTTTCCATGAATGGTTCGCATGCTGATACTTGTTGATGGTCAAGCATTGAAATTTTCAGTTATTTTCGGAAGGGTTGCACTTTCGCCACTCTGAACGATTCTCTTCAGATTCCATTCTTGCAGGATTTTTTTTCTGGCCGCAGAGATGTTGGAGATTTATTGTTTTACTGGATTGCTGATATTCACGGTGCCCTCGGGAAATGGTCGTACAGGAAAATCCCCACTTCATCGCTACCTCGTAGATGCTGTGTCCCATCGGTCTTGCGCCAAGTATAAAACCACGTTCAAAGTCATTTAAATCTTGATAACCTGCCATTGTAGCAGCAGTAACCGATCTAACAACTACGGTAGACACATGTCTTACATAGGCGTTGCCGGCGGCAGCACCATATTAAGCCTGTTTACATATCTCTGTGTTTGAATACGTATTATTATAATAGTTTCTTTGGCATTTCAGTGTAGATGTGACCGAGTACATCTATTGTTCTACAGTTTCACTCTTTAATAACCAAAGAATCAAAAAAATCGGTCTTCAGAGACACTGGTTTTACAGGAGGGCGTTTTCCAATTTGAAATTACAATGATATTATTTCCTTCAGCTGCTGACGGGCGTTAATAGATATCAACGAAGACAGGTGAAAATGTGTGCCCCGACCGGAACTTGAACCAGGGATCTCCTGCTTAGATGGCAGTCGCTCTATCCATCTGAGCCACAGACGGCACAGAGGATAGTGAGACTACAGGGACTGTCTCGCGCACGCCTCCCGCGAGACCCACATTCTCACCTTTGTATATCCACACACTACATTCGTAGCGTCCTTTCGCACATGTCCGGAAGAACAGACACACTATCCATATAAATATATTTTCCAATTCGCGTGCGCTGCGTCTCCACGGGGCACCACAGACGCACCTGCTGACGGTGAAGACACCCATAATCGAAGACGTTGTGCAATGGCAACGAAAAGCGTGTGGGGAGGAGTCAGACGTTGTGGACAACGATCTTGATAAAGGCGACCAGCAGCTCTTCCAGTACTGTGCGCTTTGGCCACACAGGATACTCGTGTCGGTGTATTCGGCAAAAGTGTGCTCAGAAATGTTGCTCTAACACTCACAGTCACATGAACGAGACTCGATCCAGGTCAGAGAGGAGACAGCCGTCAAATGACAGCATAGGATCAGACGTAAGTAACCCCCCCCCCCCCCTCCAGTGATTATAACCCTGTTGCATACCACATTAGCGAAGGTGTATTCATACGGCTGTAGCACGGATATACCTTTCCATACATGGGCTCCTCTTCAGAATATCGTCACTCAGTTCCCTAGAAGTTTTTAACGGGAATTTTGCAACATCCTGTATCTCTCCACTAACTATACAGTTCTTTCCAGAATTAGATCCCTCTGCAGTGGAGTGTGAACCGATATGAAATTTCCCGGCAGATTAAAACTGTGTGCGGGACCGAGACTCGAACTCGGGACCTTTGCCTTTCGTGGGCGAGTGCTCTACCATCTGAGCTACCCAAACACGACTCACGTCCCGTCTAAACAGCTTTACTTCTGCAGTACCCCGTCTCCTACCTACAGCTGTTGTACGACATTCGAAATATACGGATGTATTTCAGAATTTCGGCGTAATGCAACTTCGCAGAAACATGGCTGAATTTTCCTGTATATTGTTATCATTAAAACCAAGCACCGTCTCAGTACCTAATACTTTTTGATATGGAGACAATTTTCATCATTTCAAGCACTATTAAAGTTGGTAGGTGTAGGAAAAAAAATACCAGTACCATACTGAAAATATCGGTGAGAAGCGATAGAATTCCTACAAACAACTTGGAGAAAATCATTTTGGGTTCTAGGCCATGTCATTATAAAACAGTGAAACAACTAAAATAACTACATTCCGACCATCGTTTAAACGATCCTCTTCAGAGCGAATAAATGCCACGAAATTTCAAATCAGCAGCAGCGAAATGAAAGGTCGATTTGGAAACAGTTCCTATTTCTTCTTTCTTATCTTCGATTAATTTCCCAAATATCTCGTTCGTTTCGTATGTTGCTTTCTTTATACAAGGTGTTCAACATTTCTAGAGCTTGCAATTTTACCTAGTAACTCATGCATGCAAACGTCATCTAACGAGGCTACAGAGCATCAAAATACAGGCACCAGCCCCGGCGAATGTATGTAAGTAGAGTGTGATGCCGTGATTATTTATCAATTTGATCATGTATCATGTTCCGGAAGTTACAAGGGAATATCGTTATCATACCTCTGACGGCGGAATACAAGTACTGGTACTGTTGTTGCTAACTTTCATAGGTGGTAGTATGGATCAAAGTAAGAAAAAAATGTCCGGTAAACATGGGCTACAAAATGCATACCTGAGGCGCTATGAGCACTTGTTCAACAGTGGAGATATGTTTTATGCTAGCGAAGATGAACAAGTCCTCACAGCTCTTAAGGTATGCATTTTACAGCCCATGTGTACTGGACATTCGGTCCATACTACCACCTCTGAAAGTTTCCTGCCCTACATCTTAGCTGCAACACTACTGGTACATACTGTCACACACAACAGGAATGTCTTCTCTTCCAATTTTCCGTTATAGGGACATAACCTCAAATTTATACATTTATCCATCTCCATCATCATAGAAAATTGGTAACATCTTCATTGAATCTTTCTGTGTACACATATTTTACAGACTCCAGCGCCTGTAACTTCGATACCCTGTAGCGTCGCTGGATGACGTTTCCAGACATCGATTCCTATGTAAAACATCATCTGGTAGGTCCCCTCTACAGACGCGATAAGTGTGTAGCACGACGTGTGAAACATTCTGTATGCAAAGTGAATAACATGGGTGAATGGGCTAGAACCGAACCGCCCCCCCCCCCCTCCTATTATCTCTCTCTCTCTCTCTCTCTCTCTCTCTCTCTCTCTCTCTCTCTCTCTCTCTCTGTCTCTCTCTCTCTCTCTGTCTCTCTCACTTTCATTCTCTCACTCTCTCTTCTCAACTATCAACTGCCAGCTTTCCTTTATGTCTTTTAAGTCTTAAAATTGCTGTCTGATTTCTGGCAGAGCTCTAGATAACATGCCGCTCACTGTATTTTATCGCTGGTTGCATCATCTTAAATTCAAACTGTATATTTTGCTCAAAATTGTCAGAAGTTATTTTGTAACATCTATAGATGTTATAAATATGGGTTGAATTTCTTCAACCGATCTCTAGCGGCTAGTGTGTTCTCTCAAAATCGATTTTCCTCTAGCTCGTCTCCTCTAATTCCTGTGTAAATATTTTGGATCAGTATTTTCAGCCAGGACGTATGAAAGTGATGGTTCGATAGTATCCGCACTTATCACTATTTGCCTTATTTGGCGTTGGTGTTATTTTTTTCGTTTAGTCTGAAAATTTAGCAGTCACGTCAGTTAGCATAGATGTTGAGGAGTGAAGCAGCAAACGTCGACAGAGTGAGTCCTCGCCGGTGCTGATAGAGCCTTCTGGTGGCGAAGCCCTGCACTACAGACAACTGAGTGTGTGAGGAACTAGTAGCGACATCTAGCAGCGAAGTGATGAACAGCAAAATGGCCGCGAAAATTGAGTGACTTAAATGTCTAGTTGCTGTTTATTTCTTCCTTTACACTATTATTACAAAACAGATTACGGCATCACTGCTCGGTTTGTCTGTTACCGTATTTTTGTGTATTTCACACATTACAAAATAGTTCTGTTCTGATAACATATAATGCAAACTACATCTCGAGCGACATTAATGTACGCAGCATGTTACATTCATCATTCCCTCTTCGTAATTTAGTATTACTAATAGTTTTGTCCACACTTTTAAGCATTAAAAATGGATATGTGGCTCGGAACAGGACTACTGTTACATTAAATGTTAACAACATAATCGCACGGTATAGTGAGTTAAAGAATATTGAACAGCAACGAGAACTGTAAGTAAGTTTATGCAGTGCAACGTTAGGGATATAATAGTACAACAGTAATAGGCGTTTTTCAGCCCTTATTTCTATTTTACAGTTTCACTCATTACTGATGGCAAATGCCTTGCAGAGAACGTAATATTCTGCATCTTCGGTACGGCCTTTACAATCTCTTTCATTGAACTGCACTTAACCTGGAGAGGTAGTAATACAATTTTTTCTCTGATCTACAAGATACTTTTACAAAAAGTAGAGGCAGAGAGGTAGTCATGTAACTATTAATCGAAATATTATATGAACTATATGGGCGTGTTAGTAAAATCACCAAGAAATTCCTCTTATTAATTTTAAGTGTTATCTGTTTGATACAGCATTCAGCTCACATAAAACCACGAGAAATATCGTTTTTATAAAAAAAACAGTTTATGTCATTAGTGACCTGTGTAAAATCAAACATCTCATTTTGACACTAGAATAATTTGAGAAAAAAAGGCCTGTTTTAGTTTTTGAAAATGCAATAAGTGAAAACAATGTATTTTTAAAAGGTATTGTCAATTGTTACGAAACGATTTATTATACAGAATTTATTAATCGCATAGTAAATCATGATACAAAAAAGAACACCTTGTTGGCTTGTGATACAGTATTTTGCATTTTCTTATGACTTTGAAATAATTACTGCTTTTTCAGCACTGAGAATGAGTAAAATACATTATGTAATATATGAATCAGTATGATAAACTTTTTTCGAATATTCATTGTTAACTACAAGAAAATGGCAGATGTTTGGGTATTTACCTCAGAAGTATTCAGCACACGAAGGATAACAAAAATCATTTTTTTGGTAAGGTTTTTGTTTCATAGTTTCCTACAAATATTACTGATACCATAGTGAGATATATTAAGTACCTTAAAATATATGTAGATGTGGTCTGGTGAAGAAAGTGTGTGAATTAAAATTTAAAATGCTTGCACCAGCATAACCAGGTTTAGTTTGTAGTGTGGGAGTGAGCTCCACGTGGGACCCGAAGCACGGACCCCACGGGGGTACCCGGCATGCGCCACATGCCAAGGCAGAGGTGGAGGCTAGTGTTCGGAAGTCTGAAAATTCCAGCGCCGGCCGGGGATTGAACCCCGGCCCGGCTGGGGCGAATAGCCCCAGCTGAGGCGCTGGAACGTTCCAGACCCCCTTACCACTAGACCACCGGGGACCCCGGCTGTTTCTTTCTCCATAGTCCAGCTAGTGGTCGTAGAGCACTTCCTGTTGTCCTCTGTGTTTACACCGAGGCAGCAGTGGCGTGGTGTAACAGGAAGTGTTTACTTGCGTCCGCTGGATGTCCACTTAGTGTACGACTTATTTACCCGGCTGACGTTCGTGTCGCTATAATCTCCTTAGTTCCGTTACAATTACATGCAGGGACTGAAAATCTGCCTATGCAGTTGCACGCAGTCGCATCTCACTATTTGAACCTCTGTAATTCGATCGTGTTGTCAAGACCCATGTCAGAACTGTTTATCGAAGAATGCTCATGTGTTCGGTACATTTCATAAACGGAAGCGACTGGGATAACAGACAGCCCGTAAACATTTTGTAATGAAGTGTCAGCCGGTACGTAATACTCGATATCTGGAGTTGTTTTATCGGTTATTAAGATAATCGTTTCACCCCTATACACTTAAAAAATTCCCGTGTTTTCTTAATAAAGCATAAGCACAGTACATAAATCCCTCGCGAAAATGACATCGGAGAAGTACAAGTGTTCGAGTGCCACAGAAAACAAGTGGGTCCTTGAAGGTGTGGAACGGAGAGCAGAACTAAAATAAGATGTAACGTTTCGGGATTCCCTCATAGTCGCGTAGACACTCCAGAAGCAGGAAGATCCGTTTGATGACGTCTCTTGAGGAGCGAGGAAAAAATTCACTCTCAAATAACTACTGTACAAGATGCCTCGCCGCCTCTTGAAGGGTGTCATGGGATTCTGCAGCCGTGGACTCGGCGACCTGTGAGCCAACGCGGTGTTTCTGACCACATACATTTTAGCTGCGGGTTCTCTGACGTGCAAAGGAAGCCGCGACAATGGGGAGTCTCTGCGTGCCGTTTTGTAATAAGAACGCCTCTCCACATTTTATCGTAGGAATGATATAAATTTTAAACTTCTTAGATCCACCGAGTCATTATGTATTCTTAAAATATCTTTTAACTCTTTTTCAACACATATGTATCTTTTACCTCTTTCACTGAAGAAGCTGACCAACAGATTTTTTTTCAATTTCAGGTATTGGTTTTATTGCATTCTCCTTTAGCGTATTGATCAGAAATTGTAGGTTAAGATACCTTTGCCTTATTGAGTATCGTTTGCTATGCCAAACTTCGACAGCATTCATGGTCCTGTGCATCGAATTGATGACGGTAGATAGCTGACCGAAATCACTTTGAAATAAATTCTCTGAACGCAGATAACTTTGATACAGTAGTGTTAGGTATCGAAGTATTATCTAACGCAACTGAAGCCAACCTAAGAGTGAATTTATTTCGAAATAATTTTAGTCGACTGTCTGTCTTCACCAATTCCACATTTCAGGTTGTGTACTAGCATTTTCCATCTATTGACTGATTAAATAGTCTACGCCACTGGGCACTTGCTACGCTGTTACTCTCCATGCTTCATCAAGGCAGTCCGGTGGAAGATGGACTCTACAGCACACGTGCGGCAAGACAAACGAACTACTTCTTCATCCCTGTATTGCTCCACTAATCGCAGTTCTTGTATGTCTTCCACAGGCATTGCTTGAAATGAAAATTACAACTGTAAAATAAATGTCTCGGATAACACTGTTTTCATAGTTTAATTTGCAATCATTTCGAAGTAAAGCAATGCAGTTTTAAATGACAACCAAGTTATGACATTTCTCGGTTGAGAAAAAATATTTCACAATTATTTTGACTTTCCTCTGGTAAAAAAGCTAGTCTTCCGTGCTTCAGGTATCAACAAGTTGTTTCGAACACCTCTGAAACGTCCGTCCATAAGAAGAGCTTTATTTTCAAACATTTTCTCCCCTTCTTCGTAACTGATCACCAGGATTCATTTGTCAGGAACAGGGTTATTATCAGTCTCCAAAAAAACTTCAGTCACTTTCAAAATATCTTCGTGCTGCCGAATCCCTGAACTACTGCCACGGTTATGGGACATCCCAGAAGCTTCCCTTACACAGTGCAGTCTTTCTCATAATTCGTTATACTTGCGACGTAATCTAAACCTTTATCTCGCAAATCTTGAAATTGCTCTTTAAACCCTCCGAAAAAAGGCACTGTCTACTCACCGCAGACTGTTTCCCAGCAGTTATGCATTCGTTTCTCAATCTCCACATCTGTTTCGTCAGGTTGGGCGAGAAACTTACTGTTGAGCCGTGATTCTACCATTTACAATTTTTAAACTGCCGCTGCTCCTATTCCGTTCGGAGTTCCTGTACAAGCAATTCGTATAATTACCACATTTCCGGTGCTCCTGGCACCGCTTACCATCCTTTCCCCTTTCTGTTTCCTTTTCCTTTCCTTTTTCTAACCACAGGCTCCAGTCACATTAACGTGATCACCGCCTGTGTCCGACGCTAATGAGTAGGGTATGCGTAACGCGGAAACTCAGCCACTTATGTGACATCCAAAAGGACGTGATCATTGCCTTTCGGGCCACAGGTGGATGCATTTTCGAAACGGCAGAGTTCGTAAAATGTTGGCGTGTTGCCATATTTAAAGCACTCCGCGCATGGCGCTGTCGAGAGCCGACGCTGAGGCCGTTGTGGTGCCCCACGGTCCACAGAGGACAGGAGTTAAAGGAGACCGCAGGTGAATAACGTGCAACTGCTGAGCAACTGACCATGCACGTGAACCGAAGAGCCTACCGACAGTGTCTCCTCTAAGACCACTCAGCGAAAAATGCTATGTGTGGGTCTCCACAGCAGACTCCTGGTCCACTCACCTATGCTGACTGCTGTTCGTCCTCGACGAAGGCTGGAATTTTTACGCCAGTTCTGCGACTGGGCGTCCACTGAACGGTGACCTGCGGGCTTTCCAAGTGACAGACAGACGATGGCGTGTAGGGCGCGATTCACCTGAAAGTGAACACCCTGCCACAGTCGGCGGCAGGGTTAGGACAGGAGGAAGGATCGTTACGATCTCACAAACGTTATCGTGACACTCCCGTCGTTCTGGAAGGCACAGTGGATGAGCAGAAATATCGGTCGGAACCGTTGCCACACCTACGTCGAGTCTTTTTTCCCTCGGAATCTACCAGCAGAACAACTAAATCTGTGACACAGCTTGCAGTGTGAAAAGCACCAGGATGAGTTTGCTGTACTCCGCCGACCACCAGGCTTCCCGGAATCGAGAATATGTGGGACCACCTCGATGAAGCTCTTCGTATCCTGGGTCCTCAACCGAAAAACGTAGCGCAGCTAACTAAGGCACCGGCGTCGGCATGGCTCAGTACCTCACTGACTCCTGCGCGTTTCTCAGTTGTCCGCGCTTCCCGTTAATCGTACCCCCCTACAGTGACTCAATGACGACACTCTCCCGTACACGTCAGCATCATCAACAGCCGCAGACTGCTGTTCACTCAGCCTGTCACCTCATTTATGTCTATACAGCATAACAGCTGTCTGTTACACTTCCTGGGACACTCCTGACGATATCCTTGTGTCTGATCAACGCTCGCCGTCGAGAACGTACTGGTATCTGTTGTAGACTTGAAGCCGCTCTCATATCTGGGAACCGACTCCGTATGCTCATACGACGCCCTTGGTTAACAGTGTGCAGTGGAGCACCGTGCCAAAGGCTTTTCTCAAATATAGGAGAGTGCAATGTGCTTGGGACCCTTCATCCGTGGTTCGCAGTATATAATGTGCGAAAAGGGCAAGCTGCGTTTCACACGAGCTTTCTAAAACCGTGCTGATTTCTGGACGTAAGCTTTTCGGTGTCTAGGAAATTTATTATAATCATATTTAGAATACGTTCTAGGATTCTGCAGAAAATCGATGTCTGTAATTTTGCACATCCTTTCTGTTACTCTTCTTTTACACGAGTGTCACCTGCGATTTTTTAAACTGCCTTAGGTTGGACCCATTACAGGTGTAATATTCAGAAGGCAAATGTATATTGATCTCGTTATATACGGCTGCAACTTGCGCTTTTGCCAGTCCTTTGCGAAATACTGCTGGGCAAGAGAAAGGCGATAAATGCGAATGAAGTAAGTAAAACTGAAATTGTTTTAACTTCTTCGCTGTCGCCGAATCCTTTCCAAGCGATGCGTCCTTGAGCGGGTCAAACAGGTAGCAATAAATGCTCTACAAGTGAGGTTGACTTTTGAAGTTTTTCTTACCAGTCAAGTACAATGCAGACAGCTTCCATTCTCCATAATATCAGCAATATGAAAATGAAAATTCACGAAAGTCAAATCTGGACTGTAGCGATAATGACGCAGAGTCTCCCAACCCATTACTGTTTCTTTTCCCTTCCAGTGGTTTCTTGGATCAGCTGCGCTATGTTTGGGCGAGCGTTGTTGTGTAATAGTATCACGTCTTTTCTTTGACATTGGCGACCCTTTCCTCTCGTTTTCGGCTTTACTTTGCTCATCACTATGTGTGAGTGGTCAGCGCTGCATCCTGTACGCTGATCTTCCAAATAATCACCAAAATACAACTACTTTGGCATCCAAATGATGGCCAGCATCACTTTCCTCGCTGATGCTCGAGTTTGAATTCCTTTCGGACAGGTGAACTAGTGTGCTTCCATTTCACTCCTTGTCTTTTCGAGTCGGGTTCCCCATTTTGAACGAAAGTTTAATCACACGTTAAAATCTCGTTCGAAAAAGGTTCACCTTCACGTTCATAAAACTCTTTGTTTCCTTGTGTTGTGTGAATTCTCTCGGGACCCACGTTGGACTTGTTTCGCTGTACTTGAGCATGTCAATGACGACGTTGTGGACTGTGCCACTACCTGTTGCAGCTATTTTGCTATTCAGTTCTACTGCAACACGTCGGCCATCAGGAGTAATGTCGTCAGAGCCGGCTTTAAGCGAAGGAGGAGACAGTTCAATTGGCCGGCCACGGTGTTTTTTTATTAGTCACTGAAGTTAGATTGTTTTTGAACTGTCCTACGTATTTATCAAAAATTTCCGTCTTTCGCACAGCTTCGACCATACTGAAAAAACGTTAGAGAAAATATTTCGGCCGTTTTCTGCTTTCTGAAAGGGAAAACGCATCGTTGAACGTTGCTCAGTTAATGTGGAAACTTCAACCAGACACGCCATTCTCAATTGCAACATTAAGGTTATAAATAAAACAATTATTTTTTGTCAGCCGCTCTTAGCTCATCACAGTCATGCCATCCTAAAGTCATGAAACTACAAAAATTCTTCCTACGGACTATTCGACTTCATTAATTTGCTTTGCAGGGGAAACTCACGAAGGAGTATGCGCTTAGTATTTAGTCGGTCATTTCTAGTTGATGAGAAAGTTAAAACAAACAAGTAGAAAACCGTTGCTCATTTATTTAGGAACAACATTTATCAGATACAGCTGAGTAACGTTTAACCCAAACCTTAAATGTCATATATATGACACTGCTCGTAGCTGCATCATCTGGCAAGAGTACGCACTAACACCAATAACAAGAAAATGCACCATGACTTTCGTAAACTGTGCATTCTTCATGCCACTGTTGGGAGCAGACATCACACTCAATACAGTCTTCCGTGACAGACTCGTTTTAGTCTTCACCACACCTTGGGCAGTTCAAGACATGAAGTTGGAATAATAGACAATTGTGAAGGTGATTCGATAAACCCTATGCCTGGCACTTAGATATGATTTGCACAATATCCATGTGGGTGTAGATCCCTCCTTGGATTGTGCCCTGGTTGTTGCTGAAGATGATGGAGCAGTTTAATCCAGATTAGCCACAGAGATTCTACTTTGTTCGTTACTGATATTTTGTCCCTCCTTGGTTTAGTTTGTTTTCCTAACAATGCATTTTTGTACGTAGACTCAAACAGAATTCCGGATGTTTTTGCAGCTTGCTTTAGATGTTCGAAAACCTAAAATTGTGCAGTTCACAAAACGAAAAATCATAGTGTCCTATGACTACAGCATCAATAACTCTCATTTTCAGTCGGTCAGCTCACACAAATACCTCGGTGTAACACATTGTAAGGATACGGAATGGAAGCAGGACTGAATAAAACTCAAACGATTTCCACACCTGGATAAGCGTTCGACAATGTAAAATGGTGCAAGATCGAAGTTGTGAAGAAAATAGCTCTAGGCAGAGACGGGTATATATTAGTACAAGACCCAAGAGGAAATAAGAGTGGAAGACCAAGAACGAAGTGCAAGGATTAAAAAGAGAGTAAGACTTAGATGAAGTTATTCGCCTATACTGTTCAATGTTTGTATCAAAGAAGCAATGAAGAAAATAAGAGAGAGGTTCAAGATTCGCACTGAAATACGGGTTGAAAGGATATCAGTGACAGTGTTTGCTGATAATATTATCGTTGTCAGTGAAAGTGAATTACTACAGGATCTGATGAATGAAATATACAATATAATGAGTGTAGAATTAGGGGTCAGAGTAAATCAAAGACAATAGTGATGAGATGAAGCATAAACGGGAAAAGCGAGAGTCTTAACATTGGTGATAACGAAGTAAGAAATGGAACCATCACATCGTGTCGGTCAAAGATAAAGGTGGTGGCGAACTGTAATTTGTTGTTAGAATTAAAGAGAAATATAATCAGTGCACAAAGATGATCTTTTTTGAACTATTGGTGCGACCCATACTCTAATATTGCTCCATGGTGTGGGACCTGTCCCATATACGAGTAGCAGGGGATATTGAACTGTTCATAATAAAGACAGCACAGGTTTGTTTGGCTCACAGGAGAATGTAACAGAGATGCTGAAGAAATTGGGAGATGCCTGAAGATACACATAAGCTATCCCGAGAAAGCTTACTTGCCAAATTTCTAGAACATACCGTAAATTTTGAATATACGAGGTGTGTTAAAAAAAATTGGGAACGTTCGTAATTTCGCGCCAATGGCGTGTTGGGGCGAAATGCAGTTGACATCCCTGCACGCGCGTGTGCTTAATGTGTAACTGCGGGAAGTTTCACTGTTGTATGTCTGTTAGCTTATTGTTCAGTGCTGTATTGACTAGAACGTTGTGTCGCACAGTTGGCGAACTTCGAGAGGGTGTAGTTAGAGGAGCAATGCGCCTGCAATAAATTTTGCGTGAAACTCAAGAAAACCGCCGCTCGGGGTAGCTGCGCAGTCTAGGGGCCTTGCCACGGTTCGTGTGGCTCCCCTCTGTCGGAGGTTAGAGTCCTCCCTCGGGCGTGGGTGTGTGTAAGTGGTGCAAGCCTAGGGACTGATGACATCAGCAGTTGGTCCCATAGGAACATAAGAGCTAAACTCAAGAACACCTCTACAGAGACACGCCAAATGATGCAGGAAGCCTACGGTGATGAGTGCTTAAGCCGCACTCGGTGTTACGGATGGTTCACACGGTTTAAGAACGGCCGGACGGAAGCTAAAGACGACGCTCGTCCTCCGACTTCTGCCAGCAACGCTTGTGTCAGGAACGTCAACGATCCTGTGCGTGCTGAACGAAGACTGACTGTCCGAGAGATTGCAGAAGAATGTAACATTGCAGTTGGATCGTGAAATCCTAATACAGCATCTTGCAATGTATCGTGTTGCCGCCAAGTTCGTGCCACGGCTCACGAGTCAAGAGCAGAAAGACCTCCACCTCCCAATCTGAGAAGAGCCTTAGGATCACCCAAATGAGAACGAGATGTTCCTTAAGAAAATTATAACTGGTGATGGGTCTGCAGTTATGACGTTGACATGAAGGTTCAATCTTCACAATGTGTAGGGAAATGTTCTGAACGATCAACATATAAAATAGCTTGTCAGGTCAGCTTGGCCCTTGCAGACATTTATTTTCAAAGTTGAAAACCAAGTTGAGAGGACGAAGATTTGTAACGATAGACGCACGGCCCAGCGAAAGGCGAACCAAGTCTGCTCCCAGAAGTGGAAACGGTTTATCAGTCGTGGGGGTGATCATATACAAATATGTGAAGGTAAGCGTAGAAAATTTTTGTGGACAAAGTTCCGGAATTTTTTAAACAGACCTCTTAGACGAAAGGTAATGAATACAGGCAAGTGGTCTGCAAATGTTCGTACGCTTGAGTTCGCTTCCATTCGCTGCTGTTGAAACTGGGCTTAATAATAATATTCCCTGTGTGAGATGTAATTGGAAAACTATGTAAACGCTGAGCTGTGCGCCGCTTACAGCCCACGCGAAATTATTTTCGGAGGGACACATCATTATCCCCTTCGTGCCTAAAGTTGCTTCGGCCAAACTCAAACTCAATTGCCAGGCCAATAGCTCGTTATCCTACTGCTCTGCAAGTAACACTTGGTCTGAAACCATCCGTACGGTTATGTAGGTTAAGACACTGCAGCCACTCAAAATGGTGGCTCCACGTTTGCGAGTAACTGACGAGAAAAGAAATTCTGAATTTTGTGTGACACTCCGTAGCATTAAGAAAGCTGAGTGACGTTAGTTGGTTGTGAGGTGTAATGGAAAGGATAATAGCTTCACATGTTGTGTTCGGATACCAAGATTTAAAAGCCTGAAGTCTTATATTTCAGAAGCAAGGAGCGTAACAATCAAGTGATTTATGAACAGTACGTGCACACATTTTTGCTCGGTTGATTTTAATTGAGGTTGCAACGTGCAGATCAAGCAAGTACCGTACTGTAGAGAGGTTAAGCAAGAGAAGCGTTTGGAACATGTGTTTATCCTTATTTTGGATAGTTAGCTTTCTTATCTGAGAAGTAATTGTGGCTAGCCCTTGACATGCATCACGAATTCCTTCGTCGTTCAGTCTAATATCGCCTTCCCCCCCCCCCCCCCCCCACACAATACCCTCCACCTCTCATGATTTTGAAAATAAAAGTGTTCCTAGAAAAGTTGTTCACTGTACAGTTTATTTATGTGCCAAAGTTAGTGATAATGTGGGGGAGGGAAGGCCACAGACCTCAGGGGGGGGGGGGGGGGGGGGGGGGTAGGACAGGGGGTACTGGCAAATGTCTGATGACAGTCAGGAGCAACGGTCTGAGAAAGGCTGGGAACCACTGTTCAACTGCCTGTGAATGTATACTGAACATAAATGTGGAAAACTGACACAACCCACTTTTTGAATTTTTTTTAATTCGAGTTAACTAGTTTTGGAACCGTTTGAGGGACATCTGAAAATGTGGCGCACAGAATTCGCGTCTTTATTTCTTTAGATTGAATCTGGGTACTGGCTCTTTGACAATAAGACAGAGCACTCTTTAATGTATCGCCACGAGCGGCAGTTAAACGGCGACATGTATCGCGAAACCAAAACACCTACTTACCGTGGCAGCGTGGGCGCTATTGCAGTTAATATCCATCTAGCAACTTGCGTTTTAGTTGTCTGTTGGCCACTGGTCAATCTCTTTCCATTGTAAATATAAATACGAATTGTCACCATATATCACAAGCATAACGTTTACCACAGATGTACGTTACAAAGATCTTTACTTAAAAATACAGCATACTTTGCTCGGAAACAATTTTTTTGATTTTTGTGCTTATAACACGACGGCGTGCTGAGAAGATAATGACTCGGTCTGTTTTATTTGAAGTCAGTAACATTCTACATCTTTACTATGGATATCTGCAGCCCTCTGCTTCGTACCGCGTTACATAGCGGTGTGTGACGTGACTATGTTGGGGGTGAGAAAGAGCTCACAACACTAAAAGCACGAATTCGAAGACTTCGTCCGCATGTGGAGCACACTCTCCTTGAGCACGGCAGTGCCAAACTACACACGATCGCTGCGGCATCTGCAGCAAGCCGACGTCCTTGGTTCACTGCCGTCGATCATCCTACACACAGTCTCGATTTTCGTCTATGTGCAAAACTAAGAAAACCTTCGAGCACTTCAATTATTTCAAGCGGTGCAAGCAGAGGTAAGGTTGTGGCTCTGTTAACATAGTCAAACAATATACTGTGACGGTGTCAACAAAATAGTATCTAGTTGGGGAAATTGTGCTGGTTCCGAGGGTGAGTGTGTTGAAAACTAAATTTATTGACGTGAAGAATACCGATGCAGAATGTTCATGAAGTTTGTTTTATTTAAAAATCTTTGTGACTTTTCACTCAAAAAATTTCAACATTACTTTTCTGTAATTCCTCGTACAATGGATGTCGCAAAAAATACGTACATTGATCAAAATAAGTGTTAACATGAATGCTTTTAACAGCACTAG
This sequence comes from Schistocerca gregaria, assembly GCF_023897955.1. NCBI lineage: Eukaryota > Metazoa > Arthropoda > Insecta > Orthoptera > Acrididae > Schistocerca > Schistocerca gregaria. Next base: position 93,089 of record NW_026061881.1, read on the forward strand.
GTTCAAAAAATTTTAACTGTATGCCAATTGCAGATTAATTTTAATGGCAGCTAGCGCGATTATATGAGTGGACTATTAGATTTAATGGTGAGCATTTATGTAATTTTTAAACATTCTCTGCCTTGTCATTCTTCCTCTCTTAAGTGCCTCGTCTTCCAGTAACACTGTCGATCGATAGCATGATCTGTTGTCCGTCCATGGTTTTTCAGACCATTGATTCAGTGCTGAACCCAAACTGCTGGTCTGAGTTATTTAGCCTGGATAATCCTGTGCGTCGTGGGTCACGTATGCCATTAATCTTTCAAAGAAATGGTTCAAATGGCTCTGAGCACTATGGGACTTAACATCTGAGGTCATCAGTCCCTTAGAACTTAGGTTTAAGTAGTTCTAACTAACCTAAGGACATCTCTCTCTCACACACACACACACACACACACACACACACACACACACACACACACACACACACACACACACGCCCGAGTCTGTATTCGAACCTGCGACCGTAGCGGTCGCGCGGTTCGAGACTGAAGCGCCTAGAACAGCTCGTCCACAATGGCCGGCCATTAATGTTTCATTGAATTATTAATTTCAACAAGTTTTATTTATTGTTGCGAAATTGCGCTACCAAAACAATCGAGTTTTGCTATGTGGATGCTGTTGAGAATTTCTGCATTTTCGTACCGCTATATTTTTGACTATATCTGTCGATGGTGTTGTTGTTGTCTTCAGTCCTGAGACTGGTGTGATGCAGCTCTCCATGCTACTCTATCCTGTGAAAGCTGCTTCATCTCCCAGTACCTACTGCAACCTACATCCTTCTGAATCTGCTTAGTGTATTCATCTCTTGGTCTCCCTCTACGATTTTTACCCTGCACGCTGCCCTCCAATGCTAAATTTGTGATCCCTTGATGCCTCAAAACATGTCCTACCAACCGATCCCTTCTTCTAGTCAAGTTGTGCCACAAACTTCTCTTCTCTCCAATCCTATTCAATACCTCCTCATTAGTTACGTGATCTACCCATCTAATCTTCAGCATTCTTCTGTAGCATCACATTTCGAAAGCTTCTATTCTCTTCTTGTCCAAACTAGTTATCGTCCATGTTTCACTTTCATACATCGTTACACTCCAAACAAATACTCGGAGAAACGACTTCCTGATACATAAATCTATATTCGATATTAACAAATTTCTCTTCTTCAGAAACGCTTTCCTTGCCATTGCCAGTCTACATTTTATATCCTCTCTACTTCGACCATCATCAGTTATTTTACTTCCTAAATAGCAAAACTCCTTTACTACTTTAAGTGTCTCATTTCCTAATCTAATCCCCTCAGCATCACCCGATTTAATTTGACTACATTCCATTATCCTCGTTTTGCTTTTGTTGATGTTCATCTTATATCCTCTTTTCAAGACACTGTCCATTCCGTTCAACTGCTCTTCCAAGTCCTTTGCCGTCTCTGACAGAATTACTATTTCATCGGCGAACCTCAAAGTTTTTACTTCTTCTCCATGAATTTTAATACCTACTCCAAATTTTTCTTTTGTTTCCTTCACTGCTTGCTCAATATACAGATTGAATAACATCGGGAGAGGCTACAACCCTGTCTCACTCCTTTTCCAACCACTGCTTCCCTTTCATGCCCCTCGACTCTAATAATTGCCATCTGGTTTCTGTACAAATTGTAAATATCCTTTCGCTCCCTGTATTTTACCCCTCTGTCGATGGTATCCTTAATATTTTTCGATACGATCGCATTTCAAATGCCTAATAGAGTCCATGACTCAGCTCCATAGAGTAGGACACCGAACGTGTAACATCGAAGTAGTCGACTGCTCTGAAGGTTCTCAGCAGTCGCCGCGGACTAAATGACTGCAGGGGACTCGATGCATTGGCCATAATTTTCTAGTAATTCTGGAGATTTTCCTTTGGACTAAGTATGAAGTCGTTCCTTGTTGCTTAGATCGTGCAGGTTTCAGACCGATTGTGTTAGTATTGCTACACTACTAAATGTGTATCCACCACCATATCAGGGTATATAATGAAACGGCGGCCCTCTTTCGTCATGCCTTACAAGGAGATATCTCCAGCGGTAGGATCGACTTTTTGGAACCATCTATACGGTTATGTAGGTTAAGCACCCAAGTATCGCACACTGCAGCCATTCATCCTGGTGAGTCGACGTTAGCGAGGAAGTGACGAGAAAAGAAATTCGGAATTTTGTGTGAGACTCGATAGTATGAAGAAAGCCGAATGACATAAGTTGGTTATGAGGATAATTGAAAGGATACTAGCTTCACATGCATGAGGTTGTGGGTTCGAATCTCACCAGAGAAATAAATCTATTTTAGGTCTTTATCCAAGTGACATTGATAATCATATTCCTTCAACTGATGTAAATATATATATATATATATATTTATTTTTTTAGTTCCACTCCTGGGTCACGTGATTCAATAGTGATATGAACTTCTTCATTTGGTCTAGTTTTTCTTCTTATCATCCCTTCTCCACTGGAAATATTTGTTTATGAACTTTTAATTATCTTCATGTATCAATTCCGATTTAATGCCTCCTGTTTTTATTACCCTGTATTTTCGTCTACGTTATTGTGTACATTATATCGATTTCTCACTTTGCTTGAATTTTATTTTACTTAGAAAACATTCTCTCATTTATGTCCTCATCTACACTATAATTTCCATAGTGCACAAAGATTTTATGTTATGTTTTAAATATTTGTATGTCGATTACCATGCAAAAAAAGGCACGTCTCCCAAAGAAAAACGTTTTTCACATTAATGCACAGTCAATATAAATAGATTATTTCGTCTTTTGTTTTTTAATTCATTTATCGGAGTTTTGAAGTAATTCAATAGTCAAACAGATAGGTATAATAAATTACACATTCACAAAAATTCCGATTGGAAGAAAAATTAAACAAATGGAAAAGTTCATACGGTGACTAAAACGATGTGACAAAAGAATAGAACGAAAGAAATTACATTTAAACCAATAAATAGAGTACAAATAAACATCAAAGTCATTTCGATAAAGATTTTTAAAAAAATTTACTGCACCTGACGAGGCATGGTTAAGCTTCTATCGTAACCATTATGACACGTAACCAGACTGTGGAATACGACTTTCTTCACGCTATGTAGCATCAGGCAAAATTTTGAAATCTTTTCCGTCAGTTACTTTCAATCCGAGGGCCACCTGGATGCAGGGATCTTAAGTTGCACTACGGCTTATTTGGATTCAAAAAGTCGATCCCACCGCTGGGGGTCTCCTTGTTAGTTTTAAGAGTAACAAATGGCACATTTTGAAATAACAGTAATATCGCAGTCCAGTAGCGCCGGACCCTGCAAACTTGAAAGACAACTCCAGCAAAGGCAAAGAAAATGTTACTGTAGCAAGTAAATTACTGTAGGCAACTGAACAACAACGAAATAATAACAATAATTGGTTCGCAGGAGAGCTTCTGTAAAGTTTGCAAGGTAGGAGACGAGGCACTGGTAAAGCTGTGAGGACAGGGCGTGAGTCGTGCTGGGGTGGCTCAGTTGGTAGAGCACTTGCCAGCGAAAGGCAAGGGTCCCGAGTTCGAGTCTCGGTGCGGCACCCATTTTCAATCTGCCAGGAAGTTTCAATAATAATAATAATAATAATAGATCCAGTCATATTAATATGACCAACTCCTATTTTCGAGGTCAACGTGTAATAACCCATAGACTCCAGGAGATAGCATTAGTAGGTGATGAATGGGGGTGGGGGGAGGAGGCTGGAAACAGTGAAGTCGTTGTCATAATGCGTAAAAGGGGCGATTTATGTGACGTCCAACAGGGCATAATCGTTGGCTTTCTTCCCAAGGGTAGAAGCATTTCCGAAACGGCAAAATCTGTAATCTTTTCACATGCCACTGTATGTAAAGTAAACCGTGAGTGGCAAAATCTCGGTATTCTAATCCGGCTCCAAGGCAAGTGTGTTGGACTACGGGCAGTAGGCGACACAGGTGAACGATAGCTGCAGATGTGTGTGCTGGCGAGAAGACGTGCAACTTTTGTGCAGCTGACAGCCCAGGCGAACCGAGGGCTGCCACCAATGTTTCCTCAACAACTTATGGGCTTCCGCAGTGGGCACCTGGTCCCTGCACCCACGCTGACTGCTCTTCATTGGCGTTGAAAGCTTGCATTTGCACGCCGGTACCACAACTGAAAGTCCACTGAGTGCTACAGGTGGCCTCTCTATATTCATCACATTTTGTGCTCCATCGGACAGATTGAAAGCAAACGCCCTGCAACCCTGAGGGAGTGTTATGGTGTGGGCAATGTTTTCGTGGCACTCCCTGGGTGATCTCGTTGTTCTGAAAGGCACAATGGATCAACCCTAGTACGCACCTATCCTTGGGGACCAAATCCACCCCTAGATGCACGTGTAACATAGCTCGCAGTGTATGTGCGTGGTTCTGAAAGCTCTAGGATGAATTTACCGTACTGCCCTCACCACCAAATTTTCCGCCTTTAAACCCAATCGAGAATCTGAAAGGTCACCTCGATCGAGTAGTTTGTGCCACTGATCCTCAATCGATAGAATTCTATCGCAGCATGACAAGTACTGGGGTAGGAATGGCTTCTTATGACTGTCGTTACATCATTGACTCTATTCCTGTACGTCTCGTGCTGCAGAAGGTGTTTATTCGGTATTTTAACACGTGGTCAGATTACTGCGACTGGACAGTGTAATAATAATAATAAATTTCGCTTATTTCAGTGCCCTCGTTTAAGTCTTTCAATTGGACGGCACTTTGAAGACATGCTTATCATTAACGTACTCCAGTTGTCCAACCGGGGAAAGGGAATCGGCAGTTTAACGTGGAATCCGCACCACATGTTGTTTCTACCGACTCCTCATATCATTGAGAGGTGAAGGCTGTATTAAAAGCAGACAGAAAAATTTATTTGTTCATCTGGGATTCGATCCCGAGATTCTCGATTTGCAGGCACGCGCTGTGCCGGTAGACCACCAGGTCCAACAGTTACGAGACGGTAATCGAACTGTATTGGCAGAGTATTTCGTCGTATTTTGCGTCAAGTAAATGTGCTGTGGTGCAAGCCAAAAGTACATTCACGCTAAGGGCATCAGTTCCGATCCCAGAAAAATGTGCAGCCAGAGCAGTATTGTAAGTAAAAATCAAACTCTTCCATTTTTCTTACCGAATTGCTATACATCTAGAAAACAAACCAAAATTGTGAAAACATTTCATACAAGATTACTGACAAATTTTTATGAGTAAAAATAAACGGGTATGGTAATATACATGGAGGTGAATGAAAAGTAGTGGCAGTTTCGCTATAATTCATGTCAGTCTTCATTGACTAAAATTCACTTTATCACATTTCCGTCTCGCGTCTCGATCACTTTCCACACCCACATGAAAGATGTCATACACTGTCTGTGCATCCATCTGTGATGATGTCTCGCTAGGACCGCCATATGGTGTCTTATCATTTGCTGTAAGACGTGCCACGAAATACTTCGTTCATTTGGGTGATCAGGCCATAATTGGGGGGACTCTACCGGATGAATACGGTGGATGTCCCAGTATGTCCCGCTGCCACGTATGCGGTGCTCCTGCACAGGGCTCGTCGTTTGGCGTCGTGTAAGTTGGTAGAATGCAGCACTGGAGGGAAAGATTGTTGCGCGCTCCGACCACGTGCCCTTCCAGTCTGCACCCAAGCACGTTTTTCGTGTTTCCCAAACATACTATTAAGGCACTCGAGCTAGCCTCTCCATCTCTGAGAGAGTACACACTGCAACTGACTCAAACACGACTTGTGCTGCTGACTTTACTACTTCAGCCCACCATCTGTCAGCAACAGAAAGTGTGCGTACCGAATGACTCACATCCGTCATATTATGGCATTGTGCTACCACTTTTTATCCAACACATGCAAAGACGCATGTGTGACTACTTGTTGTCTCCCATCTTGGTAGTGGCCTAATTATTGGGAGGTTTTGAAGTGCATTATCTATACGTGGTGTATCAAAAACAATCATCCGACCTGGGCCGTCTATATTTCTGGAACTAAGAAACATATACAATGAATACAATGAATTTTGTCCTTTGATGTACGAAAACTAAAAAAGTTATTTTCATCCTTTTCATTGGTGTTCAATATGCATCGTTGAGATGCACGGAACATGTCAATGCGGTGTTCAAATTGTACCAACACTGCAGCAAGCATGTCTGGAGTTACAGTTTCCACAGGTGCTGTTATGCGATGTCTCAGTTCATTTATTGCTGTTGGTAATGTAGGTACATAAAGAGTCTCTTACAAAACCATACATATATAATCACATATAGTCGGGTGCGGTGACCTTGGAGTCTAGTAGTCTAAGGGTGAGTGATTTAGTCCAGTGTGAACGATCCATCGTTCAGCAATCGTTTGATTTAGAAATTCCCACACTTCCAGATGCCACTGTCGCGGTGCCCCATCGCATTGGAAAATGAAGTCGTTCGAATCAAACTGTGGGAAGAGAAAGTTTTCAGGCATATCGAGATATATGCTTACTGTAACAGTGTTTCCGGCAAAGAAATATGAATCATACACATTTTCCCTCTAAACTGTACAAAATACATTAAATTTAGGAGAGTCTATTTTATGTTGTACACCTTCATGTGGTTGTCCCGTACCTCATATTGTCACATTATGACAGTTCACCTCTCTGTGTAAATGGAGTGTTGCCTCGTCACTAAACACTGTGGGAGAAAACGGCCATCCTCCACCTTGACAAGAGTGAAATTATGGAACTTCACACGATGTATCGCCCTCACGAACAGCTCGCATTAGCTGAATTTAATATTGTTTGATGCATAAACGTCGACGCAGAGACGCCAGACGGACATCGGGGACGTGCTGAGCTCTCGAGCTGCACGGCGAACGGATTTCTGCGGACCCCTCGTGAAACTGTGGCGGATGCGTTTGACGCCTGTGTCAGGCACTCGGGGACGGCCCGGCGATTCGCCTTTCCGCAAACTTTCTCTTTCTCTTAATCGTTGATGCCATCATCTAATGCTCTGTGCTGTAGGAGGATCATCATCGTACCTTGTACGAAAGTCACGTCGAGCACTTATTACTGCCCACACTGCGCAAAATGCAGAACACAAAACGCTTCCTGTCGCCGCGACACCATTTTTACTAGGACTGAAATGGTCGGACAGTGCTGCTGCCAAGCGGTAACCATGTAAAGCCGTAGGGTTTGCTCTTCCCAGCAGTACGCTATTCACGCACATATGTCGAATAACATAATAGTTACTTTTTTTAAAAAAATCGGTTGATCCTTTTTGATACACCCTGCATATTTACACTCTAAACAGTACCACCAATAAATTATCCCAGTGTGAAGGAAATCGTTAGATGTGATGTACGTGTAAAGGCAAACAAATGATAACAATTGCTGTTAAATTGGGTGACTCATTCAGGAGAAAGTCATAACGCGTTGGGCCACCTCTGGCCCTTAAGGAAGCAGCTATTCGACTTGATCTTCATGGATAAAGTTGGTGGATGTCCTCCTGACGGATGTCGTACCATATTCAGTTCAATTGATTTGTTACATCGTCAAAATCTCGACCTGGTTGCAAGGAGAATCCCATATAGCTCCAAAATTGGGGAGAGAGGTGGAGATCTTGTTGGCCAGTGTATTGTCACGTACGTACACACAGATGAAACTCTCAACATGTGTGATGCATAAAATATCGTCTACACTGAAAGCGTTCCCAGCAGAGGTTAACCCCTCGTAATGGCAAAAGGTGGTCATACCGCATATTGAAGTCCACTACCAGGTGTCTGGATACTTTTGATCCGATAGTGTATTTCAGAATGTTAGCAGTGGCCAGAATTTGGGACATTCGGCTTTGAGCTTAAAGCTGGTGCGAGGCGGTTCAAGATACCTCTAAAAATAGACACATCTGGCAGCATTAGAGTGAAATGTCCATCAAAGAAGCTGTGTTGCGCTCTCTACCTACAGTTGTTCTCGTGGGCGTCAGAGCCCCCGTACGCAAGAGGCCCCCTGGGTTTTATACTGCGGACACGGTAGTCGCGCCTGATGAGCTCTCAGAAATTATGAAATGTATTCGAAATTTCTATTATGGTGGAACAACAACTGTAAAATATACCGGAAACATGCACGATGTTCCGAAATTTCCGTTACAAACTCCTAGTGTAGATGGGGAATGAGTACACAATACTCGTATTCTGAATTGGAACCCATCTCCTGTAACGCACCGTTTCCTCGCTACAGCCGTCGGAAAACATGTTAGTAACGCGACCACTTGTACAAGTAAGTCATTAGCTGTGACCCAGTACATCGATAGTTCCACAATTCCACTCATTGAAAGGAAACTTGATAAGTTTTCAGAAACACTCTTCTTTACAATACGGCCTTTTGAAACTTAGGTGCGCTGCGTCTCTTTGTAGCACTGCAGTCACCCGTGCTGACGGTGAACGCACCATTATCTCAAAGTCGTTGCGCAGTTGTGGCGAAAAGCGTATGCCGTGAAGTTGGACGCTGCTGAGAACGAGCTTGATAAAGGCGACGAACTTCGCCATACAGTAGGATCATATCGGTGTATTCGGCAAAAGTGCACTCCGCAATATTTCTCTAATACTGAGAGACACTTGAGTGACGCACGAACCTTGTCAGAGTGGCAGGGCTGACGGTGAATGACATCCGACGTAAGCATCTTCCCCCACCCCTTCCGCCATCCCACGATGGCTACCCTGTTGCCTACCCACGTAGCAAACATGTATTCAAACGGCTGTAGCACGGAAAGTATACGTTTCCGTACGGGGGTTCAAATTAAAAATATTGTCGCTTAGTTCCCTCTAAAAGTGCTAGAATTTCGGAAAACTCTGTAGCTGTCCAGTAAACTGTACAGCTGGTGTCGTACCACATTCGAAATATCCGATTATATTTCAGGATTTGGGTGTTATGGCATTTTGCAGAAACATTACAGAATTTTGCTGTATATTGTTATCATTAAAGTGAACTACCGTTTCTGTCTCCATACCATAAATCATAAGTACCATTTATATCGTTTCAAGCACTATTCAGCTGCTAGGTTTTAGGAAAAAATAATTGTATCATTCTCAAAATATCGGACAGAAGCGATATAGTTCCTACAAAGAACGCTAGCGAAGATGAACAAGTGCTCATGGTTCCTGATGTATGCATGTAACAGCCTATGTGTACTGCACATTGTTTTCTTCTCTCGTTCCGTACCACCACACCTGAAAGTTTCCTGTCCTACATCTTAGCAACAACGATAACGGTACATACTGAGGTAACAGAAAGGTTCTCTGTTATAATTTTCCGATACAAGGAGATAATCTCAAATTTATGCATTTTTCCATCTGCATCATCTTAGAAAGGTTGTAACATCTTCGTGGGATCCCTCTATTTTTGTAGGCACCGGTATCTATAACTTTGACGCTCTGTAGCGTCGCTGGATGACGTTTTCAGAAGTAGATTCCTATGTAAAACTTCATCAGTTACGTCCCCTGAACAGCCCTGAGTAGTGTGAAGCATGATTTGTGAAACACCCTGTATAAAGAATGAATAACATCAGGGAATGGACTAGAATCCTGTCTCACTCACTTGTCACGTATTTCCTTTCTTTCATGTCCTTCAACTCGTACAGCTGCTGTCTCGTTTCTGGTGGAGTTCTAAGTAATGCTTCGCTCGCTATATTTTATTCCTGGTTGCATCTTAAATTCAAACTGTATATTCTGGTCAACATCGTCAAAAGTTTTTTCTGTATCGAAAGATGTTATAAATATGGGTGCTGTACCCTCCAAATTGATTTTCCTCTAAATCAGCTTCTGTAAGGTGCTCCATTCCTCTGCAAATAGTTTGTATCAGTATTTTCAGCTAGGAGTTATCATAGTGGTGGTTTGAAAATATTCGCACTGACCACGAGTTGCCTTATTTGGTATTGGTGCTATTACGCTTCTCGTTTAGTGTGAGGATTTAGCGGGTATTTCAGCCGGCGTACTCGTTCAGGAATGAAGCAGCAAATCCCGGCAGAGTGAGTCCACTGGTAGCGAAGCCCTGCGCTACAGACAACTGACTGTGTGAGGGACCAGTAGCGACACCTAGCAGCGATGTGGTGAAAAGGAAATAGTATTGCTAAAAGTTTTATCCACGATTTTTAGCATTTAGAATGGAGATATGGCACGGAATTTAATAGAAAAAGAAAACAGCTATAGTAGCAGTCTCTCTCTCGCAATGCAACAATAGTACAACAACAATAGACCAACTGAATCTGTAGAGGTAGTAATAAAATTTATTTTCTGACCTGCAAGATACTTTCATATAAAGCTGAGCCTGAGAGGATGTCAGCTAACTACCGTCAGAAATATAATATGAAACATGTAGACCTGTCAGTAAAATCGTCAAGAAATTCGTTTTTTAAATGTTATCTATTTAATTTAACATTCAGCTCACATAAAACCAGGATAATTATCCTCTTTCATACAAAGAAAGAGAGTACCTCATTAGTGACCTGTGTCATATCATAATCTCATTTTGACTCTTGAATAATTAAAAAAAAATTGATATAATATTTTGCATTTCTTTTGACATTGAAACAATTTATCCTGTTCCTGCACTGAGAATGTACTAAGTAAATATGTAATATATGTATCAGTATTATAGCCAAATTTATTTTTCTAATTACTGATTATTAAATACCAAAACAGCTTCCAATTTCTTGTAGTTATCTTAGCAGCATTTAGAACAAAAACGAAAATAAAACGTATTAGTTTTTTTAGTAAGGATATTATTTCATTGTTGTAATCCTACAAATGTTCATGATACTATGCTGTTTCTTTATGTAGAAAGTACCTGGAAAATATATGCAGATGTGGTCTGGTGAAGAAAGTGTGCGTATTAAAATTTAAAATAAGTGATTGCAGCAGCATAATGAGGTATATTTTGTAGTGTGGGAGTGAGCTCCACGTGGGATCCGAAGCACGGACCCCACGGGGGTACCCGGCATGCGCCACATGCCAGGGCAGAGGTGGAGGCTAGTGTTCGGAAATCTGAAAATTCCAGCGCCGGCCGGGGATTGAACCCCGGCCCGGCTGGGGCGAATAGCCCCAGCCGAGGCGCTGGAACGTTCCAGACCCCCTTACCACTAGACCACCGGGGACCCCGGCCGTTTCCTGCTCTGAACTCGGTCTGGTAGTCCTGTCACACTTCCTGTTGTCGGCTGTGTTTACATCGGACGCTGAGTGGCATAGTGTAGCCGGCAACATTAGAACGCTGTGAGGGGGAAGTGTTTACCTCCGACTAGTAGCTGTCCCCCCTACCCAGGTGAAGTAGCTTTACAGTTACCAAAGACATTTGAAATCAGCCTTTGCGACTGTATGCAGTCGACGGTTGTTAATCGTTTGTTTCAACCTGTTCCCAAATGCCTCGAGCAAACCGAAGCAACTTCTTCACTAATCGAGGCGACTGTCATATCAAAACGACCCGCAGACATTCTATAATTACAAGTCAACGCCTAGCTTACACCAGATAATTCTGTCTGTTTCATCAGTTGTTTTAACAGTGCACGAAATACCACAGCATATTATTAATCCGTTGCAAATAAATTTCTGTGTGTGCAGTTCAGGTCTGGGCCGTAGAGTTTTCGTGAAAACGTCGGGATAAAATCGTAACATGTGTTTCATATTAATATGAAATTTAGTTAACAATATCTTTATTACAGTGGTCACACTCACAATTTTGGACTTTTCAGTGGCTGGGGTACGATATAGCCTTTGAGTACGTTATCGCGTTGCGCAATTTCTTCCTTTTTTTCCGAATCTGAGGGAGCTGTCACCTTCTCTCAGCGCTGCCCTATTTAGGCTTCTGGGAGGGCTTTTCTCACGTTTTCTGTAATTTAGAGCATATTTACAAGTCCTGAGACGAACTCTTCCTATGTGTCGTAGGTTTAATCTCAATATAGATTTTCGTTTATATTCCAGCGAATATTTTTATTTTCTGTTACTCCTAGCGGCGCTCCCTAAGCTGTTCATCGCAATGACACACAAATGAGAATCCTAGCTAACAGCTTCACCAGTTTATAATTTTACATAAAGATGATTCCTAACAATGACCCGCATATGCCAATACAGGCAATAAGTGACAACCACGTGGACTTAACCTTTGTTTGCGCACTGTCAGTCTCGTAATTAATAGTGATTCAAATCTGACGCCATTTTGTCACACAAGGAACTTCGACCACGGAGAAAATAGACGTTTTTCACTTTAGGATATTTTCCAGGAAGTTTCCGACATTCGTAAAACAGAAACGAGTTTCGACGCTGTGGAATGCAACGAGAAGTAGCAGGTAACGAATTGTTTCGGGATTCCACCATCCAAGCTGCAAACGATCATCGAGCGGAAAGATAATGTTGCTCATAAGTATTAAAAAGCGGGAGCAAGCAGACCGGGCGAGGCGAAAGTTTATAGTATTGCCTTACTCAATGCAGGGTACAAAAGGTATTTGTCGGAACGCTAAGACATTTACGGTTAGTCTGGGAACAGAAGTCTCAGATACAAATAAGGAGTGACACGCTAGCTCCAAAGACATAAGGTTCATTATGAGAAACTTAATTGACAAAAAGCAACCATTCGTGACAGTTGGTTCAGCATTGAAAAATGAATGAAGCTGAATTTATGTATTTTCGAACATTTGTGTGTACCTTCCGTTTCAAATACTAAAGCAAATAACATGTAAGAAAACTGGAAATACGTTAGTAAAAAGAAAATAAAAATTTTATTTCGATTTTTCCTGATTTCATCTAAAGTCGAGTTAAATAGAATTAATTATTCGAACTTCGAATTGTGCAGACTCGATTGTAACGGTCCCTTGCGCTTCGAATTTTCTAGTCAGGAGTAATGTCTAAAAAGTAAAAACAAATCTTTTCGTACTACTATCCACGTTGCAGTGGATGCTGGTTTGGTTGTCCTTTTTAGTATATCAGTATGATCATAGAGTCATAATCAACGTACACAACGCTGTTACGGTATAAAAGTACTTTGGTAAAAATAAAAGTCGCGTAAGAATGCGCTTTTGCCATGCATCCCAACTCCCTAAATCCGCCATCAGGCAAAAGAAAGTAAATACTCTTTCCTTTGCTTTCACCCTTCATCAATGACAATTGATAATGACTTGGCAGCAGAGACCTGTTTAGCTTGAGTGAGTGCTTAAACGGAAGGCATTGACGAATAAAAATACAAAACATATATACGTAACGTCACGTAACCATGAAGAAAAGCAGACTTGGTTTATTTTACCATATAAGTTAATTCTTTTAAAACATCGTAAGTAGAATTAACAATTTCGGTCGCTTTCAACATCTAGGAATGTTCTTTATAATAGATAAGTTTCTGATATTTACTTATAGCATTCTTGTGTCTTTTCCCCTTGCATTTGGAGTTGTCTTCTCTGACTGCAGATTTTTGAGCAGCAGTGATGTCATTATCCTACATTTATGTTGGTCTGCAGCGCTGAGGTTGACCCCTCACCTGTGGTCGAGTGAGAGATCATTCCAAAGTATGGCAGGCAGCGAAAGACTTTGCGAGGGGCCGATCGTAGGGCCTCCAGAGGAACCTTCTTGGAACGCAAATTCGTGGTGTTCACAGAAGGTGAGTTTGCTGGTGGTTCGGAACTCCAATAATAGGCGCGTAATTGGGCCCCCTTAGTAACATGGCTGCCAAGGTGTGGAAGGATGGCAGTGTGCACAAGGTGGGGGAGTCAGTCCCGATTTCTAAAGAGTGCTTCCGGATGCCATGAAGAGCACAGGGTGCATCCAACTGCAGGTGGTGGCCCCAGTCGGTGCCAATGGCTTGTGTCGCTTTGGATTGGAGGAGATTCTCTCTCCTTTTGTTTAGCGGATATGGTTAAGCGAGTTTAAGGCGGAGCTCATAATCTGCACCATCATCGACAGAACCGACTGCGGTCCTTCGGTGCAGAGCCGAGTGAAAGGTATGAACCATAGGCTCGGGTGGTTATCTTACTGTGTAGGCCTCAGAGTCCTTGACTTGTGCCATAGGGTAGTGGGTTTCTGGATTCCGCTTAATAGGTCAGGAGTCCACTATACACAGGAAGCGGCTACACGGGTAGCGGGGGCGGATTTGTAGGTTAGAGGGTCTCAGGAAAACATAGAAATGGCGTCTGTCTAAAAGGGGGCAGGTAACACACAGTAAGGTGGTTGTAGAAACGATCGGTGTTGTAAATTATCGTAACTGTGTTGGGAAAGAACCAGAGCTCCAGGCCCTAATAGAAAGCACTGAAGCTCAAACAGTTATAGGTACGGAAAGCTGGCTAAAGCCGGAAATATGTTAAGCCGAAATTTTTCCAAACGACCTAACAACGTTCAGAAGGGATAGATTAAACATAGTTGGTGCTGGAGTATTTATTGCTGTCAGAAGTAGTTTACCTTGTAGTGAAACTGAAGTAGATAGTTCCTGCGAAATAGTTTGGGTAGAGGCTGTACTTGTCAATCGGAGTAAACTGGATCGTTTTACCGACCCCCGAGTGAGAGGATATAGTTGCTGAACAGTTCAAAGAAAACGTGAGTCTCATTTCAAAAGGTACCCCACTCACACAATTAGAGTCGGTGGTGATTTCAATGTATCTTCGATATGGTGGAAAATTTACACGTTTAAAGCCGGCGGCAGGCTTAAAACGTCACCTGAAATAGTACTGAATGCTTTCTAAAAAAAGTATTTTGAACTATTAGTTCGTGAGCCCACTCGAAGCATAAATGGTTACGAAAGCGTACTTGACCTCATAGCAGCAAATATTCCTGGATGAATAGGTAGTATCATGACGAATACAGGGATTAGCGACCACAAGTCAGTTGCCTGTACACTGAATAGTGTAACACCTACAACCATCAAAAAGAAACTTAAAGTACATCTGTTTAAAAAAAGCTGACAATGCTCTTAACGATTTTTAAGGAAACAGCCTCCACTCCTTCCGATCTGATCATGTAAGCGTAGAAAAGGTGTGGAATGATTTCAGAGAAATAGTATCGATTGCAATTGAGAGATATATATACCACATAGATTAATAAGTGATGGTACTGATTCCCCATGGACAAAACGGGTGAAATCGCTGTTGCAGAAGTAACGAAAAAGCATGCCAAATCTAAAAGAATCCAAAATCCGCAAGACTGGCAATGTTTTGCAGAAATTCTAAATATAGCGGTTACTACAGTGCGAGATGCTCTTGATAATTTCCGCAACAAAACTCTGTTTCGAAATCTGGCGAAAAACCCAAAGAGATTCTGGTCATGCATGAAGTACACCAGTGTAAAGACGCAATCAGTACCTTCACTGCGCGAAAGTAACGGTGGAGTCACTGATGACAGTGCCACTAAATTAGAGTTAAGAAACGTGGTTTTCCGAAACTCCTTCAGCAAAGAATACGAAGTAAGCATTCCCGAAGCCCAGTCAACAGAAAGTGCCAAAATGAGAAGCATATATCCTCGGTGTAGCAAAGCAGCTTAAATCACTTATTAAAGGCAAGGTTTCCGTTCCAGATTGTATACCAGTCAAGTTCCTCTGAGTGTGCTGATACAATAGGTCCATGTTTAGTAATTATATACAACCGCTCACAGAAAGATCCGTACCTAAAGACTGGAAAATTGCTCAGGTCACACCAATTTCTTAAAGTACTGCCTTTTGTGATGTTTAACAAAACTGTTGGCAAGCGTACTTGTTATACAAATGGGCACGGCAAAGGCTTAAGGTCGTAAAAAAAATTTCAGCGTTAAACTGGAAATAGTTGTAGGAGAGTATCAGAAGTAATAACCTAATGACATCTTTAATTTCTTGTACATTAGGTTTTTGTGTTGGAGAAGATTCTCATCAGTAATTTTAATAGTCTCATAAATGTGAATGTTAGCAAGTAAATTAACTACGTTAAAGGATACGGAATTACCATCATCAGAAACGGAAAAGTTTTTAATTTTAGCTGTTAGTTAAAGGGAATTTTTGACAGTGTAGTTTTCTGCAAAGACATAATACTCTTTAAATGGTGTACGAGATTTTTTGCCGATTTCGTAGAAGCGCCGTCTGTATAGTTAACACTGTGGACAGGAAGCGAAGGCGGCGTGCAGTCGGAGGCGATGCTGGGTTCGTAGCGGTGGGCACCAATTGTCGGCTACGACGGGACTGCCCGGGAGGCACACTCACACTCCAGTGGCCGCACGTGTCACGGTGAATGCAGCAGTGACCCTGTCGCGGATGCATGCACCACCTGTTCTAGTGTCTCGTGTACACGAAGGACCTCTGCGGACCGAGCTGCAACTTTCTTAGCTCGCTGGACTGTGCAGTTACTGATTTACAGGGGCTATGCTCTATGCAGCCTGCCTGGCAGAGGTATGTTGCAGGGTGGCATCAGAGCCTGACGGCTTCCGCGACTGGACAAATGAACTGGCGATAAAAAAAAAAATCACAGCAACAAACGAACAAAAAATCATGTAGAGTAATGAAATTTCGGGAATACGTCTGTCTATGTAGGATATTTAAGTAATTAACATTGCAGCATCACAGGGCAACGTAAGCGCGAAATAAGCCGTTGCAAAAGTGACATGCTGGTAAGTTAATAACAGATGTAACGATCAGAATGTTGAATGCAAACACTGAAACGGGCATGCATTGTGTTGTAATGGTGTGCGATGTCAGTTTTGTGTCGCAAATGCCGGTGGTTTGGGGGTCAGTGAAATGCATGCTACTGGGCGCCTTGGCTCGGGGCTGTCCCTGAAGTAATCGATTATTATTTCGTTATGTCGTCGACTGCTGTTCGAATTGCTACTGCAGAAGAAATGTGATGTGCCAGAGACGTACGCCAGACACGACTGCCTTCCCTCTTGGTAGCGCCACGTGACCGGTCGGAGCCCGAGCTTTTTGCAACCGTACATTCTCGCGGTCACCGCTGCCAGTATACAGTGCTACATTTTTGCCAAGTCTCCTGCGAAATCGCTGGAGGAACATCCAGCTTCTCGTGTCCCTATTACACGACCTCGTTCAAACTCGTTAAGATGATCGTAATGGCGTCTCTGTCTCCTCAAAGGCATTCTTGGCTAAGATCAAACCACCACGTCCAATCTAGAAGGTAACTAACGCTCACAACCGCCACGGCGTGTATTTACAGCAGACCTGATCTGCACTCTCACAGTGCCCCCCCCCCCCCCCTACTAACACCATTCTTATGCGACTGGCGCGAAATTTAAATCGACACTATTTTTCAATTGTAGAAACACGCCTACCAACTTTCGTTTATCTCTCACAACTGCTTGTGGTGTTGCGATTTTTTCCGTCGTAGCACATCTGCAATGTAACGTCCACTGTTCAAAGTGCCGCCAATGCGGACAAGAGGTGACCGAGACCTGTAACCAATTGCTCCCCATACCATCACGCGGGGTGATACAGCAGTATGGCGATGACGAATACACGCTTTCGTGATGCTGTAAACAGAACCTGCATTCATCCGAAAAAATGACGTTTTGCCATTCGAGCAGCCAGGTTCGTCGTTGAGTACACCATCGCAGGCGCTCTTGTCTGTGATGCAGCGTCAAGAGCAACAGAGCTCATAGTCCATGCTGCTGCAAACGTCGTCAAACTGTTCGTGCAGATGGTTGTTGTCTTGGAAACGTCCCCACCTGTTGACTCAGGGATCGAGACGTGGCTGCACGGTCCGTTACAGCCATGCGGATAAGATGTCTGTCACCTAGACTGCTAGTGATACGAGGTCGCTGGGATCCTGCACGGCATTCCGTATTACGCTCCTGAACCCACCGATTCCATATTCTGCTAACAGTCATTGGATCTCGACCAAGCAGCAGTGTCGCGCTCCGATAAACCGCAATCGCGATAGGCTAGAATCCGACATTTATCAAAGTCGGAAACGTGATGGCACGCATTTCTCCTCCTTACACGAGGCATGACAACAACGTTTCACCAGACAACGCCGGTCAACTGCTGTTTGTGTATGAGAAATCGGTTGAAAACTTTCCTCATGCCAGCACGTTGTAGGTGTCGCCAATGTTGTGTGAATGCTCTGGAAAGCTAATTATTTGCATATCACAGCATCTTCTTCCTGTCGGTTATATTTCGCGCGTTTAGCAGGTCATTTCGTAGTATAGCAATCTTAATGGCCATTAGTGTACATAGGAGTCACTTTTTTCCAGTCACTTGGGACTTTGCGTTATGCGAGAGATTCACGATAAATGCAATCTAAGTAAGGGGCCAATGCCGTAGAGTACTGTTTGTGAAACCGAATCGGTATTTGGTCAGGACCTGGCGACTTATTTGCTACCAAATGTTCCAGCTGCTTCTCTAGGCTAGGAATGTCCATTACCGTGGTGTCGACACGAGAGTGTAACGACTGCATGTTTCTACGATTCTGCTGCGTGAAATATTCCTTAAACATTAAATTTAAAACTTGAGCATTCCTTTTGTTGTTTTCTACTAGCACACCAGGCTGAAGCTTCGCCCCCCACTCAGCGGTTTTACGCAGGATCAGAATAGGCGTAGATCACTCAGTGTGGTTGGAGGGTCACGTCGGCCATAAACAACCCTCTTCAGTCTGTCCCAGGTATGTTCGATAGGGTACATGTCTGGAGAAAAATAGTTCAAATGGCTCTGAGCACTATGCAAAATGACTTACGAGGTCATGAGTCGCCTAGAACTTAGAACTAATTAAACCTAACTAGCCTAAGGACATCACACACATCCATGCCCATGGCAGCATTCGAACCTGAGACCGTAGCTGTCGTCCGGCTCCAGACTGTAGCGCCTAGAACCGCTCTGCCACTCCAGCCGGCACATGTCTGGAGAATATGCTGGCCACACTAGTCGGGCGATGTCGTTATCCTGAAGGAAGTCAGCCACAAGATGTGCACGATGGGGCCGCGAATTGTCGTCCATGAAGACGAACGCCTCGGCAATATACTGTATACTGCCGATCTCGTTGCACTAAAAACGAAATTAAAAAATCGGTCGGAGGATGGCATTCACGTATTGTACAGCCGTTGCGGCGCCTTCCATGACCACGAGAGAGTACATCGGCCCCACATAATGGCACCCCAAAACAGCAGGGAACCTCTATGTTGCTGCACTCGCTGGACAGTGTATTTAAAGCTTTCAGCCTGACCGGGTTGCCTCCAAGCACGTCTCCGACGATTGTCTGGTTGAAGGTATATATGAGAGTCATCGGTGCAGAGAACGTGATGCCAATGCTGAGAGGTCCATCCGGCATGTTGTTGGGCCCATCGGTACCGCGCTGCACTGTGTCGTAGTTGCGAAGATGGACCTCGCCACGGACGTCGGGAGTGAAGACGTGCATCGTGCAGGTTACTGTGCACAGTTTGAGTCTTAACACGACGTCCTGTGGCTGCACGAAAGGCATTATTCAACATGTTGGCTTTGCTGTCGGGGTACCTCCGAGCCATAATCCGCAAGCAGCGGTCATCGATTGCCGTAGTCGCCCCCGGGCATCCTGAGCGAGACATGTCATCGACATCGCTTTCGTTTACTCCGACTCGCCTTGACAATTCACTTGTTGAGAGCCCTTCCTGGCACAAACGAACAATGCGGACCGCTGTATTGACGGTGTAGGCACGGTTGAACTACAGACAACACGAGCCGTGTACCTCCTTCGTGGTGGAATGACTGGAACGGATCGGCTGTCGGACCCCGTCTGTCTAATAGGCGCTGCTCATACACGGTTGCTCACATCTGTGGTCGGGCTTAGTGACATGTTTAAAAAGTCAAAGGGACTGTGTATCTGATACGATATCCACAGCCAACGTTTATCTTCCCGAGTTCTGGTAACCGGGGTCACGCAATTTTTTTTTATGTGTGTATTTCCATTGTATGTGCTCTCTCGAACTAGGTGCTCAAGACAGTTTTCGAAAAAACATGTTCAACAGTACTCTGCAAGGCTACTTATGTGGAAACCTTGTAATGAATCCATCGGTGTCCTTGTCTATGCTCGGAACTAATACTGCACGATTTGGGTACTTCCGCACTACTGAGCGTAGACTTTCTTTGAATAACTCTGTCTCGACGGAATCGGGAGGCCGTTAATAACATCCAACAATTACCTTCTTTTCACCTAGACCTGTTGTGCGTTACCAGATAACTTCACAGCCACACTGAAATCCGACTTGAGTAGAAACAACATTTTTGTCGCCCTCGGTAAACGCTTCCCCATCAGTGGCGTTTAACATGTCTTTTCGTTACACGTTTCACGAATCGCTAAACATTTCAGAGCTTTATACAGCTCTCGGTCCCGAGAATAATTTGTGTGTGACGAATTTCAGAGAGGGCAGTAAAGGCGAAATATTAGGGATACGCGATGTCTGTTCTTTGTGACATGTTTGAATAAACGGACAGCACGCTTTCATATAACTGATTCGCCTCTACGAGCAATGAATCATGTAGCAGCGGACCCCGGGTTCGAGTTCCAGGGTTGCATACATTTTTTCTCATTGCCGCTGATTCCGCGCAAGGTCTCAGTGCAGCTTACCTTAATAGTTCCTTCCGTTTCCTTTCTCCTCGCTTCAGTCTACATAAAAAGGAAAAATAGCCGGCGGCGAAGATGAGCCGGAAGACACAGATGACCTGATTATACAGGTTGCACGAGAAATATTAGGCATTGACATAGGTAAGGTAGACACTGGATGGTACGTGGATTATAAGGTGCTTCGAAATCTCATCCAATAATTGTCAAATTTGTCTCACACCGAAAAAGGACGCAGATCTTCAGCCACGAGAAAAAATAGTTAGCAAGGGCAGGGCTTACAATAAGACAAGATCTTACACTCCTGGAAATTGAAATAAGAACACCGTGAATTCATTGTCCCAGGAAGGGGAAACTTTATTGACACATTCCTGGGGTCAGATACATCACATGATCACACTGACAGAACCACAGGCACATAGACACAGGCAACAGAGCATGCACAATGTCGGCACTAGTACAGTGTATATCCACATTTCGCAGCAATGCAGGCTGCTATTCTCCCATGGAGACGATCGTAGAGATGCTGGATGTAGTCCTGTGGAACGGCTTGCCATGCCATTTCCACCTGGCGCCTCAGTTGGACCAGCGTTCGTGCTGGACGTGCAGACTGCGTGAGACGACGCTTCATCCAGTCCCAAACATGCTCAATGGGGGACAGATCCAGAGATCTTGCTGGCCAGGGTAGTTGATTTACACCTTCTAGAGCACGTTGGGTGGCACGGGATACATGCGGACGTGCTTTGTCCTGTTGGAACAGCAAGTTCCCTTGCCGGTCTAGGAATGGTAGAACGATGGGTTCGATGACGGTTTGGATGTACCATGCACTATTCAGTGTCCCCTCGACGATCACCAGAGGTGTACGACGAGTGTAGGAGATCGCTCCCCACACCATGATGCTGGGTGTTGGCCCAGTGTGCCTCGGTCGTATGCAGACCTGATTGTGGCGCTCACCTGCACGGCGCCAAACACGCATACGACCATCATTGGCACCAAGGCAGAAGCGACTCTCATCGCTGAAGACGACACGTCTCCATTCGTCCCTCCATTCACGCTTGTCGCGACACCACTGGAGGCGGGCTGCACGATGTTGGGGCGTGAGCGGAAGACGGCCTAACGGTGTGCGGGACCGTAGCCCAGCTTCATGGAGACGGTTGCGAATGGTCCTCGCCGATACCCCAGGAGCAACAGTGTCCCTAATTTGCTGGGAAGTGGCGGTGCGGTCCCCTACGGCACTGCGTAGGATCCTACGGTCTTGGCGTGCATCTGTGCGTCGCTGCGGTCCGGTCCCAGGTCGACGGGCACGTGCACCTTCCGCCGACCACATCGATGTACTGTGGAGACCTCACGCCCCACGTGTTGAGCAATTCGGCGGTACGTCCACCCGGCCTCCCGCATGCCCACTATACGCCCTCGCTCAAAGTCCGTCAACTGCACATACGGTTCACGTCCACGCTGTCGCGGCATGCTACCAGAGTTAAAGACTGTGATGGAGCTCCGTATCCCACGGCAAACTGACTGACACTGAAGGCGGCGGTGCACAAATGCTGCGCAGCTAGCGCCATTCGACTGCCAACACCGCGGTTCCTGGTGTGTCCACTGTGCCGTGCGTGTCATCATTGCTTGTACAGCCCTCTCGCTGTGTCCGGAGCAAGTATGGTGGGTCTGACACACCGGTGTCAATGTGTTTTTTTTCCATTTCCAGGAGTGTACAAAGGACCATCTAAGGATTTAAAACAGCGCCACACCCCATTTCGGCCTTCAGAATGTATGTACTCTGGGCGGCAGCATAATTAAGACCGCCCCCCCCCCCCCCCGAAAAGAATGCATTTAGAAACGTGTCAGAACTGAACAGCATCAAGAGAAACTATGCGAGCCAAAGCGAAAACCTAGCACCTCTCACCTTAATTTAATACTAATCTTTTGCAACATCTCTCCTTCTCTGAATGCTATCTTGAAATTGCATCTACTCTCCAACTATCTCTGTTTCTGTGCCTTTACCTATTGTTCTTGTAACTGTAACTCCGTAATTATCTTCCTGCTAGTGTCTTCGACTGTTACCGTTAACTGTAGTATTACTTGATCTGAAACTATTTGCCTGAAATTCTTTACATTGTATGCTATAGCATACAACTGTAGCTATTGTTATTTTCCTGGTTACCTTACTCGCTCACCTACTCGGTTTAAACTGCCGAGAGAAATATCGCAATCACTATTATTGTAGTAATTCCTAACTTGTTGGCATTCTTCGTTAATTTTATAGCGAACTGCTTTTCGTCCCCTGACACATCGTATCTATTCTCGACGGCACCCCTTCACAACGAATACTCTCCGCTCCTCTCTACTCCGTACTGTAACTGGGTTTTCTCTGTTTGTGATGGTCATCTGTCAGGATGAGCACTACTGCAAAGGGCATTTGATTCTAAAGCATTATGTCAGGGTGAAAAACACTAAATAAATTACTTTTTCTCTCTTAACAACATTTTTGCAGGGTGGGTTCATCCTTGGCTCAGGTATGAGGTAGAATGAAACAGCAGTTTTACATAAGATAACTTTTATTGAAAGTTTTGTACAAGGGTTTCTGGCTGGGATACTGGCAGCTGTGTCGTTTGCGAAGCCTTCTGCTTGCGTGAGCGGCGGCGTCTGATTACGCACGGCGGTGTGTATCTCGTGTCGCCGTTTCGCCCAGTTGACTGGAGACGCGCATCGCGAGGTGGTCCGCTTAATTATTGAGGAAGAAGTCGTGAATCGGACGGTGACGACTCGGATGTGCGCTGTCTCCTTCCCGTCCTCACGAGTCACTCGGGTACATAAAATCTGGCCTCAAATATCTTCTGTCTTCTGGCGCCGAGGCTGCTGCTTGCTATTCCATTACAGCGGCGGACTCGGTGCTTCTGTGTACGATGTAGTATCTTCCTGCATGACGGTCTTGAGCACCGACTGTACCGGAACTGAACTGAAAGCTACTCCTGTCGGGCCCACTGCGTCTCGCGTACTTATTCACTTCACTTCACTGGAGGTGAACAACATCGCTGTCGTTGCCTCTTCTGTCACGTCGAAAAGCTTCGCGAAGAATCTTCTTAACGTCGTTCATTGGCTCTCGGAATGTAGGCGAGGGCCTTTGATCACGTGTGACAATTGTGAAACACGTGAGCCGGACGGGCGATGCCCTGACGGCTGAATCGACAGCTTCTGCTTACGTGGGGGAGGACGATAGCTTCTCCTGAATGTGCTGACTTCGCGGTCATTGCCTCTTCTGCTCTGCCCGTTGTTTGCCAGAGTGTAACTCTTCTAAGCTAAACGAAGTTTCTCATTAATTTTAAATTTCTACTTCACTTCACCTTGATTTCACTAATTTATTTCCCTATCTTAAGTACCACTCAACAGTATTTACGCCGATCTCCGTGCACTGTTTTAGGAAAGTGTAATGCCGTCACTACACGGACGGTGTTGTGAACGTCAGTCTTGAGCGTGCCAAGTTGAAAGTGCTGCCGAACGCTCTGACTTGTGCATACAGCATGTGCGTGTCAACGTGGTACACGCGACCGCAGCGGCAGCATCTGGGTCACACATCACCCGGTTGTCCGCCCCGGTAGCTGAGTGGTCAGCGTGACAGACGGGTTCGATTCCTGGCTGGGTTGGAGATTTTCTCTGCTCAGGGACTGGGTGTCGTGTTGTCCTAATCGTCATCATTTCATCTCCAACTACGCGCATGTCACCGAAGTGGCGTCAAGTCGAAAGACCTGCACCAGGCGAGCGGTCGGGAGGCCCTCGTCACACGTTTCTCTCTATCACCCACTTTACAAAATGCATGGGCGTAAAATTCTTAAGCTAGCGCTATTAAAACGCGCCTTTCCTCTCTTGCAACACGATGAGTGTTTAAAAAGTAACAAGAAATTTACAATTTCTTGTGTTGTACTAGTCCGATTTGCACTACATTTTTTGTCACTGCCTTCGTAAACGTACGTGAAAAGTATGTGGACAGTGTTATACGCATTGGCTATTTGCTCTATTATCAGCTGTCAAAAAGGATACATGTGTTTTGGTAGCATCAACGATTATTTGTTTTGTGTAAAAACAGATTAGAGAATCTTTCTTACATTTTGTTTTAAGAATAAAGGGTATGGAATTTTAAAAAAAGTTAAATATTCCTTTTGGCGAGCCTGTTACGAGTAAAATTGGATTTTTTTTGTTTCACGGCAATTTGTAGTTTCCGTAATGTCGGCACTATTTTTAGATTGATGTAAAAGCCCTCCATCGTTTGTGGAAGGATCGATTTTATGAAATTGTCTACGACGACGGGTATCCTCCCAAAATTACTAGTTTTCCTTCTTGGCGATCCCTGTAAACCACGCGGTTTATTTTTGCGTTCCTTCCTTAGGCGTGACAGACGTTTGCATAAATTGGAGCCCTTTGCTTGGAACGGGTAACAGTTCTTTTCGTGTCACCTCCTTAACACACGCTGTAACATAACAGACGATCGAACGCTCGTTACATCTACATCCATTCTCTGCAAGCTACCTGACGGTGTGTGGCGAAGGGTACCTTGAGTATCTCTATCAGTTGTCCCTTCTATTCCAGTCTCGTATTGTTCGTGGAAAGAAGGATTGTCGGTATGCCTCTGTGTGACCTCTAATCTCTCTGATTTTATCCTCATGTCTCTTCGCGAGACATACGTAGGAGGGAGCAATATACTGCTTGACTCCTCGGTGAAGGTATGTTCTAGAAACTTCAACAGAAGCCCATACAGAGCTACTGAGCGTCTCCGTGCAGAGTCTTCGAGTTTATCTGTCATCTCTGTAACGCTTTCGCGATTACTAAATCGTCCTGTAACGAAGCGCGCGGCTCTCCGTTGGATCTTCTCTATCTCTTCTATCAACCCTATCTGGTGCGGATCCCACACTGCTGAGCAGTATTGAAGCAGTGGGCGAACAAGGGTACTGTAACCTACTTCCTTTGTTGTCGGATTGCATTTCCTTAGGATTCTTCCAATGAATTTCAGTCTGGCATCTGCTTTACCGACGATCAACTTCATATGATCATTCCATTTTAAATCACTCCTAATGCGTTCTCCCAGTTGCTGACCTGCTATATTGTAGCTAAATGATAAGGGATTTATCTTTCTATGTATTCGCAGCACATTACACTTGTCCACATTGAGATTCAATTGCCATTCCCTGCAACATGCGTCAATTCGTTGCAGATCCTTCTTCATTTCGGTACAATTTTCCATTGTTACAACCTCTGGATATACTACAGCGTCATCCGCAAAAAGCCTCAGTGATCTTCCGATGATATCCTCAAGGTCATTTATGTATATTGTCAATAGCAACGGTCCTATGACACTCCCCTGCGGCACACCTGAAATCACTCTTACTTCGGAAGACTTCTCTCCATTGAGAATGACATGCTGCGTTATGTCATGTAGGAACTCTTCAATCCAATCACACAATTGGTCTGATAGTCCGTATGCTCTTACTTTGTTCATTAAACGATTGTGGGGAACTGTATCAAAAGCCTTGCGGAAGTCAAGAAACACGGCATCTACCTGTGAACCCGTGTCTATTCCCTTCTGAGTCTCATGGACGAATAGCGAGAGCTGGGTATCACACGACCGTCTTTTCCGAAACCCGTGCTGATTCCTACAGAGTAGATTTCTAGTCTCCAGAAAAGTCATTATACTCGAACATAATACGTGTTCCAAAATTCTACAACTGATTGACGTTAGAGATATAGGTCTATAGTTCTGCACATCCGTTCGACGTCCCTTCTTGAAAACGTGGATGACCTGTGCCCTTTTCCAATCTTTCGGAACGCTACACCGCTGCAAGAAGGGGGGCAAGTTCCTTCGCGTACTCTGTGTAAAATCGAACTGGTATCCCATAAGGTCCAGCGGCCTTTCCTCTTTTGAGCGATTTTAATTGTTTCTCTATCCCTCTGCCATCTCTTTCGACATCTACTATTTTGTCATATGTGCGACAGTGTAGAGAAGGAACTACAGTGCAGTCTTCCTCTGTGAATTAGCCATTTAGTAGTTCGGCCTTCAGTCTGTTTCAGTACCATTTTGGTCACAGAGTGTCTGAACATTTCGTTTTGCTCCACCTACTGCTTTGACATAAGACCAAAATTTCTTAGGGTTTTCTGCCAATCAGTACATAGAGCTTTACTTTCGAATTCATTGAATGCCTCTCGCATAGCCCTCCTCACATTACATTTCGCTTCGCGTAATTTTTGTTTGTCTGCAAGGCTTTGGCTATGTTCATGTTTGCTGTGAAGTTCCCTTTGCTTCCGCAGCAGTTTTCAAACTCGGTTGTTGTACCACGGTGGCTCTTTTCCATTTCTTACGATCTTGCTTGGCACGTACTCATCTAACGCATATTGTACGATGGTTTTGAACTTTGTCCACTGATCCTCAACACTATCTGTACTTGAGACAAAACTTTTGTGTTGAGCCGTCAGGTACTCTGTAATCTGCTTTTTGTCACTTTTGCTAAACAGAAAAATCTTCCTACCTTCTTTAATATTTCTACTTACGGCTGTAATCACTGATGCAGTAACCGCTTTATGATCGCTGATTCCGTGTTCTGCGTTAACTGTTTCGGGTCTGTTTGTCACCAGAATGTCCAATATGTTATCGCCACGAGTCGGTTCTCTGTTTAACTGCTCAAGGTAGTTTTTCAGATAAAGCACTTTAAAAAAATTTCACTGGATTCTTGTCCCTGCCACCCGTTATAAACGTTTGAGTCTCCCAGTCTAACGGGTGATCAAAAAGTCAGTATAAATTGGAAAAAGTGATAAACCATGGAATAATGTAGATAGAGAGTTAAAAATTGAGACACATGCTTGGAATGACATGGGGATTTATTAGAAAAAACAAATTCACAAAATGTCTGACAGATCTCTTATGCGCGTCGTTTGGTGATGATCGTGTGCTGAGCCGCCACTTTCGTCACACTTGGCCTCCTAGGTCCCCAGACCTCAGTCCGTGCTATTGTTGGCTTTGGGGTTACCTGAAGTCGCAAGTGTATCGTGATCGAGCGACATCTCTAGGGATGCTGAAAGACAACATCCAACGCCAATGCCTCACCACATACTCCGGACATGCTTTACAGTGCTTTTCACAACATTATTCCTCGATTACAATTACTGTTGAGGAATGATGGTGGACATATTGAGCATTTCCTGTAAAGAACATCATTTTTGCTTTGTCATGCTATTCTGATCTGATGAAGCGCCACCTGTCGGACATTTTTTGAGCTTATCAAATCCCATGTCATTCCAAGCATGTGTGTCAATTTGTACCTCCCTATCTACATTATTCCGTGATTTATTCAGTTTTCAAATTTATACTGACTTCTTGGTCACCTGGTGTATCTGGCAAATTAAAATCTCCACCCATAACTAGAACATGATGGGGAAATGTACTCCGCAAATAGCTCCTCTTCGTCTTCTGCAATTTTCTTGCAATGCAACGCTGTTATCCAGCACTTCCAGATACCGAAGTATGTCAGTGACTGATGCTGGCAACAAGGATCTCACGAACAGAAACGACGTATTGTACACCACTGCACGCCGATCTACGCCGCTAGACAGGTAACAGGCAACTGATTTTGGGTGCCCCTGGTGAGACAAGCCTCTACATCCTTACATTTGTCATCTATCCATCCCTGCTTAGCCATTTTGCACTTCCTGTCGATTTCATTTTTGAGACGTTTGTATTCCTTTTTGCCTGCTTCACTTACTGTATTTTCATATTTTCTCCTTTCATCAGTTAGATTCAATTTCTCTTCTGTTACCCAAGGATTTCTACTAGCCCTCGTCTTTTTACCTACTTGATCCTCTGCTGCCTTCACTATTTCATCTCTGAAAGCTACCCATTCTTCTTCTACTGTATTTCTTTCCCCCATTACTGTCAATTGTTCCTTTATGCTCTCACTGAAACTCTGTACAACCTCTTGTTCTTTCTCTTTATCGAGGTCCCATCTCCTTAAATTCCCACCTGTTTGCAGTTTTAATCTACAGGACATAACCAATAGATTGTGGTCAGAGTCCACATTTGCCCCTGGAAATGTCTTACAATTTAAAACCTGGTTCCTTAATCTCTGCCTTACCATTATATAATCTATCTGATACCTTTTAGTATCTCCAGGGTTCTTCCATGTATACAACCTCCTTTCATGATTCTGAAACCAAGTGTTAGCTACGATTAAGTTGTGCTGTGTGCAAAATTCTACCAGGCAGCTTCCTCTTTCATTTCTTAACCCCAATCCATATTCACCTACTACGTTTCCTTCTCTTCCTTTTCCCACTATCGTGTTCCAGTCACGGCGTAGCGTGCCATCATCATCAGATTACTCGTGTTGACTGACGTCCAATGCAGGCGGGCGGTGTGGTATATATACCTGTCGCCTCTCCCCTCCGTATGGACTCCGCGTATGGACCGAGGGATGTGCAGGCCGCGGTGGTCTTTCAAATTTCAACGCTTTTTTCATCAAAAGTGCAACAATGCTATTTGCTATTAAAGGTTTGAAAGCTACTGGAGTATGGCCCACGGACCAGTCCGTATTCACCGATGCAGATTTCCTCCCGGAAGACAAAACTGACATCGGACTTGAGAGGCCGTCAGATAAAGAGGTTATTGTATCTGGAGCTGAACGATTGGAGTTGCCTTCACCTAGCACACCAGGTAAAAAAGACGACGCCAACAGGTTGGGTGATCAAGCTGGCAGGTTTCAGCGAATTGTAACTATGAACTGCCGCCCAAGAATGACGAAGTTATTGAGGCTAATTGTTCTAGTCCTGCAACTGCTAGATCGTACATTTATGGGTGCACTTAAGACTCACTACAGCGAGAATATTTGGCAGTGGATGCTCCATGAAAGCAAACTTGTTGGATCCTATGATATAGTGTGTTTCTTTGGCAAGGGAAGGAAATACAGTAGAAGGATGAAGTAGTGAAGGCAGCAGAGGATCAAATAGGTAAAAAGACGAGGGCTATTAGAAATCCTTGGATAACAGAAGAGATATTGAATTTAATTGATGAAAGGAGAAAATATAAAAATGCAATAAATGAAGCAGCCAACAAGGTACACAGACGTCTCAAAAATGAGATCGACAGGAAGCGCAAAATGGCTAAGCAGACATGGATGGCTAGAGGACAAATGTAAGGATGTAGAAGCTTATCTCACTAGGGGGTCTTTGGCAAAGTTCTTTTCCTCTCTTTTCTTTAATAATGACTTCTAACTCTTTTTTGTACAGCAAATCAGTTGAAACAATGGTCTTTCCCCTCATCCATTCTCGGGAATACGAACATCAGGGCAACATAAGAACCTCCTGCACTCAGCAAACAGATGACCATTACTAGAGACCCACACTCAGCAGCAGTCAGAGAACAAATTTGGCGTTTACCTCTGCTTGCAGTATCAGTCTGAACTACACTAAGGCCTGTTTCCTCAACGTTCCATACACGATCTTCTGGATATTTATGTTTCCAGAATTCAGCTTATAGCAAGTCGTAGAATGAGTTAACTCTCTCATGCGAAAAGCGTTTTGCTCGAGCATATGATGTTCCAGTTGGCTTTCTAATCGAAAGCTTATCTTGATGACGTCGAAGAAAATGGCCAAGACAAGCCCTTCCATTCACAACTGCAAGTTGGTAGGCCATTTTTCTAACATCCATACTAGTAAAAGCATAGAATTTGGCCTCCATATAGTGTATGTAAACCACTAGTTCTCTTTCTAGGGCAGCTGGTTTTCTTCCAAACTTTTTAGTTTCAACATCTGTCAGGTATTAGCCTCATACACATACTGGCACAGAGTTGTTTTTGGGACAGCACAATGTTTGCTTTTTTAACTCCCATGAGTTTTACTACAACAGCAGACACTGCCTCTCGCATTTTGTTTTTATCCCACACCTGCCTTTTACGGGTTCATTTAGGTGCCAGATTAGTCCTAGGCATCTGAAAACAGAAATAAAAACATTTTACGGTCTGCTTATAATATGGACCCTGGGGTCCACATTACAGTCACATACACCTTGTAAACTAGTGTAGACAGCTTAAAAATGCAATAATACCATACTTTTAATCTATTTGAAACTGTTGCCAATACTTAGTAGGTTGCATCTAAGTATTAACCAATAATGGTATGTTAATACACCACTAGAGTTCAGCTAAATATTATTAAGATATTAAGGGGGGGGGGGGGGGGGGTGCATATTACCACCACTTACTCTACATGGTAATGCAAAGCAGGTGAAACATTTGGATAAAGGTGTACTTGCATTCACGTTGCTTGTAACAGCAAATCTGTTTGACAGGCTCATTGTCATTGTGAAAGCAAAACTAACAAGTAAAATGAAAACATCCACCATAAGCACGAATCCAGTATTTTGGTGAATAAGGACTCAACTAGAAAGGTAGGCAGAGGTTGGAAAGTACCAGCCACAAAATCACTTGAAGTTTACCTTGTGGAAGAAAATATTATCCACTGTAACTCCAAATTAGTGTGCACTGACTGTAAAGTAAGAATTCATAGATATTACTATGCATGTATTGATTATAGCATTAAGTTAAATACGTGCAAGCATATACATAATGTTTATGAAGTAGAGAGTATAGAAGAAAAACCGTTTGAAATTTCTGAATTACCAGATGTACTACTTATGAATGTTGGAGAGGAAAATTCTGAAGCCAGTTTGTTCCTGTGACACAGAGGTACTGGCAGAAATTGTTTCTGGTATTTCAGTTACTGAAGTTTAGCTGGCCAACAAAATGGTAACTTCACTGAAGGCTAGTGTAGGTGCTGTTCATGCCAGTTGTGGCGTCTCTTTCAATAGCCCACAAAGGAGTCACAAGAGAAAACTTGCAGTACGGAGGAGACTGTTTTGAGCAAAGAAAACAAATTCCTCAAGCTGCATACTCATGGCAGTTCCTGATACAGAAGAAACTGTGAACACTTCTGGATGAAGGTTTACACCACATTAGCTAGTGTGTTGATCTCACATTCAGGAACATGATGGCTTTATTCCGTGTCCTGCCATCCAGTTTTAGGTTTTCCATTATTTCCCTAGATCAATCAAGGCAAATTCTGGGATGGTTCCTTTGAAAGGCCAAGGCCAATTTTCTCCCCCATCCTTGAAACAGTCAGAGCTTATGCTCTGTCTCTGACGGCCTCACTGTTGACAGAATGTCAGATGTCGATATTCCTTCCTTCTTCACTGGCCTCTGGTGCGGCAGTTCTGCTGACACGTGGGACCACCAGAAACTGCTGCGGCTTGTGCCAGCAGCCTAGAATGCTGGCATCACTGGGTCAGCCCCCTCCCAAGCCGTGCTGGGCAGTGATGACTGTGACTGAGGCTCAGCGCACTGCTGGTGATGGCCACACATTTGACAACTGTCCCAACGTGACAACAGAGTGAGTTGCAATCGTCAACTTGTAATATATATTTATTTTTGATCTAGCTAGATGGTTAACACTAGTGCAACTGTTAAACAGATTAAATATTTTCATATTCTAGCAAAGAATACACTAACATCTGATTGTTCAAAATCAATTTTCCTGATAATGTAACTCATTTACCAAAAAAAAAATTTGGTGAATAAATAATAATTTCAGTATCAGTACAAACACATGCAGTTGGAATTAGGAATGAGTAATTATGAATTAGCAATATAACCCAACTGAAAGCCTTTCAGGTTCCAATTTGCAGTATAATTTTACTTTTTTTAAAAAAAAATCCCCTTTTTGAAAAGTTATCTGTAACCAAATAACTCATATTCCAGAATTTTCTGTTTTTAGCGGGCCATTATTTCCTAAATTTAAGCATATAATTTTGTAGTTCTAATTTACCAGGGCACAAAAGTGGCTGTTTTTATTTGGAAACAAGTAATAATTTCAAACTTGTCATTAATGCTAGTAACACCCTGACACAGATGCTAAGAGAGCAGATACCAAGTCTCACTGCTTGCCTGCTGGCTGCAGATGTTGATTGATTGTCTGAATGAGGAGAGGAACGAAACAGTGACAGCATTTGTCCCAAGATCCAAAGTGGCAGAGACTGTGGGAGCAGCAAACCAACAGCACAATCTATTTGATGGCGAAGCAAAACAGGCAAATGAAGATGGAACACTGGGGTGGCAGGAAGATTAAAGAACTGGAGGGAGGAAGGGGGAGATCATAAGACACCCCAATGGTGCTATGTGTGACATGGTGCTGGAATCAGTTCCCACTTCATACCATGATTGCGACACAATGGGGGATGACACAAGAAGAGGGGGTGGTGATGAAACAGCACAAAATGGAGAGGAAAACCTGACCAGCATGAAAGCAATGATGAAAGCCTTCAATTGTGGAAGAGAATTCAGGTACTTAAATCTAGGGAACAAACCACTTTTATGATGAAAACCAAGGACAGATGTAACTATGTAAGGTTGTATGCTACCATCTGTGATAATGGAGAATGGAAGAGTGTGTTTAGTGCAAAAGGCCAAATGGTAGGGGAGTCTCATAAAATGTGGGGGTTACAGATCATTATGGAGTAAGAGGCTTAGATTCAACCTTGTATGACCAATACGAAGTTTGCAGAGGATGGTAGATCCCCAGTGGGCCATGTGGCAAGAGTCCCCTTATCGCAATAAGTTTATTGGGCAGGGGGTTGGCCTCCAAGAGTCAGCTCAAGGCTGAGCAAAAAGGAATTGGACATGAGGCTGCAAACCCAGCACCAGAGAGGTCACACAAAAGGGGCACACCCTCCAGCCACAGGATCAGCAGTTCATTACCTGGGATACCCACATGAGTGGGAACCCAAAGAAAGTCAACTGAACAACCAGCATGGTCAAGATTGGTAAGGTGGTCTTAGATGTCATAGACCAAGAAGAGGGAGGGAAAACCACTGTCTGATAGCCTCAAGGGCAGTTATCGAGTCTGCACATAACGTGGGTGGGAGAGGACTGTTAAACATACTAAAGAACCTGGTAAATGGCCATTAGCTATGCAGTACACATGCTACATGGGGCAGGTAAGAGATGGTGTTACTTGCCAGCAGAAGGCACATTCCTTGAAATTAGCAGATTTAGAGCCTAGAGCCATTCCATTAAAACACGCTGGCAAAACAAACAATGAAACACAGACCCCTCTGAATCTGGGATCAAGGAACTAACCAAGGGGGAGGAGGTTTTTGGAGAGAACGGGGAACAGGACAAAGAGGGAAGATAAAAATCATGGCAAAGGACTGCAAGCTGGAGCCCAACTGTTAAACTCACCTGAAGAGCGAGCAATTTCCTGCTGCTAAAGTATAAAATATAAGGGATGTGTGGGGAAAGAGAAGATGGTGATGGCATAGGAAACAGGAAGCTTAGACTGTTGTACCAAAAGGGCAGTGAGTGGGGGACAACCCCAGCTTCAACCAGGAAACAATACGGCTAGTGCAAGAGGTACTGATGATCAGATAGATACCACAATGGTGGACCTGCTCCAAGAGGATCAGTATGGAAGGAGCAACTGAGCCCTAAATTTGGCTACCATGCCCCCCTCCCCCTCCCCACACACACACACACAAGTAAATGTCATAAGACGACCCAAGAAATGGAAGTGGTGGACCACAATCAGAAATTGGGTCTCGAGATAGAGCTCCAGTAGGTATCGTACACAATATGGTGACAGAAATGCACCACCCACAATTTAAGAGGAGAAAACTGAAAACTGTGTGAGAAGGTCCATGCAGAAGCATACCACATGGCACCCTGGAACTGTCACTTCACAAAAGCCACCAGGTGTTAAATAACTCAGACACAGAAGTCATCCACATGCAGAGCAGGGGTGACCAACAACAGTTTGACGGAGGTCACAAGTCGTTTAATAGTGATGAGGAAAAGGATACTTAACACTGAACCCTATGGAATGCCATCCTCCTCAGCAATGGAGTGTCCTCATCCCAGGACTTATGTCCCTTCTTCTCTTTCATAAGTAGAGGAGGACACACGCTAGATGCCAGAGAGGTAAGGGGGGAGAGAGAGGCTTCTGCTAGTTCTATAAAGAGAGACCAGGCAACCTTGGGGATGCTAGAGCTGACGGTTCCATGGCCAATGTGTACCAGCAGACTCTTGGACTGAGAGGAGGCCCTAATGGCAGCAGACACCAGAGAAGAGGCACTTCTCTGGTGGATGAAAGGAGCAACAGTTGGAGGGGAGGAAGATGTAAGTTGAGGGGAGAGGGAGAGAAGAGTGAGGCATCACTGGGATAAGGTGCGGGAAAGGATGTAACAGAGTCAATAGTAGATTTTTGTAGACACAAGGTGAAGCTGATCGTAAACCCCAATATATTCTGTCCTTCTTACAAACCAGCGACAGTTGTGACAATGAATACATGTGGTCAGTAGAACAAAGGCACACCTGGGCATCCTCATTCATTGCATACAGGATTAATACATGTGTACAAATCATAAACACCAAAAACATTTTAGCAGTGGCAGGACATACATCACAGTGCACAGTGATAAGCCATAACCTTGACCTTGTCTTGGGGGTATCCACTTCAAAGACCAGAATAAAGTGGTCATTATCAGTGTGGTTGTCCTTAGTGCCTTTCTGAATATGATGAACAAAATGAATGCCTTGCCACTCCAGACTGGCCCACGCTTCACCAGTTTGGAAGATGAGGTCTCTATGAAAAAGACACCCTGAAGCATATTCAAAGGCTAGTGAGGAGTAATGGTTTGCCAAACTTGTCTTTGATAGTTTCTACCAAAATAATGGGTTCATGGTGGGAAGGTGTCCTTGTCAGTCTTGATGCAGACCAGGTAATGGGGAAAAGATTTGACCCCAAGCAAGCGAGTCTGACCCTCCTCCCATGAGGGGATAGTTGTAAGTTGAAAAGTCGTTCCTGACTAAAGGTCCGCCAAAGACGGCCGGTTTTTTAAGTCTGATACACAAAGTGTAGACCCTAATAACACCAAAACCAATCAGGGGCTCTCCCCTTGTGCACTACTCAGCCACACCAAGGGCCAATGCCATAGGGGCTGTTGCTGGGAGTTCCAATGCTCCAGAATGACAAGCCACTACTCATAGGCATACACAGGGAGGTAGCAGCTCGTGTATCAGAACTGTCATCCCTGTATTCAGAGGACTCCATCAAAAGAGTACATAACACCCCAAGCACACGAAATGACTACTGTGCTAGTGGTACAGCACAAAAAGGACAATGGCTTCAGGTAAAAAATGGAAGAGGTGGTAAGCCCACATGCCAAAGACTTCATGTATGGTGTTGTTCCACAGCTGGCTCACACCATGGAGACAAAATTTAGAGTAGTTCAATCCCCAAAGAGGGACCAAAAATTCCAAAAAGGGAATTGTAAAGCAAGAGGAATGATAGTGTAAGGGATAGCAACAAAAAAAAGATAGCCAGGCCAATGTAAGCAAGGGAAAGGATTGAGGACAGGGATGGATGAGCACGGGAAAGTTAATGCAGTTTTGAAAAGTAGAAAGGATCCAATTACTAGCAGACTCATGTGCACAAAATAATTGTGACCCCCTTCCACTGGGGAATGGGGATGGAGCAGATATAGAAACATGATTCTGTGATGTTAAAGATAAACGAATCTTCATATGTGAGTATTACTGGATTTGCTCCAAGTATCCACTGGCCAACATGCAATCATGTAGTACTGAGGTCAGACTGGCCATTGTGACAGCTCTATTTCTCATGCAGTGAAGTAGACAACACTACCCAGTGCTGTTGGAACTGTTGCAGTCGCATGTTGTATAGCCATGCTAGGTGACACGACAACTCACCATAGTGCACACAACTACACACTGCTTACTCTAGAGCCCTGCAAATTAATATTAAACCGACTGAGCATATACAAATTAAGAGATGACTCACAATTCAATAATGTGCATATCAGAGAATCAGTTTCATACCTAGCGTGAAATGAAATGACAGTATGGCATTTCTGGCCGGGAGATCGTATGCAGGAGAAATCGGCTGCCTACTGCAATTCTACATCAGTTGATACTGCTTATTTTTGCATCTAAAGAAATGGTAAAATGGTGATAAGCACAACACAACACCCAACCTCTGAGAGGATAAATTCTCAAATTGGCCAGGAATTGCACCTGGAGCCCCTGCACAGCTGTTGGTCTCTCTATCCGACAGCCACAGTGATGGACAGAGCTGGCGTCCAGCACACTCATTTACTGACAGTCCTGTAAGGCATTGTGTATCGGAAGAGGAAAGCAACATTGGGCATATGAATATAGGGATGACTCACAAGGCATTTCAGTATTGTGCTTACACACAATCAGTTGCATATATGGTGTGCTGTTTGGATGCTCTTGCTGCCATGGTATGCCAAAAGCTTATCCCTCACACCCAGTGACAGGTCCTATAAGTAAACACTAAATCAGAATGCAGGCATTGTGTATTGAAACAGGAAAGTATAAATTCAAATATGCTCAATGTTAGACGTCTCACAAGGCATTTCAGTATAGTGCATATTACATAATTAATCTCATACCTGGTGTGCTGTGTGGAATCTCCAGCTACCTTTTTTAAGCCAAAAGCTTACCCTTCACGCCCAGTAAGTAAACAAACAGGAAGACAAGATGTCCAGCGAGTGAGATCACAGGTGTTTTCTTCGTCCACTAAAAGAACTTATTTGAGAGGAAATAGTGTCAAATTTAAATTTCCTTTGTTTTGTATATTTGCTGTAGTGTCCATTCTTGTCACAAAACTGAATATTTGCGTCCCCATAGAGATTATTCTTGAAAAAAAAAAAAAAAAACTTTGTGTAATCTGAAGTCACGATAATTGTGACATAATGCGAAATTTTCCATTCCAAAACACAAAAAATTCTATTCAAATTTTCCTGATAGCGGAAAATTCGTTTAAGAAAGGCAGCTACTAGTGTCATCAGTGCCTATTGTTACTATAAAAGTATAATTAAAAGTTTTTTAAATTGTATTTAACTAACACATTTCATATTGTTCACTAGTTAGAGGCGATCTAGGCATAAATTTAAAACCTGACCAAACACTAAAGTAAATTCTCTAAAAGCAAAGTAATTACTAATTCACTCTCATGTCATTGTATCTCTAAATCAGTACAAAAACAACAACAATGGCATGTAAGACCTCCATGTCATTTTTGCATACATATAGCCAATCTCGTGTCCTGGACAAATTTAAAACTTAATTATTCTTTTGAAACTGATCATGAGTGGGAAATGTGGAAGCTGTTATAGCATTGTGAGTAGAGGGATTTGTTGCTAACCTTGTAGGAAATATTTTCACTGGGGGAGGGAGAATCTTGGGAGAACAGAAGAAGCTCTCTCCTGGAACTGCAGAGTATGCAGTAGGAACATTTTGGTTGGGGTACAGGAAAGGAAAATCTGTGCCCTTGGGGCACAGTTGAAGGAAGCAAGGAAGGAACTGATAAGGATCAAGAGAGATAGGGAGGTTGTGAACTGGCAGCTTGTAGGAGGGTAGGAAGAAAGAGAACATGATCTGATGTTTTTGGCGTTGATGATAAAACTGTGTGTCTACCACTGCCAGAGCCTCTGGTAGAACACGGAGCAAGAAATGTGCAGCACACTTCAACTGAGGCCAAGAAGCTTAGAAATATACAAAATGTTAGGAAGAAGAAAGTGCTGCTGCTAGGTATTAGGCATGGGTGAGTTGTAGGCCCCGAGTTACAGGAATGTTTAGGGGCAACATACCAGGCCACCAGTATGTTCCAGCCAAATGCAGGGCTAAGTCATGTGATAGAGGACTTAAGGTCTTTACAAAAGAAGACCATGTAGTGATAGTGGGTGGGGCAGGAAACAGTTTGCACAGGGATAGGGCACATGACATAGGTGGTGACCTGGGCAAGATAGCTTCCCTGACTTGTGGCAGTACACTTTGTTGAGCTGTTCCGGTGTCATGATTGGCCAAACCTTGATGGAGATATGAGGCGAATCAATTTGAGGTTAGGGAAGCCAACTTTGCTCACATGCCCGTCGGGACTATCGACAGATGGGGTTTCACTGGGTGTGGCCTATACCTAAACAGGACTGGCAAAGGAAGATTGGTACAGCTGATTCGTGAAAGTATAGGGGGTGGATCTCGGGCCACACATGGTCAAATACCTGTTGTCATCAGTATGAGAAGTAGGTCTTTTTTAGGATAAATCCAGACAACAGGTTCCCCTGCCTAAAGAGTGTCTCCAGCAGTTTGAATTAACAGGGCTTGATATCACCAAGATATTAATAATTTTGTGTTTGTATGGATCTCCCAGAGATAGTGTGGACACTGTTTTTCAATAAATTAACAGAATTTCTATATAAAGTCTCAAGTACAAAGCTCAGCACAATTCTGTGTGGGGACATTAAAATCAACATGAATATCATAAATGAATCCAGCAGCACCTTCATAAATATACTTCAAAGTTTTGGCCTCTCCCTATTGGTCAATAGTGCAACAAGGGTTGCTACAATGACTTCATCAGTAATTGACCATGTTGCCACAAATATGGGCAGGGAAAAATGTGATGTAGCTGTAAAAGATCTCGGATTATCAGACCATCTCTGTCAAACAACAACAGTAATATGAGACATGAAATCATCCCATAAACTACAAGCCTACAAATGACATCCACTGGAAATGAAAATAAAAGATTTTTCAAAGGAACTAGCAAAAAAAAAAAAAAAAAAAAAAAAAAAAAAAAAAAAAAAAAAAACGCTGGGATGAAGTGTATAGGGAAACCAATGTGAATAAGAATCCACATTATTTAAATTGAACTTTGAAAAGGCATTTCCAAAAGTATGCATGTCTGTATCAACGTCACACAAAAGTAGATGGATAACAGCAGGTACTAAGAAGTCCTCCCAAACAATTAAATACCTCACTTCCATGGAAAAGAGTCACAATGATCCATAGGAAGGTGCTGATAGCTGCAACAAAATCGTTTAATGACACAGTAATATATAATGCAGGGAATAAAAGCAAAGCAGTCTGGGATGTTATAAAAACGGGAACGGGAACAGGGAGAGGCAAAGAAAGACAGACAGAATAACATATTCCTAAGGGAGGAGGATAAGGTAATAATTAAGCCACAACACTTATCAAAGTATGTAAATGAGCATTTTTCAAGTATTTTAGGGAAGTTACGGCAAGAATTCCCCAAAACAAATATAACCCCTGTAAAAAATGTTGCACTAAATACAATGATGTTACTTCAAATCACAGATAATGAAGCCAGTAAAACTTTAGTTTTCGAACAAAGTCAGTAGGCTTAAATGAAGTATCAATGTGTGTACTAAAACAATGCATAGAGGTTGTACAAGGTCCCTTAACACACATAATAAATGAATCCTGTACACCAGGGACATTTCCACAGCAGTTAAAACAGGCAAGAGTTGTGCCTTTGTTTGAGAAAGGTAATGCAGAAAATTACAAGCTGTCACCATTCTCAAAAATAATAGAAGCAATTATGAAAAACAGATTAATGAATTACCTGAATAAATACAATCTTTTAAGTGAATCACAGTTTTGTTTGTGATGTGGCAAAAATACGGAGTCAGCTGTCGTAGAATGCACAAAAGTTGTACTTGATGCTCTTGATAAAGAAGAGTCTGTCAGAGGGTTCCTTTATGATCTTTCTAAGCCCTTTGATGCAGTCGACCACAAGATTCAATTAAATCAATTAGAAGCATTAGGAGAAAGAGTGGTAGCTAAGGACTGGTTTTGATCATACCTAGCAGATAGGGTACAAAGAATAGTGATAACGCATAGTTCAAATAGAGCTTAACATTTAGTAAAACACTTACCCGAACAAATGTAAGCACATTACACACATCCATGCCCGAGGCAGGATTTCAACCTGCGACCGTAGCAGTCGTGCGGTTCTGGACTGAACTGCTCGGCCACCAAGGCCGGCGAAAAATACATTAATATGGGGTTTCCGCAAGGTATCAAATGAGGACCAATAGTATTCCTGATGTACATCAATGACTTTCCCAGTAGTGTTACTCATGGTGAAAAAATTCTTTTCACTGATGACAGCAATATTATAGTCAGTGAGAAAACAAGAGAACTCCTCTAAGAGAAAGCAAATGAAACTCTCAAGGAAGTCTACAATTGATTGATTTTTATTGTTGTAGAGACCTCAGAGGCATTACAAAACAGAGAAACTTCTGATACAAATTGATATTGCATAGTAAATTTAGCCAATTACAGACGTACTCATATATAGAAGCATGTAAAAACTGATCACAAAGTGTGGTCATACCATATTCTTTGCCACCCTTCAAAATTCATCCGTTTCATAAATGTTGAGTTCAAGAAGAAATTCTTTTACTTTTTTTTTTATTGGAAGATCTGTGATATGTTGGGGTATGGCATTAAAAAATTTTATGGGCTTGTATAAAGAGCACTTTTGTGTTTTTTTATAGTTACATCAGAAAGAAACTAGGTCTTGCTTGTTTCTTGTGTTATAATTATGCCGCATGTCATACTGTTGATACTTCGGATAGATTTCCTTGGTATGCATTACACACTATGGTATAAATATTGACAGCAGGGTCATAATCTGTAATTTTTTAAAGCTTGGTCTACAGTGAGCTCTGGGTGCCAAGCTACATATCAGTCTTATTGCCTTATTTTGTAGTTTGAAGACATTAGCTGCCTTGCTTTGATGTATCCACAGTAAATGTGACTGTGGTTTCTTTTGCTTTAAGTACTGGCACATTTAGACAAAGACACAGCTTCCTTGGAGAAAATATTCCTTTGCTAATGCTGCTTCCCACCTTTTTGAATCAATTGAGATTCCTAGGAAATCAACAGCATTTGAGCTCTGCTCAAGTTCAGTGTTATTATTCCATGATACATACAGGTCTTGATTTTTTTTTTGTTTTGACACAAAGGGAATTAGCTTTACACCAGTTTTCAACTTTGACAGTGCACTGGTCTGCTTAATATTTGACCTTCTGTGCTGTTTCTGCAGTTATACAGACTGCAAGATCATCTGCAAATAAGTAACTCCTAGCTGATGGCCCAACTATGTTACATGATAAGTCATATATATAAATAATAAATAGAATTGCGCCAAGTACAGAACATGCCCACAAGTAAGTAATCTGATTCTGTACCATTAAAAACCACCTTCTGCACTCTATTACTTAGATAGGATTTTATCAATTCCCGAGCACTTCATGTAAAGCCATAGAATTGCACTTTGTTCAATAAGATTTCATGAGACACAGTGTCAAAAGCTTTTCATAAATCACAGAGTTTATTATGAACCATGAGCTTGCTTTCTAGTTGCTTCACACACTGTGTTAAAAGTGATAAGGCAGATTTAACAGTTCCTAACCCTGATCTGAAGCCAAATTGTCTATCACTGAAGATATAGTTTCCTTCAAAGTATTTTACTATTTAATATAGCTTCTATCACTTTAGACAAGACTGGCACAATTGAAACAGGCCTAAAATTATCACAACTTTGGAGGCTGCCTTTTTTGTGTTTTCGAGTGACTTTACTGCCCTGGGGAACTGAGCCTCCAAAATACATGTGTTATCAATTCTGGCAGCTGAACTGAATCACATTTAACATGGCTGAACTTAAACCATAAACGTCATCAGTAAAACTGTTCTTCATTTTCCTCAGTATATAGGTAACATCCTGTACCTTGACAAATTTAAAGCTAAATGTACTTCCAGGTTTTGTGGTGTTTCTCAGGCAGTATTTATGGTCAGTGACTATATTGTAAGTGCCAATCACCTTCTCAGTGAAGGATGTATTTAACTGTGCAGCATTCAGATTGCTGCCTTCAGCCTGTGAAGTCATTTTCCTGTTGCATTGACTGTTAAT
Organism: Schistocerca gregaria; assembly: GCF_023897955.1. Taxonomy (NCBI): domain Eukaryota; kingdom Metazoa; phylum Arthropoda; class Insecta; order Orthoptera; family Acrididae; genus Schistocerca; species Schistocerca gregaria. Next base: position 135,528 of record NW_026061881.1, read on the forward strand.
GATATTATTTTCTGATGTTAGTATTATATCTTCATTTTTTCATACACCTAGCTTCCTTTAAGGCCTGTCTTAATCTTTCCTTTTTCACTGTGAGCATGTCTTTAAATACTTGAGAACCTGTACTTTTGTACAGGCATAATGTTGATCACACTCCCTCTTGATCTCCAACACCTTTTCACCCTTGACCTTATTTACTCTTAGTGCCTTTTTATTATTTGGTACGTTAATGGGAAACGACATCTTAGCATATACAGAAAGAGTAGATATGAGTTCTTCCACCTTTCTACCTATTGCATGTTCTCGATAAACTTGCAACCAATAACTTTTATCAATATTAGACTTAAACATATTTAGATTATCATAATTGACCACACATACACTCTTTCCTGCCATGTGCACTGAGTCAGTGGCCAGATACCCAGGTCTTAATTACGTCTGACTTCAGATGCACTAACTCATTTGATACAAATATATTGTCAATACATGTACCAGTACCTTTATAATGAAGCCTTGTTATTTCAGTGGTTGTAATATAAAGACCAAATGAATTTAATAAATTATTTGCATATGAGTTACAGATAGTGGACAACTGAAAATTCAAATTGAAATCTCCACAGACTGTCAGTATTGCCTCACGTGCTCCAATATTTCTACGGAATCCAAACTGACCTTCCCCAAGGTCGGCTTCAACTAGTTTTTCCATTTGTCTGTAAAGAATTCACATTAGTATTTTGCAGCAGTGACTTATTAAACTGATAGTTTGGTAATTTTCTCATCTGTCAACGCTTGCTCTCTTTGGGATTGGAATTATTATACTCTTCTTGAGGTCTGAGGGTATTTCGCCTGTCTCATACACCTTGCTCACCAGATGGTAGAGTTCTGTCAGGACTGGCTCTGCCAAGGCCGTCAGTAGTTCTAATGTAATGTTGTCTACTCCTGGGGCTTTGGTTCGACTCAGGTCTTTCAGTGCTCTGTCAAACTCTTCACACAGTATCATATCTCCCACTTCATTTTCATCTACATTCTCTTCCATTTCCATAATATTGTCCTCAAGTACATTGGCCTTGTATAGACCCTCTATATACTCCTTCCACCTTTCTGCTTAGAACTGGGCTTCCATCTGAGCTCTTGATGTTCATACAAGTGGTTCTCTTTTCTTCAAAGGTCTCTCAAATTTTCCTGTAGGCAGTATCTATCTTAACCCTAGTGAGATCAGCCCCTACAGCCTTACATTTGTCCTCTAGCCATCTTGCACTTCCTGAAAATCACATTTTTGAGACGTTTGTATTCCTTTTTGCCTGCATTTTTATGTTTTTTCCTTTCATCAATTAAATTCAATATTTCTTCTGTTACCCAACGGTTTCTACTAGACCTCTTCTTTTTACATATTTGATCTTCTGCTGCCTTTACTGTTTCATCCCTCAATGCTACCCATTCTTCTTCTACTGTATTTCCTTCCCCCATTGGTTCCCTTATGCTCTCCCTGAAACTCTGTACCACCTCTGGTTCTTTCAGTTTATCCAGGTCCCATCTCCTTAAATTCCCACCTTTTTGCAGTTTCTTCAGTTTTAATCTACAGGTCCTAACCAATAGATTGTGGTCAGAGTCCACATCTGCCCCTGGAAATGTCTTACAATGTTTCCTTTCCTCCCTACCGAATTCCATTCACCCATGACTATTAAATTTTCGTCTCCCTTCACTACCTGAATAATTTCTTTTACCTCATCATACATTTTATCAATTTCTTCATCATGTGCAGAGCTAGTTGGCATATAAACTTGTACTACTGTAGTAGCGTTCACTATGCTGTTTGTAGTAGCTTACCCGCATTCCTATTTTCCTATTCATTATTAAACCTACTCCTGCATTACCCCTATTTGATTTTGTGTTTATAACCCTGTATTCAACTCACCAAAGTCTTGTTCCTCTTGCCACCGAACTTTACTAATTCTCACTATATCTAACTTTAACCTATCCATTTCTCTTTTTAAATTTTCTTACATACCTGCCCGATTAAGGGATCTGACATTACACGCTGCGATCCGTAGAATGCCAGTTTTCTTTCTCCTGATAATGACATCCTCGAGTAGGCCCCTCCTGGAGATTATAATGGGGGACTATTTTACCCAAGAAGACACCATCATTTAACCATACAGTAAAGATGCATGCCCTCAGGAAAAATTATGGCTGTAGTTTCCCCTTGCTTTCAACTGTTCGCAGTACTTGCACAGCAGGGCCATTTTGATTAGTGTTTCAAGGCCAGATCAGTCAATCATCCAGACTGTTGCTCCTGCAACTACTGAAAAGGCTGCTGCCCCTCTTCAGGAACCACACGTTTGTCGGGCCTCTCAACAGATACCCCTCCATTGTGGTTGCTCCTACAGTACGGCTATCTGTATCGCTGAGGCACGCAAGCCTCCACACCAATGGCAAGGTCCATGTTCCTTGGGGTGGGGGGGGGGGGGGGGTGTACTTTTCATTAATAATCCAAATTATTAGCATTGAGATTGTTGTGTCTTAACATATTATTATAATACATTATTAATGTTAGTGTTATTATTATTTTGTTTTCTGTGTAATATTGTTCCTGGTCATGTGTAAGTTAGCGCCTGAAGCATCTAATCTAGTCAGGGTAAATAAGCCATAAATAAATAAGTTTGGGAATTTTGTTGCAAAAACTACAACAGGTAACTGATAAAATTTGTCAAAGTTTCTTCACTCTGAATGCTGTCTGATTTTGTTATCTGTATGTCAACTGCTTTGTGTTCATCAGAGTATCTCAGACTACCATGTAGGCTAAAAACCACCATGTGCACCCCGCAAGTACTTACCTAACTGAGTAGCTGCTTCCTTTGTGTAGTGTACCCTGACCTGTCTAGGAGAGTCCTACAATTATCCACCCAATAATGGAGGTCCAGCCAAGACTGTCAGACTCAACAAAGCCTCTGGCCGAGATTGTCCACTCGGCTCCAGACCTTAGGACCCCAGTCAACTCTGGAAGCTGTGCTGCAAATCGTGAGCTGTTCTTGCACTCCATATGAGAGGCCAGCAGCCTCCACCAGTCATCTGAATGAACTGAGGATGACCTCGGAAACCTCGCAAAAGGCACTGTCAGAACTGATGCCACTCCTCGGAGATGACTGCACCCTGCAAGCTCAATAGCCACAGGCAAAGATACCCCATCTCGGATGAGGCTCCCTGACAGACCTACTGAGTGCATATTGGCTATCTTTCTGGCTCTGAACAATATTTCCCTAATGTGTCCAACACTTGTGAACCCCTCTTCCGGTGAGCTCACTCAGATGCCGTCGGAGGAGTGACACACAGACGAGTGGGCGTGGCTGGACAGCCAGCCTCCACATGCCTAACCTAGCAGTGTAGTTAGTCGTTCAAGAGAAATGACGACTGTGCTACACACTGCCTGAATTTCCACTTTAAAGTTACAAAAATGTGAGACTTCTTGTATTTAAGAGGTGTAAACTCATGGAATTTAAGAATTAATCTATGAAGAGAACAGAAAAATCTAAAGACATAACTAGCTGTTGTCCACATCTGGAACCAGTGTGTAACTCAACTTTACTTGTTTCTTGTGAAGACAAGATTTAAAAAAGATTGTGCTCTGGGTTGATCTATATTTATTTTTGTCGTTATGAAATTTTGAACTTTATTTACAAGCCAGTCAGTGCCCCATTGTGAATTTACGGAAAAGCTGAATAATGCAGCAATACTGAGCATTAGCTGAAGTTTAGATATATTAGGAACCTGTGCATACTGTCAGTCTTTTAGCCTCCTTCTTTTAGAGAGTCTTTGTACATATGATGGACTACAAGCACACTTTTATAACAACAGCTTAATAATCATATATTTTACTCTTCCATAAAAAAAATTTAAATAACAATCAGTACTTTTCAGCCATGACTAGAACCCCCCCAAAAAAAGATCTATGCAAAGAGGCATCGGACGTCTCAACAGTGATGACTGACAACTGTGTCATCCTCAGCTAACCAAATTAATTGGAGGGGCACGTGGTCAGCACACCTCTGTCCCGGACCTTGCCAGTTTTTGGCAACGGCGATGCTACTTCTCAGTCGAGTAGCTCCTCAGTTGGCCTTACAAGGACTGCGTGCACCCTTATTGAACCTTGCCCACACAGCACAGTACAGAGAGCTTCACTCACAATGTTTCATCGAGATGTGCGTCGGTTAAAATCACACGTGGTTTCTTACAGGGCTCAGAATTTTTCTGCCAAGCTGGATAACAGACATGTCTAATCCCACAACCATAGTTTTTTATTACAGTCCCAATGTATTTGACTACATTGCTCGCTAACAAATGAATACTTCACTTACCAACATTTACAGGCTTTGTGAAAATTGGCTACATCTTTCAACAGAACTTTGCCCACTTCATCATAGCTTGATGTGAGGAGTAAGAATATCGTGGTCAAAATTTTGTGTTTGCTTCCAATAACAGTATGCTATTAATCACTTAACTTAAACCATATGCTAGTACATTTGTATGTCATCCTGATACCAGGTTCCCACCATATATTTCATTCCCTTGAGAATCAGCTAGCAAATCTCCTTACACTCTATTCGTGCATGGTACGACGTATGACCAGCTGTCTGCTATCCTGAATGGACTCTTCCAAACTGTGACCAACAACCACCTAAACTGACTCGTGTGATGGAATGGGGCATTTACACAACATTTTAAAATATTTCACATTCCAAGCTAAAATTTCAATTGAAACAGGAACTTTCTTTCTGTGGCCATAAAATCATGTAGACCTAACTATGAAGCTATTATAATCGTAACAGGACAACTTTTCAACACTGTCATACAACATACACAAGTTCTTGTGAGTTCATAGTAGAGGTCCACCTTGAGCCGTGCAATTAATTACGAATGAAGCACGGTATTGATATTAAATGTCTGAGTGATAGTCAGTTTAGAGAGTAATTTAAAACAGATTTGTACAATAGCTGGGAATAAGGGGATCTGGCTGAGCTCGTCTGGAAAGCGGCGGTGAGGGGAAACTTTCACTGTGGCAGCCTGGCCCAGTAAGTGTCTTTGTGATCCCTAATGGCACCACCGTGTGTATGGACAAGAGTCAAGACATTCTGCATTGTTCACTCACACAAATATTTTACGTGTTGGCGTGAGCAGTAATGTTTGTGAAAGATGCAATTGACTGCCAAATGCAGAAAATCTGGCTTTGGGATGTGTGCCAGAGATTGCTGTCTTACAGGTGAACTCCCAGCTAGGCCTTTTAAATGCCACCAAACACATAACTCTTACAAAAATTTTGTTTAGGGATTTAAGACCTTTGGACAGTGGTTCATCTTGATGTTTTTCAGAGTGACAGAGAGCTAAAAGGAAGCTGCCTCACTGACACGGGAGAGAGATACGAATAGTGAGGCATGACTTTTTCCAAGGGGTATAGCAGAAATGGAAGCAATGGTTGCCTGAGTAAAACATAGCCCAGGGAAGGGGAGTTGTGCTCTCTGAGGAGCATTTTTCCCAGTCAGAGCTTGGAAGATCCAGAGCACAGCCAGTAAAATTAAGCACATATAGAAAAATTTGGCAATTTGAGGTTTCTCTCCTCACAGTTGCTACACTGTTGTGTAAGGAGACTTGTCAAATATTTGGCCAGCCACAGAAGTGGTCTGCTGCTACTGAATGGTATCAAGGGAACTTCAAGTCATCTTGTAAATACAATCTCAGAGATTCATTCGGAATATTTGTATTGCAAAGTCGTTAACACTCTGCTTCTAAAATCCACAAAAAGTGTGACAAATTACCTCCAATAACTTATTAGTTTCAGTAGTTCTATTCTGTGCTCATAAACCAACTAATCACAATACATGTTCCACAGTTGTAAAACACTCCTTCCCACCCAAACACACAACCTCCCAAAGCTTCCAGAATGAAATTTTCTCTCTGCAGTAAAGTGTACACAGATTTAAAACTATGTGCTGTACTGAGACTCTATCTCAGTACCTTTGCCTTCTGTGGGAAAGTGCTCTACCAACTGAGCCACCTAAGCATGACTCATGACCCATCCTCACAGCTTTACTTCCTCCAGTACCTCATCTCCTACCATCCAAACTTCAGAGAAGCTGTCCTGCAATGCTGGAAGAAAGGATATAGCAAAGACATGGCTTGTCACAGCGTGGGGGATGTTTACAGAATGAAATTTTCACTCTGCAGTGGAATGTGTGCTGATGTGAAACTTCCTGGCAGATTAAAACTGAGACTCAAACTCAGATCCTTTGCCTTTAGCAGGCAAGTGCTCTCAAAGCTTGTCACAGTTTGGAGCTACCATGTACACAAAGCCATTGCTGCTAATTTTGGCTAACAATAAAAGACAAGCTGCTCCATTACACTCAGTCCAATACATTATTGATAGAGTAGTTTGTATTAGGAAACCTGCAATAAAGTTCTATGCATGCACACGGATTAGCATTTTACTTAAGTGTCAGTGTACACCATTTTCCCAAAACTGCGAAAAAGAGAATAATGTATCATGTAACAAAATGTACTGTAGCCTGTTTGATGCATCAGTCCATTTGTCACAAGCAACTGGAGTTGAGTAAAATAGTGTTAAAAGCAGAATAAGTGCTAAGTGTGAAACGGTATATTGAAACTTACTTAACATACTTGTAGACAGAGTGTCAGGGACACAGATTATTAATAACAACTTTTTCATTTATGGTCTTGTGCTGGTATGAACTACCAATTTTCTTTTGGTTCCAGCTGTATGGAATTGAATTCTCACAAGCTTTTTGTTGAGTACTCGTAAACCGATGTCAGATGGTAGCTGACTCTCATACCAAACACGACCTCATCCACAGCCATGTTGCCAGCACTATCATGAAGATGGCTGCAGTATAATTGGATAAATAAGATGATCTACTCACCACACTGGTGGCAGGAGAAACTATATGCAAAGGATATAGAAATGTGGAAGCTTTCAGAGCCAATGGCTCTTCCTTCTAGCAGAAGATTTGAAGGGAAAGAAAGAAGACTGGCAAGACTTAAGAAAGGGAGAGAGTTATGGAAAAGTTGCCCAAAACCATAGGTCAGAGGAGACTTACCAGACAGGATGAGAAGGAAAGACTGATCCTTGGTGCCTGCACTGGATGAGATTTGAAAACCTGAGAGCTTAACGATGGAAGATGCGGTAATCAGCAAGACACAATTTACTGGAAAAAAAAGGTCATTTGGAGTCAATATGAGCTGAAAGATAACTGCATTGTACATGATAGGCATATATGGGGAGGGGGAAGATGGTGGAGATGTGTGTGTGTGTGGGGGGGGGGGGGGGATAGACGGACTGCAAAATGAAAGGGGAGCAAAGAAAAGGAATAGTTACTGAGAATAAATTCTGACAACACTATGATGCAATTTTACTTTTTTAAGCTGATGTTTCTCATTGATTGTGTAAACAAAACAAACGGATCACATACTTTTGGACATATAAATACAGACTGATTATTGGCTCCAGTGTCCAAGGTTGTTGAACAAGTCAGTTTGCAGTCTGCTTGTTTCTATTAAATCATTGTCCACCCACGTTAGCTGAGTGGTCAGTGTGACATACTGTCGATCTTAAGGGCCTGCATTTGATCCCCAGCTGGATAAGAGATTTTCTCCACTCAGGGACTGGGTGTTGTGTTGTCCAGATAATCACCTATTCATCCCCATCCAAGCACAATTCGCCAAAGTGGTGTGAAATTAATTAGTTTGTTTATTTTCATTCATTTTAGAAAAACATCTGTCTGTCTCTGATTTGATTGTCTTGGCCATGGTTTCTAAATCTGCCTCTACTTGTGTGACACGCCTCGTGATGTCATCATGAGGGGTAACGCACTTTCCTACTTCTGTCATTATGTGCTACTTAAAGGTTTGACATTGATTTCATTATGTTTTGCTAAAACTGTTAGTTTTGAAAACTAGGTGGCCATTTGAGTGATCCTTTTGTTCAAGTCAGTACCAATTTTGGTTAATTTAGCGTCATTACTGTCAAGTTTTTTCTTTATTTCCTGAAATTATTCCGTAAACAGTTTCTCATTGTTCTGTAAACTTGTATTCATCTGCTGAAATTGTTGCATGACGGCACTGATAAATTGTGAGAAATTTACTGTTTGAACATTATCTGCTCCCGGTAAATCGTGAGAATTTACTGCTTGTGATCCACTTTCCATATCTTGCAACTCTATGTTGCTGTCGGTTCCTACGGCTAGATTATTTAGGTTCTGTATTTCATTTACTGTTTCACTTGTTTGAGCAAGTGTAATTTAATTCTATGCTGCTTCATTGGATATGGAACTTGCAGTAGGCAAACTGTTTAATTTATCCATTCTGTGAGTCATGACCGTATCAATAGTAATAAGATTTTTTTTTTAAACTCGTCTCTACAATGTTTAGCTTGTATGTAATGTTATTCAAACAATGCATAGAGTTGATCTATTATTGACAATGTCTCCACTGAGCTGTGTATCGGCCATTTTGCAGTAATTGTTGTTGTACTTTGAAAAAAACAAAAAATATACACTCAGCAGTAAAAATCACTTTTTAACTTTAGCAAAACTTCGCTATATATCGTGAGTTAATGAAAGATTGTGCCAACAAACAGCCCAAGATGCTATGGGGCAATGTATCACAGGATGGCATTTGGCACCTTTATGTGTCAGAATATACACCTGCATTGCCATCAGAGAGTGGTATGCATTGTAGTGATGTGACAGGACACCCTTCACTGTGACACATGTTCCATTTGACCTGAATTACAGCGATGTCACATCGTATGACAAAAATGACCATTTCCTTGAGGGTGTTGCAGTTTCTTCTTTCAGCAGAGTAAATGGTATGCATTTCATTGTAACCTTTCTAGTTTAGTAAATAAATCACCTTCCTTGACAAGGATCTCAATATCTGTTTATTGTTGTTACTAAGTATATACTACAGGTCAAAATTATTCGATCACCTATGAAAAAAGCTATGCACTTTATTTTAATAGACAACTACACTCTTCAAACTAAATAGGCTAACAATACAAATATTTTCTCTCTCTCTGTCATTAAGTACCCTTTGTGCTAAGAACAGCTGCGCAGACTGTTGGCATTATGGAGATAATATTTTTGCAGAGATTACAGTCCCATGCATCTGTAATCCATAGATTTTCAACATTAGATGATGCCAGTTCTCTGATCTCTCTGCCATGTTCATCCCAGTGGGTGAGGTGGAGCAGTGGTTAGCACACTGGACTTGCATTCGGGAGGACAACGGTTCAAACCCATGTCCAGCCATCTTGATTTAGGTTTTCTGTGATATCCCTAAATCACTTCAGGCCAATGCCGTGATGGTTCTTGTGAAAGGGCAGAGTAGACTTCCCTCCCCATCCTTCCCTAATCCAAGCTTGTGCTCCGTCTCTAATAACCTTGTTTTCAATGGGACATTAGTGTTTAATCTCCCTTCCTCAAGTTCATCCCGTAAGTATTCGATGGGATTTAAGTGAGGCAGCTGACTTCACCAGACCATATTCTTCAGTTTCCCAAATTTCTTTCCTCTATTGACTTACTATTGGCACAATTTAGAAGTCTGTCTGAGATCATTGTCTTGCTGCAGATCAACCCACAACTAATATGCCTCTTGGCAGATTGAACTGAATTGTTGATCAGTACTGACTTCATACGTTCTCCACGATGTCAATGAGTAAACATTCAGTGAAGGCTTACAAATTTAAAACTCGATTAATCCTTGGACCATTGCTGCGCCCATTGCAATCAATTCAACTTCTCTCTATCCATCCATGTAAGTCATGGTCACACAAATGGCATTGCTCTGCTGAGACAAAGGTTGGAGCTTCTCACATATTGTTTACTTTATTATTAATTATTGGTGCAGGAGGATTCTTCACATTTACTCTGTACACATAGGAACTAATCTTTGCTTTACCGTGTTACTCAGGGTCTTCCAGATTGTCAAACACTTGAGCTGGCACCAGAGCAATGTATACACTACTGTAGGCTTGGTTAGGCCAAAATTTGTTACTATTGCCTTGCTAGAATAGCCTTTGTGATGCAGAGCTACAATTACAGCACTTTTTTCAATTCCGACCTCCTCCTTCCATCTTATTAGGATGCAATACAGCATGAACTTGAACAAGTATAGAAACTCACTTCTAGGTACACACAGTGTACAAAGGCAGCAAAAGAAATGAGACCTATTTAAATGGAACCCTCTTAGGTAAAGGCCACCAGTGTTGTGGAGACTCACCAGCACCTCTCTGGGTGAAGAATGAGCTTAGTTTTTGCATGTTTTACTATCAAAACAGGTTTATGGTGCAATACTCAAAGTTAAATCCCTGTGTTAACGCAAATCAATAGCTGTGACTGAAAACTTTTCTTCACTTTAGCATCTAAAATTCGCAGACAATGTGTGTGATCATCTGGACCACAGCCCTTGGACACCCAAAAAGATCAAAATGCATCTGACAGCAAGCCATCCGAGTCATTGGCACATCTCAAGGGCCCAAGTAGCATGTATGTGGTTTTATAGTGATCCCAACATAAACTGCTTCCAAACCTCAGAAATGGAATTCTGTGATTGAAATTCAACCTTTGTAAGAGATTAGAATGTATGCCACTTACTACTAGCACAGACATACTGCTATTTTAAGTGTTCTCTCTGTCAAGGTAACTGTAACTGAATTGGCAGAGAAGTGACTAAACACAGGAATGATATTGAGTTGCTACAACAAAATCAGGGATCTTCTCTTTATAACAGTATCTAATTTTGTAATATGTTTCTGCTGTTGAATCGTGTTCCATCTGTGTATTACAGTGCCTATGTAGCACCAAAATGTTCCATCTTCAAAATTTGAATTCAGAATATTTTCATGTGCTTTTGGAAGGTGTGAAATGTCACAACTCGTATCCCTAGAAGTGTTGGTATTATAATTGCCAGCTCAGAGACATGGTTATTCATTACAAATGATGGGGGAAAAAGCCTCCAATTGAATACAAAGCTGATATATAAATGAGTGAGTGAACGTACAATTGCTCATTCGATTACACTGTGTCTGTTATTGTTATATTTCCAATTCTTAATTTTCTGCATTCAGTTACAGTTATCATTGTACAGCTTGCTACATTGAAGCATGGAAATCACCCCAAGACAGTGAAGATCACATGGAACATGGAATGAGTGTCTGAACTGAAATGATTCCAAGCAACCTACCCTGGGAATTGATTAATACTAAAAGTGTGTACTGCTTGGAGTATCTGACAATTTGTGCAGGGTCAAAAACACATACATTTTACAGAAAAAGTACAAGATGTGGTGAACATTCTGTCTGCAGTCTGGTATAGTGAACTGCTATGGGTGAAACAGAGTACAGTACTGCTCAAAGTAGAGGTGCTAGTTCTTGGAGTGCATTTACAGTAACCAGGATGAAATGTTTGTGGCTTTGCTTGCCTGTGTGAGAAGGACGGTTGCTAAAGAAAAAATCCATTTTATTTTGCCAAATGTGTTTAAAAGTAAAAAAATAATACATATATTGACTGAATTATAAAGGTAACTAATGATAATGGTGTTTCAGACATTCCAGACTACATCTTGGGTACAGTTACAAGAATTATCAGGTGCTGTGAAAAATGGTATTGGCTGCTAAACATTTAAATGTAATGCTGTGGTAATTTAGGATCAAGAAAGTGCCTTGAAAAAAATGTTTATGTCTCCTTTTTCGTATATTTTTTAAGTTGAAGTGACTGTACATCATGTGGCAATAGCTGAAACAAATTGGCAACAAATTTAAATGAAATGTATACAATTTTTACGGTTCATATGGAAGATAACATGTTTAATAAACAATGCTGTTTTTAACAATAGTATAATGAATACTATGCCTTATCTTACGATAACATTAGAATAATATTTAAATACCTAAATTTGGGAGTTGTTATAGCCAGTAGTGTCTGCAACACATCAAACAGAGCTTTTCGTTAGCTACCATTGTATGTTTCAGCACCATGTTAACAAGCCTGCCACTCCTATCATACTTTATGTACACCCTATATAAAGTCCAGGAACACTTTCAAGTAATTACTGCACAAGAACTAAACATTGTACAGATATCATACATATTGCAATTTGAAGCGAAACTGTAAAAAAACTTCCAAACAAACGGGGCACTGCTTCATCATGTGGTAGAGGCAGTACATACACCAGATCTTTAATGCGTCCCCACAGAAAAAAGTCACATGGAGTGAGATGTGGTGATTGGGGAACCATTTAGTGAAACACCTGTCCTCTTCTGTAGCAAGGCCGATCCATCGATGCAGCAGCTCTGTGTTCAGACACCCACAAACTTCACGATGAAAATGGGTTGGAGCTCCATCCTGCTGAAAAATGAATGAAGGGTCCAGTTGCATTTGAGGTATCAGCCATTGCTGCAACACATCCAAGTAGGAATATCCAGTAACAGTGCTCTCAGTGAAGAAGAATTGCCTGTACTGTTTTTGGTACGACAAGGCACAAAAAACATTTACTTTTGGGAACTCATGCTCAAATTCAATGCATTCGTGTGGATGCTTTGTACCCCCAGATATGACAATTATGCCTGTTCACTTTCCCATTAGTGTGAAAAGTGGCTTCCCTGCTAAATATTATGTAATCAAAGCCATTACCATCCCCATTCAGTTTTTGCAACTCTGAATGCTTCTCTTTGTCATCATCATTGAGTTCCTGCACTAGCTCCAGTTTGAATGATTTCATTGACACCTTCTGTAGCAGGACTTTTCACTATGTCATTGGAGCTATTTTGAGATCATGGGATGCACGACGCACAGATTTTCTCGGACTCCTTATAGATGACTCTCGTATGCACTCCTCATTCACTTCACTCACACTGGGACGTCTGCTTCTCTTTCCCGGGCACAAGCAACCCATCATAACAAATTTGTTGTGCCAGTGGTAAATGGCCTTCCTTGTTGGTGGCTCCTTACCACACTAGTTTTTGTTGGACGCCAACACACCACGTTTGTGACTTTTGGTGACTATCCTCAAGTTACGAAACTACACTGTGGTGGTATACATTAAAAAAAAACTTTCAGTGTCTCTTTGAAATGACACATGTATGATAGGTGAACACTGTTTGGTTCTTGTGCAATAAATAATTGAAAGTGTTTGTGGTCTTTACGTACGCCTCATATTTTTTTATACATGGCAAAATCATGATATTCTCAACATTAGAAATGTTCATAATGTAACCATATGCATAAATTAATTTGCAAATGAATGTAAAATGACTCATTCCTCATCATTATGATCCATAGAACATGTATCCTACTAACTAAATTGGATTAGATGATGATGCATCACTATTAAATCATTTGCCTGTATTCTCTCTGTCGCCAAAAAGTGTATTATTAAGGGAGATAAGACTATTAGTTTGTTCTTTCAGTTGTCACTTGAAACTGAAAATAACATTGATATGAATGATCATCAAAAAGAAAAGAAACTTTATGGTTCCATGGACCTTTACAAGTCTCAACCAACTATGCAGTATACATGCAGACTGAAGAGATGAATGAAAATTTGACCGAATTCCGAGATTTGAACCCAGATCCTCTGCTCACTGGGCAGATGCACGAACCACTACACCACCCTGGCACAGTGGCTCTGCACTGTTTGCCCCAGCATGCCTCCCTCCTCAGTCCAAAATCCTGTTCACAACTCAGTCCACTTATTTCCCCAAAACACAAAGAGCACCACAGAGGATGTCAAACTGTCATGGAATAGCACCTCAGTTTTGAATGAAATGGGGATTCCTCTCTGGAACCATATAGTTTCATTTAATGAAAGCAGCTATACCTGGGTCTCAGGCAGGACCTCCTGTTTCGTTTGATTCTGAGGTACTATTCCAATACTGTTGGACATGTTCCACACCCAGGAGGATACCCTCTTTTGTGGGTCTGTGGAATAAATAATTAATGTAATCTAGTCTGAGAGCCCCTCCTCTTGTGGCAGTTAATTGTATATCACTGGAGCAACAAGGCATTGTGACTAAAAAGGACACACCATTCCCATTTTCTGGAATGGTTGCAAGGCAAATGCACTTACTTGCAGGCCTTTATTATGGATAACAATCTGTTGAAGCATTAAAGAACACAGTTAACATTTCTGAATTGTGACACACTTTATAGACCAGAATTGTCTTCTCTAGGTCTCAACATGAATTTGATGAAGGGTAATTGCCTGAAACTTTACTGATAAAGGCAAAATAGTTCTCTTAATTCACCTCGAAAGCACGATAACCGACCTCGATATCAGATGGAGCAATAAATGAAATATTCGAAAGTGTCATTCATTGGTTCTCAATAAATGGTCTAGCACATCATTTACAAAGAAAAGGCATCTTATTCAGTTTTGTACAAGGAAAGACAAATCATCACTAATAATGAAGCATTACGAAAAAGAAATATGTGAAGACTGATTGTTAAAAATACGTGGGGGTACATAGTGATGAGAACAAGAATTATAAAACTGAGTGCAGCAACATTTGCTCTAAATTTGATTGCCATAAGTGGCAATGACATCACTAGAAAATTTAACTTCCTTCTTTCATTGATGTCATATTTAGAATGGGGGCCTCTGACCCCCCCACCCCCCCCCCCCCCTCCCCCTCCCCCTACACACACTCACAAACGCACAGTGCCTATCCTCAAACTTCACATACATAAAGAAATTAGGTAGCCTCACAACACATACACTCTTACAAAGTTTGTTTTGAAGGATCAGCACAATTTGAAAATAATACTAGCATTCATAAATACAATACTAGGAGGAAAACAGTGGGACTTAATCTTGTTGTAGCACAGAAAGAAGCATATCATGCAGCCATAAAAATATTTGACCACCTCCCTTTAATTAACAAGGTGCTGGATGATAATGAAAGTTGACAAGTGCTATTCCATAGATGAATTTCTGAGAAGGAAACAACAGGTTAGCCACGAGCACTGATGTGCTGCTTCCTGGACTTCGGTAGGCGGGCCGGCTCCGGACTGAATCAGCCCAGCAGGTTAACAAAGAGGGACGGTGTGCCGGCAAGCCTGAATGTGGTTTTTAGGCAGTTTTCCACATCCCACATAGTAAATACTGCTCTGGTCCCCATGTACCACCTCAGTTACACAACTTGCAGACATCTGAAAAACATTCGCACTATTTCATGGCTTACACTAGACGCAGACAGCTAGGGTACATTACTTCTGTCCTGGGGGGTACATGATGGTGACAAGAAGGGCATCTGGCAACAACACTCTGTGACACTAATATTGCCAACTCTATAATAACAGGGTCAACCCCGTGTTGAAGCGGGGCAAAGGCCCAAGCAAATTATGAGAAGGTGACATCCAAAAATGAACATATCTACTAAATGCAATTTATCACAGTCAACATGAAACTTATTTTGGGCATACATAAGAATGAAAATAGCATACTGCAGTGTGAATGCCTTTTACTTTTAGGCCAAAAGGCAGTTCATATCTGTAAATCAAATCTACAATGAAAATATTCCTTTAAAAAGCACATTTAAATATGGACATGTTCTCATTACATGAACCATGAGCGATTTTCAAAACTAAAAATCTTCTTCTTTCTTTCAAAATAACTTACCTCTTATTGTATAATGCTTGTTATACCATATCATTTCACACATTTTTATAGTGTAGTATGTGATACCATAGAAAAAACTGTAAAGTGGCCACTATAGTACTAATATTCGTTTTCAATATTTTATTCAATTTTCAGGTTTATTATTTAAAATGTTTCAGATCACCATGCCAGAATAAAATGACGTAACTGTGGCATTAACTATCTTTAGAAGTATTCTTTGACGTAAGTGTTACATGCAAAAAAGAATAATTTTCTTAACAGTCACAAGCAACATGGAAATATCATCGGTGATGGTTGTGTTCCAACTTAAGTACTAGTGGTTTTGGCAGGCTTCTTAAAAATTAGTTTACTGTAAACCATCAACATCTTTTTTCCTATTATCTTAGACTGGATGGCTGAAAAGTACTTGGGCTTTTGTCCAAGGAAAGGGTTTTGTAGTGGTTCATCTGCTCTTTTACATCTAGTTGGGACTTCTAGAATGCATTTGTCTCAACATCAGTATGAGTGTTTCCCATAGCTTTGTACTTGTGTATGGAAATGCATTTTATTTCACATATTTAATGTGAAATCCCTATCTAAGGACCTACAAGATGTACATCGGCGAGCAAGGTTTCTTAGCTGAGTCACTGATTGTAGATCTCATTGTATTCCTCTTTTGTTACAATTGTTGGCCTTTTTCTTAGAAGTTTTCCTATTCTATCAAAAGTGGAGTCAGTGCATAAGTAACTGTGTCCTTTTAATAATAATAAAAAGTAGTGCTATGCAACATGTTATGAGGGAGCACGGAAGCACAAACAGTTGCTCTGCATTAGAGAAACAGTGTGACTGGAATGGAAATCACTCGACTGGATGTAATGGATTAGTTATCCTTCACACAAAATGTGTATGTGGACACACATTTATTTTCCTAGGCTTGTATCTTGGCAAATGTTTGATTTCACTTAAATTGTATGATTATCTAGGTTCTGCCTATCCTGTTTGTTTTGTTCCATTCTGTGTCTCATTTATTTTAAATTCCTGACATGCTTGCTTTTGCATGTAAGCTCCTCATATAAAATTTTGTTGAGGATTAAAACAGCAACAAAGTTCAGTACATAGTCAGCATGAACTAATGCTGTGCAATGGGAACCCCAGAAAAGCAGACGATAAAAGGTCTCAGGTTACAATTGCCTTCCTCAACTTCCAGAAAACACTTGGTGGGGGGGGAGGGGGGCGGCAGGGTGCATGGTAAATGCTTGCTATGCCCTCATAATTCTTTATGCTACTTTTGATTTTTGGGTCATGACAAATGTTGACCATCTTGATGAGATCATTCTCATTGACTGGGTGCACATTTGTCAAACATGGATTTCATGAGCTGGGGACTTGTTAACACGAACAGTGGATTACTACTCTAAGCTCTGGACATGCTTTTGCCTGCCATCCAATGACACAGTAATGGAACATTGTACGCCATAGTGCATGGGGTTAACACGAACAGTGGATTACTACTCTAAGCTCTGGACATGCTTTTGCCTGCCATCCAATGACACAGTAATGGAACATTGTACGCCATAGTGCATGGGATTTTGATCTTATTGGCTGAACTGTGAACGTTGTAGGAGAAAAATAATTTTGAAAATGCACCATTTGTCAATAAGGGTTGAGGGGAGTGAAACAATCATTACTGAGTAAGTGCTATGGAATATGCTGTACTGGGGCAAGCAGGGTTCTGTTTGGGTGGGCCCCAAATAGGCTTGTGATTATCTCACTGTATAAATTTCCAGAGGGTTATTGGTTGACCCTACCACCCCATCAGCAAACAAACGTTTAACAGTAAAAATGTGATAGTAACACAGTATCAGGAGAATTATTAAATAATGTTGCACTAGTTACAGAACACAGATTTGAACCGTTGCCTCATGACTCACACACATGAATGTATCTTCTTCTGCTTCTACACAATGAGCACTGATCCAAAGGAATTGCTGAAGAAATGGTCTTGGATGGTTATTGATTCATTCAAGAGACATACTTGAGGTATAGGGACTTCTGAAATTAAGTTACGCAACAGGCACGGCACCCTTTCAGAAGAGTGGGCATGTTACCAATTTCCTGAGAGACAATTCTGCTGCAGTACGGACAACAGGTTCATCACATTGTGGGAGTGAAATGGCTCTCCAAAGTTGAGGTACAAGGAACAGTAAGTTTCTTGTTAGCCAAACATACAAATTGCACACAAATTCGCCATGGAATTCTTGCAGTGTATGGTGCAATGCAATGTAGCATCCAGTCGTAGTGAAACAGTGCCAACAATTTGATGAAGACCATTCAGTCTTTCCAGCAAGCTCAGTGCATATTTGACAGGAAAGAGATTTTCCATCAAAGAGGAAATTCACACAGCAATCCTCAAATTGTTCCATGACTGAGGCACACGTTTATATTTTCAAGAAACTGAACAGTTTGTGGGATGTTACAATTGTTGTTCACAGGTTTTAGTGACTGTAGTGAAAAGTAGTATCTGCATCACTTTGAATTGTATTGCAGCATACAGTAAAAGTTACTCAGTCTGCCATAGTAACAGGTAACTTTCTTTCTGAAGTCTCATAGTTTCCTGCTGCTTTCACACCTTTCTTTGACAATCATCAGATGTCAGGTTACTCCTGGATGCATCAGTGAATGGAATCCTACTCTGCTGACTGAGTACCTATTCTGTGTTTTCCCATACCCAACTCCACAGACCAATGCTTTGGGGGAGGGATGCTAGTGCAATCTGAGGCCACATTGATAATGTGGAGACTTGGATTCTGTCTTGACCATAGTTGCCTGATATCCCAGATATCTGGTTGGAAACCCAACTCCCAACTGTACTTTGTTGGGATAGATAAAATTCCTGGTTACATAAAAGTGGACAACATTATATAAAATGATGTGGTCTTCACTTCAAATTGCTCATTACCAATTTCTAATGAGGGGCAGTCTTGTATGAGTTACTGACTTAAACTCCTCCTTTTATTAACAGCGCTAAGAGGCCATACTTGACTAAATAGCCATTGTTTTCGAGTAGTGCATCAGAGGTCAATCGTGACAGTGCTTTGTAATTCTCTGCTGAAAAAATTGAATAGGGTTGTGCAGTTTCCTTCCCCTGTGGCAGCCTTAGTCGTCATGATGATCTTATCAAAACATTCGAAAGAGTAATTGTGACGAAGGAAGCTGGGATAATTTTTTAATTTTTACTTCCCCCTTGTTTTGCAATATGCCTCCTTCAAATTTGTTTCTTCACTTTCAACTAATTACCATTAACATATGTGAATTGTAATCTGCATTTTCATAAAAGAGAAAGGCAGCCCCCTCAGGTTGAATTTTGTCTGTGTAATTGATTTTCTAATTTATATTGAGTATTCCTAGTTAGTATCTTTTATTATAGGGCAAAATCAGTCATTTTTATGTAACTTTAATTCCGATGTTGACTTATAAACAAATATAAATGGGAAGTTGTGCACTGGCCATACATAACTGTGTATTATTGGGAGGATGTGAAAAGTGAAAGTAGAAGACTGTGAAACGCAAGTGTGCATCTGTCGGCTACATCATTTACAGTAGACAGTACTGCACACCCCTATGTTTTCAGCCAGTATGTAGACACCGAGGACAACAAAGGAACAAAGTAGGCAAACCACAACAAAATGGCAGTTTACTTGCAGCACAGTCTAAACTATGTTGAAAAATGATTTGACTTTGAAGAAAGTGTCTACAGGACTTTCAAACCATTTTCACTGACAGTGAAACAGAGCTCAGTTTCAGAATATCTAGAAGTTATTTCTTGTAGATGGGGATTTTATGTTTGAAGCATGTGTGCAGTTAAAGAACTTTCTCAAGGATGAAGAGAAGAACTTTTCAAGCTGAAATCAGATTAGTGGAAGGAATTTTTTTTCATTGTTATGAAAACTATGACAACTTCTTAAAACTTTTCCGTTTTGTTTCAGATGATGGTGAACACTTGGTGAGCTGAGAGGAACCTTTTCCCAGCAGCAACATTAGAAGCTGAAATAATAATAATGAAGATGGTTTAGTGATTTACATGTCTCCAGTTTTATTGAGGAAGAAGAGAAGATTCTATGAAGGAGATTGAAAAGTGAGCAAAAATCTCAATAAGGTAAAAAAAAAAAAAAAAAAAACATTGAATTGTAGCCTGTGTGTGTTTAGTCTTGGTTTTTTAAAAAATATCCCGATTTAGTTCAGAAAAAACTTGGTGTCTGGTCTGTACTAATACAGCTGCCTTCTAAATGGGCAGTGCACAACTCTTTTGCATTTTCTTGTGGGTGCCTATGAGCCACAACTCTTATGCTCTAAACAGGTTGTCGACTCCAGGCTACCACTGGAAGATGGTTTGTCTCACAGTAGTGGTTCTCTGTTTGAATGATGTCACTGTGGTGTATGACAAATTGACAGGCAACTTATCATGCTGCTATACACTCACAATGTAGATAAGCCTGAAATGATCCTTCAGAGCATGTTTACAGACAACACAGTTGAAGATTTTAATGAATCTGTCTCACAGAGACTTCTGTTCAATAGTAGATTATGATAAATATTCTGGCCAACAAAGTATCTGATTCCATTAAATTTTCAGCTATGTTTTTTCAATAATTGCAAATCTGCTGTTCAAAAATGGAAGCCTTTTGGATTGATATTTTGTTTGAAATTTCTTTCTGTTTCTTTGATGTTTGAGATTATAAATTTCATGTGTTTCAAATTATTTGGTTATGAAAATGCCTCATAGCACTTCTGTGTCAAATAGAAACTGTTATGAAAAATTATAACCACTAGAACAGTTCCTGAAGTTAATATTGTAAAAATGTACCTTTGATGCTTTGCACCCGTGAGTTGAGTTGTGCTATCGTTGTTAACTTTCTCAATAGTTTTAGTGAGGTTACTGAATGAGAGTAGTTGTCTTGGACTTGATGTCACATGGAACCAAGTGCAGTTTTATCTGTTGGACTGAGTAATGTGAACTCAGTGTATATCATGAACTGTAATTTGCTTTTATACTTCTGCAACTTTGAAATCAGTGACTCTTTTTTAGCCAGTTGCCAAAGCTTTAGAAATGTGGTTTAGCTGTTGATTACATTTGGAGAATTGGGCTTATCAAAAGCTACAATGTTGTTTCATCAGCAAGTCAAGATATTAACTGAAACTATATGACCTAGAGCCCACATGAATTGTACTTCTAAATATATTTGGATGGTGAGCTGAGCCACAAAATACTTCAAATCATGTCGATGATTGTTGATACTGTTTTCTAGGTTATGCAACAAATGTCATTGGAACTCTATCCTACAGTGTCATATCCCAACATTACACTTCAGACAGTTCTGACAAACAAGTGTTACATCGTTTCAATATTTTCTTGTTGTTTGGAGTGAGTAACGGGACTCTTATAATACACAGGAAGAGAGAAGAAATAAAGCTCTTGATATCAGAGGCAGGAAGGGTCTTGGAAGATAAATTGAATGGAATGGAAGGGATAAAAATCAGAAATTTTTGACATTCCTACCTGGAATTTCCGTTGGTTGTTTTAAAAATGCTAAAATTCCACCAACCGACATATTGCCCCCTGCCAGTGGTGTGGTGTGATGTGATGTGATGCAACATGGAGGGGCAGCTGGTCAGCACACCTCTGTTCTAGGATTTTTTTTACTGTGAAACCACTACTACTCGGTCAAGCAGCTCCTCACAAGACTGACTGCATTTTGTACCAGTCCCTCCCCCCCCCCCCCCCTCCCCCCGAGGAAAAATTGCTGCAGTTAGTCGAATGGCACAGCTAAGGAGGCAGACAGTGGAATGGGTAGTGTGTTAAAGAGCAGTTCTAAGATGAACATAAGACAAGAATAATGGAATGTAGTCAAGTTGAATCAGGAGATGCGGAATGAATAACGAGGGATGATCAGTGAGTTTGCATTTGAAAGCTGTACGAGGAGGGGTGAAAAAGCTTCTACCCTAACAAATAAAGAGTGAAAGAAATTTCATAATATAAATTTATTTGTATATATAATACCTGTGTACACCAATACACTTGGAGGCATGCTCAGATAACTTCTGCAAACCATTCAAAGAAAAGATCTTTGATTTCAATTGCAACAAAGCATCAGTCACTGCATCATCATCATCCTTTGAGGTATTTTTTTTTCGGTTTGGGAAAAGGAAAAAGTCTGACCCAGTCAGATCTGGAGAATATGGCAGGTGACACGTTCCACATCATTACGAAAGAATCGTGTTCATGATCCATGGAACAACTAATATAACTAACTAGAATTGGAAGTTTTTCATTGTCCATTATACGAGGTTTGTCCGGAAAATACGTATAAAGGTTGAATAATGTCTTTATGTTACAGGTTGCAGTCCCCATCAGGTGAGACTACTGCTGTAATCAATCAAATCAATGCTCAGTTCGAGTCAGAGCACTCTGCGTGAAGGTGGGAGTGTGCAGCAGATTGTGTTCTTAAAAACCGTGGATTGACAGAATGATTGCTGACAAGCTGTCAACCCTCAAAACAATTGTTCACAAAAACTTGAAATGAAGAAATTGTACCGAAGCTCTTGACACCAGAACAGAAAGCAAAGAGGGTTGAGTGCTGTAGGGATTGGTTGGAAGCAGAGGAATGAGGTGACTTTCTCAACCGAGTCATCACTGAAGACGTGTCCTGGTATTAGAAATTCGATGTGGAGCTCAAAGCAAGGAATGGAAACTAGCAGGAGAACCGAGAACAAAAGAGTCGCGAAAATCAAGGTCCAATGTGATGACAGTGTTGATTCTTGGAGCATTGTTCACAAGGAATTTGTCCCTCCCAGCAAGAGAGTGAACGGAAATTTTTACGTTGAAGTTCTGACACGTCTCGGAGCTCTTGTGGCAAGAGTTTGACCCTTCATCACAAGAATGCGCCCGCACACATGTCGCTCGTTGTGTTTTTGGCCCGAAGCTCAATCACCACTGGATTTAATCCCGTGTGAGTTCTTCACGTTCCCAAAAATGCGTAATGGTGTGGCATTGGGAGATGTGGAAACGACATGGCAACTAAACAACATCACAACTGAAGACTTTCAGCAATGTTATCAACAGTGGAAATGGCGTTGGCAGAAGTGTATCACGTCTCAGGGTGAGCACTTTGAAGGAGACCATATTGTAATACCTGAATAATTGTAAAATAAAGTTATAATGCAACTTTTATATGTATTTTTCGGACAAACCTCGCAGATTAGGAAATGAGACACTGAAGATAATAGAAGTGTTTTGTTATTTGGGTAACAAAATAATTGATTTTGGCTGACACAGAGAGGATATAAAATGCAGGCTTCACTGTATATCTGAGAAAGAGGAATATGTTAGGAGTGGACGTAAATGTTACGGAGTCTTTTCTGGAGGTATCTGCGTGAAGTGTAGCCTTGCTCCGAAACGAGATGTGAACAACAAGCAGTTGAAGCTAGAAAAGGATGGTATCTTTAAAAATGTGTTTCTAGGAAGAAATTTTGATGATTTCGTGGATAAAACATAAGGTAAACTCTGTCCATCGGTACTGGCCGACCACCGTGTCATCGTTTACCAATGACGTCCAGCACACCACTATCCTGCCTGTGTCAGTTTTCTTGTCCTTGAGTTCCTCAGTTGGCATCACAAGGGTGAATGTACACTTTCCCAATCCTCTCACCCAGAAAAATCCCTGGCAGTACAGGGAATCTAAACCTGCGTCCTCGCCATGATAGGCAGCAGCAGTGAACACTAAGTTACAGAGGTAGTCAATAAGTGGATAGATGACTACTACTGGCACTCGACCTAGAGGTGGCTAATGGAATGAAACATCATAATGATTCGATTGAGAGTTTTGCATCTTTTGTTTTGAATAGTGTGATGGAGTTCTCTCGGTGTTTTGCAGTATCATACCGCTTTCATGGTTTCAGCTCTGAGAAGGAACTCAACAAGCAGAATGCCTTGTTGGTCGCAGAATCCATTTCACCTGACTTTTTGCACTTGCAACTTCATTATGATTTCTTTTTTGGGGGTGGTGGAGGATTGTCGGACTGTCAGTTCCTTCACTCCATAGATTGTTGATTTTATTTTGGAGTGTCATGAAGACCCCAAGTTTCATCACCAGTCACGATTCTATTTAAGAACTCATCTTCCTTATCACTGTATTCAGTGTCAAAACTCTGCCAAGGTACATAATTTTGTAAGCATTTTTCAAACGCAATTCACAAAAATTTCAGCAATTTATGACTGAGTCATGCAAAACAGTTTTTGAAATACATTCTTATTGTGAACCATGTGTTTTCTCACCCATACCATCAGTGACAACAGAAGGCTGTCCAACACATGCTTCGTCATGAGTGTTTCTTC
Organism: Schistocerca gregaria; assembly: GCF_023897955.1. NCBI lineage: Eukaryota > Metazoa > Arthropoda > Insecta > Orthoptera > Acrididae > Schistocerca > Schistocerca gregaria. The sequence goes on from NW_026061881.1 coordinate 159,577, forward strand.
AACTGTCTCATCCACTTTCTCACCGTAAATGTCTACAAGTTGATGAATTTCAGCTGGCTTAATGTTCTGTGTGTTGGAACTAAACATAACAGAGCACACTTCACAGTCACTGGGCTCAGAGGTTGTCCTAAAGATTTTGACTGATCACCAACAAATATAAATACCACAAAATTGAGCTGCAGTGTCAAGACAATGAACCAGAGAAATGTGTGAACCTACAACACAAGTGCTGCAGTGGCAGTAGAATGATTTGGCAATTACTTTCAGGATGCACCTCATACTTAGGACTTCAATGGAAGTGCCTGTCACCTTTTAATGTAAATTTTTGCTTATGATGGTAACTATGTTTAAGCAGTGTGTGTGTGTGTGTGTGTGGCAAGGGGGTAATTAACAGTTGAACTATCTTTGTTTTGTTTATCTCTCTCTAGTCATGACAGGTAATGTGAATCAAGGACAAAGGTACTTTCTGAGTTACCTTAGTCAAGCTCCAACCCTTCTGTCCTGTACAGCTACTTGCTTTTATCCTGAGGTTGTTACTCTCTGGCCAGCAGGTGCTCCTAAAAAAAATTGCATACATTGTGTACAAAAATCTACATTTACAAAGAATTTGTGGGGTCAGAGATGTTAGTAATGCTCAAGATATGGTGTGACTATTGGTATAGGGGCAATTCAGAAAATATCGCCTGTCTACATTATGGCACAACTGGAATATGCTTGCTCAAATAGTGACAATGCATTCAGCTGAACTGGTAACCAGTGCTTCATATACCAACATCGTCTCCCCCTATAAAAAAAGAAATTTAGAGGCAGTCACATAAAAAAAAGCTTCTTTTCCTCTCCTAAACACTCGAAAATTGTGTGTATGTAGTTTGTTTTCATATACAGGGTGTATTAAAAGAGCTGTCACCATTACCTACACTGCTTGCATGGTGTTAATTTGCACACAGATTTCTGGTTGTTCCACTGGAAAGCTTACCAAGACATTTACAGCATAAAATTGATACCTGCTTGTATTTTAAAAAATGTACACAGCTCAAAGGTAGTGCAACTGCAGCTCTGTAGAATTACCATGCCTTTCATGCAGTACAACATTTTTAACCTCTGGGATTTGCTATGAAGTAATTACTCGATGCCATACGAAAAAACAAAACAGCCTCACTGCTAATATTTCTCACATACGTAATAGGTGATGGGAACAATGAAACCAACAAAATTAAGAAGACCATTAGCATTTTTTTTAAATTCATCTATCTTTTACAGTAAATTTCAACCATAAATGTTTCGTAGGCACATTACAACATTAACAAACACTGCATTATAAATATAATTTGGGACTTCAGTGTGCAACTATATACATGACCATTTTTATTACTTAAGGGTTAATTTTATCAACTTACAGAAACAGTTAGTTTAAGAAACATTTAATCATGCCGATGGTCACCTGTTATCTCACTGCTACATAGTGTTAAACCATAAGCTAGGTGGAAGACTCACTGGACGAAAAATTGTTAGAACTACCGACATACATTGGTAAAAAGCACTTCTGCTGGTCTCAAAATACTTTATTGTGCGCTTCTGTTCCAAATGACAACTTCACAGCTACAGTAATTTCACCAATAAGGTGGGCTACAAATAGGTTGTAATATTCTGACCTGAGTAGCTCTTCAGCAAATAGAGCTACATAATATGTGCTACTGTTTTTACATGACCACTAATGCTAGTCATGTTTACAATAGAAACAATAATTAGGCCCAATACATTTAAAATTGTATGCCTACAGCCAGAATGTACTACTTGTTGGAAATGAAAATTCATCAAAATACTTGTAGTACACACTGAAATACCTTGCATCCATTCTCTCTTGCTACAATAAAGCTAAATCTCATAGCCAAAGGCAGTTGTACATTGTTGTGGGGAACTAGAATAGCTAGTAAATGTAACTAAATAATATCTGTATTCATTTGAGTTTGTTTCACCAAGATCGAGATTATGTTGTCACTTATGTCCCCTTGTTCTCACATTAACCGATTAGTTTTCAATTTTGGCCAGTTGATACAAGACAGACTTATAACTCCTTCATGTTCATTGTTATTGGCAATAACTTTATTAGCTCTGATGACAATACAAAACTTGATAAACAAGTCAATGCAATCTGTGCCAGCACTTACCTCTTTCAAATTTTGTTTACATTCAGTGCTATTCATTTTGTTCTAAGGCTTGTGTTTAGTATAAATAACCAATGGTGCATCTGTAGGCCATACCAGGTCCAATATTAAAACTGCCTCAATTTGATCCCATAGATTGCCACTTTACTGATGTGGCATTTAATAAATTAAAAAGAGCATCTCTCTTGAAATATTTACAAACTGAATACTGCTGAACAAGACGTACGTACATTTTGACACAGTTATACAATTGAAAACATTGACAGATGCTCCAAAAATTTCTTTTGCAACCTGAATACTGAAACATGTTCTAGGAACTACTTTAAAATGTTAAAATTCTACACTGGAAGACACTCTGTTTCATTTTTATATTACTGCAGAAGGGCAGGAGCAAGATAAGGTACTTTCAGGTTCCAGTACTGACCATGGTCTTACTGTCATCCAGTTAGAAACATTCACACAATGTTAGTCATAGCAGAAGCACTTCCACTACAATGGTTGTGACAAGTATGCTCCTAAACCCTATTATTCTCATTTACTTTTTTGTGGTTTACATTGTTCACTGATAAACAATGGCATCCTAGCAGACACTGTAGAAATAAACTTCTTTGGACCAAATACATGTTAAATGTTTATTAGTATTTCTGTCACAACAATAGAAGGTAAGTAAGGTTGCTCCACACCAAAATTATAAAATTTTTTACTGCCAACACCAGTTGTTCTGCTCCAAAATCAAACTAAATTTTCAGGTCTTCTGTGTGGTCTGCAAGTTCCTTTATGTTGGGAGCATATGTTTTACTTAATAGACAAGTTTTCTAGAACTTGTGATTTAGTAGAAAGCAAAGAAAAAACTAAAAGGCGATGAAATGAGAAATTAGAATGTGTGAGAATCACTCCAATTAGGCCAGTGGCTATATAATCTCGGTGGTGCACGGAACTGGGTTCTCAAGGCTGAGAAGAGACAGAAAAATGAAGTGAGATGTTTATGTTCCTTTGAAAGATCTAGAGACACTAGGAAGGATTATGTATGCCACTCAAGGACTATTTAAGACCATGACAGTTGGTCCTCTTGACTAGGGGTGTGAGAGAACAAACCACCACAGAAGAAAGGGAAAAATATTGTGAACTGCTATGCCAGATAGACAAATGTGTAAATTCATTAACTGAACACATAACAGGTATTGACTAGTAATAAGTTTCGCCAAAGCCAGTTGTCATTGGTTAGGTCAATACATGCCTAAGATGTCATTTTTCATGAGTAACACTGTGTGAACAAAGAACAGCTCTCAAGCATACTAAACATCAATGACCCGCTGCCTACTGGAATAACAAAGTTTCTTTATGGACCACATTTTGATTACTTGGCAGAAGCAATCTCTAGTTTATAGTGGGCTGTAATGATATCAAGCATAATATCTCACATCACCTCATAACTTTGGCATTCTGCTGTTTTTAGGGCAGTGCTTAACAAATCAAAGAAGTTCGCCAAGATATGGCACCGTTTTTTATAATACCTGCCACTCTGCTTGTGTCATGTTAATGGAAACTGACAATCATAGCACCCACAATGGTTCAATTTTCACTTTCACAAAAAGAAAACCAGACTGTCTGTGGGTTTGGTGTTCAGCAGGGGGCAAAACCTTGTCAGTGGTCTCGCTGCGAGACTCAAAAGCATTCTAATGCCCGTGCTTACATCACCGGGTTTTGAGAGAACTGTCAGAAGGCAGCAGTGTTATTCTTGGCAGGTCCTGGCAAAAATTACTATTGGGACAGCAAATGCATTAAATCAATAGAAACTGCTGTCAGGTAGAACCACTGTACTCAATAACAACCAGAATCATTTCTATAAGTATCGCATATGAGTGCAGCTTATGGAAACTATATGGACATGAGTTCAAAATCCCTTTCTTATCTGCAGGAATTTACACTAGATTATCACACAACAGCTGTAGGGACCTAGAATAAGTTTATTCATTGAGAATACAGAAAATTGCGACACTCTCATTTCGTTATTTTCAACAGAACAACCGAAGGAAATGGAAAATCTAGCTGAAGAAATTAATAAATTACACCACAAAATTCAATTCATTTCACTGTAGGAATGAAACATTAACAAAACTTTTTATATAAAATTCTGAAATTTCCAGGAAGCCAACAATTACCAGGGTTACCATCCATATCAATATAAAAATGTGTTCTTCAGAAGAATGTTTAATCACATGCGTAATGATCCAATGGATACAAGTGAAACACAAATTGTAAAATCAGCTGCCTCCAGTTATGAATACATTCCCGCTGTAATACATAAATTAAACCAACCACCCACAAACAGGAAGACCATCTTTGTAATAAGCTGACCTTCCTCAAGGAAGATTTCATGCCAACCTCTTCAAGTTGTATGACATAAAAATAAGCTTCTTCACAAGCAACACAATACTGAAAGCACTAAGCAAGAATATCACAAGTCAGGTATGTCCAAACTTCTGCAATAAACACACTGGTAGAAGCACAGGGATGCACTCTGTCTTAACATCCAAAACAAATCTGACTTTGCAGAATGAGTTACTGGGCAAGAATTGTGGCAATCAGTGTAGAAAAGAACCAGGCAAGAAATCTGACTTTCTTGAAGGAACTGAAATATCTTTCAACACAGATACAGCACCAGTCTACTTGCTCAATGACAAATCTTGCCTTCACAACTATGAAGGCTTTATATTTCAAAAATAATTAAATTAAAAAAAAACCTGCCCCCCTATCTCTCTTTACATCTTACCTACATTAATATCACTATAAATAATCTTGCATGATATATCTAAGCCTTCTACTCTTGTTTTTAAAAGTAAACTTCATCTACATAGCAAGAGCTGCAAATATTGGAACTTAACTCTATTTTTGGGCATTCATGTTCAGTTTTGATAAAAGTATTTACCCACACACTTTTATTGTCTCTGAGCAAAGTATGTTATATCTTCATAACACACATCAGTTGTACAGTGCTGGCTAAGTTTAGTAATCAATTATGCCTCATGGGCATGACTATTGTCTGAAGTAGTGATGGAAGGAATTGACACTGTGAATGCTGCATAGAGGGCTATGTGAGTATCTTTTCTGAGCAGCACATTGCAAATCATACCAGATAAGTTCAATGTTCAAGTCTGGGGAGTTTAGTGGCCAGTGGAAGTGTTTAAATTTAGAAGAGTGTTCCAGGAACCACTTTGTAGCAATTCTGGACCTGCCAACTGTATCATTGTCCTGCTGGAATTGACCGAGTCCATCAGAATTCCCAATGGACAGGATGCTTATGTATGTGTCACCTTTCAGGGTCATACCTAGCCATATACTCCAACTGCATGCCTCCTACATCATTACAGAGCCTCCACCAGCTACAACTGTCCCCTACTGACATGCAGTGTCCATAGATTCAAGAGGTTGTCTCCATGCCTGTACATGTCCAACTGCACGACACAGTTTGAAATGAGACTTGTCCGACCAGGCAATGCGTTTCCACTCATCAACAGTCAAATATCGGTGTTGATGGACCCAGGTGAGGCATAAAGCTTTGTGTCGTTCAGTCATCAAGGGTACACAAGTGGACCTTCCGCTACAAAAGTTCATATCGGTGATGGTTCACACTCTGACACTTGTCCATGGCCCAGCATTGAAATATGCAGAAGGGTTGCACTTCTGTCACTTTGAATGATTCTCTTCAGTTGTTGGTCCTGTTTTTGCAGGATCTTTCTTCGGCTGCAACAATGTCGGAGATCTTATGTTTTACTAGATTCCGGATATTCACTGAATGCTCGTGAAAATAACCACTTCATTCTTACGTTGGGGATGCTTTGTCCCATTGCTCATATGCCAACTATAACACCACATTCAAATTCACATAAATCTTGATAAGCTGCCATTGTAGCAGCACTAAGCAATCTAGCATCTGTGCCAGAAAAATGTTGTCTTATATAGGCATTGCCGACTGCAGTGCCATAATCTGTATGTTTGCAAATCCCTGTATTTGAATACACATGCCTAAGCCAGTTTTGTTGGCAATTCAGAGTATATACATATCCAGTGAGAAGATAATGATATGTTACCAATCCACATACTGTGATGGAAGAGGTACATGGCAGGGAATGTGTTCTGTTGTTTGGTGGTTGATGGTATTCTGGGACCATTTTATCCTCAGAAAAAAAAAAAAAAACCTCTTACCTTGATATGCTCAGGCTGTTACTATGACTGGCTGACTCCCGAGACACAGTCTTTTTCCAGCAATATGGTGCACTGTGGCAGATGTTGCGGACCAGGTGTTACGAGGTATGCTGAAATGGCAGGGGTGGTCCTATTCCCTGGTGTTCTAGGCCAACAGGCATTAGAAACGTGGGCTTGTTTCTGTGAGCACATACCAAGGACAGAGTCTAACAAGCAGCTGTCAACCACATCAAAAATTTAATGAACAAAATCATTTCTGTCCTTGCCACAGGTGATGCAGATATAATGTGCTCAATGTGGATCGATCCTGATAACAGACTGGAAATTGTGCCCACCACCACTGGTGCACACATGTTGAAATTGATTAAACTGCATAAAACTTTGTGACAATACCTTAGGTCTAATTTGTTTGCATGCTGTTACACAACATAAGTGTTCTGTAACCGTTGAGACACTCTGTTTATCCTCTGCCCATTGCAGGTTAAAAACCTTATTGTGCTGTCAGAGCCCTTGATATGTTCTCAGAAAGAGGCTAAACCACCACACATTTCAAGTCACCTGCTGTCCAGTTTATGCGGTGTTTGCTCCACTGACAACATATACATTTTTATGCCTCAATAGTCTTCTGCAAGGGTCCCACTGCATGCAACTTGCCATCACAATATTTGGTTGAAAAATAGTAGACATGGGTCTGCAGTGATTCCTGTTGTGTTTGAGACTGACTGTCAATGGCAACTTACAATGTTCATCTCGATGACTAACTACGAGTTAGGATCTTAATGTGGCCACATTGTGTGGTACAACATTCCTTGTAGACAAGCATTTGGGAGAGAATAATCCCATACGAGGAGGGTTGAGGAAAGAGCATGTAAAAGGCACATTATAAAATATGTGATGAAGGGAGGCAAATAACGTTGAGTAGCATCTATCGACCCACTTCACTGAGTGGTCAGCATATCTGACTGCCATGCAGTTCATTTCCAGTCATGTCACACCTTCTCTCTGCTCAGGGAGTGGGTGATATGTTGTCCTTATTATTGATTCATCATCGCCAGCATGAAAGTCACCCACCGTGGTGTCAACAGAAAAGACCTGCAACTTGTCAGCGAAACTTACCCAGCAAGTGACTCCCAGGTATCAATGTCCATATGACCACTTCATTCCACCTAGAGCATTAGAAAGGGAAACGTACCAAAGAGGAACAGTGACCAAATATGCTAAATGTGTTGGGCTATAAACAAACAAGGATACTATTTCAAAATTTAAAAGCTTTTGTCTACCTTGGTCACCAAAGTCTGAACATTATGGCCTTTCCTCAGAAACATACAGTGATCAGAAGTCCAAAGTAGCAACCGAAAAGATATCTTATCAGTGTACTATCAGATATGAGGCTCCTCTGAAATTGTCTATGGAGGTTTTTTACTTTCTCCTACATAAAGGGTGAGATGAACTCCACTGATAAAATTCAGGTGGTTGTTCAAAGATGTTTTATGACTATTTTGGTGCAATGGACATTGGTCTCCTGTGGCTCACTGCAAAGTAATAATGTAATTATGATTTATTTAGTTTGTTACCTTCATTTCTTCTGAAAATACACTGTCCAGCAGACACGTTAATGTGACTACCCGTCAAGACCTCGAATAACCTCTTTTTGCAGTGCACACCGTTGCGAGACATGCAGGAGGAGATTCATGTTAATGATCATATGGCATTAATGACTGGCAGACCCCATCCAGGCTCGATCAGTTGCCTACTGCAATTCTTTTCATTTTATGCTGCTTTTGAGACATGCCTGTTGATGACAAGAACAACACAATGCCCACTTTCCAAGGACACAAAAATCCCGTATCAAACTGGGCTCCCCCACGTGGCTGTGAGGTTCTGTATTAACAGGGGTGTGGAGCCATTACGATTTCATTGCCAAGTCCAGGTGTTCTAGGTTTCTCATGTGAGGATCCACGGACAATACACCCTGGCAGGGGGGTTCCCACAGATTCTCAGTTGGTTTATATCCGAGTCTTTGGTGGTTAGAGGCATGTGATAAACTCGTCCTGTTGCTGTTTGAACCACACATGAGCTGCGAGCTGTGTTGCATTGTACTGCTGGTAAATGTCACTATGCTGAATAAAAACAAACGGTGTGTACGGGTGGACACGGCCCTCGAGGACAGACGGATACATCTGTTGATCCTTTGTGCCTCCCAGAATATCATCACCACCCAGGGAATGCCACAGACTCCCTCCCCTGTCGTGCCCCATTCTGACAGTTGTTGCAGTGTGTTTTGCTTTCAGACATTTAACAATGTGCATTCCAATAGCCATCTGTCATTTGAAATGCCTCTCAGTTCATTTGGGTGGTCAGTTGTTTAACAGATGCACGCCTCTGCAGCTGACATTCACCCCTGTCATCTGTGGCCCACGACTACACCACAGTATCCTCGGCACCAATTCTGAATAGCGCAATTTTGCTGAGCACAGTATACTTTAACCACACTGACATGCAAACAGTTTACAGACTTAGTCATTCCCAAATGCTTCCACCCTTTCCCCAAAAGCCAATGACAGTGCACATTTTGTCTCCTCCTTACAGTGACAACTGCACTGTTTTCTGTGGCTCCCAACATGCTTTGTATACCCTTCACTGCTAGTGGTGTTGTCTGTGAGTGGTTACTGCATGTTGATTTTGATTGCAGGCAGTGGTCACATTAATATTATGGACCACACCATGTATCTACACAATAAAGAAAAAAACCCAGTGTAGCATATCAACTGTATTTTGTCAAAAAATATGCAAGTTTTTTCCACAGAAACGGAAAATTTCTAAATTCGTTCCCCTGTTGAAAAAGAGTGATAATCTTGAAACAGAAAACTGCAGACCTGTCTCACTTCTCCCAACTTTCTCTAAGGTTTTGGCGATACTAATCAAATATAGAGTGACACATTATCTTAATTATGGAATCTGATAAACAGTAATCAGCATGGATTTCTAGCTGGGAGTAGTAGCGAAACAGCTGTACTGGAAAAAACCCAAAGGAAATAATTAGTAAATTGGGAGAGGGAAAAAGTGTTGTCAGGATAAATCTAGAGCTGTCAAAAGCCTTTGACACTGTTGACCACAGCATACTTTTGGAAAAGCTTGAAGCTATAGGTATCAGAGGACCGGAACAAAAAGTGGCTTGAGTAGTATCTGGAAAAGAGGATGACGGTGGTTGGAATTACAGCACCAAAAGAAGTCTATTAGGCCCCTTGCTGTTCCCCATTTACATTAATTATATTCATGTGCCAGAGAGAAAAGCTAGAATCAAGTTGTTTTGCTGAAGATACTAGTTTAATTGTTTGTTTTATGAAGCAGTCATTGCACACTATTGTGGACCATATACACAAGATACACAAAAATGGCTCTGTGCCAACAAGCTAACACTGAATGCAAAAAAAAAAAAAAACTAATTATGTGCAATATGTAAGAATAAGTGAACATGACGACCTACATCTCACTATGGAAGGAAACAACTTGAAAGAGTTCAGTGAGCAAAATTCTTGGGTATGCACATTGATGAGAAGATAAACTGGAAGGACCATGTGGTGAGCTTAGCACTAAAACCCAATTCAGCATGTTTTGTACTTGGAATAATTTCAAGAGTTTGTAGTAATGACTGTACCAGATTAGTATATTTTGGCTATTTCCAGTCAATTGAGGCCTATGGGATAGTATCCTTGAGGAAAAGCAAATTGTTGTTTAAATGAGATTTTCAAATTACAAAAACACCCTATTCAGATAATGACCCAGAGCCCACATCAAACACGTTGTAGGCCCCTTTTTAAAGCATTGGAAATTTTGGCAATTCCATCATTATACATTCTGAAATGTCTGTCGGTGATCAAACAAAATCGCGACAAAATGAAAAACCAATACAGGTTACCATACACGGCAATGTAAAAATCTCCACTTACAGGCTGTAATAAGGACCCAAAGTCAGAAACATGTATGTAATCAAGGAATCAAAATTTTTAATGCACTACCAAAACATATCAAAGAGCTGGAAAATTAGGATAAATTTAAAAGTGTTATAAAGAACCACATGCTTGACAAATGTTATTACAGCATAAGTGAATAGCTGTGCACAAATGTATAAGGATTTAATTTCATGTGATGAACAAAATTTCATCAGTGAATGTGTCTGGCAAGCCCGTAAGAAGATCAATAACCACATGCTTAAAAAATGTCACTAAAGTATAAGTGAATAGCTCTGCTCAACTGAAGAAAAATATATGATGTGGCAAATGAAATCACAACTTCAAGGAATAGGTCTGTCCAGCACATAATTTCTTGTGTCATAAAAACAGTTATTTGTTGTATATTGTAATAAAAATGAGATAAATTAATATGAATACAGCACAAATTTGATCATTGGGATGTTGTGGTCTTAAGTCCTGATACTGGTTTGATGCAGCTCTCCATGCTACTCTATCCTGTGCAAGCTGCTTCCTCTCCCAGTACCTACTGCAACCTACATCCTTCTGAATCTGTTTACTGTATTCCTCTCTTGGTCTTTCTCTACGTTTTTACCTTCCCTGCTGCCCTCCAATACTAAATTGGTGATGTCTGAGAACATGTCCTACCAACCGATCCCTTCTTCTACTCAAGTTGTGCCACAAACTCGCCTTCTCCCGAATCGTATCCAATACCTCCTCATTAGTTATATGATCTACCCATCTAATCTTCAGCATTCTTCTGTAGCACCACATTTCGAAAGCTTCTATTCTCTTATTGTCCATGTTTCACTTCCATACCAGGCTACACTCCATACAAATACTTTCAGAAACGACTTCCTGACACATAAATCTATACTCGATGTGAACAAATTTCTCTTCTTCAGAAACGCTTTCCTTGCCAGTCTACATTTTATATCCTCTCTACTTCTCATCAGTTATTTTGCTCCCCAAATAGCAAAACTCATTTACTACTTTAAGTGTCTCATTTCCTAATATAATTCCCTCAGTATCACCTGACTTAATTCGACTACATTCCATTATCCTTGTTTTGCTTTTGTTGATGTTCACCTTATATCCTCCTTTCAAGACACTATTCATTCCGTTCAACTGCTCTTCCAGGTCCTTTGCTGTCTCTGACAGAATTACCACGTCACTGGTGAACCTCAAAGTTTTTATTTCTTCTCCGTGGATTTTAATACCTACTCCGAACTTTTCTTTTACTGCTTGCACAATATACAGACTGAATAACATCGGGGAGAGGCTACAATCCTGTCTCATTCCCTTCCCAACCACTGCTTCCCTTTCATGTCCCTTGACTCTTATAACTGCCATCTTGTTTCTGTACAAACTGTAAATAGCCTTTTGCTCACTGTATTTTACCCCTGCCACCTTTACAATTTGAAAGAGAGTATTCCAGTCAACATTGTCAAAAGATTTCTCTAAGTCTACAAATGTTAGAAACGTAGGTTTGCCTTTCCTTAATCTAGCTTCTTAGATAAGTCGTAGGGTCAGTATTGCCTCATGTGTTCCAATATTTCTACGGGATCCAAACTGATCTTCCCCGAGGTTGGCTTCTAGTTTTTCCATTCATCTGTAAAGAATTTGCGTTAGTACTTTGCAGCTGTGACTTATTAAACTTATAGTTTGGTAATTTTCTCATCTGTCAACGCTTGCTCTCTTTGGGATTGGAATTATTATACTCTTCTTGAGGTCTGAGGGTATTTCGCCTGTCTCATACACCTTGCTCACCAGATGGTAGAGTTTTGTCAGGACTGGCTCTCCCAAGGCTGTCAGTAGTTCTAATGGAAGGTTTTCGACTCAGGTCTTTCACTGCTCTGTCAAACTCTTCATGCAGTATCATATCTCCCATTTCATCTTCATCTACATCCTCTTCCATTTCCACAATATTGTCCTCAAGTACATCACCCTTGTATAGACCCTCTATATACTCCTTCCAACTTTCAGCTTTCCCTTCTTTGCTTAGAACTGAGTTTCCATCTGAGCTCTTGATATTCATACAAGTGGTTCTCTTTAATTTTCCTGTAGGCAGTATCTATATTACCCCTGGTGAGACAAGCCTCTACATCCTTACATTTGTCCTCTACCCATCTCTGCTTAGCCATTTTGCACATCCTGTCGATCTCATTTTTGAGACATTTGTATACCTTTTTGCCTTCTTCATTTACTGCATTTTTATATTTTCTCCTTTCATCAGTTAGGTTCAATAACTCTTCTGTTACCCAAGGATTTCTAGCAGCCCTCATCTTTTTTCCTACTTTATCCTCTGCTGCCTTCACTACTTCGTTTCACAAAGCTACCCATTCTTCTTCTACTGTATTACTTTCCCCCATTCCTGTCATTTGTTCCCTTACGGTCTCCTTGAAGCTCTGTACAACCACTGGTTCTTTCAGTTTATCCAGGTCCCACCTTTTTGCAGTTTCTTCAGTTTTAATCTACAGGTCATAACCAATAGATTGTGGCCAGAGTCCACATTTGCCCCTGGAAATGTCTTACAATTTAAAACCTGTTTCCTAAATCTCTGTCTTACCATTATATAATGTGAAATTTTGCAGTATCTCCAGGTCTCTTCCACATATACAACCTTCTTTCATGATTCTTGAACCCAGTGTTAATCATAGCTAAGTTATGATCCGTGCAAAATTCTACCAGATGGCTTCCTCTTTCATTTCTTCCCCCCCCCCCCCCCCCCCCCCCCCAATCCATATTCACCTACCACGTTTCCTTATTTCCCTTTTCCTGCTACCGAATTGCAGTCACCAATGACTATTAAATTTTCGTCTCCTTTCACTATCTGAATAATTTCTTTTACTTCATCATACATTTCTTCGTCATCTGCAGAGCTAGTTGGCATATAAAGTTCTACTACTGTGGTAGGCGTGGGCTTCGTGTCTATCTTGGCCACAATAATGCGTTTACTATGCTGTTTGTAGTAGCTTACCCACACTCCTATTTTTTTTATTCATTATTTAACCTACTCCTGGTTACCCCTCATTGATTTTGTGTTTATAACCCTGTAGTCACCTGACCAAAAGTCTTGTTCCTCCTGCCACCGAACTTCACCAATTCCCGCTATATCTTACTTTAACTTATCCATTTCCCTTTTTAAATTTTCTAACCTACCTGCCCGATTAAGGGATCTGAAATTCCACGCTCCGTTCCGTAGAACGTCAGTTTTCTTTCTCCTGATAACGACATCCTACTGAGTAGAGCTCGCCCAGAGATCCGAATGGGGGATTATTTTACCCCCGAAATGTTTTACCGAAGAGGACGCCATCATCATTTAACCATACAGTAAATGTGCATGCCCTCGGTAAAAATTTCTGCCATAGTTTCCCCTCGCTTTCAGCCATTCGCAGTACCAGCACAGCAGGGCCGTTTCGGTTCGTGTTACAAGGGCAGATCAGTCAATCATCCATAATGTTGCCCTGCAACTACTAAAAAGGCTGCTGCCCCTCTTTAGGAATCACACCTTTGTCTGGCCTCTCAACAGATACTCCTCCGTTTTGGTTGCCCTATGGTACGTCTATCTGTATCACTGAGGCAAGCAAGCCTCCCCACCAACGGCAAGGTCCATGGTTCATTGGGATGATGATAAATAAAAGTGGCGAGTGGATGAGTGTGTTATGCATTGCAAGGCAAAACACAGCCAACTGGGCACGGTATAGCAAGAGCCAACGCTGCAGCACACTACTGGAACAGAAACCTTTCATCATTTTCCACTATGGAAGTGTTTAGAGAACGTGAGCTTAAGTCCTAAACGAACATAGTGTGGATGTGTAAGCCCTCAGCCTTCGTGCACTAAATTCTTCTCATCTCAGTACCACAGCCTTCGCCATCGGCGTAACCGTGGAATGCAGTAAGGGGTTGGCTGTTCGACCACAAGAAGCAGCAGCCTGCCCTGAGTTACAAGGGGCTAGCGGAAATTCGCGGGGATTGTCAGCTGCACTGTTTTGCTGCTTTACCTACAACTCAGACTATTGTGGTCGTGACATTTCTTGTACCTATTAAGTGTTGCAACAATGTATTTGTATGATTTCAGCTGTTACAACTGCGACTCTTTGGCATCACGGTAATAGGGTACGGCATTTTTTCGCCTGTTTAACTGCACAGTTTTATTTTTCGCTATCGATTTGCTGTAGTACCTTAGAACATATTCTGAGGTCAAACAGAACGACCTCAACGCGAGCCAGCATGAATTTCGAGAATATAGATCATGCAAAACCCAATTCACTTAAAAAGCACAGTTGTCCTGGTGAGTGAAATGCGTTTCGGAAATCAGTAAACACCGTTTTCCCCTGTCTGCCTTGATCTCTGGTTTTCAGACTGTCGTTCGAGTCGGGTTGCACGTAGTCGATGTTTTCGGAATCCATGCTGCTTAGCAGGGGGGAGCTCATTGAGTCTGAGGTAACTCGTTACGCCTGAGTTCAGAATTATAAATTTTCTGCTTGACCAAGATTTCGTGCCACCGTGAAGACCAGCCTAGACTTCAGGGTGGCTCTAATGCCACTCTTGATTCCTTGTGGATAGCTTGGAAGTTAATGCTGATAATCTCTGAGAACTGTACACAGTCGTATGCGTGAATACAAGGTGCGCTGATAAAAAGTAAAACATTTATTAACTGTCGGCTGCTACTTGGTAATCAGCACGTGATTACCGACGCAAAAGGTAATACAGAGTTTGACAGTAGGCGTAAAAAAAATATCTCGTGACCAAAGACGTAAGCGTAGTTATGGCGATTCGCTTCTTAAAAGTTTACACAAGTACAGATGGAAATTGTGCTGGAATATGTGATACAAATAAAGCAATATACTGATGTGAGTTGGGCGTTTTACTGCTCTGTAACTGGCAACAGGATCGCGTTTACGTGTATGTTATCTGGGCATCACAACCAATTAAAGTAAATCCTCCTCCTCCCCCCCCCCCCCCCCCATAAGCATAAAAAAGCAAATGTCGGGCTTGGTAGTCTAGCGATAATGAGCGTGCAGGAACAGTAGAAGTCGCGAGTTCGAATCTCGGTGCCTTTCTTTTTTGTATTTTTAAGTGCAGTGTGCCATGTTTTTGGCTAAATATACCACTTAATCTTTTACCCTTGTTTTCGTCTGTCTGTTGCAGATCCTTTGCTTCGGGAACGGGGAGATGTATCAAGTTGAAATTTTTTTCACATACAGAGGTCGTGTTCCCTTCACGGTGTAAAATATACAGACCTAGAGGGCACTTTCTGTTGACCTACACTAATGAAAATTAGCAAGGAGCAAGGTTTTACAGTACACGTAAAGGAAAAATCCGAAAACTGGCAATTTGTTATTATATCACACGGAAATTGTTATCCAACATCGAACTTCAAATTACAACATCAGTAGTTCTGCGTTCATGTTGACTGGGTCCCAATACTAAACGTCAAATATCGCGCAAGAAATGGCAGTATTGTGTTTCGGAATGTAGCCGTCATCAGATATCCATATGCGATTACTGCATGTGCATATGTCGTTCAAAGTTGCATGTGAAGCAAAATTTCGCAGAATAGACGCAGTTAGCCTCAATGCAAAACTTCTAATTACTCTAATAACAGTAATACTTAAATATCTTCAACATTTCGCGGTCCTGTCACCAACTGTATAAACATTAATTTTAATAATGAACAGTCTCAGTTGCACCGTTTATCTAGAATTTACCTGTGTTTCAGTCGGGATAACCCAACCTTCTTCACAATAACATATCTACTGTCTGTCCATAGTGGACATCGCCAAGTTAATACTACTAATTCATAAACTATCGCCAGACTGTAAAACTTATCTCGCACTGCCTCGGCCCCACTTCGCGACCGCGATACGGCAGCCACGAGTGCTGTACTGGATCTCCACTATGAACACACAGTAAACACTGTTATTCTGAAGAAGGTTGAGTTATCCCTACTGAAACCTGGGTAAAGTCTAGGTAAGCGGTGCAACAGAGGCTGTTCATTATTAAAATAATAATACTGGTCGCCTGCTTCCTGCATGACTTTGTCACATTTATACTATTAAAATGAAAACATTCTCGAAAATCTTTTAATCCGTGGGATCGGTATCTTGCCAGGATCAATGTCGATAACGGGTGAAAATAGTCGAGATTCTCTACTCCCGGAACGTATGAACTGTCTACATACATAATTAAGTTTGTATAACATCCTCACCGAGCGAGTCCATTTTTTCGTTTTTTTTTTTTTTGTATATTATGCAATGTACCTTTTTTCTCTTTTGAAAATGTGTCTTAATGACGTGTAAGATTTGGCAGTTCATGGATGACTGACATGCAATGATTCAAACCCATTACATTCTTATGCCTTGTCTTAAATAACAATGCTGCAATGAGACTGAAAATTGAAACCTATTACAGGGTTGCCACAACTTTCCCCCAAGTGAAAGACCTAAATTGTAAAAAAAAAAAAGTAATGACCTCTGTGTTTCTGAACGTGTGAACAAAAATCTTAAGTACTAACATCAAAATGTTGTGTAATGAACTGCTTGTAGATGGAGAAAGGAAGCCCAATGGTAGATATGTTTAATTAAGATCACTGATTTTATTTTCATAAAGCGAAACCTATTTGGTGACGAAAATATGCATTTTCTTGGAGTTGCGAGACACATTCCTGAAAGAAGTGATGGTATTTAAAATAATCTCAGAAAAAAAGTAGGCCTCTCGAAATAAATGTACAAGGTGGGGAAGAGGTGTGTCAACCAACACTGTAGGTGACTGCTAATAAAATTATGCTTCTATGTTCGTAATTGTCGGTTATTACTCACTGAGTTATGTCTATTATCTACAGGTATTGTGTGATTCTTTTTCTTTCAATAAATACATGACTTCATAGTGTACAAACTGCCTGCGATTGCCACAAATTTTTTTTCTTATCGTCCATTCTTTCAAATATATAAACTACTTTCGAAGTGCCAAAATATACTATAATAAATAAATTTTGTATCAAACGCCGCACTGTACAATGTACTTGCTGTGAGACAGTCACGATTCCCGAAATACATCGCCTGGGGCCGAGGAGGGGCACCACAGTCCTAGGTCCATGGTAGTACCCGCACATTAGTGGCAAACTATGGGCTTTGGATCGGCAGGCCCGATCCGTTAGAGAGACCCACAGAAATGGCCTGCAATTTTGGCCCGCCACGAAAGTCCATTCATGTGGCCAGCCATTCACATGTCACAGTCACCACGTCGATGAAATGAGACCGCGGCGATAACACACGCAACGGGTAACTCGAGCAAATACTCTGAGAGTAGTCAGCAACTCACCGTAAGGATGATCGCTCAGGCACATAGAAAAGACCATCAAACTCTATAACTAAATTTTTGGCTATAGCCTTTGTCAGAAAACGAAAGTAGTTGTGACTTTTTTTTACCGCCAGTTCATTCGTCCAGTTGCGGAAGCTGTCAGGCGCTGACGCCACGCTGCAACACACTACTGCCAGGCGGGCTGCATCGGGCACAGCCCCTGTAAATTAGCAACTGCACAGTCCAGCGAGCTAAGAAAGTTGCAACTCGGTCTGCAGAGGTCCTTGGTGCACACGAGACACTAGAACAGGTGGTGCACACAACCGCGACAGTATCAGTGCTGCTGCGGACCTTTCGCTGCATCCACCGTGACTCGTGCGGCCACTGGAGTGTAAGTGTGCCTCCCGGGCAGTCCCGTCGTAGCCGACAATTGGAGCCCAGCATCGACTCCGACTGCACGCCGCCTTCGCTTCCTGTCCACAGTGTTAACTATACAGACGGCGCTTCTACGAAATCGGCAAAA
Source organism: Schistocerca gregaria (assembly GCF_023897955.1). Lineage (NCBI taxonomy): Eukaryota > Metazoa > Arthropoda > Insecta > Orthoptera > Acrididae > Schistocerca > Schistocerca gregaria. Next base: position 177,747 of record NW_026061881.1, read on the forward strand.
AATTATATACACCATTTAAAGAATATTATGTTTTTGAAGAAAACTACACTGTCAAAAATTCCCTTTAACTAACAGCTAAAATTAAAAACTTTTCCATTTCTGATGATGGTAATTCCGTATCCTTTAACGTAGTTAATTTACTTGTTAACATTCACATTTATGAGACTATTAAAATTACTGATGAGAATCTTCTCCAACACAAAAACCTAATGTACAAGACATTAAAGATGTCATTAGGTTATTACTTCTGATACTCTCCTACAACTATTTCCATTTTAACGCTGAAATTTTTTTTACGACCTTAAGCCTTTGCCGTCCCCATTTGTATAACAAGTACGCTTGCCAACAGTTTTGTTAAACATCACAAAAGGCAGTACTTTAAGAAATTGGTGTGACCTGAGGAATTTTCCAGTCTTTAGGTACGGATCTTTCTGTGAGCGGTTGTATATAATTACTAAACATGGACCTATTGTATCAGCACACTCAGAGGAACTTGACTGGTATACAATCTGGAACGGAAACCTTGCCTTTAATAAGTGATTTAAGCTGCTTTGCTACACCGAGGATATATGCTTCTCATTTTGGCACTTTCTGTTGACTGGGCTTCGGGAATGCTTACTTCGTATTCTTTGCTGAAGGAGTTTCGGAAAACCACGTTTCTTAACTCTACTTTAGTGGCACTGTCATCAGTGACTCCACCGTTACTTTCGCGCAGTGAAGGTACTGATGGCGTCTTGACACTGGTGTACTTCATGCATGACCAGAATCTCTTTGGGTTTTTCGCCAGATTTCGAAACAGAGTTTTGTAGCGGAAATTATCAAGAGCATCTCGCTGTAGTAACCGCTATATTTAGAACTTCTGCAAAACATTGCTAGTCTTGCGGATTTAGGATTCTTTTAGTTTTGGCATGCTTTTTCGTTACTTCTGCAACAGCGATTTCACCCGTTTTGTCCATGGGGGATCAGTACCATCACTTATTAATCTATGTGGTATATATATCTCTCAATTGCAATCGATACTATTTCTCTGAAATCATTCCACATCTTTTCTACGCTTACATGATCAGATCGGAAGGAGTGGAGGCTGTTTCCTTAAAAATCGTTAAGAGCATTGTCATCTTTTTTTAAACAGATGTACTTTAAGTTTCTTTTTGATGGTTGTAGGTGTTACAGTATTCAGTGTAGCAGCAACTGCCTTGTGGTCGCCAATCCCTGTATTCGTCATGATACTACCTATTCATCCAGGAATATTTGCTGCTATGAGGTCAAGTACGCTTTCGTAACCATTTATGCTTCGAGTGGGCTCACGAACTAATTGTTCAAAATAATTTTTTTAGAAAGCATTCAGTACAATTTCGGCTGACGTTTTATGCGTACCGCCGCCTTTAAAGGTATAAATTTTCCAGCATATCGAGGATAGATCGAAATCAACACCGACTATAATTGTGGGAGTGGGGTACCGATTTGAAATGAGACTCACGTTTTCTTTGAACTGTTCAGCAACTATATCCTCTCAGTCGGGGTCGGTAAAACGATCCAGTTTAGTCCGATTGACAAGTACAGCCTCTACCCAAACTATTTCGCAGGAACTATCTACTTCAGTTTCACTACAAGGTAAACTAGTTCTGACAGCAATAAATACTCCAGCACCAACTATGTTTAATCTATCCCTTCTGAACGTTGTTAGGTCGTTTGAAAAAATTTCGGCTTAACATATTTCCGGCTTTAGCCAGGTTTCCGTACCTATAACTGTTTGAGCTTCAGTGCTTTCTATTAGGGCCTGGAGCTCTGGTTCTTTCCCAACACAGCTACGATAATTTACAACACCGATCGTTTCTATAACCACCTTACTGTGTGTTACCTGCCCCCTTTTAGACAGACGCCATTTCTATGTTTTCCTGAGACCCTCTAACCTAAAAATCCGCCCCCACTACCCGTGTAGTGGACTCCTGACCTATTAAGCGGAATCCGGAAACCCACCACACTATGGCTCAAGTCGAGGAATCTGAGGCCTACACAGTCACATAACCGCCTGAGCCTATGATTTATACCTTCCACTCGGCTCTGCACCGAAGGACCACAGTCGGTTCTGTCGATGATGGTGCAGATTATGAGCTCCGCCTTAAACTCGCTTAACCATATCCGCTAAACAAAAGGAGAGAGAATCTCCTCCAATCCAAAGCGACACAAGCCATTGGCACCGACTGGGGCCACCACCTGCAGTTGGGTGCACCCTGTACTCTTCATGGCATCCGGAAGCACTCTTTAGAAATCAGGACTGACTCCCCCACCTTGTGCACACTGCCATCCTTCCACACCTTGGCAGCCATGTTACTAAGGGGGCCCAATTACGCGCCTATTATTGGAGTTCCGAACCACCAGCAAACTCACCTTCTGTGAACACCACGAATTTGCGTTCCAAAAAGGTTCCTCTGGAGGCCCTACGATCGGCCCCTCGCAAAGTCTTTCGCTGCCTGCCATACTTTGGAATGATCTCTCACTCGACCACAGGTGAGGGATCAACCTCAGCGCTGCAGACCAACATAAATGTAGGATAATGACATCACTGCTGCTCAAAAATCTGCAGTCAGAGAAGACAACTCCAAATGCAAGGGGAAAAGACACAAGAATGCTATAAGTAAATATCAGAAACTTATCTATTATAAAGAACATTCCTAGATGTTGAAAGCGACCGAAATTGTTAATTCTACTTACGATGTTTTAAAAGAATTAACTTATATGGTAAAATAAACCAAGTCTGCTTTTCTTCATGGTTACGTGACGTTACGTATATATGTTTTTTATTTTTATTCGTCAATGCCTTCCGTTTAAGCACTCACTCAAGCTAAACAGGTCTCTGCTGCCAAGTCATTATCAATTGTCATTGATGAAGGGTGAATGCAAAGGAAAGAGTATTCACTTTCTTTTGCCTGATGGCGGATTTAGGGAGTTGGGATGCATGGCAAAAGCGCATTCTTACGCGACTTTTATTTTTACCAAAGTACTTTTATACCGTAACAGCGTTGTGTACGTTGATTATGACTCTATGATCATACTGATATACTAAAAAGGACAACCAAACCAGCATCCACTGCAACGTGGATAGTAGTACGAAAAGATTTGTTTTTACTTTTTAGACATTACTCCTGAGTAGAAAATTCGAAGCGCAAATGACCGTTACAATCGAGTCTGCACAATTCGAAGTTCGAATAATTAACTCGACTTTACTCTAGATGAAATCAGGAAAAATCGAAATAAAATTTTGATTTTTTTTTACTAACGTATTTCCAGTTTTCTTACATGTTTTTTTGCTTTAGTATTTGAAACGGAAGGTACACACAAATGTTCGAAAATACATAAATTCAGCTTCATTCATTTTTCAATGCTGAACCAACTGTCACGAATGGTTGCTTTTTGTCAATTATGTTTTTCATAAAGAACCTTATGTCTTTGGAGCTAGCGTGTCACTCCTTATTTGTATCTGAGACTTCTGTTCCCAGACTAACCGTAAATGTCTTAGCGTTCCGACAAATACCTTTTGTACCCTGCATTGAGTAAGGCAATACTATAAACTTTCGTCTCGCCCGGTCTGCTTGCTCCCGCTTTTTAATACTTATGAGCAACATTATCTTTCCGCTCGATGATCGTTTGCAGCTTGGATGGTGGAATCCCGAAACAATTCGTTACCTGCTACTTCTCGTTGCATTCCACAGCGTCGAAACTCGTTTCTGTTTTACGAATGTCGGAAACTTCCTGGAAAATATCCTAAAGTGAAAAACGTCTACTTTCTCCGTGGTCGAAGTTCCTTGTGTGACAAAATGGCGTCAGATTTGAATCACTATTAATTACGAGACTGACAGTGCGCAAACAAAGGTTAAGTCCACGTGGTTGTCACTTATTGCCTGTATTGGCATATGCGGGTCATTGTTAGGAATCATCTTTATGTAAAATTATAAACTGGTGAAGCTGTTAGCTAGGATTCTCATTTGTGTGTCATTGCGATGAACAGCTTAGGGAGCGCCGCTAGGAGTAACAGAAAATAAAAATATTCGCTGGAATATAAACGAAAATCTATATTGAGATTAAACCTACGACACATAGGAAGAGTTCGTCTCAGGACTTGTAAATATGCTCTAAATTACAGAAAACGTGAGAAAAGCCCTCCCAGAAGCCTAAATAGGGCAGCGCTGAGAGAAGGTGACAGCTCCCTCAGATTCGGAAAAAAAGGAAGAAATTGCGCAACGCGATAACGTACTCAAAGGCTATATCGTACCCCAGCCACTGAAAAGTCCAAAATTGTGAGTGTGACCACTGTAATAAAGATATTGTTAACTAAATTTCATATTAATATGAAACACATGTTACGATTTTATCCCGACGTTTTCACGAAAACTCTACGGCCCAGACCTGAACTGCACACACAGAAATTTATTTGCAACGGATTAATAATATGCTGTGGTATTTCGTGCACTGTTAAAACAACTGATGAAACAGACAGAATTATCTGGTGTAAGCTAGGCGTTGACTTGTAATTATAGACTGTCTGCGGGTCGTTTTGATATGACAGTCGCCTCGATTAGTGAAGAAGTTGCTTCGGTTTGCTCGAGGCATTTGGGAACAGGTTGAAACAAACGATTAACAACCGTCGACTGCATACAGTCGCAAAGGCTGATTTCAAATGTCTTTGGTAACTGTAAAGCTACTTCACCTGGGTAGGGGGGACAGCTACTAGTCGGAGGTAAACACTTCCCCCTCACAGCGTTCTAATGTTGCCGGCTACACTATGCCACTCAGCGTCCGATGTAAACACAGCCGACAACAGGAAGTGTGACAGGACTACCAGACCGAGTTCAGAGCAGGAAACGGCCGGGGTCCCCGGTGGTCTAGTGGTAAGGGGGTCTGGAACGTTCCAGCGCCTCGGCTGGGGCTATTCGCCCCAGCCGGGCTGGGGTTCAATCCCCGGCCGGCGCTGGAATTTTCAGATTTCCGAACACTAGCCTCCACCTCTGCCCTGGCATGTGGCGCATGCCGGGCACCCCCGTGGGGTCCGTGCTTCGGATCCCACGTGGAGCTCACTCCCACACTACAAAATATACCTCATTATGCTGCTGCAATCACTTATTTTAAATTTTAATATGCACACTTTCTTCACCAGGCCACATCTACATATATTTTCCAGGTACTTTCTACATAACACATTTCACTGTCACAAGAAACTGCTACTACATGTATCATGAACATTTGTAGGATTGCAACAATGAAATAAAATCCTCTCTTAAAAAACTAATAAGTTTTATTTTCCTTTTTGTGCTAAATGCTGCTAAGATGAATACCAAAACAGCTTTCATTTTCTTGTAGGTAATTATGAAAGTAAGTTTGGCTATAATACTGATACATATTTACTTAGCACATTCCCAGTGCTGAAACAGAATAAATTATCTCAATGTCAAAGAAATGCAAAATATTATATCAATACCATCACACAAGATATTTTCAGGTGTCTCAGTCTGCCTTTTCTTTTTATTATCAGGATTGATTATACGATAATAAATAAATTCTGTATCAGAAATCGTTTCGTAACCGTTCACACTCAGTGCCATTTATAAGTGTATATTGTCAGCAATTGTAGTTTCAAAACGAACACAGGCCTTTTTTTCAAATTATTCAAGTGTCTAAATGAGATTATGATAGGACACAGGTCACAAATGAGATTAACTCTTCGTTTGTATGATACAGGATAATTCTCCTGGTCTTATGTCAGCTGAATGCTAAATTAAACAGTTAACATTTAAAAAAACGAATTTTACTGACAGGTCTACATGTCTCATATAATATTTCTGTTGGTAGTTTCATGACAACCTCTCAGGCTCAGCTTTATATAAAAGTATCTTGCAGGTTAGAAAAGAAATTTTATTACTACCTCTACAGATTCAATTGGTCTATTGTTGTTGTACTATTGTTGCATTGCGAGAGAGAGACTGCAACTATAGCTGTTTTCTTTTGCTATTAAATTCCGTGCCATATCTCCATTCTAAATGCTAAAAGGCGTGGATAAACTTTTAGCAATACTATTTCCTTTTCACCACATCGCTGCTAGGTGTCGCTACTGGTCCCTCACACAGTCAGTTGTCTGTAGCGCAGGGCTTCGCTACCAGAGGGCTCTAGCGGAGCTGGCGACGACTCACTCTGCCGGGATTTGCTGCTCCACTCCTGAACGAGTACGCCAGCTGAGATACCCGCTAAATCCTCACACTAAACGAGAAGCGTAATAGCACCAATGCTACATAAGGCAAATCGTGATCAGCGAAACCACCACTATTATAACTGCTTGCTGAAAATACTGCTACAAACTATTTAGAGCGGAAGGGAGCACCTTACCGAAGCCGATCTAGAGGAAAATCCATTTGGAGGGAACAGAACCCATATCTATAACATCTTTAGATACAGAAACTTTTGACAATGTTGACCAGAATATGCAGTTTGAATTTAAGATGCAACCAGGAATAAAATATAGCGAGAGAAACATTACTTAGAACTCCACCAGAAATGAGACAGAGGCTGTACAAGTCGAAGGACATAAAAGTAAGGCAATACGTGAGAAGTGAGTGAGACAGCGTTCTAGTCCATTGCCTGATGTTATTCATTCTATATGCAGGGTGTTTCACACTACTCGGGACTGTACAGGCGATTTAACTGATCAAGTTTTACATAGGAATCTACTTCTGAAAACGTCATCTTGCGATGCTACAGAACGTCAAAGTTATAGGAACCGGCATCTACAAAAATAGATGGATCCCACGAAGATGTTACAAACTTTCTAAGATGATGCAGATGGATAAATGCGTACATTTGTGATTATGTCCTTGCACCGGAAAATTATAACAGAAAACCTTTCTGTTACCTCTGACAGCATGTAACGTTATCGTTGTTGCTAGGATGTAGGACAGGAAACTTGCAGAGGCGGTGGTATGGAACGAAAGAAGAAAACAATGTGCAGTACACATAGGCTGTAAGATGCATACATCATGAACCATGAGCACTTGTTCATCATCGCTTGCGTGAAAGCCATCTCCACTATTGAACAAGTGCTTACAGCTCCAGAATTATGCAGTTTAGAGTCCATGTTTACTACACTTTTTTTCTTGTTTCGGTCTATACTGCCGCCTCTGAACGTTGCCTACCCTACAATCCTAGCAACAACAGTACCAGTACACGTATTCCACTGTCAGATGCAGGATAACGATTTTCACTTACAACTTTCGACACGTTTGTTTCCGGTACAGGGGCCCTTACCTCAAATCGATACATTTGTCTGTTTCCATCATACTAGGAAGTTTGTAACACAATCACGGATCATCTTGCATATACATACATTTACCGGAGCTGGCGCCTGTGACTTTGATGCTCCACAGCGTCGGTGGGTGACGTTTGCAGGCATGAGTTTCTAAGTAAAACTGCAAGCTCTAGAAGTGTTGTGGCTCAGTGGTCTGAAGAAGATGATTCTTGCGAGGAAGGAAATATATTTGAAGATGCAAGTAGTGAAGAATTAGCCAATGAACCTGCAGATGTGAATATTGAGGCAGACGGCAGTCCTTCCGATAATATTACTTCATCAGAGTCTGAAAATGGAGCACAACCACAAAAAGGTATAGAAGACCACACATACATTAGTCGGAATGGAGCGATTTGGAAATTAGATCCTCCTGCAACTTTTCGTACGCCTGTCCATAACATCGTAAAGAAGGCACCTAGTCCAGCCCTTGGTTTGAATACCTGTAAACCTAAGGATGCCTGGGACTATTTCATCTCCAAGGAAATGATCATCTGCACAAATATTGAAGGCAGAAGAGTGGCTGCTTTACGTGGAAAAACGTTTTGCTTCCTGGAATGGTGGGTTTTCTTGGTCTTTTACTGCTTTCTGGTGATGAGAAGACTTGGGATGACCTTATTAGAGAATTATTCTAGGATGAAAAGGAAAATCCTACATAGAAGGCTACCTTGCCAGTAAATAGATTCGAGGATATAAGGAGAATGATTAGATTTGATGACAGGCGTACCCGTGAAGCTCGATCTGCAGATGACGCAGCAGTTCGCTATGTATGGGAACTATTTCTTGACAAGTGTAGAAATAGAATGAATCCCAATCATTCGCTCACAGTTGACGAACAGCTAGTCCTAATCCGTGGAAGATGCAGCTTCACCCAGTATATGCCCTCTGAACCAGCCAAGTGTGGCATAAAAATATTTTCGTTATGTGATCATATGCTTTAGAGGGAACTGTTTACACGAGAAGGAAGCCCCATGAATTTATTCAGAAAAATCTTGGATTGAATGTAGTGAAAGATCTTGCTAAAAGCATTCAATGATCATCAAAAAATATTACCGTTGACAACTTCTTTACTAGTGTGCTTCAGAAGCAAATTACAGTGGTGGGAACAATCAAACAAAATAAACCAGAAATTCCTAATGAGATGAAACCATCTGTCTCAAGAGCAATTCATTCCTCTTTGTTTGCATTTATAGGTGTCATTACAATGGTGAGTTATCTTCCCAATAAGAAGAAGTCTATAGTTCTCATTAGCACAATGCAATACGACAGAAACATTGATGAAACTCATGCAAAAAAGAAACCAGATGCAATAAACTTCTATAACTCTACGAAGGGTGGAGTAGATAAATGGACCACAATATTCGTTATTACACTTGCAAGAGACAAACGAGAAGATGTCCATTTGCATTATGGATGAATATGATGGGCATCGCAGCAATGACCACTGAAATTTTATTTTCCGCCCAACATCTGACATACCATAGTGGAAGAAGTAATAAAAGGCGTTTGTTCCTAAGAGGTTTAGCAGAGGAAATGGTAAGACCTCTAATGGAACTTCATATTCAGATCCCTAATCTTCCAAAGAAAATCGTTGATGATATGCGAAGATGTCATATTGCCAAACCAACTACATGTTTCAGGAAAAAGAAGAAGATGCAATTATTGTCCATATAAGAAACACAGGAAAAGTGCTATGACATGCATTAAGTGCAAACCCAACTTTTGTAAGGAACATAGTGGCGTTCTTTGTGCTTCTTGTTTGTCACATGTTGAAAACTAAGAAAGATGCAATTTTATGTGAACAATGAATAATAACTTTTTATAAAAATATTGCCTATACACATAATACTGTGAATAATGAGCATGTTTTAATTGAAGAAATTGGTTGTAATAAGTGTTTTAAAATGTAAACTGCAAGTTATAAGTGAATTAATAAAATAATTTGTATATGTTGTTTGTAAAGGAAAGTAACTAATAAAAATTCACTCTTAGAGTTTTATATATAAGAAATGTTAATCAGGCCCACCAGATCCTGTCACTGTATCTTAGGAATCTTGCGATATGACAAAAAATTTGACAGAACGAAATTTAACTCCAAAGAATGAATATGTGGAAAGAGGAAAATTTTAAATTAGGTCAGGGCCTTGGAGGCCCTGCATATGCATTCACGTGTGTTTTCGGCACCATGCATCCTAGCGTTAAGAGAAACAGAATGTTTGCATAAAGGCAAACCGCCGGGCTGTCCCCGAGTGAATGATACAGACGTCGAACGCATCCGCCACAGTTTCACCAGGGGTCCGCAGAAATCCGTTCGCCGTGCAGCTCGACAGCTCAGCACGCCCCCGATGTCCGTCTGGCGTCTATGCGTCGACGTTTCTGCATCAAACAATATTAAATTCAGCTACTGCGAGCTGTTCGTGAGGGTGCTAACATCGTGTGAAGTTCCGTAATTTCACTCTTGGCAAGGTGGAGCATGGCTGTTTTCTCCCACAGTTAGTGTTTAGTGACGAGGCAACACTCCATTTACATGGAGAGGTGAACTGTCATAATGTGACAATATGAGGTACGGGACAACCACATGAAGTTGTACAACATAAAATATACTCTCCTAAATTTAATATTTGTCTTATGTATTCCTATTTTTTGTCTGCATCCTAGATATTTATAGGCATCTGATTATTCCAGCGCTTCTATGCAGTCGCTGTGGTTATCCAATATGTAATCTTCTTGTTTAGTGTGTTTTCCCTTGTCTATGCTATTTTTCTTACATTTGTCTGTTCCAAAAGCCATATTTATATAATTGCTGAATACTTATGTTATCTTTAGTAATTGGTTGAGTTGTTGATTTGTTGCTGCCAGTAGTTTTAGATCATCCATGTGTGGGTATGTTCCAGTAATATTGTATCCATAATTTGCATTATTTAGCATGTTGGATAGTGGGTTCAGAGCAAGGCAGAACCAGAAAGGACTTAATGAGTCTCCTTAGTATATTCGACGCTTAATCTGTATTGGCTGTGATGTGATATTATTTGAATTTGTTTGGATATTAAGTGTCGTTTTTCATTACTATGTTTAGGAACTGTATCAATTTAGGATCTACTTTGTATATTTCCAATATTTATAGTAACCATGAGTGGGGTACACTATCAAAACCTTTTCAGTAATCAATGTATGTGTAGTGTAGCGTCCTTTGTTTAGTTTTAGCTTGATATGTTACCTCTGCATCTATTATCAGGTGCTCTTTACATACTCGTGCTCCTTTGCAACAGCCATTTTGTTCTTCATTTATAATTTTGTTCTGTGTTGTATGTATCATTATTTTCTGTGTAATGACTGAAGTTAATATTTAGTATATTGTTGGTAGGCATGTCATGGGGCAATAATTTGCTGGGTTTGCTGTGTGTGCTTGATCTTTAGGTTTCAGACAAGTTATTCCTTGTGTATGTGTATCAGGGAATGTGTATGGGTCTGCAATGTAACTGTTAAATTATTTAGTTAGATGTGAATGTGTTGACGTGAACTTCTTTAGGCAGAAATTTGCTATTTTATCTTTTCCAGTGGTTTTCCAATTGTGTGTAGAATTAATTGCTTTGGTCGCTTCATGTTGCAAAATTATCACTTCAGGCATTTGTGGTATCATCTTTTATGTCTCTGTTTTCGCTTGTATCCACCGTGCATGTCTTTTATGTTGTACCGGGTTTGACCATATGTTGTTCCAGAAGTGTTCCATGTCTGTTATGTTTGGTGGATTGTCTATTTTAATGCGTGTGTTATCTATTGTCTGGTAAAATTTCTTTTGGTATGTGTTGAATGTTTGGTTTTGTTTCCTTCTATTTTCACTTTTTTTGTATGTTCTAAGTCGTTTGGCCAATGCTTCTAATTTCTGCTTCTTTTCATCTAATTGCTCTATCGCTTCTTGTTGTGAGATTTTACCTAACCTTTTTGGTTTTTTATATGATATTTCTTTTCTTAGAAATTGTGTTAGCTGTCTGATGTCTTCTCTCAGTTTTTCTATTCCGATCTGTAGCCTGTGTTGCCATGCAGGTTTTGTGGGTTTCTTCTGTGTGTTGGTTGGTTCTGATGTCTGTCTAGTGTGTAAATTTAGTGTAGAGAGTGCTCCTATTTAAACCAGTAGTTGTAACTCTCCCATAGTTGTGTTTCCATTTATTTTGTTGTGTATGATTGTGTTGATAGTTTTTATTGGTGTTTCGACTTGTGGGTTATTTGGCGCTGTATGCAAGAATGGTCTAATGTCTGTATTTGTGTCTTTGTATTCTATATATGTCAGCTGAAATTTTTCTTTTATATCTAACATGTGTGTCACTTCGTGTTCTATTTGTACTTGTTCTGGTGGCAGTCTTAAGATTTCGTTTTCCTCTGATTGTTTAATTGATGCGTGTTGTTCTTTGTTTGTTTGCTCTGGGATGTGTGAGTCCATTACTGTATTATTTTCTTCTTCTTCTGATTGGGCATTATTTTGTTCCAGTATTTGTTGTTCTCGTTGTTTGATGTTTTCTAATTCTGATTACTACACGGATCTGATCAGCTAGTCGTTGTTCTGTTAAAAATTTTAAATCTGGGCATCTGGTAGGAAATGTTGTGTATACTTGTGATCTTTATCCAGTTGTATTGGTTGCTAGGTTTGTTGCTTGGTATTATCATTATTTCGTTGTTGTTCTGTTGGTTAAACGTGTGTGTAGCGTTGCCAGGTTACTTACTACAGTAATTTTTTTTTTTTTTTTTGCCTTTGCTAGAGCCGTCTTTTAAGTTTGCAGGAGCCACCGCTAGTTGCTTCTTTTGGACTGCGACATTACTGTTCTTTCGAAATGTGCCGTTTGTTACTCTTAAAACCAACATGGAGAGCTCCCCAGCGGTGGGGTCGACTTTTTGAAACCAAATAAGCGGTAGTGTAACTCAAGACCCCCCAGTATCAGACCCTGCATCCAGGTGGGCCTCCGTTTGCAAGTAACTGACGCAGAAGAGTTTGGAATTTTGCGTCATGCTATATAGCGTTAAGGAAGTCTTATTCCATAGTCTTGTTGCGTGTCATAATGGTTAGGACAGAAGCTTAACCATGCCTCGTCAGGTGCAGTAAAATTTTTTTTAAATCCTTATCGAAATGAGTTTGGTGCCTATTTTTACTCAATTTATTGTTTTAAATGTAATTTCTTTCGTTCTATTCCTTTGTCACATCGTTTTAATCCACGTATGAACTTTTCCATTTGTTTCATTTTTCTTTGCATCATTCTTCTTCCAATCGGAATTTTTGTGAATGTGTATTTTATTGTACCTATCTGTTTGACTATTCAATTACTTCAAAACTCCGATAAATTAATTAAAAAAACAAAAGACGAAATAATCTATTTATATTGACTGTGCATTAACGTGAAAAACGTATTTTTCATTACAAGACGTGCCTTTTTCTGCATGGTAATCGACATACAAATATTTAAAACATTACCTAAATTCTTTGTGTACTATGGAAATGTATGGTAGATGATGATATGAATGAGAGAAGGTTTTCTAAGTAAAACAAAATTCAAGCAATGTGAGAAATCGATATAATGAACACAATAACGAAAACACAGGGCCATAAAAATAGGAGAAATTAAATCGGAATTAGTACATGAAGATAATTAAAAGTTCACGAACAAATATTTCCAGTGGAAAATGGATGATAAGAAGAAAAATTAGACCAAATGAAGAAGTTCATATCACTATTGAATCATGTGACCAAGGAGCGGAAATAAAAAAAAATATATTTACATCAGTTGAATGAAAATGATTATCAATATCACTTCGATAAACACCTAGCATAGATTTCTTCCTCTGGTGAGATTCGAACCCACAACCTCATGCATGTGAAGCTAGTATCCTTTCCAATACCCTCACAACCTACCTAGGTCATTCGGCTTTCTTCACGTTATTGAGTCTCACACAAAATTCCGAATTTCTTTTCTCGTCAGTTCCTCGAAAACGTCTACCCACCAGGATGAATGGCTGCACTGTGTGATACTTGGGTGCTTAACCTACATAACCGTATAGATGGTTACAGAAAGTCGATCCTACCCCTGGAGAAATCTCCTTGTAAGACATAACGAAAGAGTGCCGCCGTTTCATTATATCTACTGATACGGTGGTCGACACACAGTTAGTAGTGTAGCCATAGTAACACAAACGGTCTGAAAACTGCACGATCTAAGCAACGAGGGACTACCTCGCACTTAGTCCAAAGGAAAATCTCCAGAATTACTAAAAGACTTGTAGCCAATGAACCGAGTCCCCTGAAGTCATTTAGTCCGTAGCGACTGCTGAGAACCTTCAGAGCAGTCATTAGGATTCGCACTCTACTACTTCGATGTTACACGTTCGGTGTCCTACTCTATGGAGCTGAGTCATGGACTGTATTAGGCATTTGAAATGCGATCGTATGGAAAAATATTAAGGATACCATCGACAGATTTAGTCAAAAGTACGGCGGTACGAAAATGTAGAAATTCTCAACAGCATCCAGAGAGCAGAACTCGATTGTTTTGGTAGCGCAATTCCGCAACAACAAATAAAACCTGTTGAAATTAATAATTCAAGGAAACATTAATGGCCGGCAGTCTGGACGAGCGTTTCTAGGCGCTTCAGTCTGGAACCGTGCGACCGCTACGGTCGCAGGTTCGAATCCTGCTCCGGAAATGGGTGTGTGTGATGTCCTTAGGTTACTTAGGTTTAAGTAGTTGTAGGTTCTAGGGGACTGATGAGCTCCGATGTTAAGTCCCATAGTGCTCAGAGCCATATGAACCATTTTTTGAAAGATTAATGGAATATGTGATCCACGACGCATAGGATTAACCTGGCTAAATAACTCAAACCAGCAGTTTGGGTTCAGCACTGAATCAATGTTCTGAAAAACCATGGACGGACAACAGATCATGCTATCGATCGGCAGTGTTACTGGAGGACGAGGTACTTAAGAGAGGAAGAATGACAATGCTTAAAAATTACATAAATGCTCACCATTAAATTTAATACTCCACTCATATAATCGAGCTAGCTGCCATTAAAATTAATCTGCAATTGGCATACAGTTAAAATCTCTTGAACCTAGTGCTCTTAACAGCACTCATGTCACCACTTATTTTAATGAATGTATTTATTTTCTCAGACATCCACCGTACGAGGACGCACTGAAAAGTAATGTCGACAGATGTTTTACGTGAAAACTCTCAAAGCTTTTTAAATAAAACAAACTTCATTAACATTCTACATTGTATTCTTCACGTCTATAAATTTATTTCTCAAGACACTCACCCTCGGAACCAGCAAAATTTCCCCAACTAGATACTATTTTGATGACACCGTCACAGTGTACTGTTTGACTATGTTAACAGAGCCACAACCTTACCTCTGCTTGCACCGCTTGAAACAACTGAAGTGCTCAAAGGTTTTCTTAGTTTTGCGATAGACGAAAATCGAGACTGTGTGTAGGATGATCGACGGCAGTGCAAGGACGTCGGCTTGCTGCAGATGCCGCAGCGATCGTGTGTAGTTTGGCACTGCCGTGCTCAAGGAGAGTGTGCTCCACATGCGGACGAAGTCTTCGAATTCGTTCTTTTAGTTTTGTGAGCTCTTTCTCACCCACCAACATAGTCACTCAGATAAGAGAGGTAACTATCCAAAATAAGGATAAACACTTGTTACAAAACGCTCCTTACGCAAAATCAGAGGGCTGCAGATATCCAAAGTAAAGATGTAGAATGTTACTGACTTCATCAAATAAAACAGACCGAGTCATTATCTTCTCAGCACGCCGTCGTGTTATAAGCACAAAAATCCAAAAAATTGTTTCAGAGCAAAGTATGCTGTATTTTTAAGTGATGATCTTTGTAATGTACATCTGTATTAAACGTTATGCTGGTGATATATGGTGACAATGCGTATTTATATTTACAATGAAGAGAGATTGACCAGTGGCCAATATACAACTAAAACCAAGTTGTCAGATGGATATTAACTACAATGGATTAGTGGAGAAATACAGGGATGAAGAAGTAGTTCGATTGTCTTGCCGCATGTATGCTGTAGAGCACATCTTCCACCGGACTGCCTTGATGATGCATGGATGGTAACAGCGTAGTAAATGCCCGGTGACGAAAAGGTCATGAATTCGTAGACTATATAGTCAGTCAATAGATGGAAAATCCTAGTACACCATCTGAAATGTGGAATTGGTGAAGACAGACAGTCGACCGAAATTATATCGAAATAAATTCATTCTTAACTTGTCTTCAGTTGCGTTAGGTAACACCTCGATAGCTAACACATCTGCGTTCAGAGAATTTATTTCGAAGTGATTTCGGTCAGCTATCTACGTCATCAATTCGATGCACAGGACCATGAATACTGTCGAAGTTTGGCATAGCAAACGATACTCAATCAGGCAAAGGTATCTGAACCTACAATTTCTGATCAATATGCTAAAGGAGAATGTAATAAAATCAATACCTGAAATTTAAAAAAATGTAATCCGTCGGTTAGCCTCTTCAGTGAAAGAGATTAAAAATAAATCCGTGTTGAAAAGGAGTTAAAAGATATTTTAAGAATACATAATGACTTGGTGGATTTAAGGAGTTTAAAATTTACGTCATTCGTACGAAAAGTTCGTAAAATAAGACAGAAGTAATGTTGTAGAACAGAAAATGTAAAAAATAATATTTTTTAAACACGGCTATGCACAGCCTTAAGCCTAGATAAAATGTGGAGGGGCGATCTTATTACAAAACAACAGGCAGAGCCTCCCCATTGTCGCGGCTTCCTTTGCAGGTCGGAGAAACCGCAGCTAAAATGTATGTGGCCAGAAACACCACGTTGACTCACGGCCGCAGAAGCCCATGACACCCTTTAAGAGGCGGCGAGGCATCTCGTACAGTAGTTATATGAGAGTGAATTTATTCCTCGCTCCTCATGAGACATCATCAAACTTATTTTCCTGCTTCTGGAGTGTCTACAGCGAGTATGAGGGAATCCCGAAACGTGACATCTTAATTTTGTACTGCTCTTCGTTCCACACCTTCAAGGACGAACTTCTTTTCTGTGGCACTCCAACACTTGTACTTCTTCGATGTCATTTTCACGGCGGATCTATGTACTGTGCTTATGCTTTATTGAGAAAACACGTAAATTTTTCAAAGTGTTTAGAGATGAAACGATTATCTTAATAACCGATAAAACAATTCCAGATATCGAGTATTACGTACTGGCTGGCACTTCATTACGAAATGTTTTTATGGGGCTGTCTGTTATGACAGTCGCTTCCGTTTATGGAATGTACCGAACACAGGAGGTTTCTTCGGTAAACAGAAGTTCTTACATGGGTCTTGACAACACGATCGAATTACAGAGGTTCAAATAGTGAGACGCGACTGTGTGGAACTGCATAGGCAGATTTCGGTCTCTGGAAATAATTGTAACTCAACTAAGGACTTTATAGCGACACGAACGTCAGCCGGGTAAATAAGTCCCACACTAAGTGGACATCCAGCGGACGCAGGTAAACACTTCCTGTTACACCACGCCACTGCTGCCTCGGTGTAAACACGGAGGACAGCAGGAAGTGCACGACCACTAGCTGGACTCCAGAGCAGGAAACAGCCGGGGTCCCCGGTGGTCTAGTGGTAAGGGGGTCTGAAACGTTCCAGCGCCTCGGCTGGGGCTATTCGCCCCAGCCGGGCCGGGGTTCAATCCCCGGCCGGCGCTGGAATTTTCAGACTTCCGAACACTAGCCTCCACCTCTGCCTTGGCATGTGGCGCAACACTAGATCGCGTGTTGGTCCGTGCTTTGGATCCCACGTGAAGCTCACTCCCACACTACAAACTAAACCTGATTATGCTGCTACAAACATTTAAAATTTTAATTCGCACACTTTCTTCACCAGACTTCATCTACATATATTTTAAGGTATTTAATATATCTCACTATCAAAAGAAACTGCTTGGTATATTTGTAGGATTACAACTATGAAATAAAACCCTTACAAAAAAAAAAAGATTTTGTTTTCCTTCGTGTACTGAATACTGCTGAGGTTAATACCCAAACATGTGCCATTTTCCTGTAGTTACCAGTGAATATTCGAAAAAAAGGTTATCATACTGATTCATATATTACATACTGTATTTCATACATTCTCAGTGCTGAAAAAGCAATAATTATTTCAACGTCATAAGAAAATACAAAATATTACATCAATAGCAAATCACAAGCCAACGCTGTGTTATTTTTAGTATCATGATTGACTATGTGATAAATAAATCCTGTATAAGAAATCGTTTCGTAATAGTTGACAATATCTTTTAAAAATACTTTTCACTAATTGCATTCTCAAAAACGAACAAAGGCCTTCTTTTTTCTCAAATTATTCTAGTATCAAAATGAGATGTTTGATGTGACACAGGTCACTAAAGAGATAAACTCTTTTTTGTATGAAAAACGTTATTTCTCGTGGTTTTATGTGAGCTGAATGCTGAATCAAACAGATAATACTTAACGTTAACAAGAGGAATTTCTTGGGGATTTCACTAACAAGCCCATATATTTGATATAATATTTCGATTAATAGTTATATGACAACCTCTCTGCCTCTACTTTATGTAAAAGTATCTTTTGGATCAGAAAAGAAATTATGTTACTACTTCTATGAGTTAAGTCTGGTTGAATGAAAGAGATTGTAAAGGCCTTAGCCGCAGATGCAGAATGTTACCTTCTCTGCAAGGCATTTGCCATCAGTAATGAGTGAAACTGTAAAATAGAAAAAATGGATGACAAACGTCTATTACTGTTGTACTATTATATCACTAACGTTGCATTGCATAAACTTACTTACAGTTCTCGTTGCTGTTCAATATTCTTTAACTCACTATACCGTGCGATTATTTTGTTAACATTTAATATAACAGTAGCCCTGTTCCGAGCCACATATCCATTTTTAATGCTTAAAACTGTGGACAAAACTATTAGTAATACTAAATTACGAAGAGGGAATGATGAATGTAACATGCTGCATACATTAATGTCGCTCGAGATGTAGTTTGCATTATATGTTACGAGAACAGAATTATTTTGTAATGTGTGAAATACACAAAAATACGGTAACAGACAAACCGAGCAGTGATGCCGTAGTCTGTTTTGTAATAATAGTGTAAAGGAAGAAATAAACAGCAACTAGACATTTAAGTCACTCAATATTCGCGGCCATTTTGCGGTTCATCACTTCGCTGCTACGTGTCGCTACTAGTACCTCACACACTTCGTTGCCTGTAGTGCAGAGCTTCGCTACCAGAGGGCTCTATCAGCATCGGCGAGGACTCACTCTGTCGGCGTTTGCTGCTTCACTGCTCAACATCTATGCTCGCTGATATGCTGCTAAATCTTCAGAATAAACGAAAAAAATAACACCAAATATGGCAAATAGTGATAATTGTGAATACTACCGAACCATCTCTTTCATACGTCCTGGCTGAAAATACTGATCCAAAATATTTACAGAGGAATGGAACACATTAGAGGAGACGAGCTATAGGAAAATCGAACACACTAGCCGCTAGAGATCGGTTGAAGGAATTCAACCCATATTTATAACATCTATAGATGTAGAAAATAACTTTTCACAGTTTTGACCGAAATATAGTTTGAATTTAAGATGCAACCAGCGATAAAATACAGTGAGCGGCATGTTATCTAGAGCTCTGCCAAAAATCAGCCAGCAGATGTAAGACTTATAAGAAAGCTGGTAGTTGATAGTTGAGGAGGGAGAGAGAGAGTGAGTTTGCATACAGAAAGTTTCACACGTCGTGCGACACACTTATCGCGTTTGTAGAGGGGACCTACCTGGGAATCGATGTCTGGAAACGTCATCCAGCGAGGCTACAGAGTATCAAAGTTACAGGCGCTGTAGTCTGTAAAATGTGTGTACACAGGGAGATCCAATGAAGATGTTAGCAATTTTCTATGATGATGGAGATGGATAAATTTGAGGTTATGTCCCTATAACGAAAAATTGGAAGAGAAGACATTCCTGTTACGTGTGACAGTATGTACCGGTAGTGTTGCAGCTAAGATGTAGGGCAGGAAACTTTCAGAGGTGGTAGTATGGACCGAATGTCCAGTACACATGGGCTGTAAAATGCATACCTTAAGAGCTGTGAGGACTTGTTCATCTTCGCTAGCATAAAACATATCTCCACTGTTGAACAAGTGCTCATAGGGCCTCAGGTATGCATTTTGTAGCCCATGTTTACCGGACATTTTTTTCTTACTTTGATCCATACTACCACCTATGAAAGTTAGCAACAACAGTACCAGTACTTGTATTCCGCCGTCAGAGGTATGATAACGATATTCCCTTGTAACTTCCGGAACATGATACATGATCAAATTGATAAATAATCACGGCATCACACTCTACTTACATACATTCGCCGGGGCTGGTGCCTGTATTTTGATGCTCTGTAGCCTCGTTAGATGACGTTTGCATGCATGAGTTACTAGGTAAAATTGCAAGCTCTAGAAATGTTGAACACCTTGTATAAAGAAAGCAACATACGAAACGAACGAGATATTTGGGAAATTAATCGAAGATAAGAAAGAAGAAATAGAAATTGTTTCCAAATCGACCTTTCATTTCGCTGCTGCTGATTTGAAATTTCGTGGCATTTATTCGCTCTGAAGAGGATCGTTCAAATGATGGTCGAAATGTCGTTATTTTAGTTGTTTCACTGTTGTATAATGACATGGCCTAGTACCCAAAATGATTTTCTTAAATTTATTTGTAGGAATTCTATCGCTTCTCAACGATATTTTCAGAATGATAGTAGTATTTTTTCCTACACCTACCAACTTTAATAGTGCTAGAAATGATGAAAATATTACCTAATACTTTTTGATATGGAGACAGAGACGGTGCTTGGTTCTAATGATAACAATATACAGGAAAATTCAGCCATGTTTCTGCGAAGTAGCATTACGCCGAAATTCTGAAATACATCCGTATATTTCGAATGTGGTACAACAGCTGTAGGTAGGAGACGAGGTACTGCAGAAGTAAAGCTGTTTAGACGGGGCGTGAGTCGTGTTTGGGTAGCTCAGATGGTAGAGCACTTGCCCATGAAAGGCAAAGGTAGCGAGTTCGAATCTTGGTCCCGCAAAGAGTTTTAATCTGCCGGGAAGTTTCATATCGGCGCACACTCCGCTCCAGAGGGAACTAATTCTGGAAACAGCTGTATAGTTACTGGAGAGATACAGGATGTTCCAAAATCACGTTAAAAACTTCTAGGGAAATGAGTAATGATATTTTGAAGAGGAGCCCATGTATGGAAAGGTATATCCGTGCTACAGCCGTATGAATACACCTTCGCTAATGTGGTATGCAACAGGGTTATAATCACTGGGGGGGGGGGGGGGGAGGGGGGTTACTTACGTCGGATCGTATGATGTCATTTGACAGCTGTCTCCTCTCTGACCTGGTTCGAGTCTCGTTCATGTTTCTGTGAGTGTTAGAGGAACATTGCTGAGTACACTTTTGCCGAATATACCGACACGAGTATTCTGTGTGGCGAAGCTCACAGTACTGGAAGAGCTGCTGGTCGCGTTTATCAAGATCGTTGTCCACAGCGTCTGACTCCTCCCCACACGCTTTTCGTTACCATTGCACAACGTCTTCGAGTAAGGGTGCCTGCACCGTGAGCAGGTGCGTCTGTGGTGCCCCGTGGAGACGCAGCGCACGCGAATTGGAAAATATATTTATATGGATATTGTGTCTGTTCTTCCGGACATGTCCGAAAGGACGCTACGAATGTAGTGTGTGGTCATACATAGGTGAGAAAGTGGGTCTCGCGGGAGGCGTGCGCGAGATAATTCCTGTAGTCTCACTATCCTCTGTGCCGTCGGTGGCTCAGATGGATAGATCGACTGCCATGTAAGCAGGAGATCCCTGGTTCAAGTTCCGGTCGGGGCACACATTTTCACCTGTCTTCGTTGATATCTATCAACGCCCGTCAGCAGCTGAAGGAAATAATATCATCCTAATTTCAAATTGGAAAAGGCCCTCCTGTAAAAACAGTGTCTCTGAAGACCGATTTTTTTGATTCTTTGGTTATTAAAGAGTGAAACTGTAGAACAATAGATGTACTCGGCCACATCTACACTGAAATGCCAAAGAAACTATTATAATAATGCGTATTCAAACACAGAGATATGTAAACAGGCTTAATATGGTGCTGCCGCCGGCAACGCCTATGTAAGACATGTGTCTACCGTAGTTGTTAGATCGGTTACTGCTGCTACAATGGCAGGTTATCAAGATTTAAATGACTTTGAACGTGGTTTTATACTTGGCGCAAGACCGATGGGACACAGCATCTACGAGGTAGCGATGAAGTGGGGATTTTCCTGAACGACCATTTCACGAGGGCACCCTGAATATCAGCAATCCAGTAAAACAATAAATCTCCAACATCTCTGCGGCCAGAAAAAAAATCCTGCAAGAATGGAATCTGAAGAGAATCGTTCCGAGTGGCGAAAGTGCAACCCTTCCGAAAATAACTGAAAATTTCAATGCTTGACCATCAACAAGTATCAGCATGCGAACCATTCATGGAAACATCATCTACATGGGCTTTCAGAGCCGAAGGCCCACTCGTGTACCCTTGCTCGCTGCACAGCACAAAGCTTTACGCCTCATTTGGGCCCATCGGTACGAACATTGGACTGTTGATGACTCGAAACATATTGCCTGGTTGGACGTGTCTCATTTCAAAATGTATATACAGTATGGAAGTGTATGGGTATGAATACGACATCATGACTCCATGGACCCTGCATGTCAGCTGGAAACTGTTCAAGCTGGTGGAGGCTCTGTGACGTTGTAGAGCGTGCGCATTCGGAGTTATGTGGGATCCCTGACACGTCTAGATACATTCTGTCTAATCACCTGCATCCATTCGTGTCCATTGTGGATTCCGACGGAAGTGGGTAATTCCAGCAGGACAAAGGAGCGGCCCACACAACCACAATTGCTACAGAGTGGCTGCAGGAACACTCTTCCGAGCTTAAACACTTTCGCTGGCCACCAAACTCCCCAAACATACTGTATGTCTCTAGTAAATTTTATAGCATTAACTACCATATCTGGAATGCCTTGCAAAGTGTTGATCAGAGGAGATCTCTGCTCCCTCTTACCGTTACGGATTTATGGGCAGCTCTGCAGGTTTCATGGTGTCAGTTCCCTGCTGCGCGACTTCAGCCATCAGTAGAGTCCATGCCACGGCGTGTTGAGGCACTTCTGCGTGCTCGCGGGGGCCATAAACGATATTTCTTTGATTCCACAGTGTAACAAATTACTTGTCAATGTGACAGCCTTACCAACATGTTTTCAAATGGTTCTAGTATACGGTACGTCTCGGGAGACGGGTTACAATTTAAAATATGAGTATTATGTACTCAGTCCCCTCTACAAATTCTAGCAGGTAGTGATGGGAATTTCAGAACATCCTGTACGTTTCCAGCAAACTGTATAGCCGTTGTCGTGTTACAATTGGTATCTGCGAATACATTCCATAATTTGTGACAGATCGTGAGGCGCGACTGCAGACGTCCGTAGCGTTTACCCAGGGGGCGTCTCGGCTACGGCCGCTCTGACGGCCACGAGAATAGCCGGAGGTAGAGAGCGCAGCACGGCTAGTTTGAAGGCCACTTTCAACTAGTGTTGCCAGAGGTGTCTCTTTTTAGAGATTCTACGACTCGCCCCACGTAAGCTTTATCTGCTAACATTTCGAAATACACTATCCTATCAATGAGTGTACAGACACCTATTAGTGGACATTAATATGCAGTGTGTCCAACCTTTGTCTCTATGGCGGCTTGAACTCTGCTCGGGACACTAAGTGAGGTGCCTGCCGACAATTTACGCACCACACACGGAGATCGTATCTACGTGTTTGTACATGCAAGGCAATACATTGCTCAGCAAGATAGCCATATCTCTCACCAATTTTGAACATTTGGAGCACAATGGGCAGGTTCTTTAAAGCAGGTCGCGATTTTGGCGATGTAATGAACCAACTGAACTGAATTTGGTACCATATCCATCAGGAGGGTATCCACTAACTTTATCAGTCAATGTCAAGCCTAGTAACTGCCAGAGGTGGCCCAACACATTATCGACTTATCAATTTGTGAATCTCTTTGTCTTGAATTAATCATCCAGTTTTTCTTCAACTCTAATCATTCATTTGCCCCTACACGTACAGTCATGCTCAAAACTATCCTAACGCCCGAATTGAATTTCGCCTGATTCACATGCAACCCACATAACGCAACTGTCTAGCAGGTCCCCTTATCGCTCCTTGGTACAGTCGTTTGACTATTGAAAATGGTTCCAACAAATCACCACCAGAAAACACTGTTCTGTATCGCAATAACTCAAGATGTAAAGTAATACCACGATACTACAAATATCACGGAACACCTTATCACAGATAAGACTGCCCTTAAGGCTTGTAGCTCACATTTATTACAATAAATGACATACCTGACATTTTACCACTCTCATTATTATTACGTCAGATAGGTAATGCACATTGTAAATTCGTCGAATTCATGATTTAATCTTCAAAGTAACATACCGTACTTATTATTTAACACAAAATAAGATTAAAAATTAAAGGTATTCACGAGCAGCTAATTGAGAATATTTATGAACTTCAAATGACACGACGAACCGTCTCGTTCTGCATATGGATGCAAACTCAGGTCATGCAGACTAAGCAAAGATTTCGTGCCTGACGGAAACTAACAGTCACTCGTGATTAGGCATACAGAGAGTGATATACCTCGATTTTAGACTGAGCCAGTTTGCAAATACCAACTTTAAATTACATAGCGCAAGTATTTTTCCCGGACGCGAATTCCTACCCAGCACCTATTGTCCCTGTTAACGAACGACGAGAGATGTTGAATCTTGGTTCTTAACAAGTAACTTACTTGAATTGCCGTGAGGTAAGGCTTTGTACTGGGCAGGGATTCGAACTCAGAACTTAATCGAATAGATATCGACGCACAATCAACTGTGACATTTCGGATTTTCTCGGCAGTAGCTAGATGTTTTAACTGAAATGACGAGACGAAACATACATTTTTTTCCTTCCCAAGACTCCAACCCGGCATCTATCGCTGTTATATTCTAGAGAAAACGAACGTTAAATATGGGTTTGTTGCACCAGCAGCGACATGTGAGCGTGTTGAAACTAGAAATAATATGACGAAGAGTTCAGTGCTCACTGGGAATACAGCTCCACACATCATATCGCTTTTGACTACACACAAAGATACGTCAGCTTCCGAATTTTTGTCCAGCTCGGCCTAACATCTTGAACTTACAGTGATCTCGCAAATAGTCCTGTGTCTCACTGGGTGTCAAAACGTCACATATCGTTAGTGTTGACAACGAATGAAAATACATTAAACATTAAAATAATTATCCACCAGCAGATAGGTGTTCTCATGCTAGAGCTTGATAATACATAATGAAATCTATAGTGCCGGGCCAGGATTCGAACCCATTCACGCGCAGTATGTGGAGATGTTGAGGAATCTGCAGTTCTGAACAAACAACAAATAGTAGCCGTGCTGTATTCTCACGAAGGGATCAAATTGAGCGTTAAGTACGGTCTAAGTTGCATTCCCAGTTCAGAACCGATTTTATCGACATACAGAAGCTCAGATAAAATATGGACTAAATGTCCTTTGAGCGTTATTTAAGCATCACAAGACTGCACATACATGCAATCGATTTCGAGGTGCAAAGTGTTTATCTTACTTTGGTGACAGGTGGGCATAAGAGATTTCCAAAAACATTTTATCGTACTGAAATAATCTTTTGTCGGAAAGAAACAAGGTAAGTGTTTTATTTGTATATATTTTGTAGGAAACTGTAATCGTGATGGAAGATTATACACCTTAATGTTTGACACAACTGCTAGGAGAAAACGCTGCATCCTAACCAAACCCTGCTGTTCCTCTCCATATCCCCGTAAGACACGAGCAGGGGATTCTCCACGCATACCGCTACACAGCTGTTCCTAGCACACCTGAGATTTGGCAACATCGTCACAAACATTAGGCAACACTGTGACAATGCAATCACTTCCGCCTATGGTACTGAATTGGCTCACTAAATTTACTTGATATTACCTTTCCATTTGAATGGCTCATGCTGTATAATCCTTACGTACACTAAGATACTGAGGCAGAAAATTCAATTTTTTGGCTAAAGAAATGCTATTCTTCACATAAGTGGCAACTTTTATTATCTTTCACGATGCGTTATGAGGCTGAGCGATCAATACCATGATGAGAGTGGTGCAAAGGTAGCAGTGTGTCTGTAACCCGGTGGTACCGCCCATGTCTCGTGTCAGAACGGCTCAATCAGTCGTCAGTTCCAACTGAGGTAGGGACCATCGTGTGCGAGCTTTTTTTTTTAAGGAGCTGCGAATTTCCAGAAAAAATTCTGTATCGAAATCGGAAGAAAACCTTTATACATCAAATCTTCTTGGTAGCTCGACTCAGTAAGTTGTGTTAATCGTCATAGATCATGGCGTTCTGACTTCCAAGCTGCTTCGCAATACCAGCGTCTCTGAAGAAATTCGAATCGATCATCAACGATACGAATTTCAATATTGTTCTTCACTTAAGACTCACATTCCAGGAAGTATGAAGGAAATGAGCCTCTTGATTACTCTATGCTAAACTTTCCTGCAGACATGTGCTGACAGTGTCTCTAGCAACTTACTTTTTCTCTGGGTAGCTTCAAATGTGGCAGTTTTGTCGCCTTAAATCCAATTGAATATTCTAAATATCATTTGTGAACAGCGTTCACTTCTCCATTAATTAATTTATGGACCTCAAATGAAGCAATTTGCCTTAGTAGCTATAGAGCAGGTTCTGATAGGAATTGACGCAATCTTTTTCATCCATTTACCATAGAAAATCAAAGAAAGAAACCAAACATTACATTGCATTTACTCCCTGTGCCTTGAGTAACACATGTGAATCCATGACAATAATAAATTATTTGAAGAATCTCCTGTGCAAGGAAAAGAACAGAATGGGACGCTTTAATTATAGCGCACTGGATCAGAAACAATGAAATTAATTCTGTGTCACATTGATGTACTGCATTCTAATGTAATAAAATAATCATCAAATAAAAACGGTTTTGTGCCTCCTTTGCTATCAAGAGTGAAACACAAATCGTAGACAGATTTTATGGGTCACTACTCAACAACATTAAAGCATTTTACATGGTTGAGAGTGTGGAGTGGAGCAGATGTTGTCGGCAGAAGGCAGCGCAGTGCCTCAGCCCCCGCCGGTAGGCAGCAAACGGGTCCCAGAGAACTCAGACGCATGCGGTGTTCAGAGGCAGATGCTCGGTAAAGAAATCTTTCGCTAAAACATTGTTGAACCAAACTATTATTACCAGTGTGACACAAAGCGAAATATATTGTAGATTCGCTTGAATTACACGCATAGCTTCAGCACCGAGAGGAAAGGGGCGATAAAAATTTTGTCGTTGTCTGCTTCCGGTCGCCAGACGTCATATTAGCTAGTCTCACGTTTTACCTCAAGACTACGGCCTTAGTCAAGAATAATGTACTAAGACTGAACTCAAGACTACCTCTGGGAGGTGCCGCAGTCTACAATGTTGCAGATCGAACTTACTGCCGGACACAGGATCCTGAGAGGAGCACGACTGTGTTGTCCACCTTATGTGGACGGCTCGACGGTCAATGTTTTGCTCTAAGGCTGTATCTACAACACATATTGCATCCTGAACACCTAGAAGAATTAAAATAACAAAAGTAGTTTATGAGAGCAACGTTAACTATGGCGTTCTAAGTATTCATAGTGTTGTGTTCGTGTGTGCAAACGCCTTCCAATGCCCACTCAAGGAGGACAAGGATACAAAGTCTAGCTTCAGTATTATAAAATCGCTACAGTCTGCGGATAAACTCAGACTTGGGTTGATAATTAATTTGAATATTTAGCAATACTATACCCATTGGTGTTAAACTCGTTATTAACCAATGATTCCCACAGCTACAGGGACACTACTTGTGATACTTAGGCAGTGCTATCAGACGAAAAGATCAACCTGACACAAACTGTGGGAAGTTTGTTTTACAAACTTCGTACCAGGATAATGAGCTTTTACGTATTTGGGATGTCTGTGAACGTTGCTGCTTGAGACGATTTAAGACGAAAGTAAATTCCTTTAGCAACGACAATGTTTGAAGAAACCGTCTTAACGGGACTAAATCGTGATTTGTAAATCGTTTACCGGCCGTACTCTACCGCATTTCGCTGATTGGAAGGCAAATAGATTACGGAAAAATGTCACAGAAGGAAAAGGGAGAACGAAATGTCTTCCACTGGAAGGTCATGTTGTCTTATTTAAATGATTACAAAATCAGGTAAAACGACCAGTCAGATTGTCAGTATAAGAACATTACTGTTGTCAGTATGATGTAGCACTGCTCAGGGCCTGTAACGATAAAGGGCCCGTTTAGGTCAGTCATATTGTATAAAGCAGTGGAAGAGAGAGCACCGCTAAATTCCACAATCCGTATGCATTGCAGACACACAGAAATTACTGTTACAGTGTACTAATGGAGCCCAATTAATGAGAGAACTGCGTATTTTCCGGTGAGAGAGAGCACTGGCAAATAATCTTCGCTAAATTAGGTTACTTAATCTGGTGTCACTCTGAGCCAGAATTTATGGCCGGCGGCTGAGTGTAAGGTCAGTGGGCCGGATCCGAGTTTTGCAAGTGCGTAACACTTTCCTACATTATAGAAGCGAATATTAAACTGGAACTAATATTCCAAAAATTTTGAACTTGGATAGCTTAGAATGAAAATCTTTTTCTTTATTGCAAAGGAAAACAATTGATTTTCTAAAACATTCTCTGTCATACACAACTTGAAACAGGTCACGTCGACCAAATCATATGGAAAAGTTGACAGCGGCGTATATCGGCAGGCAGTAAGATCTCTTGGCTTTTGGTTTGGCAGTACTCGACAGCCATTTCTAGGCGCAAGTAATAGAAGAAAGGCAGAGCGTTATTGTTATCAAGTAATTACTCATAGATATTAACATGAAAAGAATTCTGTAGACAGAGAAAGAACCTCTTCTTGGGAAACTACTTGTATAGTGACCAAAAGGCACGAACTGATATTCAAGTACAGTGTTCCAGCAGCGGCATGAAGAAAATGATAGTAATAATGACGGTAATAATCCAATTATCCGGTAACTTCACACTTCCCAGTGGATCTTCACGAACTAAGAAAATATCTGAATTTGTGAACATTTCAAAATGGCTTCACATCGAGCCTATGATGCCTACAAGGGTCTTTACATCCTGCTGACATGAGAATAGCATAATCTCCGCGTCAGAAGCTTGTTTCTACTTAAACATTTAATAGACTCGCGTTTTATCCACCGTGACTACTTTTGTAAGCTCAGCACATCATCCGTTGCAGCTCACTCCTGGGGCTGGGAAATATGGGCACAATGGCCTGGTGGAACTATCACAGGAGCAATGCGTGGGTTCAGACATTTACTTTTAAGAAGCACAAACAGATTTACTTTGCGTCTGGTAACCTCAAAAGAAAGACGTTATAATCCAGAATTCGCAATACAAATCACGTTCCAACATTACCAACTGGGCAGAGCCAGGTTACGTTGGGAAATGACATAGCGGAAGTCATCGTAAACAGAAATACAGTCGCCAGTAAACTTACTTACATTAGAAAATTTTATTTTATTTTATGAACCGATAGCCATTTAAAGGATGGGGCTCTTATTTTACTTGTAATTGATTGAACTAGAGACGTTGAAAAATTTGGTGCTGGACTGTGATTCGAATTCGTTTCTCCTCTTTCGAGGATCTGAATCTCTCGGGACATTATAGTTCAACCATTTCGTCCCTTTTCGCAAGACTGCAACCTTCTCTAGGTCTCCTTCAAAGGTAAGTATGTGGGTCCGAATCCTGATCCAATACAAAAATATTCATAGTTTCAGTTCAAGCCCTATAACGTGCACACCGTCCCGCTAGTGAAAACCAACGTGCGCTTTTAATGTCTATTCATGTGTTGCCAACAATCGCAATAGGTGTCATTATTTCTTGTCAAACACGCACACACCTTACCGTTGGTGAGTAAGCAACTGATATTTAAGCTATATTTGTGGATGCACGGTAGGCGTGTAGTTAGATTGTCGCTTAGGTACAAAAGTTTGTATCCTTAGTTTAGATTCAAACACCTAGCAGCTGGTAAGAAAAACCGATACGTAAATTTGATTTTACTTAATTAACAATACGATTACGTGTTGGGTTCGTATCTCCGTCATATAACTTCACATCATGCACTTAATCTTTAAATGCATGCGCACTTTGTTACTTGAGCATGGACGTATATCAGACATCTTTCGTGGTTAGTTAACAGGGACGAAATTGTCTTGTTAGGAGTCCCGGTTTATTAAAAAAATTGTCGTCTTTTATTTTCAAGTTTAGATTTCATTACTGGTATTGGCAAAATTCATGACTCTTCATGGATAGCCATCAATATGATATGATTAGATTACATTAGATCAATTCTTGTTTCATAGATCATGAATACGATATTTCGTAATGACGTGTAACGTGTCATTTTAATGAAAGATTTCTTTACATACCATGATTCAATTTCTTTACAACAATTTCTTACTCTCTCTCATTCTTTTTGATTTCTCTCTCTCTCTCTCTCTCTCTCTCTCTCTCTCTCTCTCTCTCTCTCTCTCTCTCTCTCTCTCTCTATCATACACACACACATTCTTTTTTTCTTTATTTGTTTGTTTTGCTCGACTATCGGCGAGGCATGAAAACGTCTCTGAATGAGCTTCTTAGTTTTTAGTACACTTACGAAATAAATATAAAAATAACTGTGAGAGTTACTGATATATGATGCTTAGTTTTCAGTCAGTTCCGAGTATTATTAGTAACCACGCTCCAGTCCCTAAACCTAGTTACAGAAATGCGGATCAGACGCATTACGTATTCCAGGCCGTAGCAACCGCGACTTGGAGACACCAGCTATGGTCACTTCCCAGACCGCTGTACGATCACATCGGTTCGTCTTCTTTCTGCTGGTACTGTAACTGAGATTTGACAACAAGGCAACGTATGTTTGGCAACTCTGTGATCGACCAGTTGCTTCCTGGTGTGCACGGAATTTATCCTCAAAGTTCACTTGATTTTACCTGTCATTTCCATTGAATAATCTGATTTATTATCGCTTTACGTGTAACAAAAGATTGTAAATTTACGGTTTTCAGCCCAGGAAAGTCGTTGCACGTGGAAATCGCAACTAATCTCGTCCTTTAAATAGCGGTTTACGAGTGCTAGACATTATCGATCTCGTAAGAGTAAGCTAAGACACGTACTTCTACGCCAGCTCTATGGTAATGCGCTGACCTGAGAAATAGCATCTGTTATGGTTCGCACTTCCAGTCTCACTGACTGTAACGTTTTTATCCCTTCTGTGAAAGAGCTACTAACAGTCAGATAAAACATCGATAAGGAAATCGCAAAAAAATACTTTCGGCTCATAGTTCAATGGTGAAAACTTACAATGCTGCACAACGGGTAACTCCTCTTCCCGCCGCTGACAAGCAAATTTTGGGTTTCTAGGAATACAAAACTTTACTTATGAAATGCGACATTTGTACTGCACGACGTTTTCAACAAAGAGATGGCGCAATACAGTAGCTCAAGTGGAAAGAAACACTTCCTTTTCAAATTTGTGCATCCTACACTGTTGGCTGTCCTGTGTAGGTGGCAGGTACGTGATTTTATTTCGGTCGAATTTATGCACTGGGTAGTCGAGGCAGCTAGTTCATTGTGATTCGGTCAACCAAGTAAATGAATTTACTGAACCTGCTGCAAATTACTACAGGAAGCCTGTGTGTCAATTCTCATCCAGTGTGGTGCAACGGCGTTACGATAGGAAAATGAGCCACATACTTATAATATGCTTGAATATCTATGGACTGGGTTCGATTCCAACTTCTGTCAATGATTTTAGATAAGAAGAGACAGATTCCATTCTCTTCTGGCTACACCAAGTGAAGAAGATATAATGACATTGTGGTCTGAAATTGACATGAAAAATGATATTCCTTTTCTACAAAGTAGACGTTAGGATGAATCACAATAAAGACTGGAGCGGCGACACGTAGAAACCTTTCTTATACTTGTTATTTATTTCTAGTGACGAAACAAACGCTATGTAGGCTCACAGGACATTTAGTCCATATTTTATCTGAGCTTCTGTATGTCGATAAAATCGGTTCTGAACTGGGAATGCAACTTAGACCGTACTTAACGCTGAATTTGATCCCTTCGTGAGAATACAGCACGGCTACTATTTGTTGTTTGTTCAGAACTGCAGATTCTTCAACGTCTCCACATACTGCGCGTGAATGGGTTCGAATCCTGGCCCGGCACTATAGATTTCATTATGTATTATCAAGCTCTAGCATGAGAACACCTATCTGCTGGTGGATAATTATTTTAATGTTTAATGTATTTTCATTCGTTGTCAACACTAACGATATGTGACGTTTTTGACACCCAGTGAGACACAGAACTATTTGCGAGATCACTGTAAGTTCAAGATGTTAGTCCGAGCTGGACAAAAATTCGGAAGGTGACGTATCTTTGTGTGTAGTCAAAAGCGATATGATGTGTGGAGCTGTATTCCCAGTGAGCACCGAACTCTTCGTCATATTATTTCTAGTTCCAACACGCTCACATGTCGCTGCTGGTGCAACAAACCCATATTTAACGTTCGTTTTCTCTAGAATATAACAGCGATAGATGCCGGGTTGGGGTCTTGGGAAGGAAAAAAATTAATGTTTCGTCTCGTCATTTCAGTTAAAACATCTAGCTACTGCCGAGAAAATCCGAAATGTCACAGTTGATTGTGCGTCGATATCTATCCGATTAAGTTCCGAGTTCGAATCCCTGCCCAATACAAAGCCTTACCTCACGGCAATTCACGTAAGTTACTTGTTAAGAACCAAGATTCAACATCTCTCGTCGTTCGTTACAGGGACAATAAATTCGCGTCCGGCAAAAATACTTGCGATATGTAATTTAAAGATGGAATTTGCAAACTGGCTTTGTCTAAAATCGAGGTATATCACTCTCTGTATGCCTAATCAGGAGTGGCAGTTAGTATCCGTCAGGCACGAAATCATTGCTTAGTCTGCATGACCTGAGTTTGCATCCATATGCAGAACGAGACGGTTCGTCGTGTCATTTGAAGTTCATAAATATTCTCAATTAGCTGCTCGTGAATACCTTTAATTTTTAATCTTATTTTGTGTTAAATAATAAGTACGGTATGTTACTTTGAAGAGTAAATCATGAATACGACGAATTTACTACGTGCATTACCTATCTGACGTAATAATGAGAGTGGTAAAATGTCAGGTATGTCATTTATTGTAATAAATGTGAGCTACAAGCCCTAAGGGCAGTCTTATCTGTGATAAGGTGTTCCGTGATATTTGTAGTATCGTGGTATTACTTTATATCTTGAGTTATTGCGATACAGAACAGTTTTTTCTCGTGGTGACTTGTTGGAACCACTTTCAATAGTCAAACGACTGTACCAAGGAGCGATAAGGAGACCTGCTAGACAGTTGCGCTATGTGGGTTGCATGTGAATCAGGCGAATTTCAATTCAGGTCTTTCGGATACTATTGGGCATGAATGAACATCACGTGTATCGATTTCCATCGCGCTGGGGTAAGTCCTCCGGGATACGTTTATTCTCCTTAGTGTGTAAATATATTTGGAGCATGTCATTCAAAAACGTTTGAAACGACATAGACGGGAGCGGGTTGTTGTTAGGAGAGCAGAATGTATTAGACTCGCGGATCATGTGGTGTTATTGGCAGAGAGCGAAAGAAGTATGACTGAAATGTTAAAAGAATTGAACAAGAGGCGTGAGTAAATTGGAATGAGAAATAATAAGAAAATCGCAAAATGTCCGGTGATAGGTGCAAGAAAAGCAAGAACAACTATAATGTTAGGCAGGAAGATACACAACAATTTAGTGTTTTTAGATAACTGCGACGTGCTATTATGGACGACATTGGAAGTAATATGGAGGTGAAAATACGTATAGCAATTGCCAACGAGACGTTTCATAACAGGAGGCTTTTATGTGGGTGCGTTGATAGGGGATAAAATAGGCAGGCACAGTGAGAAATGAGGTGGTGTTGAGTGGGAGAACAGAGAGAAATTTTAAAGGTAGCAGGATGAGCAAACACAATTGGCATGGACACTGAATGAGAAGAGATTGTTTATTGATGGTATGGAGGAAACGGTGAATGCAAGAAGAAGAAGAAGAAGAAGAAGAAGAAGAAGAAGAAGAAGAAGACGATGAACATACCAGGTGATGGACAGCGTAAGAACAGATAATAGTTGTGAGAAAACAAGAGGGTAACAAATGATGGGACTGCATGGAGAGCTACATGTGAAGACCTGCCCTAGGGCAGAACACTCATGGTGGTGGTGTTGATGAAGAGGAGACTTCTGTAGGACATTTTGCAAATCGCCCATTTTCTTGTAATCCAAATTTAAACAAAACATAGGCAGCTTATAATTTGTAGTCTATAAATGACCGTGAATTGCGTGACAGATGGAACTTGCCAGTATACCAGTTATTAGGACTTATTCCCACTCCACTGACGTATGGAGCGTGCGAACTGTGGCTGCTTAAAAGCCTCTGTGCGTGCTGTGCTTAGTCTCTTCTGGTCTTCACGCTTCCTACAGTTACAATACGTAGGCGGTTTAAGTATATTCCATTCCTACTTTCATCATGTAACGTCAGTTCTAGAAACTTTCTAATTAGGTCTCCTCGCGATACTTTGCTCTTCCACGGGATAGTCTGTGTCTACCATGAACTGCCCGTTAGTCAGTAAGTGGAATAATTGGTTTTCCGACACATGTCACCATGTTACTGTCGCCCTGTCTCCACGTCAGAGAGACGGAAATTCTGTGTGCCACATTTGAAGATGAGTCTGTAAAGGTTACAAAACTAGTTAATGGAATTACAAATAGTTCAAAAAGTGAGTTTTTGCAGTTTTCCGTATTTACATTCAATGGACTAGTCACAGGCTCTAGGCGATCCTTAGGGGATATGCTTAGTCGGTTGGGAGCGTGATGTGTCCCTCCGAGATTAATTTCACCTGGGCTTTAAGCGACTCACCGGTCAGCATTTACAGAGCTGCCAACTACATCTCACACCGGGAATATTACCAGGATTAGTTTGCATCGCAGCCTACGGAAGAGAACGCAAATCGAACAAGCATTCGCAGTCATTCCCTCCATTGACCACCATTCGCCTATATTCAACAGTTAAGGATTCCTCCGGAAATATTCCAAGTAGACTTTCTCTGGATATTTTACGTTTCTTTCCAAGCGCCTGTCTGTTCAATTTAATCAGAAACTGTGTGACATTTTCCAACGGGTCAAAAAACCTGTGACCATTCGTGCCGCCCTTCTCTGTATACATTCAGTATCGCCGGGCAGTTGTATCTGATTAGGATCCAAGAATCTCGAGCAATATTGGGGGATGGGTCGCAAGCGTGATTTGTAAGCAATTTCTTTTGTACACCGATTGTATTTTCCTAGAATTCTACCAACGAATTGCAGCCAGCCACCGTATTTCCCTAAGACTGCGACTATGTGACGGTTCCATTTCAAATCTCTAGAAATTTTTACACCCAGGTATTCATGTGGGTTGAGCGATTGCGAATTTGACTCGCTGCACTATACTCGTAGGATAAGGTTATATCGTTTTGTGAACCGAACAATTTTACATTTCGGGAACATTTAAACTAAGTTGTCATGCTTTGCACTACACTGAAATCTTATGAGGGCGTGGCTTCTTTCAAACAGAACTTTATTACAGGCAACAGCATCATTTGCGGAAACACTGAAGATCCAAATAGACCGCGTAACCACCGCCCCTTCTCCTCTCCAAATTGCTGTCTCAAAACGGTAAGTCCCATATGTAAACCACCTTCAGAAGTTCGTCCACTTTCCGTATCAGTTAATGTATTAAAAACTTGACCTGAAGAAACATAACCCTTTGCAGTTGAAGACGCTCTGTTGTAAGAGAAGCTAGTTTTTCGAAAACGTCTCAATATTTATGTACTGAACTAGGTGTTGTACAATTCTATAATTTTCAGGTACATTTGGCGACGTATGTGGATACTGTCTGACAAATGTGTTGCGAATAAAGTGAGTAGTAAAGAAGTAATGAAGTGAAACATCAAGCCTGATGCTGACACTTTACTGCACGAACAGCGAAAATGTAGAAGTGATAAAAGTCTTTTTCCTTTCATCATTCTGTCAGGGATGTCAGAGGGGAAAAACAGTTTCGCCAAGTTTCGAAATTATGTGTGAAGTTTGTTGGAAGTCGCCACGTGCTGCCTTTCACAAATGCTCGGTGAATATAGTCTCGATAATTTGCGCTCCATGAAATTATGCTGCCTTAGACGAGTACGCAGTTTGTAACTTTTAACGCCCGACTTATTGCGTAAACCTATGCCTTTAAATGAAGGACGGAAGGAGGATTGCATTTAATGTGCTATCGATGTCGAGGTCATTAGAGACGGAGCAGGAGTTGGCAATGCGTCAGGGAAGGGTAAAAGAAGTCCGCCGTTCCCTTTCAAAGGAATCATCCCAGCATTTGCTTGGAGCGATTCAGGAAAGTTACGGAAAACGTATCAGGATGGCCGGATGCGGATTTAAACGTCATCCTCCCGAATGCGAGTCTAGTGTACTAGTTGACAGCTCGTCGTGTAGAAGCTAGCGTTGCTGGTGATGGGATTCCGGGTTCGATTCACGGCTGGGTTGCGTTCTCCGCCCGGGAAGTAGGTGTCTGTGATGCCATCATTTCATCATCATTCGTGAAGGTGGCGAAACTGGACTGTGTAAAGGTTGGGGCTTTGTACAGGCGCTGATAACCGTGCAGTTAAGCGCCCCAAAAACCAAACATCATCATCATCATCATCATCATCATCATCATCATACCATGTACTAACCACTGCGGCAGCTCGTTCGGTATACATTTAAATGAGCAGATTAAGTCAGCATTTTTAGTATTTACATTGACTTCGTTCTTCATAAATGAAAGCAGGAACTACGACAAGACAAAAGAATTGGGATAACGAATGAGAAATACCTGATTGTGCTTCTGTTTGTAGATGACATGATTCACGTTCACGAAATGACCTCCAAAGATCTATATACCACCTGAACGAAATATGCAATGAATACAACTTTAAAATTTCTAGTAATAAAACGAAAATAAGTGCACTCCGAGGAAAATACTCAGTCATTTTAAAACTAGTTTTGGATAATCCTGCTTTAGAACTGGTCTCTTAATCTTTCACTTAGGCTACGCTGTAAGATCTGATTTTTACTCTGATACTTAAAATAAATTACACAAATTCTAAGCTGTCTGTGACACTATTATCTGAATATTGGGCAATAAAGTACAAAACGATTGTTCCGAAATTCTATAACGTGGTCCCGGTTCCTGTATTATGCTATGAAAGCGAAAACATGGTTAAAAAAAAAAGCAAAAAAAAATCACACGGCAGAGATGAGGTTCCTAAGAAATTCGAAGAGCTGCACAACAAGAAATGATTAGGAATGAAGATACTAGAGAAAAATTAAGTATTTTCAACAGAAACTAAAAAATTCAAAAATGTGAAGACTGGTGAGAATGCTACGTCCCAGACTTCCCCAAAATATTATGAACTACAAACGGAATGGAAGACGTGATATTGAAAGGCCTCGGACGTGGGAGCAATTTCGTTTGAGAGACTATCCCGCACGGCGACTACTGAAGTACTTATACATTATAGAATTCTTAAGTTATACAAGCAAAATAAGTAAGTTTTAATGTAGTTTACGTTCACTGATGCAAAAAAAAAATTTTTTTCTTGCTTTTTAAAGTGGGCTATGTTCTTTCTCAGAGTTCAAACTGTCTCCATGCCAAATTTGAACAATATCTGTTAAGCGGTTTGGACTCGAAAACGAAACAGACTGTGTTACAAAGCAGAAAAGCAACTGAGAGAAAGAAGCGGCGTCGGTTTCTGCAGGAGGCGGACATCATTTTGTAGGACAATGTTCGGGCACGCTCGGTTCAAGTCGTGACTGATTTGATCGGTATATGGGGATGGGGAGCGCCGCATCACGCACCACACTCATCTACATCTACATTTATACTCCGCAAGCCACCCAACGGTGTGTGGCGGAGGGCACTTTACGTGAAACTGTCATTACCTCCCTTTCCTGTTCCAGTCGCGTATGGTTCGCGGGAGGAAAGACTGTCTGAAAGCCCCTGTGCTCTCTCTAATCTCTCTAATTTTACATTCGTAATCTCCTCCGGAGGTATAAGTAGGGGGAAGCAATATATTCGATACCTCATCCAGAAACGCACCCTCTCGAAATCTGGCGAGCAAGCTACACCGCGATGAAGAGCGGCTCTCTTGCAGAGTCTGGCACTTGAGTTTGTCAAACATCTCCGTAACGCTATCACGGTTACCAAATAACCCTGTGACGAAACGCGCCGCTCTTCTTTGAATCTTCTCTATCTCCTCCGCAAACCCGATCTGGTACGGATCCCACACCGATGAGCAATACTCAAGTATAGGTCCAACGAGTGTTTTGTAAGCCACCTCCTTTGTTGATGAACTACAGTTTCTAAGGACTCTCGCAATGGATCTCAACCTGGTAAGCTCCTTACCAACAGTTAATTTTATATGATCATTCCACTTCAAAAAGTTCCGCACGCATACTCCGAGATATTTTACAGAAGTAACTGATACCAGTGTTTGATCCGCTATCATATAATCATACAATAAAGGATCCTTCTTTCTATGTATTCGCAATACATTACATTTGTATATGTTAAGGGTCAGTTGCCACTCCCTGCACCAAGGGCCTATCCGCTGCAGATCTTCCGGCATTTCGCTACAATTTTCTAATGCTGCAACTTCTGTGTATGCTACAGAATCATCCGCGTAAAACCGCATGGAACTTCCGACACTATCTACTACCTCATTTATATATATTGTGAAAAGTAATGGTCCCATAACACTCCCCTGTGGCACGCCAGATATTATTTTAACGTCTGTAGACGTCTCTCCAGTGATAACAACATGCTGTGTTCTGTTTGTTAAAACTCTTCAATCCAGCCACAGAGCTGGTCTGATATTCCGTGGGCTCTTACTTTACTTATCAGGCGACAGTGCGGAACTGAATCTAACGCCTTCCGGAAGTCGAGAAAAATAGCATCTACCTGGGAGCCTGTATCTAATATTTTCTGGGTCTCATGAACAAATAAAGTGAGTTGGGTCTCACACGATGGATGTTTCCGGAATCCGTGTTGATTCCTACAGAGTAGATTCTGGGTTTCCAAAAACTACATGATACTCGAGCAAAAAACATGTTCTAAAATTCTACAACAGATCGACGTCAGAGATATAAGTCTATAGTTTTGCGCATCTGCTCTACGACCCTTCTTGAAGACTCGGACTACCTGTGCTCTTTTCCAATCATTTGGAGCCTTCCGTTCCCCTAGAGACTGGCGGTACACGGCTGTTAGAAGGGAGGGCAAGTTCTTTCTCGTACTGTGTAGAATCGAATTGGTACCCCGTCAGGTCCAGTGGACTTTCCTCTGTTGAGTGATTCCAGTTGCTTTTCTACTCCTTGGACACTTATTTCGATGTCAGCCATTTTCTCGTTTGTGCTAGGATTTAGAGAAGGAACTGCAGTGCGGTCTTCCTCTATGAAACATCTTTGGAAAAAGGTGTTTAGTATTTCAGCTTTACGCGTGTCATCCTCTGTTTCAATGCCATCACCACCCCGGAGTGTCTGGATATGCTGTTTCGAAACACTTACTGATTTAACGTGAGACCAGAACTTTCTAGGATATTCTGTCAAGTCGGTACATAGAATTTTACTTTCGAATTCACTGAACGCTTCACGCATAGCCCTCCTTACTCTAACTTTGACATCGTTTAGCTTCTGTTTGTCTGAGAGGTTTTGGCTGCGTTTATACTTGGAGTGAAGCTGTCTTTGCTTTCGCAGTAGTTTCCTAACTTTGTTGTTGAACCACGGTGGGTTTATCCCGTCCCTCACAGTTTTACTCTACACGTACCTGTCTAAAACGCATTTTACGATTGCCTTGAACTTTTTCCATAAATACGCAACATTGTCAGTGTCAGAACAGAAATTTTCGTTTTGATCTGTTAGGTAGACTGAAATCTGCCTTCTATTACTCTTGCTAAACACGTAAACCTTCCTCCCTCTTTTTATATTCCTATTAACTTCCATATTCAGGGATGTTGCAACAGCCTTATGATCACTGATTCCCTGTTCTGCACATACAGAGTCGAAAAGTTCGGGTCTGTTTGTTATCAGTAGGTCCAAGATGTTATCTCCACGAGTCGGTTCTCTGTTTAATTGCTCGAGGTAATTTTCGGATAGCGCACTCAGTATAATGTCACTCGATGCTCTGTCCCTACGACCCATCCTAAACATCTGAGTGTCCCAGTCTATATCTGGTAAATTGAAATCTCTACCTAAGACAATAACTTGCTGAGAAAATTGATGTGAAATGTATTCCAAATTTTCTCTCAGTTGTTCTGCCACTAATGCTGCTGGATCGGGAGGTCGGTAAAAGGAGCCAATTATTAACCTAGCTCGGCTGTTGCGTGTAACCTCCACCCATAATAATTCACAGGAACTATCCACTTCTAATTCACTACAGGATAAACTTCTACTAACAGCGACTAACTCTCCACCACCGGTTGCATGCAATCTATCCTTTCTACCTGTCTGTACCTTTGTAAAAATTTCGGCAGAATTTCTCTCTGGTTTCAGCCAGCTTTCTGTACCTATAACGATTTCAGCTTC
The DNA here is from genome assembly GCF_023897955.1 of Schistocerca gregaria. Classification (NCBI taxonomy): domain Eukaryota; kingdom Metazoa; phylum Arthropoda; class Insecta; order Orthoptera; family Acrididae; genus Schistocerca; species Schistocerca gregaria. Next base: position 218,166 of record NW_026061881.1, read on the forward strand.
GGTGCTTTCTATCAGCGCTTGAAGTTCCGGTACTTTACCAACGCAGCTTCGACAGTTTACCATTACAATACCGATTGCTGCTTGGTCCCCGCATGTCCTGCTTTGCCCCGAACTCATTGAAGCTGCCGCCCTTTCTGTACTTGCCCAATGCCATCTAACCTAAAAAACCGCCCAGCCCACGCCACACAATCCCTGCTACCCTTGCAGCCGCTTGTTGCGTGTAGTGGACTCCTGACCTATCCAGCGGAACCCGAAACCCCACCACCCTATGGCTCAAGTCGAGGAATCTGCAGCCCACACGGTCGCAGAACAATCTCAGCCTCTGATTCAGACCCTTTACTCAGCTCTTTACCAAAGGTCAGCAGTCAGTCCTATCGACGATGCTGCAGATGGTGAGCTCTGCTTTCATCCGGCTAGCGAGACTGGCAGTCTTCACCAAATCAGATAGCCAGGGAGGGTTTCCTCCGATCCATAGCGACACACATCATTGGTGCCGACATGAGCGACCACCTGCAAATGGGTGCAACCTGTACCCTTCATGGCATCCGGAAGGACCCTTTCCACATCTGGAATGACCCACCCCGGTATGCACACGGATTGCACATTGGTTTTCTTCGCCTCTCTTGCTGCCATATCCTTAAGGGGCCCCATTACGCGCCTGACGTTGGAGCTCCCAACTACCAGTAAGACCACCCTCTGCGACTGCTCGGATCTTGCAGACTGAGGGGCAACCCCTGCAACAGGACAAGCAGCCACGTCAGGCCGAAGATCAGTATCAGCCAGAGACAACCGCGGACTTGCGCCCTTCTGAGCTCAGCTTGATTCCTGACGTGAAGGTAGCGTTCTCGCTTTCCGCGTCTGGGTTCCGGGGTTCGATTCACGGCGGGGTCAGGGATTTTGTCTGCCTCGTGATGGCTGGGTGTTGTGTGATGTCCTTAGGTTAGTTAGGTTTAAGTAGTTCTAAGTTCTAGGGGACTGATGACGCTCATGTTTTCAGGCATATTTAGCACACATACCTGATTTTCTCCACTACTTTGGAACGCTTGCAAGTGGTACACGTTGGATTTAGTATTCTGAGCAAAATGACGTCTTTACATCACATTTGGCTCCAAGCTTGGCAATTCTCAAGTTGAAACCATCGTGTGTTTGTGGACAAAGTAATGGGTACTGCAGGGCTAAAGGAGTGGTACAACCATTTCAAAGGTAGCCGCTAATCAATGAAGACAGAAGCCAGTTAAGGTACGCCCGCAATATCCGCAAATCAGGTCGTTACTGATCCCGCAATATTGCTGGTGAAGCAGAATGGACGAATCACTATCAGAGAAGTTGCAGTCTAATCTAAAAGCCGTAAAGTCAACTAAATAACTAGGTGTTACAATAACTAACGTCCGCCCGCGGTAGCTGAGTGGTCAGCACGACAGACTGTCAATCCTAAAAGACCGGGTTAGATTCCCGGCTGGGTCGGAGATTTTCTCCGCTCAGGGACTGGGTGTTGTGTTGTACTAATCATCATTTCATCCCCATCGACGCGCAAGTCGCCGAAGTGGCGTCAAATCGAAAGACTTGCACCAGGCGAACGGGCTACCCGATGGGAGGCCCTCGTCACACGCCATTATTATTATACAATAACGAACAACTTAAATTGGAAAGAACACATAGAAAATGTTGCGGTTAAGGCTAACCAAAGACTGCGTTTTATTGGCACGACACTTATAAAACGTAACAGACCTACAAAGGAGACTGCCTACACTACGCTTGCCCGTCCTCTTTTAGAATACTGCTGGGAAATGTGGGATCCTTAAAAGATAGGACTGACGGAGTAGATCGAAAAAGTCCAAAGAAAGGCAGCACGTTTTCTATTATCGCGAAATATGAGAGAGTGTGTCACACAAATGATACTGGATTTGGGCTGGACATCATTAAAAGAAAAGCGTTTTTCGTTGCGACAGTATCTTCTCACGAAATTCCAATCACCAACTTTTTCCTCCGAATGCGAAAATATTTTGTTGACACCGACCTACGTAGGGAGAAACGACCACAACGATAAAATAAGGGAAGTCAGAGCTCGTATGGAAAGACACAGGTGATCATTCTTTCCGGGTGCTATGCGACATTGGAATAATAGAGACTTGTGAAGGTGGTTCGATGAACAATCTGCCATGCACTTAAATGTGACTTGCAGAGTATCCATGTAGATGCAAGTATAGGTGGTCACATTTTTACTATCCCCTGTATGTGCATATCGCTTCACACGACCTTTGTTACCTCAATGTCGATATCGGCATCATTTTCGAAATATGTGAGCTTACTTATATTATCTGTAATGTTAATATACAACAGGAACAATAAGGCTCCCAACACACTTCCCTCTGGCACAAGTGGTTACTTTTACACGTATAGATGAACTCTCCATTTAGGATGAGATGATGTGTCCCCCCTACAAAAATATTTTATTGGCCGTACTTTATACGATGCAGGCAAACGGTCAACTACAATTGTTGTTTACTGTGCGGTAACCTCTAGCGTATCAGAAGCGGTGTAGGAAAATGTTTTCAAATGAGTATACGCACTCGTATTTCGGCAGGTGCACAGTTTTGCCATTTCAATTTTTGCACGTTTTTACAGATACCTTTTCGAAAATTACGAGCAAAACAAATCGAAATCTTTATTACATCACGAAACAATGAAGAAGCAAATGCGGGTTTGTTCGCAAGCCCGAAGCTTTATCTGGTACAAAAATCATTGATTTTAATAAAGTAGCTGTCGATAGGTCTTTTTCGTTGCTAACAAATGTAACTGACAATCACAAACTAATGACTTCTCAAATAACTAACTGTGATGGAACAGGCTTCTCGGTTAATGCTAAAAACTAATCGAACATCGCAGCTTGCAATGGGAACCGTCCAGTGCGATCGTTAACCTCTGCAGAAAGGGGCGAAACTGCAACCATCCTCATTAGTACGTCAGCAAGCGGAGCTGACATTCCTCCTACGATTATTTTTCCACTAAAGAAGAAGCAGAAAGAATTTGAGTTAGGACTGACAGCAGGAGGTTGCGCTGAGGTCCACAGCACCGCATGGATGGCCACAGAGTCATTCTTTGTATGGTTTCCACAATTAGTGGTATTTTCTAAGACATCAAAGCACGTCCCAGTTCTCCTTATATCAGATGGCCACTCAGCTCATACCACGAACAATGACGTTATGGACTACGCGAGGGAGAGTGGCGTTTCTTCACCACCACATTGCTCTCACAGACTTCAGCCGCTTGATGTTTGTTTTATAAATCCTCGTTATAGTGATCAGCTTCGAAAATGGCTGCGAAGCCACGCAGGGAAAGTCGTAACTATCGTTCAAATTTCAACGCTTTTTGGTTCAGCTTTCGTCTAAAGCGCAACAATGAAAACCGCTATTAAAGGTTTCGAAGCTACTGCAATATGGCCCACGGACCCATCCATATTCAAGACGCACACTTCCTATCGGCACACACAACTGACAGCGGACGTGATAGGCCGTCAGATGAAGGGGTTATTATATCTGAACAATTGGAATTGCCTTCACCTAGCACACCAGCTGAAAAAGACGACTCAAACGGGCTGGATAATCAAGGGGACGAGGTTTCAGCGAAGTGTTACAATGAACTGCCGCCTAAGAATAACAAAGTTATTGGGGCTAATTGTTCTAATCTTGGGTGCTCTTGGATGACAACTGACAACACAACCTCCTCATTTCATATTTCACCTGAGATTCTGATTTTCTTGTCAAAAGTTAACGAAAGCAAGAAAAGAGCGAGACTGAAAAGGGGGAACAACGTTGTTTTAACTGATTCGCCGTACAAAAAAAGAGTTAAAAGTCATTAATGGGAGAAATAGAAAAAAGAACTTTGACAAAGAAGAAAGAGCAAACAGAAAACTTTTTGCGAAAGAGAATAAAATTAAGAACTCAAAAACGAGAGAAAGAGCCTGAAGATAAATGGAAGAAAGGAGTAAGAATACTATACTAACGAGAGTGATTATGAGGTAAGTTCTGACTGTCAGTGTGTATATTGTGGTGGGTTATATTCAAAATCAGTTGGAGGTTGGGTCGCTTGTTCCACGTGCAAAAAATGGACACACGATTCTTGTGCAGGAATAGATAGCGAAGATGATGAGTGTCTCCCCGTGTGTGAATTTTGTAAACAGCCTCAAGAAAAGGATACGATACATGAAAACTGTAGTTTGACATTAATACTCACTTTAAACTAAAAAAAATACCGAGCAAGCCAATATTTTCTGCATTTCCGATAATTTTATACGTTTTTGTAATCACTTGTATTTACCACCCCATTCTACCGCGTGCAAATGATATAAATTTCTGTTTTTGAGTGAGAAAGTATTGTTGTTTTATTTTATGGCAATGTTCTTGTATTTTTGTGATTAATACATCATAATGTGTTCATATAAAGATTTGTAACTCTCTTATTTATCAATTTTGTACATTTAATCAAAGTTTTCAACTGTGTACCCCATTATACCTTGGATACCGCAACATGTCGGATAAGAAAGATAAAAATACAATCACTACTCGTTTCTTCAACGACAATTTAAGCTGTGTTCTGTGGTTCCACCCAGAGTTCATCACGATATATTCCGAAAAAAATCATAGTTAACGAACATTATAAATTGATCTAGAAACGAAGGCAATCACAGTTAACATTTAATAAGGCCACTGGTATCCTTCGAAATGCAACTAATCAAAGTAATGCAGAACGTCGTGGTTCACAGCGGATGGGTGGAATCGAAATATGACATTTACCCACGATCGCTTCTTTTTGTCAATTTGTGCCATTAATTTCTCTACTCCCTAATCTGATTTCGTATCTCCCCATCAGCTATTCGATCAAAACTTTTTTAGCATTCTTCTACACCACCACATTTCGGAAGTTTCTAGTCGTCTCCTGTTTGGGGAACCAGGCATGTTAACTGCTGATTCGCAATATATTTATTCCGAAAGGCAAAAGGAACCCCGAAAACAATGAAAATAATTTTGTTTATTGGTGACTGTACCAGTTTGATTTACACTTAGTGCGAATATGAAAGTATTTTATTCCAAATCCTTATTTGAAGGTACTAAAATGTCGGTTTAAATGGCAGCTTGCTATGTAAGACATGCCCACTTGTTTCTCTGTGCCATCTCTTCTTTGAGATGATAAGCCTAGGGACATTTTACCCGTAGTTTTTGAGCTTTCACCTATTGAATACATTTTTTCTTGTCTCGTAGTCAGTTGTTTGCTACAGTAATAACGTTTCTGAACAAAACAAATGCCAAGATCTACCCACAAAGTTTTCGAGAGAAGTTCTAGAAGACTTGCAAGAAATAAAAAAGTAAATATCATGAAACAAATGTTATGTTTTTGTACAGCATGCATACTATTGGAAAGTGAAAGAAACTATGAATTTAAATGAGTGCATGTACGAAGTTAAGTGCAATGCAACTTTAAATTTTCCGTAACTTTTCTAACTAAATGTACCTTTCCTCTCAAACCATTTATCCCAGAACCATGGAATTCTAACGGTCAGTTTTCTTACTCGAGGGCATGAAGAGTCGAGGGATATGAAAGGGAAGCAGTGGTTGGGAAGGGAGTGAGACAGGGTTGTAGCCTATCTCCGATGTTATTCAATCTGTTTGCTGAGCAAGCAGTAAAGAAAACAAAAGAAAACTTCGGAGTAGGAATTAAAAATCATGGAGAAGTTGTATTATAATGAACACTATGGTCTTTTTATTTTTGAAATTTGCCTGCAAAACCTCTCTTTCAAAATTTTTCTAAAAATTTCAGTATTAATATATTATTCATGAAAAATTGTCAGCTTGTTGGAAAACAGTGGAAATGCATGTAAGTAATGTTTTGTGTTTTACCGTTAATATAACACAACTTAGAATAAGGATCATATAAATAGATCAGTTAACATGGTGGAGATGGAAGATACGTTCTCACCGTGAATATTGTGTTTAAAAACAAATGAATATTTTCAAATCAACAGCTCATTTCATGAAGTCATAACTAGAAGTGAATAATCTCCACAAAAATTGGTAAGTTAATTACTTTGGTGCAAGAAAGTCTCCATCATTAAGGAGAACGATGTTTTCAATAACTTGCCGGCAGCCACAAAAAGCTTTACTACTGACAGATTTCAGTTTACGAGGAGCCTAAAGGATTTCTTGCTAACCATCTCTTCCGACACCATTAATGAATTGAATTATTTATTAGAACTAGCGCGCACGCGCGATTGAGTGTGTGTGTGTGTGTGTGTGTGTGTGTGTGTGTGTGTGTGTGTTAGAGAGAGAGAGAGAGAGAGAGAGAGAGAGAGAGAGAGAGAGAGAGAGAGAGAGAGAGAGAGAGAGAGAGAGAGAGAGGGGGGGGGGGTCAAATAATACGTGTACAATCAGAAGTGTGACTAAATTTTCATTCCTCGTTGATGATAAGTCCATTTGCGGTCTGTGGATAGTAAATTAGCATATTATTTTCCCATTGAGTATCTCCCCATTATGGACCAATTTCAATGGAAAGTACATATAATCTAACCCTCTTGTCTGCCCCACTTCTGTTGAAGGTTACACATCACACAAATACCTTGTTGTTGTTGTTGTTGTCTTCAGTCCACAGACTGGTTTGATGCAGCTCTCCATGCTACTGTATCGTCTGGAAGCTTCATCTCCCAGTACCCACTGCAACCTACATCCTTGTGAATCTGCTTAGTGTATTCATCTCCTGGACTCCCTCCTCGATTTTTACCCTCCACGCTGCCCTCCAATATTAAATTCGTGATCCCTTAATGCCTCAGAACGTGTCCTACCATCCGACCCCATCTTCTAGTCAAGTTGTGCCACAAAGTTCTCTTCTCCCGTATCCTATTCAATACCTCCACATTAGTTATGTGATCTACCCATCTAATCTTCAGCATTCTTCTGTAGCACCACATTTCGAAAGCTTCTATTCTCTTCATGTTCAAACTATTTATTGTCCATTATTCACCTCCATACGTGGCTACACTGCATACAAATACTCGGAGAAAAGACTTCCTGATACCTAAAGCTATACTCGATGTTAGCAAATTTTTCTTCTTTAGAAACACTTTTCTTACCATTGACAGTCTACATTTTATATCCTCTCTACTTCGACCGTCATCAGTTATTTTGCTCCCTAAATAGCAAAACTCCTTTACTACTTTAAATGTCTTATTTCCTAATCTAATTCCCTCAGCATCACCCACCTTAATTCGACTACATTCCATTATCCTCGTTTTGCTTTTATTGATGCTGATCTTATATCATCACTTCAGGACACTTCATTCTGTTCAGCTACTCTTCTAGGTTCTTTGCTGTCTCTGAATTACAAAGTCATCGGCAAACCTCAAGGTTTTAGTTTCTTATCCATGGATTTTAATTTCTACTCAGAATTTTTCTTTTGTTTCCTTTACTGCTTGCTCAATAAACAGATTGAATAACATTGGGCATAGTCTACAACCCTGTCTCATTCCCTTCCCAACCACTGCTTCAATTTCATATCCCTTGACTCTTATAACTGCCACCTGCTTTCTGTACAAATTGTAAATTGAATTCGCTCCCTGTATTTTACCCCTGCCACCTTCAGAATTTGAAAGAGAGTATTCCAGTCAACATTGTCAAAAGATTTCTGTAAGTCTACAAATGTTAGAAACGTAGGTTTGCCTTTCCTTAATCTACTTAATAAGGTAAGTCGTAGGGTCAGTATTGCCTCACATGATCCAGTATTTCTACGGAATCCTAACTGGTCTTCCCTGAGGTCGGCTTCTACCATTTTTTCCATTCGTCTGTAAAGAATTTGCGTTAGTATTTTGCAGCTGTGACTTATTAAACTGAGAGTTCGCTAATTTTCACATCTGTCAACACCTGCTTTCTTTGAAATTGGAATTATTTCATTCTTCTTGAAGTCTGACGGTATTTCGGCTGTCTCATGCATCTCGCTCATCAGACGGTAACGTTCTGTCAGAGTTGGGTCTCCCAAGGCTGTCAGTAGTTCTAATGGAATGTTGCCTACTCCCGGGATCTTGTTTTGATTAAGGTCTTTCAGTGCTCTGTCAAACTCTTCACGCAGTATGTCATCTCCCATTTCATCTTCATCTACATCCTCTTCCATTTCCATTATATTGTCCTGAAGTACACTGCCCTTGTATAGATCCTCTATATACACCTTCCACCTTTCTGCATTCCCTTCTTTGCTGATAACAGGGTTTCCATCTGAGCTCTTGATATGCATACAAGTGAATCTCGTTTCTCTAAAGGTCTCTTTAATTTTCCTGTAGGCAGTATCTATCTTACCCCTAGTGATATGCGCCTCTACATCCTTACGTTTGTCCTCTAGATATCCCTGCTTAGCCATTTTACACTTCCTGTCGATCTCATTTTGAGACATTAGTATTTCTTTTTGCCGGCTTAATTTACTGCATTTTTGTATTTTCTCCTTTCATACATTAAATTCAATATATCTTCTGTTACCCTCTTTCTCTGCGCATGTCAAGTTCCGTAGGCCCAAATTGAGGAGCAAATCTTCAAGGTCATGGAACGTGTCAGTATCTACATCTACATCCGTACTCCGCAAGCCGCCTAACGGTGTGTGGCGGAGGGTACCCTGAGTACCTCTATCCGTTCTCCCTTCTATTCCAGTCTCGTATTGTACGTGGAAAGAAGGATTCTCGGTATGCTTCTGTGTGGGCTCTAATCTCTCTGATTTTATCCTCGTGGTCTCTTCGCGAAATATAAGTAGGAGGGAGCAATACACTGTTTGACTCTTCGGTGAAGGTATGTTCTCAAAACTTCAACAAAAGCCCATGCAAAGCTACGGAGCTTCTCTCCTGCAGAGTCTTCCACTGTAGGTTATCTATCATCTCCGTAACGCTTTCGCGATTACTAAATGATCCTGCAACGAAGCGCGCTGCTCTCCGTTGGATCTTCTCTATCTCTTCTATCAAACCTATCTGGTGTGGATCCCACACTGCTGAGCAGTATTCAAGCAGTGGGCGAACAAGCGTACTGTAACCTACTTCCTTTGTTGTCGGATTGCATTTCCTTAGGATTCTTCCAATGAATCTCAGTCTGGCATCTGCTTTACCGACGATCAACTTTATATGAACATTCCATTTTAAATCACTCCTAATGCGTACTCCCAGATAATTTATGGAATTAACTGCTTCCAGTTGCTGACCTGCTATTTTGTAGCTAAATGATAAGGGACCTATCTTTCTATACATTCGCATCACATTACACTTGTCTACATTGAGATTCAATTGCCATTCCGTGCACCATGCGTCAGTTCGCTGCAGATCCTCCTGCATATCAGTACAATTTTCCATTGTTGCAACCTCTCGATACACCACAGCATCATCTGCAAAAAGCCTCAGAGACTTTCCGATGTCATCCACCAGGTCATTTATGAATATTGTGAATAGCAACGGTCCTATGACACTCCCCTGCGGCACACCTGAAATCACTCTTACTTCGGAAGACTTCTCTCCATTGAGAATGACATGCTGCGTTCTGTTATCTAGGAACTCCTCGATCCAAGCACACAACTGATCTGATAGTCCGTATGCTCTTACTTTGTTCATTAAACGACTGTGGGGAACTGTGTCAAACGCCTTGCGGAAGTCAAGAAACACGGCATCTACTTGTGAACCCGTGTCTAAGGCCCTCTGAGTCTCGTGGACGAATAGCGCGAGCTGGGTTTCACACGGCCGTCTTTTTCGAAACCCATGCTGATTCCTACAGAGTAGATTTCTAGTCTCCAGAAAAGGCATTATACTCGAACATAATACGTGTTCCAAAATTCTACAACTGATCGACGTTAGAGATATAGGTCTATAGTTCTGCACATCCGTTCGACGTCCCTTCTTGAAAACGGGGATGACCTGTGCCCTTTTCCAATCCTTTGGAACGCTTCGCTCTTCTAGAGACCTACGGTACACCGCTGCAAGAAGGGGGCAAGTTCCTTCGCGTATTCTGTGTAAAATCAAACTGGTATCCCATCAGGACCAGAGGCCTTTCCTCTTTTGAGCGATTTTAATTGTTTCTCTATCCCTCTGTCGTCTATTTCGATATCTACCATTTTGTCAACTGTGCGACTTCAAGAGAAGGAAGCACAGTGCAGTCTTCCTCTGTGAAACAGCTTTGGAAGAAGACATTTAGTATTTCGGCCTTTAGTCTGTCATCCTCTGTTTCAGTACCATTTTGGTCACAGAGTGTCTGGACATTTTGTTTTGATCCACCTACCGCTTTGACATAGGACCAAAATTTCTTAGGATTTTCTGCCAAGTCAGTACATAGAACTTTACTTTCGAATTCATTGAAAGCCTCTCGCATAGCCCTCCTTACGCTACATTTCGCTTCGCGTAATTTTTGTTTGTCTGCAAGGCTTTGGCTATGTTTATGTTTGCTGTGAAGTTCCCTTTGCTTCCGCAGCAGTTTTCTAACTCGGTTGTTGTACCACGGTGGCTCTTTTCCATTTCTTACGATCTTCCTTGGCACATACTCATCTAACGCATATTGTACGATGGTTTTGAACTTTGTCCACTGATCCTCAACACTATCTGTACTTGAGACAAAACTTTTGTGTTGAGCCGTCAGGTACTCTGTAATCTGCTTTTTGTCACTTTTGCTAAACAGAAAAATCTTATTACCTTTTTAATATTTCTATTTACGGCTGAAATCGTCGATGCAGTAACCGCTTTATGATCGCTGATTCCCTGTTCTGCATTAACTGATTCAAATAGTTCGGGTCTGTTTGTCACCAGAAGGTCTAATATATTATCGCCACGAGTCGGTTCTCTGTTTAACTGCTCAAGGTAGTTTTCAGATAAAGCACTTAAAAATATTTCAATGGATTCTTTGTCCCTGCCACCCGTTATGAACGTTTGAGTCTCCCAGTCTATATCCAGCAAAATTAAAATCTCCTCCCAGAACTATAACATTTCCCTAAGGGGCTCCATCACTAGCCTAACGTTGGAGCTCCCAATAACTAATAAACCCCTCCCCCCGTGTGCCTGCTCGGACCTTGCTGAAGGAGCAGCCACATGTCCATTCACAGGCAGAGCGGGCGATGCCACACGGCCAGCCTCCACATTGACCCTCCGCCTCGTGCGCCGCGAACGCCACTGAACCCGCCACTCCCCTTGGGGAGAGGGTGGCCCAACCGCGCCCGGTACCCGCGAAGATCTCTCGACAGCAGGGACAGTGGGTGAAGCATCTAATACCTGGGGTGCACCATGCGACGCACCAGACTCCCCACTGCCGCTACACTCCGAGGCAGCAGCCTGAAGACGGCTGACCGCGGCCATCAACACGCTCAGCTGTTCGCGAAGAGTGGCCAGCGTCCGTACACAGCAGTCACACATCCTATCCATCCTAAGGAATCAATTTACCGAAGAGACTTAATCAACTTTTAAGTAGACTGCTAATTCACTAAAGGCGATTGATTACTGACTAAACTGTGATTGCTAACCACTTCTTGTGGAAAACAATGAAAATAGCACTACCTGTCTCTGGACTGTATTCAAAACAAACACTAGCACTACTGGCACTATGGCTGACTACAAGGACTCTCTCTGACTGTATTCAAAACAAACACGAAATCTATGTAACTCTATTACTAGCACTCGACAATCAAAGCTTCCTAAAAGCAAAAACACACGGAAGAAGAAGTGACAAGTAAGAAAAATACAGTTAATACTTAAATTAAGGTAGCTCGCTGAACAGCAGACGTGAAGCAGACGGCGGTTAGGGCGACACATGAACTTACAACATAAAAGTAATAAGAGATAAAAATACATATTCATGAACCTGAGAGAAAATCAGTGGATAAGTTTAAGCAAACGCTATCAGCAGTACAATGAGAATCAGCTTAATTTTTCAATTAACTCCTCGACAGAATAGAAGGAGTGACCCATGAGGAAACACTCCAGTTTCGATTTGAAAGCGCGTGGATTACTGCTAAGATTTTTGAATTCGAGTGGCAGCTTATTGAAAATGGATGCAGCAGTATACTGCACACATTTTTGCACAAGAGTTAAGGAAGTCCGATCCAAATGGAGGTTTGATTTCTCCCGAGTATTAACCGAGTGAAAGCTGCTTATTGTTGGAAATAAACTAATATTGGTAACAAGAAACGACAATAAGGAATATACATATTGAGAGGCCAAGGTCAAAATACCCAGACTCCCTGAACAGAAGTCGACAAGAGGTTCGTGAACTCACACCACTTTTTGCCCGAACCTCCAGTTTCTGAGCCAAAAATATCCATCTAGAATGGGAAGAGTTACCCAAAAACATAATACCATACGACATAAGTGAATGGAAATAAGCAAAGTAGACTAATTTACTTGTCGAAGTATCACTCACTTTCGGCACCGTTCCAATAGTGAAAATGGCAGTATTAAGTCTTTGAACAAGATCCTGAACGTGGGCTTTCCACGACATCTTACTATTTATTTGAACACCTAGGAATGTGAACCGTTCAGTTTCACCAATCATATGCCCATGCTGTGAAATTAAAACGTCAGGTTTTGTTGAATTGTGTGTTAGAAAATGTAAAAACTGAAGCTTACTGTGATTTAACGTTAGTTTATTTTCTACAAGCCATGGACTGAGGTCATGTACTGCACTACTTGAAACGGAGTCAATGTTGCACCCAACATCCTTTACTACCAAGCTAGTGTCATCAGCAAACAGAAATATTTTAGAGTTACCCGTAATACTTGAGGGCATATCATTTATATAAATAAGGAACTGGAGCGGCCCCGACACTGATCCCTGAGGAACCCCCTCCCCCTTGACAGTACACCACTCAGATCCCTCATCACACTGTATTACTTTCCCCCATTCCCGTAGATCGTTCCTTAATGATCTTCCTGAAACACTCTACAACTTCTGATTCTGTCAGTTCTTTCAGGTCCCATCTCCTTAAATTCCCACCTTTTTCCAGTTTCTTCAGTTTAATCTACAGTTCATAATCAATATATTGTGATCAGAGTCCACATTTGCCCCTGGAAATGTCTTACAATTTAAAATCTGGTTCCTAAATCTCTGTCTTACCATTATATAATATATATGAAATATTGCAGTATCTCCAGGTCTCTTCCACGTATACAATCTTCTTTCATGATTTTTGAACCAAGTGTTAGCTATGATTAAGTTATGCTCTGGGCAAAAACCTACCAGGCGGCTTCCTCTTTCATTTTTTACCCCCATTCCATATTCACCTACTACGTTTCCTTTTCTTCCATTTCCTACTGTCGAATTCCAGTCACCCATTAATATTAAATTTTCATCTCCCATCACTATCCGAATGATTTCTTTTATCTCATCACACATTTCATCAATTTCTTCATCACCTGCGGACTACTTTTACGGCTTTGGTAGGCGTGGGATTCGTGGCTATCTTGGCCACAACAATGCGTTCACTATGCTGTTTGTAGTAGCTTACCCGCATTCCTATTTTTATTAATTATTAGACCTACTTATGCATTAGCTTCATATTAGCCTTCCTAATACTAAAATCTATATCCGATGTTAACAATGACGCCGGTGGATGGACTATCACAAAATTACTGACCGTCGAGAATGTCACAAATATAACCGACAAGCTAATGGGCCCTTCACAGGAAAAGGTTTTTTGCCAGAAAACGGGGAAAATTGAAACCCAGCAAATGAGTAAAAAAGTGTATATTCACTGACAAAAAAAATAGTGTACGCACACAACTTACACAACAATAGTCTGGGATTACTCTATTACGTAATACAGTTTTTGTGATTGTATCTTGCAGCTTTAGTTATTTTTAATTAAAAGAGGCTTTAAAAGGACAGAAAGAACGTGTTGGACTACGCTACAGATCGTTCTGTTAGCACAGTCTTTACTTTGTAATCACTTTCGTTGACTTCGGCAACTCTCAACAGAAATCTCCAACCTAACCGAGACAATGTGCTACGATACAGCCGAGATCATGACAAGAGAATGGGCTACATCACACTCGAAGTAAATGTATATAGGTAAGGATCCCCATGACCTGTATACGTCTGTTATAAAAAATCTCCAAGCCACTCTCCTCAAATAGACCGCAATCTTCTCTTGACCTTCAACTGTTACTATTTCAGAATTAAAAACCAGATTCAAAGAAAATTTGGCTACAAGGCACAAAACTAGAAAAATAAAAATAATAAAAGTGAGAACGTGAAACATGTTAGCAATAACCATAAACAGGAGATTTACAGAAAATATAATTGAGAAAGGAAATCATTAATATTATCGACCGTTTAGGAACTCTAGGCTACGAAATGGATAAAACCACATATCGAATAAGTGGTGGAAGAGTTAGTGTGTTTTAAGATTAAATCCAAACAAGAATTAGAGAAAAATATATCGAAGCAAGGCCTCTATTACGAAAAATTGCTAAATCTCGAGACAAATTGTGTCCTTCTGTATTAGATGAAATGTTTTGGCCCCTAGTACGGATGAAACAGTATCTGCAGTATCAACAGGAACTTCGGACATGTGTTTCATATTTCATCCAAGCCTGCAGTCTATAAATATTTAAACAAAATACTAAAACAAAATACCACTACAGGGGAATTACTTACGAAGTAGTTCTTGGTAAAGAAACACAGGACACAATTACGTATGTAGGCTTAATACGAACTACAACTGTGTTTATAAATCGCTATAGTTGCCTTGGACTAACGACGAGCAAATATCAATATAACCTGTACGCTTTTCAAAGCTGTTATCCATGAAAAAGCCAAACTACGTATCGTGAACAAAATACAATTTAACACCGAAACAATGACATTAGCTGACAATGGGCACAGACTTTAGTCAATGGACACTGTTGAAAATTTGTGCCAGACCAGGATTAGCACCCGAGTCCCCTGGTTACGAGGGAGAGGCAATGATCACTGTGTCCGAATTACACAGTGGTCAACAGAATAGCACGAACTGCCCGAGCATGCCGTTCTTTAGATCCAAATTCTCAATTTCTCCATAGACTGCTAATGCACTGCTCCTTGAACATAATCCTCCTCCCTTTAATTATACAGTACATGGCCAAAAAAACAGACACCGAATATATGCAAACTTGGCCTTACGAACATTGCAGACGTCGTCTATGTAACACACGTCAAACTTCAAAGAATTTACCAATTCGTTGCATTGTTTACTATCGACCACAAATCAAGTAACGTAAAAAAAGCACTGCGTCTATTGAGATCATGATTCAGAGTTAAAAAAAACTAATAAGTCGCCTACATATTACAGTTGCTGCCGAAAGAGGAGAATCATTATTTTCCCACAAAAGGAAATATAGTTAAAATTACGCTTCTATTTCGGTTAGTTTATGCGGTTACTAAAATTTGCAGTTAAAGTTACATAGTGGACTCTACCCTCCCCCCACCAGAAACGTAGTTATCGTGGCTGTTGTGAGACTTTTGTACACAGTTAGAGAAAGTGTGTTAAATGTGGCGCGGACGGAAACGCTAGGCTACGCTACAGGGCAATCTGCTCGCACAACGTTTAGTCGGCATTCATAATCGTTGGCGTAAACAACTCTCAATCAAATTACCACCTTCCAACCTAACTTAGATCTCGGGCTACACTACCAATCGGCCTGTCATCACAACCAAAAATTCATTGAGGGGGGTGGAGGGATTTCCTGTAGCTCTCTCTAATGTATCTCTAGGCAAAACTGCCAGTTTTGTCAGACTCAACAGCAAGATTTACCAATGGTAAACACTTTTGAGACGACTCGTAATTTTAGAATAGTCCTCTTCGTCTTACTTGGCATAAATTGTTCGCTGGCGTCCCAGCAGCTAGCTCCCTCAGTGTCTGCTTCTGCCATCGCACCACGCTAGTCTGCTGTTGTCCTAGCAGACCGAACGCACCGCACATCCGATACCTTCGGAACCACTCACTGGCCAGTTAGCAACTGAGCGGAACACTGTTTACATCGTGAAAGGAAAACTATGCAAAGATGTACACTTAAATGGCACGACTGAGTAGCACACACACAGTAATATCTGAGGAATGTCCTTCGACACGCGCAGAACGAAAGTCTTCTCGCGAACGTACAGCGTCTCTGAAAAAAAATCTCGTGACTATATTCCGGCGTTACTGCCAGGTTCTCATACAAATGAGCAAAAAAGGGTACATTTGAAATTCTTTTTGAGACAATGAAAATACATTCGAAAGATCTGTTTGGGAATTACGAGTGATAATACTATGAGCTTAATTTTAGATTTTCAATTAAAAAATGGCGCCCGTAATTATGATTTGATCAAGGGCCTGCGAGACTGGAGTACGCAGAGCGCGTGCAGTGTGGCACCTCATATGTTACCTGAATTCAAAAATGGGTAACATCAGTTGATACTACATTATTCCTCTGAAATTGAAAATGGATAACATCAGTCGATAAAACATAAACTTTATGGGAGCGTATACCTAACCGCAATGAAACAACCTTAAATTTAACGATACAGTGCTAATTCGAACTTTGAGTTCGATTTTTGAGGGTTTGTTTCACTCCTTATGCCTACACAAAAATTAGTTAATATTAACAAATGTCATATTATAGCTATAAGTTCCTAAGAAAAGTGTTTACTTTTAGGGGTCAGAGGTAGATGTTAAGAGAACGGACCACTTTTAATTTATGCTGCATGCCGTTCTGAGAAAATAGTTACCCGAAAAAAATGTGTTCAAAGTTTAGGGAAAACATTTAGTTATATTATTACTTCGATTTGCATGAACTGAGTGTTACATATATATTTTTAATGTCGCTGAAAACGAATCTGAAGTCAGATTTTCAATATTCAAAACAGCTAATCCAATACGGAGGGCAACCGATTATGTTTTGACCAATTTTTACCAAAAATGTATTTTCGTTATTTACGTTTAGTCTGCAAGTCAAGGAGTATTTATCAACCCTTCCTCTACCTCTGATTGTTCCTAGACAGCAACTTCCTGTTCTTCTTGGCAGGAAAAGCCGATCTGTCAAAGCTGGATATGCAGCACTCGGCAGCCTGCACTTGATATTCGTCCGTATTTTCGGTGAGTATGTTTGCATGCATTCTGCAGTATGAATCATTTTGAGCACGTGCGACACGGGACGAGTTATCATCTACATCTATATGGATACCCTGCAAAACACATTTAAGTGCCTGGCAAAGGGTTCATCGAATCACCTTCACAACTGATAATTAATTGAAACCCTCAGCTGCCGACAGGTGTTGTTGATATACTTCGATGGGGACAGCTGAAAAGTGTGCCCCTACTGGGACTCGAACCCAGAATCTCCTGCTTACAAGGCAGACGCTCAATCCATCTGAGCCATCGAGGGCACACATGAACAGCACGACTGCAGGAATTTATCCCTCGCACGCTTCCCGTGAGACTCACATCCCCAACCGTCCACAATCCGCATACGTAATGTACTTAATAGGTATTTGTCCATCCACTCATTACTGGCTCACACTAAGGTGACGATTCCCGTAAGAGTTCCGGCAACCTGTGCGCATTCGCACAGACGAAGGTCAATGGCTGGGTAACGTTTAACCATAGATATGAAGATAGTAACTGCTCTCGAAAGAACAGGCGCCACTGACGACCTTGCAACTCTTCTAGAATACATGATAGACCGGCCGATGTGGCCGAGCGGTTGTAGGCGCTTCAGTCGGGAGCCACGAGACCGCTACGGTCGCAGGTTCAAATCCTGCCTCAGCATGGGTGTGTGTGATGTCCTTAATTTAGTTAGGTTTAAGTCGTTCTAAGTTCTAGGAAACTGATGACCTCAGATGTTAAGTCCCAAAGTGCTCAGAGCCATTTGAACCATCAGTCCCTATGTTTACACACTACTTACAGTAACTTATGCTAAGGACAACACACTCACAACCATGCCCGAGGGAGGACTCGAACCTCCAACAGGGGGAGCCGCGCGAACCGTGACAAGGCGTTGGACACATGGCGGGTACCCCGCGCGGCTCATGGCAGCCGTGACACTGCTTCAAACAATGGACTGTAGAAACTTTTGTAAAGCACGGATTAAAAAAAAAACTTTCTGTTCCAAGAGTCTAGACAAGTACACCTTTAAAAAATGCAACTACAAAGAAATTGAATTTTCGAACGTTTTGAATGAGAACCTGTCCTTATGGAACACCGTTGATCAAATGTCACAGGGATTATATACTCAGGTTTCACATGTGGATTAACACTTTCTAATCAATATCCGGAATGAGCAGGGCTTAAAACTTTGAAGAGTTAAATTTCAAGGGCCGTTCTCTTGTATGCAAATAGTTTCACAGTAGAAATTTCTCTAGTTTTATTTATTAATTAATTTATTTATTTTTTGCTGTAGGTAAAGAAGGATAGCATTGTGAGGAGGGGGGAAGGGGGGTGGGGAGGAATCTTGCATCTCCCACCTTGGAATTCTCAGTACAGAATTTTTATTCATTACGAGATTCTTAGCCACTTGCAGAAGTGATTTCGAGTGATTCTGCAAAACTTTTCCTTTAGCCAATCGTAGCAACTATAGGATTCCGTTCCTGCTGCATGACATGTCTCGGAACTTAAACTGACCAACTCATTTGCATAAAGAGCTAGCTTATCATCCGCTTCTTTACTTGCGTAGACCGTTCATGGTCTGCAAAGAATTTTTTTCTTTAATCGTTTTTTTATGTCTTTTATAAACTGCAACACTTTCTAAACTTTTCTAAACTTAACGCCGTTGAAGCATGGTCTTTTGCTGAATGACCAAAAAGCAATGCTGACAGCTGGGGTCCAAGGTTTTTGTTAATCAAGCCGTTTGTATTCTTGTTTGTATAACGCATATTTCTTTATATCTAATTGAGAAGTGAAATACCGGTTTTCATAGATGCAGATATAAAATATTTTAATATAACGCAATAAATATTTCATTAAAATTTTCATCCCCTTATGCTCGAAGTTCCAAAACGAGAAAAACACGTAGTTTTTAAAAATTGTAACATATTAGCCGAATACGAATTGTCAGATATATTTAGCAATCCTTTCATAATGAACCATTTTCTGAAACATCTCACACCCTTTAGGGGTTGGGTTTTCAAAAACAATTTAACACGTATTCTTCTATTTAGAGCCGAGGAGCCAAATTCAAATCTTCATCCATTTAATTCTAAAAATGCTTTCATAGTGAAATATTTCATAAAACATTACATCCCCTATTTCACTCTATTAGTGAGTTAAATTTCCAAAAGCAACGAAACACATTTTTTTTACATCCAACCGAGATGTCAAATACCTATTTTCATAGATGTAGCTATAAAAATGCTTCAGTAGTTCTTTAATAATGATTTATTTTCAAAAAACCTTCACTAATTATTTTATCCCCCAATGGAAGAATTTCGGAAAATGCTAAAAACCTGTTTCTTTTTTGTATCTGACTGAGACACCAAATGTCAATTTTCGTAGTTTTGTAGTTATAGCTTCAATAGGGACATAGGGACATATTTAAAAAAAAAGACTTTCAACCCATGTTTCACCCCCATAGGAGTGAAATTTCGAACAATCTCTTCTTAAATGATGCTTTCAGCGTAAGATTTACACCTTCATCAAATTTCAAGTCCGTATACTTTGCAGGTTGGGCTGGAAGGCTATGGGTCAGTGAAACCTGTGCCCCTATTGCACCTTCTTGGAGGTTGTAGTTCCAAAAACAGTGAAACACGTAGTTTTCTATAATACAATATTCATAGATTTCGCTTTAAAAACTCTTTCGCACTGAAATACTTTCATAAAACATTACATCCTATATTCCACCCTCTTAATCGTTGAATGTATCAAAAACAGGTTTTCATATATTTCATGAAACATTTCATCCTCTGTGATATGGGGTATGGTAGAGACACACCAAAATCACAATAGTAATCCGTTGTAGTTGCTACATATTTTATTACAATCAAAAGCATTATAAAATCACAAGGCCAGATCAGTTGGACAAATAATAAATAAATTTCGTTAAGTGGAACGAGACCCGTAAAACTTGAAATTTGAATATGACTAGGTATATATACTTAGGTAAAGCTTTTCTTAAATAGCACAAATGTCCATAAAATTCATAGCAGAACTCTCACTACTTGCAATCAGGGGAGAAACAGATTAAGCGTAAGAATACAGATATTTAACGTTCGGCTTGCCAACTTTCCTAAACAAAACTGTATAAAAATGACTAAAACAATTAAGGGGGTCCTTTAATTTTGACTAAACGGACCTTCAAATTTACTTACTCAGTTGATTAATCAACAATATTCTTAGAATGATTACAACTAGAACATGACTATATGACAATACCCTTAAAATAAGGTTGCTTCAATATTTCGTGTGAATTGGCGATAGACGCGAGCAGACCAAGGATTCAAATCAATACAAGAGATCCACGAGGCAGAGAATGACATAGAAATATACTCAACATGGCAATGCAATTGAACTTTGGATGCTATAGTTCAGCACCGGAAAGATGGAATCACGCAAAAGTGACAACATAACCCAAGATGTAAAGGAGAGGACATGGCCTCAAATATCTCTCTGCCGCCGTGGTGCTCTGCTCCCAGTATGCTAGCGTCGACCGCTGCCAGTTATCTCTAACACAACACACATCAAGAGCAGACAATTTTCTGAGACATAAACTACACAACCCTATCTGGAGAACAGGTGAGCAATACAACTGGACTGAAACCAATGAGCCTCCGTGAGTTACTTGGCCAGTGCCAGCCCTTAAACTTTGATTAATAAGATCGCTAAAAATCATACCGAAGTTAAGATGACGAGACTTATCTCCAGGTTCGCCATATTAGTGGCAGAGACAATAAATTGGCGACGCTCTTATCCGTATGTTCGCGGCAGAGTCTGGGGAAGCAAGGGCCACGTGGAGCCGGATCTGGGGGTCAATTTCCTTCTCTCCGAGACACCCGGCTTCTTCTGCGACTTAGCCGGCAAACAGGCCGAGGACCCCGGGTGGGGACCGATTCGGCAGCAGTTGGCGGATGGCGAGGTCTTCGGGGGGTGGGGTTGGGGGGGGTGTCTTGTGTAAAGGGGAAGACAACCGTGGTGAAGGGAAGGTCTGTATTCCACAGGAACGAGTTAGCATGGCACTCAGATATTTCCACGATTCGGCGGTAGGGGATCATTTGGGGTTCTACAAGACCTTGAACAGAGTTCGGGAACACATGTTTTGGCCCAACCTATATGGCGATGGCATGCGATTTGTTGGCAACTGTGTCCAGTGTAAGCGCGGTAAGCCCGATGTTGGGCCGCACAGAGAACTACTACAGTCGGTTAGCGAGCAGTGTCCTCTGGACCGCGACTCAAAGATCGAAACATCGATCGACGGAAACTGGCGCCAGAAACGCACCAGCTCACTCTATTTCATCCCCTTAGGGGTTGAACTTCCAAAAACACGAAAATACGTATTTTCTTATTTGTAACCTTGAAGTCAAATACCAATTTTCGTAGATATAGCCTTAAAAATACTTCCATAGTCCTTCCATAATTTTTTATCTCAAGATAAAATGTTCACCTACTATTTCACCTCATAGAGGTTAAATTCCCAATAATACTGGAACACATATTTCTTTATTTCTGACCTAGAAACCAGATACAAATTTTCGTCTGCCTAGCTTCAAAATTACCTTAATAGCTACATGTTTCAAAAATACTTTCATTTCCTGTGTATCCCCCTTAGAGGTGGAATTTCGAAATATGCAGTATAAGCGGTATAAGATCAACAACCTTTCCAAATCTCAAGGTTTATTTTCCTTGGCGGTCTGGACTGTGTGAATTTCATAGTAATGGCCTCCACACACACACACACACACACACGCACACACACACACACACACACACACACACACACACCACTAACAATGCCACCACCACCTCCTGGGGAAATTTCTGCAGACGCCCTTGTTCCACTGCAGTCATATTTTGCCGACGACCTACATTTAGCAGCGTGGGAGGGATAGTGTCGTGCAACAGACAGTATACTCAGTAGACAACGAACTGTTCGTTGTGAAATCAGGGACATAGGAACCGAGACTGACACAGAAGGTGCTGAAGGTGAAGCACACTAGACTCGTGTCTACCACGGCTTCAAATAGTATCGATTTACTATGAACGGAAGTTCCGAAAAGTGAGCAAGTAATTTTACAGTAAATTCAGTACCGATGGTGAGGATATACAACGAAAAACATTTCTATAATATTTCAGAAATAATGAAACATTCCACTCAAGTCGCGCGGCAGAAAACGCAATGGATATGCTTGCACTTAAGACGGAAGGCCCCACGTGCTTACGCAGGCTTACGACAGATCGCAAAATTCGGCAGTAGGCGTAAGCCAACCTCTTGTGCTGCCATCTGTTATTGATGCCAGGCTTCAAGGTCTCAGTAGTTCGACCATCCACTGGAGAGTAGTTGCTTTATAAGTACTCCGTCTTCAGGCCACGAGTGACCTACTGGGACAGCACCATCCGACCGCCGTGTCATCATCTGTGGAGGATGTGAACAGGAGGGGCGGGGATCAGCACACTGTTCTCCCGGTCGTTATGATGGTTTTCTTTGACCGGAGCCGCTACTATTGGGTCGAGTAGCTCCTCGATTGGCATCATGAGGCGGCCTGGATGATCACCCATCCAAGTGCCTTCAACGCCCGACAACGCACTTAACTTCGGTGATCTCACGTGAACCGATGCAACCTCCGCGGCAAGTCCGTTGCTGCAGATATTTTAGAGTAGTTGTTACGTTTCATAATTATCTAGTTTACGGGGAAAATGTAAAAAAGGCGATTGTCACCGAAGCTACAACTAATCTGAATTTCTGGTTAGTTATCAAGTGGTCTTATGTGCAAGCCTGATTTTTTCATCCTTTGCGGTGGGAATGATTCAAACCCGTCATGTTCTTCTTATGAGGTGTTCTATTTATTTTGCACACAATGATCGTTTGTAGTTGTGTTGAGTTACCACCTTGATAAATTTTTGGATGGCGCACGTATCATAACTGAGATCTGCGCTTGCGCTTAATGGCTGAAGGTCAATTAGCGTAATGAGTAGTAGCGAATGTTATAGTAACATGTTTGTAAATTATTTCAGGTAAATTACCTTAGTAGTGTAATATTATCAGTATACCAGTACAGTATGTGGGCCAATTACGTTAGTCATGGAATACTATCCGTATAAGACTATGTCACCTTGATGTCCCGGAATTTGCTTCAATTTTGGAATCCACGAAAGAACTGGAAATTTTCCTTTACACAGCTTTCCATATAATTTCTATTACAGTGATTCAGTCTTGTCTGTCACTCGACTTTTCTGACTGTGAAATAAATTCTATCGCTCATGTGCTTATTACCTCTTCGTGTTTCCATTTGCCGATATTGCGCATAAACACATACATATCTCAACGTTGCTATGTACATTGATGGAACGACACACTTTTCTGTGGCGACACTGCAGTTTAGAGATAGAAAAACCGATCAGTTAAAACGACATGGGTATTTTAGTTCTGAATAACCGATGTCTTTCGGTATTTGTTTGCTCTCGGTTATAACAAGTATCTTTTTATATTTTCCTGATAACCACGTAAAAACAGATATACCAATTAGCCACAGTTGTCGTAGTAAAATTTTTAGTTTTCAAATAAACCTTTTTTAAAAAAGACGAGTAATTTTTATTCGTAAGATTTCCATAGCTCTTAAATACTGCGTTATTACAGAAAAAATGGGAAAAGTGATGTATGCCACTTTAATAACACTGCTGATAGAAACGAGCAACAAGTGAATTGGTCCAACATTGCCGAGACAATACTGTGCCTGTTATACAAGCAGTGCGCGAGAATGGACGCAGTTTCTCGCTGTTGTCGAACGTCAGTTGTAACACAGAATGGCACCATCTGGAAGCCTGGAAGTATTTTACGATATGCAGTACGAGTGAAGCACAATGGTCGATTTGGTCGACTTGCGACATCATACAAGGAAAAAAGTTAAAATTTTACAAATCATTCATAGTTCGGGATAAAAATAGAAAGTGCCTGATCTGCTGCCTGTGTCTACGTTATCTGCTTTTAGCCGTTAACAGAGAAATTAAAACGAAAAAGAGAGTTCTCCTGCCGCAGTTTTCACTCTTTATCGCTGGATTATACGTAATACCCGCATAGTGCTGTGATAACCGATTTAAATATAATTTTTGAGCAGAGTTCTAAAAACTAAAATCAGTAGGATAATACTGGCAGTTTTCTGTGGTATAGAAGTACTCGCTATATTTTGAGAGAAACAGCGAACAGCGGACAAAGTTTTATTGGACTATTTAATTTAAAGAAATTAGAATTATATTAATACCGTCAGTTGCTCACGGGCGTTGATAAATATCAACGTGGACAAATGAAAATGTGTGCCACGACCGGGACTCGAACCCGGGATCTCTTGCTAAAATGACAGACGCTCTATGCATCTAGGCCACCGAGGGCACAGTGTATGGTTCGACTGCAGGGACTATCTCGCGCACGCCTCCTGCGAGACTCACATTCTTACCTTGAATGTCCATACACTACAGTCGTAGAGTCCCACTCCAACACACTCATTCCTCGTGGAAGACATGTCCATATCCATATAAGTATATGGTTCTGGCAACACCAGCCATGACCTTCTTCTGTGAAGATGCACAAGTATTCCCCGAACTGTTACGGGACTTGGTAAGAATGTGTTCCACGAGTAATGAATGTGTTGGTGTGGGACACTACGAATGTAGTGCGTGGACATGGAAGGTGAGAATGTGAGTCTCGCGGGAAGCGTGCGCGAGATAGTACCTGCAGTCACACTATCGTCTGTGCCCTCGGTGGCTCAGATGGGCAGAGAGCCTGCCATGTAAGCAGGAGATCCCGGGTTCGAGTCCCAGACAGGCACACATTGTCACCTGTCCCCGTTGATATATATCGACACCTGTGAGCAGCTGACGGTATTAATATAATTCTAATTTCGTTCTGGACGGCTGCAGGTCATCATAAATGTATTTGACGTTTTGATTCCATTTATCAAGAAACTGAGAAAGTAAAAACTTTTATCTTTGTTTGATTTCTACGTTTACAAGAGGAAATAATGTAAATAAAATACTGAAAATCGGTTATTACAAGAACTGGTATTGTGACGGGCTTTAACAATTAGGTTAAAGTGAGACTGGGAAACTGATAAGAGCCGAAAACCAGTTGTTTGAGCGATAACCGACATTCCCACTGCTGTTGTGAGTGGTAAGATTGACGCGCAAGGACATCTAGAACAGTTTCTCAGAAAGGTTACTGCAACTCTGATGTTCTCAAAATGAACGGGCCAGCCATTGGCGTCCGCGAGGGGGAAGGGGAGGGGGAGGGGAGGAGGTGGGGAGGGGAGGATAGGCAAAAGGGCACTTTCACCCGTCGCCCCTAACCATCCTTGGAATCTGGAGTAAAGAGTTTTTATTCGTTACAGTATACTCATACTCTTCCAGATAAGAATTCTCCACAATACTGCTAAACCTTAGCTTTGACCAGTTGTAGCGCTTATAGAGTTAGGGTCTTGTAGCTTGATGCACCTCGTAACTGACCAGCTGATTTGTACACAGAGTGCCAGTTTCAGAATCATGCACTCCAGCCCCGACGCGCCTTCCCCCCTCCCCACCACTGGAAATATTTCTGCAGACTCCAGTCTGCCACTGTGCATATATTTTGATAACATCCTGGTTTTAATAGCATCGAAGGAACAGCATTGTGGAGTAAAGGGTAGACCTAGCACAGACCACACCATTCACAATGAAACGCATCACTTAGTAGATGGTGAAGTACTTTGAAGCTAGCCAGATAGAAACAGAACCTCCTGGCACTGTATCTAACCCAAATTCTAATCTTACACTAATCTCTTGTATGTACCTACCACGCCCTCAAAGAGCCAACGATTTACTATTATCAAAAGTTCCGAAAAATGAGGAAGAAATTGACCCACACTTTTTTCCGTTGTTCATTATTTCGATTACCCCATAAAGGGAATGGACTTGTAGCCACAGGTTACACAAGCGATAAATGGTTTAAAATACATAAAAAGAGATGACAATAGGAAACGATTTTTAAAAACACAATGATGCGGCTTTTACGATTTTTACAGGAAAAAAAAATGGATGACAAAATAAAGGTTTTTCAAAAATATGCTGGTGGACAATATTGGGGATTTTTTATCTTTATAGATGACTAGCGGAAAAGCTTGGTGTTGACCAGGCATTTATTTACAACTGTGCGTCCACGTCCGTACTATGCAGCGTCTGGCCTTGTCCTGAGTTTTTATGACGTATCTCCTGAAACATGTGTCGTACAATGATATAATTTTGTAGGTGCATTCAGCGTCATATGCGGATACTGTCTGCAAAATTTATTGCGAATATAGTAGCAAAGAAGTAACAAATTTAAATGTCACGAATGCTGTGATCCCCACACACTTGGGTGCAACCAATGTACACAGGATGCTTGGCTCGATCATTATGGCTACCATCACCGCTGGTCGAAATTGGACCAGCTGTGTCGACGTAGTGAAAATATAAATGTGCATAACATGGTAAACGTCCATTCTTTCCAGCCATCAGACCTGATCTACGATCAAAAATATCATGTAAAAGTGGTAGGGGCAACCGCCTTGCCGCAGTGGATACACCGGTTCCCGTCAGATCACTGAAGTTTAGCACTTTCGGGCGTGGTCGGCACTTGGATGGGTGACCATCCGGGCCGCTATGCGCTGTTTCCATTTTTCGGGTTGCACTCAGCCTTGCGATGCCAATTGAGGAACTACTCGACCGAATAGTAGCGGCTCCAGTCAAAGGAAACTACCACAACGAGTGGGAGAGCCAGCTCCTCCACCACCCTCAGTGAGAATGACGTGGCGGTCGGATGGTCCTGATTGGCCACTTGTGGCCTGAACACGGAGTGCTTTCTTAAAGGAGTGCTCCCTACATAAAACTGACAGTCTTGACTCAGGGACTGTCCACGGTAAATGCTGCATTGGACCTACGAATACTATTAAAATAACGGTTTGAGTTCTCTTTAGTTGTCCAATCATCAGAAGTGAGTCCTTATTGAAGTAAGCTGAAAAATAGATTTTATGTTAATGGCGGATAAATTTTATGTTAATGGCGGCAAATTAACTTTACCCTAATGACACACAAGGTCAATGCCGTTCTATCACGTAAAGTATTCTCAGATCGAAATGTTTTGCATTACCAAATCTCCAATGTAGATCCATTATACCGCAATTATAATTCTCAAAATAATTTGGAGCTACGTTCAATGCATATTTAAATGCATCTTTCAAAACAATACCAGAATTCTCATTAGATCATCATTATCAGTGCCTAGAGTATTCCTATTATTTCGTCTACCAAAAACCGCGTCTCACTATGGCTTTTTCAGTACGCTGTTTTGTTTTCCACTGCTGACAATAGAAACGATCTGGCAGATGTGACATTGTAGATGTCCAGTATGCGTGTCTTAATGCAAATAAACCGTCTGGAACAATTACCCTTGAACCTCCCTAGAATGGGATTTCATGGAACGTTATTACTTTCCTGTGTCCATTTCTATCACACCAGCTGATCGCCACGACTGGGGAGAGTGAGGAGGGGGTGGGGTGAAAGTTGGCAGCACTTTGAGTGGCAGAAACCTCACGTTTCCGTCATTTGTTTTCATAATGACGTAGTGCCAATTCGTCACATTGGACGCTTTTCTCTCGGAAACGTTTACATTCATCGTCTGGATATCAATGTCGCCTTCTGAGGTATGCAGTCGCACCACTCTGTATGAAATAGGTTCTAAGCTGATGCAGTTGACAAGTAACGTCGAAATATATCGTCACCTCGAAATATATCGACACCTCGAAATAAATCCACACCCAGAAATAAATCGCCAACCCGAAATAAATCGCAACCTCGAAATAAATCGACACCATGAAAAAAATCGAAACTTCGAAATAAATCGACACCTCCAAAAGACAGCTACATCGAAATGATTAGATATCCCGAAATATATCGACATCTAGACGCATTTCAGCTTACCATATAGATCGATATCTCGAATCTCACGGACCTCTCGAGATAAATCGAGGTATAGAAATATATCGATATCTTGAAATATATTGGTACCTAGTAATATAAAGATATCTCTAAAAATACAATATCTAGAAATTTATGGATTACTTGAGATATAGAGGTTTCTTGAAATATATCGATATCTCGAAAGGAATCGATATCTGAAGTACACCGATACATGGAAATATATCGATAGCTCGAAATAAACAGACAACCCGATTTGTTTCGGTATATCAAACTAAATCGATATCTCGACATAAACGGATACTTCGAAATCAATTGATACCTCGAAATAAATGGATGCCTCAATATAGATAGATATCTCGAAATAAATCGACATCTCGATATAATGAGTGCTTCGACATAAGTCGATATATCGAAATGAATCGATAATGGGAAAGAATGGACGTCTTGAAAAAAATCTGTACCCTTAAGAAAACGATTCTCGAAATAAATAGGTATATCGAAATATATTGCTATCTCGATAAATACCGATATCTAGTGGTCGATATATGTTTCAAGTTGACTTGACATATCAGTATAGTTCGATATACATCAAAATACTTTGGATTTTCAATATACCGATAGATTTCTAGACCTCGGGGATAAAATCGCCGATCCGACCTCAGTGCAAAAACGCAGACCTAGGGAAAAAACGCCGACCTCGGGGAAAAACGCAGACCTCGAGGGAAAAACGTCGACCTCGGGGTAAAACGCCGACCTCGTGGGAAAACGCCGACCTTCGGAAAACTGCCGACCTCAGGAAAAATCCAGTTCCATTAATTTACACAGACACTAATGTATGTCACCATTAGGTTCTCAAAATACAACCAAATTCCTGGTATTTATCACCTCACACAAAAAGTGGTCGTGACAGAAAAGTCTCGTTCTTTAGAAAGTTTAGAATGAGATGTTCTAAATATTGCAGTTTATCCATTTACAATAATCTACAAGCACTGCACAATGAGAAGAGACTGTCAACCACAGCACTTTGAAATAGTGGACAGCCAGGAAGACAGAGGTTGCATTGCTGTTTCTAATCCTCTGGTGCTTGAGATTTAGAATCCAGGATTGCCTCGAATGAGAACAGCAATAATGGATGTCTTGCACCAGTGTAGAACTTACTCTGGAACTCCACAGAAAATCACAAGGCACAATTATATCACATCATTCTCAGCAAACTACAGAAGCCTCTAATGGACGTAACAACGTTGTCACCTCCTTCACCAGTGAAAGATCTTAGTAGCTATTGAGTCAAGAGTAGGTGGCCAATTAATAATTTGTTGTTCAAAGCTAACTTCAGTGTATATGGGAATACTCAGTGGACATCTTTAACCATCATATTTTACTGTCTAAGATATGTCAACTTCTCAGACTATAAGTATAAGCAGAGCTTGGTCTTTCCCAATCCGAGATTGTTTAGAATGGGTATCAAGGGAATCAGATCCACTGGGCATTTAGAGCAACCTGCTTTAAACAATATGAGCAGGCAGTAGACACAGACACAGAATTTGGAATTTCTCTGTGAAGTGGTTACCTTCATCGTCTGAAAACTTATGTTGTGTGCTGCGCTATGTGGAGGTACTAATAGCAACACAGTAAAACACAGAAGAAGCTTATAAGTTGATGTAATCAGCCAGTAAGAAGCAGTAAACTTTAAGTTTTAGTAATCGATTATTGACTTATTATCTGGCTTTGCTGCCTTGACATTACCGACGACCTTAAGATTTTGCATGAAGAGAGGCCTAAAAGCCACGTTACACGAGAGAATGTGAAAAGTGTTCATATGTAGTAAAAACCTAAGAAATAAGCCCGTTTTCGTCATTTGCTATCAAATCGACGTATTGCCAGAGCGTTACATTGGCAGCTTTTCTCTCTGAAACGGTTACATTTATCGTCTGCAAACTTATGTCGCGTGCTAAGGAATGCAGAGACACTAAAAACAACACAGTAGAACATAGAGGAAGCTTCTAGGTTGATGTAATTAGCCCGTAGGAAACAGTACAATTCAGGTTTTAGTTATCGATTAGTTGGGAGCTCCAATGTTAGGCGCGTAATGGGGCCCCTTAGGGATACGGCGGCTAAGGAGGGAAAGAAATCCAGTGTGCACTTCGTGTGCATTCCGGGAGGAGTCATTCCTGATGTGGAAAGGGTCATTCCGGATGCCATGAAGAGCACAGGGTGCAGCCAGCTGCAGGTGGTGGCACATGTCGGCACTAATGACGTGTGTCGCTTTGGATCAGAGGAAATTCTCTCTGGATTCCAGCGGCTATCTGATTTGGTGAAGGCTGCCGGTCTTTCTTACGAGATGAAGGCAGAGCTGACCATCTGCAGCATCGTTGAGAAAACCGACTGAGGACCTTTGGTGCAGAGCCGGATGGAGGGTCTGAATCAGAGGCTCAGACGGTTTTGCAACCTTATTGGCTGCAGATTCATTGACTTGCGCCATAGGCTGGTGGGGTTTCGGGTTCCGCTGAATAGGTCAGGAGTTCACTACACTCAGCTGGCGGCTACACGGGTAGCGGAGGCTGTGTGGCGTGGACTGGGCGGTTTTTTAGGTTAGAAGGCCTCGGGAAAGTGCGGGATGGGCTGCAATGTCAAAGGGTGCTTGGCAATTACAGGACGTGCTTGGATCAAGGAACAGTCGGAATTATAGTTGTAAATTGTTGTAGTTGCGCTGGAAAAGTCCCTGAGCTTCAAGCGCTAATAGAAAGCACAGAAGCTGATATCGTTATAGGTACAGAAAGCTGGCTAAAGCCTGAAATAAGTTCTGCAGAAATTTTTACGAAGTCTCAGACGGTGTTCAGGAAAGATAGATTAGGCAGAATTGGTGGTGGAGTGTTTGTGTCTGTCAGTAGTGGTTTATCTTGTAGTGAAGTCGAAGTAGATACTCCGTGTGAATTGGTGTGGGTGGAGGTTATACTTAAAAGCCGAATTAAGTTAATAATTAGCTCCTTCTACCGACCCCGATGATACAGTTGCAGAACAGTTCAGAGAAAGTTTGAGTCTCGTAACAAATAAATACCCAACTCATACGGTTATAGTTGGTGGGGATTTCAACCTACCCTCGGTATGTTGGCAAAAATACTTGTTCAAAACCGGTGGTAGGCAGAAAACGTCTTCCGAGATTGTCCTAAATGCATTCTCCGAAAATTATTTCGAGCAGTTAGTCCACGAACCCACGCGAATTGTAAATGGTTGCGAAAACACACTTGACCTCTTGACCACAAACAATCCAGAGCTGATAGAGAGCATCATGACTGATACAGGGATTAGTGATCACAAGGTCATTGTAGCTAGGCTCAATCCCATTTCTTCCAAATCCATCAGAAACAAACGCAAAATAATTTTATTTAAAAAAGCGGATAAAGTGCTACTAGAAGCCTTCCTAAAAGACAATTTCCATTCCTTCCGAACTGACTATGAGAATGTAGACGAGATGTGGCTCAAATTCAAAGATATAGTAGCAGCAGCAATTGAGAGATTCATACCTCATAAATTGGTAAGAGATGGAACGGATCCCCCGTGGTACACAAAAAATGTCCGAACGCTGTTGCAGAGGCAACGGAAAAAGCATGCGAAGTTCAGAAGAACGCGAAATCCCGAAGATGGGCTAAAATTTACAGACGCGCGAAATTTGGCACGTACTTCGATGCGAGATGCCTTTAATAGGTTCCACAACGAAACATCGTCTCGAAATTTAGTAGAAAATCCGAAGAAATTCTGGTCGTATGTAAAGTAGACAAGCGGCAAGACGCAGTCAATACCTTCGCTGCGCAGTGCCGATGGTACTGTTATCGACGACTGTGCTGCTAAAGCGGAGTTATTGAACGCAGTTTTCCGAAATTCCTTCACCAGGGAAGACGAATGGAATATTCCAGAATTTGAAACACGAACATCTGCTAGCATGAGTTTCTTAGAAGTAGATACCTTAGGGGTTGCGAAGCAACTCAAATCGCTTGATACGGGCAAGTCTTCAGGTCCAGATTGTATACCGATTAGGTTCCTTTCAGATTACGCTGATACTATAGCTCCCTACTTAGCACTCATATACAACCGCTCGCTCACCGATAGATCTATACCTACAGATTGGAAAATTGCGCAGGTCGCACCAGTGTTCAAGAAGGGTAGTAGGAGTAATCCATTTAACTACAGACCTATATCATTGACGTCGGTTTGCAGTAGGGTTTTGGAGCATATACTGTATTCAAACATTATGAATCACCTCGAAGGGAACGATCTATTGACACGTAATCAGCATGGCTTCAGAAAACATCGCTCTTGTGCAACGCAGCTAGCTCTTTATTCGCACGAAGTAATGGCCGCTATCGACAGGGGATCTCAAGTTGATTCCGTATTTCTAGATTTCCAGAAAGCTTTTGACACCGTTCCCCACAAGCGACTTCTAATCAAGCTGCGGAGCTATGGGGTATCGTGTCAGTTGTGCGACTGGATTCGTGATTTCCTGTCAGGAAGGTCGCAGTTCGTAGTAATAGATGGCAAATCATCGAGTAAAACTAAAGTGATATCAGGTGTTCCCCAGGGAAGCGTCCTGGGACCTCTACTGTTCCTGATCTATATAAATGACCTGGGTGACAATCTGAGCAGTTCTCTTAGACTGTTCGCAGATGATGCTGTAATTTAACGTCTAGTAAGGTCATCCGAAGCCCAGTATCAGCTGCAAAGCGATTTAGAAAAGATTGCTGTATGGTTTGTCAGGTGGCAGCTGACGCTAAATAACGGAAAGTGTGAGATGATCCACATGAGTTCCAAAAGAAATCCGTTGGAATTCGATTACTCGATAAATAGTACAATTCTCAAGGCTGTCAATTCAACTAAGTACCTGGATGTTAAAATTACGAACAACTTCAGTTGGAAGGACCACATAGATAATATTGTCGGGAGGGCCAGCCAAAGGTTGCGTTTCATTGGCAGGACACTTAGAAGATGCAAGAAGTCCACTAAAGAGACAGTTTACACTACACTCGTTCGTCCTCTGTTAGAATATTGCTGCGCGGTGTGGGATCCTTACCAGGTGGGATTGACGGAGGACATCGAAAGGGTGCAAAAACGGGCAGCTCGTTTTGTATTATCGCGTTATAGGGGAGAGAGTGTGGCAGATATGATACACGAGTTGGGATGGAAGTCATTACAGCATAGACGTTTTTCGTCATGGCGAGACCTTTTTACGAAATTTCAGTCACCAACTTTCTCTTCCGAATGCGAAAATATTTTGTTGAGCCCAACCTACATAGGTAGGAATGATCATCAAAATAAAATAAGAGAAATCAGAGCTCGAACAGAAAGGTTTAGCTGTTCGTTTTTCCCGCTCGCTGTGCGGGAGTGGAACAGTAGGAGATAGTATGATTGTGGTTCGATGAACCCTCTGAAAAGCACTTAAATGCGAATTGCAGAGTAGTCATGTAGATGTAGATGTAGATGATTTATTAGCCGGCTTTGGTGCCAGTGAAATAACCGACTACCTTAAGATTTGGCATTAAACAAGGTCTGGCAGCCACGTTACACGAGAGAATGTGAAAAGTGTTCATATGTACTAAAAACCAAGGAAATCCGCCCGTTTTCACATCTGCTTTCGAATCCACGTAATGCCAGATCGTCACATTGGCCGTTTCCTCTCTGAAACGGTTACATTTATTGTTTGCATAGCTATGTAGCGTGCTGCGGTTTGCGGAGACACTAAAAGCACCATAGTAAAACACAGAAGAAGCTTTTAATTTGGTGTAATAGCCAGTAAGAAGCAGTACAATTCAAGTTTTAGATATCGATTATTGAATTTTTAGCCGGCTTTGGTGCCTTGGACATGAGCTAGGACCTTAAGATTTGGCATGAAGGGAGGTCTGGCAGCCACGTTGCACGGGAGAAAGTGAGAAGTTTTTATGTGCAGTAAAAACCTAAGAAATCCGCCCGTTTTCGTCATCTGCTTTCGAATCGACGTAATGCCAGATCGTCACATTGGCCGTTTTCCCTCTGAAACGGTTACATTTATCGTGTGCAAACTTATGTCGCGTGCTGCGGTATGCGGAGACACTAAAAGCACCATAGTAGAACACAGAAGAAGCTTCTAAGTTGATGTAATAGCCAGTAAGCAACTGTACAATTGAAGTATTAGTTATCGATTAGTGAATTTTTAGAAGGCTTTAGTGCATTCGACATGAGCTAGGACCTTACGATTTAGTATGAAGGGAGGTCTATGAGCCATATCGCACGGGAGAATGTGAAAAGTGTTCACATCTAGTAAAAACCTGAGAAATCCGCCCGTTATCGTCATTTGCTATCGAATCGAATTAATGCCAGATCGTCACATTTTCCGCTCTTCTTTCTGAAACGGTTACATTTATCGTGTGCCATGCTATGTCGCTTGCTGCGGTAGTCGGAGACACTAAAAGCACCATAGTAGAACAGAGAAGAAGCTTCTAAGTTGATCTAATAGCCAGTAAGCAGCTGTACAATTCAAGTATTCGTTACCGAGTATTGACTTTTTAGATGGCTTTAATGCATTGGACATGAGCTAGGACATTACGTTTTAGTAAGAACGTAGATCTAGCTGCCACGTTGCACGGGAGAACGTGAAAAGTGTTCACATCTAGTAAAAACCTGAGAAATCCGCTCGTTTTCGTCATTTGCTATCCAATCGACTTAATTACAGATCGTCACATTGGCCGCTCTTCTCTCTGAAACGATTACATTTATCGTGTGCAAAGCTATGTCGCGTGCTGCAGTATGCGGAGACACTAAAAGCACCATAGTAGAACAGAGAAGAAGCTTCTAAGTTGATGTAATAGCAAGTAAGAAGCAGTACAATTCAAGTTTTAGTTGTCAGTTATAGACTTTTTAGATGGCTTCAGTGCATTTTACATGAGCTAGGACCTTAAGACTTAGTATGAAAGGAGGTCTAGCGGCCACGTTGCACGGGAGAACGTGAAAAGTGTTCATATCTAGTAAAAACCTGAGAAATCCGACCGTTATAGTCATTTGCTATCGATTCGACTTAATGCCAGATCGTCACATTTTCCGCTCTTTTTTCTGAAACGGTTACATTTATCGTGTGCAAAGCTATGTCGCGTGCTGCGGTATGCGGATACACTAAATACACCATAGTAGAACACAGAAGAAGCTTCTAAGTTCATGTAATACCCAGTAAGAAGCAGTAAAATTCAAGTATTAGCTTTCGATTATTGACTTTTTAGCCGGCCTTGGTGCCTTGGACATGAGCTTGGACCTTAAGATTTTGCATGAAAGGAGGACTAGCAGAAGCGTTGCACGGGATAATGTGAAAAGTCTTCTTATGTAGTAAAAACCTGAGATATCAGTCCGTTTTCGTCATTTGTTATCAAATCGACTTAAAGCCAGATTGTTACATTGGCCGCTCTTCTCTCTGAAACGGTTACATTTATCGTCTGCAAACTTATGTTGCGTGCTAAGGAATGCGGAGACACTAAAAACAACACAGTAGAACACAGAAGACGCTTCTAGGTTGATGTAATTAGCCCTTAGGAAACAGTACAATTCAGGTTTTAGTTATCGATTATTGATTTATTAGCCGGCTTTGGTGCCAGTGAAATGACCGACTACCGTAAAATTTGGCATTCATCAAGGTCTGATGAGCCACGTTACACGAGAGAATGTGAAAAGTGTTCATATGTACTAAAAACCTAAGAAATCCGCCCGTTTTCGTCATTTTTAATCGTATCGACTTAAAGCCAGATCGTCACATTGGCCGGTCTTCTCTCTAAAACGGTTACATTCATCGTGTTAAAGCTATGTCGCGTGCTGCGGAATGCGGAGACACTAAAGCCACGATAGTAGAACACAGAAGAAGTTTCTAAGTTGACGTAATAACCAGTAAGAAGCAGTCAAATTCAAGTTTTAGTTATTGATTAATGACTTTTTAGCCGGCATTGGTGCCTTGTACATGCGCTAGAATCTTATGATTTTGCATGAAGGAAGGTCTATCAGCCACATCGCACAGGAGAATGTGGAAAGTGTTCACATCTAGCAAAAACCTGAGAAATTCGCCCGTTTTCGTCATTTGCAATCGAATCGACTTAATGCCAGATCGAATATTGGCAGCTCTTCTCTCTGAAACGGTTACATTTATCGTGTGCAAAGCTATGTCGCGTGCTGCGGTATACGGAGACACTAAAAGCACCAAAATAGAGCACAGAAGAAGTTTCTAAGTTTATGTAATAGCCAGTAAGAAGCAGTACAATTCAAGTTTCAGTTGTCGATTACTGTCATTTTAGCCTTCTTTGGTACCTTGGACACGAGCAAGGACCTTACGATTTTGCATAAATGGAGGACTAGCAGCTACGTTGCACGCGAGAATGTGAAAAGTGTTCATACGTAGTAAAAACCTGAGATATCCGTCCGTTTTCGTCATTTGTTATCATATCGACTTAAAGCCAGATCGTTACATTGGCCGCTCTTCTCTCTGAAACGGTTTCATTTATCGCTTGCAAAGCCATGTCGCGTGCTGCGTGCCGCGTTGCTATTGAGATTGTGAAAAGTGTTCATATGTACTAAAAACATGAGAAATCCGTCCGTTTTCGTCATTTGTTATCGAATCGACTTAAAGCCAGATCGTCACATTGGCCGCTCTTCTCTCTGAAACGGTTTTATTTATAGTCTGCAAAGCTATGTCGCGTGCTGAGGTATGCGGAGACACTAAAAGCACCATAGTAGAACACACGTGAAGTTTCTAAGCTGATGTAGAAGCCAGTAAGAAGAAGTATAATTCAAGTTTTAGTTATCGATTATTGACTTTTTAGCCGGCTTTGGTGCCTTGGGCATGAGCTAGGACCTTAAAATTTTGCATGAAAGGAGGACTAGCAGCCGCGTTGCAAGGAAGAATGTGAAAAGTGTTCTTATGGAGTACAAACCTGAGATATCGGTCCGGTTTCGTCATTTGTTATCAAATCGACTTGAAGCCAGATTGTTACATTGGCCGTTCTTCTCTCTGAAACCATTAAATTTATTGTCTGCAAAGGTATGTCGCTTGCTGCAGTATACGGAGACACTAAAAGCACCATAGTAGAACACAGAAGTAGATTCTAAGTTGATGTAATAGCCAGTAAGATGTAGTACAATTCACATTTTAGTTATCGATTATTGACTTTTTAGACGGCTTTGGCGCCTTGGATTTGAACTAGGACCTTAAGTTTTTGCATAATGAAGGACTAGCAGCCGCTTTGCACGGGTAATTTGAAAAGTGTTCATAAGTAGTAAAAACCTGCGAAATCTGTCCGTTTTCGTCATTTGTTATCGTATAGACTTAAAGCCAGATCGTCACATTGGCCGCTCTTCTCTCTGAAACGGTTATATTTATAGTGTGCAAAGCTATGTCGCGTGTTGCGGTATGCGCGAGACACTAAAAGCATCATAGCAGAACACAGAAGAAACTTCAAAGTTGATGTAATAGCAAGTTAGAAATAGTACAATTCAAGTTATAGTTATCGATTATTGACCTTTTACCCTTCTTTGGTGATTTGGACATTAGCTAGGACATTTGGACATTAGCTAGGACCTTAAGATTTTGCATAAAGGGATGTCTAGCAGCCACTTTGCACGGGAGTATGTAAAAAGTGTTCATATATATAGTAAAAACCTGAGAAATCCGTCCGTTTTCGTCATTTGTTAACCATTCGACTTAAAGCCAGTTCGTCACATTGGCCGCTCTTCTCTCTGAAACGGTTTCATTTATCGTCTGCAAAGCTATGTCGTGTGCTGCGGTATGGGCTCGACACGTAAAGCACCATAGTAGAACACAGAAGAAGCTTCTAAGTTGACGTAATAGCTAGTAAGAAACAGTACAATTCAAGTTTTAGTTATTGATTTTTTACCTTTTACCTTTCTTTGGTGCTTGCTTGATGGGAAGTCTGGCAGCCACGTTGCACGGGAGAATGTGAAAAGTGTTTATAAGTAGTAAAAACCTGAGAAATCGGGCCGTTTTCGTTTTTTCTTATCGAATCGAATTAAAGCCAGATCGTCACACTGCCCGCTCTTGCCTCTGAAACGGTTACATTTATCGTCTGCATAGCTATGTCGCGTGCTGCGGCTTGCGGAGACACTAAAAGCACCATAGTAGAACACAGAAGAAGTTTCTAAGTTGAAGTAATAGCCAGTAAGAAGTAGTACAATTCACGTGTTAGTAATCGATTATTGACTTTTTAGACGGGTTTGGCGCCTTGGACTTGTGCTAGGACCTTAAGTTTTTGCATGATGAAGGACTAGCAGCTGCTTTGCACGGGTAATTTGAAAAGTGTTCATATGTGCTAAAAACCTGAGACATCTGCCATTTTCGCCATTTGATTTGGACATTAGCTAGGACCTTAAGATTTGCATAAAGGGATGTCTAGCAGCCACTTTGCACGGGAGTATGTAAAAAGTGTTCATATATATAGTAAAAACCTGAGAAATCCGTCCGTTTTCGTCATTTGTTATCATATCGACTTAAAGCCAGATCGTTACAATGGCCACTCCTCTCTCTGAAACGGTTTCATTTATCGTCTGCAAAGCTGTGTCGTGTGCTGCGGTATGGGCTAGACACTAAAAGCACCATTGCAGATCACAGAAGAAGCTTCTAAGTTGATGTAATAGCCAGTAAGAAACACTACAATTCAAGTTTTAGTTATCGAATATTGACCTTTTACCCTTCTTTGGTGCCTTGGACATGAGCTAGGACCTTAAGATTTTGCTTGATGGGGAGTCTAGCAGACGCGTTGCACGGGAGAATGTGAAAAGTGTTCATATGTAGTAACAACCTGAGATATCCGTCCGTTTTTGTCATTTGTTATCGAATCGACTTAAACCCAGAACGTCACGTTGGCCGCTCTTCTCTCTGAAACGGTTACATTTATCGTCTACAAAGCTATGACGCGTGATGCGATATGCGGAGGCACTAAAAGCACCATAGTGGAACACAGAAGAAGCTTCTAAGCTGATGTAATAGCTAGTAAGAAGTATTACAATTCACGTATTAGTTATCGATTATTGTCCCTTTAGCCGTCTTTGGTGTCTTGTACATGAGCTAGGACATTAAGATTTAGCATTAAAGGAGGACCAGCAGCCGCGTTGCTCGGGAGAATGTGATAAGTGTTGATAAGTAGTAAAAACCTGAGATATCCGTCCGTTTTCGTCATTTGTTATCGAATCGACTTAAAGCCAGATCGTCACACTGGCCGCTCTTCTATCTGAAACGGTAACATTTATAGCTTGCAAAGCTATGTCGCGTGCTGCGGTATGCCGAGACACTAACAACACCATAGTAGAACACGGAAGAAGCTTCTAAGTTGATGTAATTGCCAGTAAGAAATAGTACAATAACGTTTTAGATATCGATTATTGACTTTTTAGCTGGCTTTGGGGCCTTGGACATGAGCTAGGGCATTAAGATTTTGCATCAAAGGAGGACTAGCACCTGCGTTGCACGGGAGAATGTGAAAAGTGTTCATATATAGTAAAAACCTGAGATATCCGACGGTTTTCGTCATTTGTTATCGAATCGACTTAAAGCCAGATCGTCACACTGGCCGCTCTTCTCTCTGAAACGGTTACATTTATCGTCTGCAAAGCTATGTCGAGTGCTGCGGTATGCAGAGATACTAAAAGCACCATAGTAGAACACAGAAGCAGCTTCTAAGTTGATGTAATAGCCAGTAAGAAGTAGTACAATTCAAGTTTTAGTTATCGATTATTGACTATTTAGCCGTCTTTCGTGCCTTGGACATAAGCAGTGACATTAAGATTTGCGCATGAAAGGATGACTAGCAGCTGCGTTGCACAGGCGAGAATGTGAAAAGTGTTGATAAGTAGTAAAAACCTGAGAAATACGTCCGTTTTCCTCATCTGTTATCAAATCGACTTAAAGCCAGAACGTTACATTGGCCGCTATTCACTCTGTAACGGTTACATTTATCGTCTGCAAAGCTATGTCGCGTGCTGTGGTATGCGAAGACAATATAGGAACCATAGTAGAATACAGAAGAAGCTTCTAAGTTGATGTAATAGCCAGTAAGAAGTAGGACGATAACGTTTTAGATATCGATTATTGACTTTTTAGCTGACTTTGGGGCCTTGGACATGAGCTAGGACCTTCAGATTTTGCATCTAAGGAGGACTAGCAGCTGCGTTGCACGGGAGAATGTGAAAAGTGTTCATATATAGTAAAAACCTGAGATATCCGTCCGTTTTCGTCATTTGTTATCGAATCGACTTAAAGCCAGATCGTCACACTGGCCGCTCTTCTCTCTGAAACGGTTACATTTATCGTCTGCAAAGCTATGTCGAGTGCTGCGGTATGCAGAGATACTAAAAGCACCATAGTAGAACACAGAAGAAGCTTCTAAGTTGATGTAATAGCCAGTAAGAAGTAGTACAATTCAAGTTTTAGTTATCGATTATTGACTATTTAGCCGTCTTTCGTGCCTTGGACATAAGCTGTGACATTAAGATTTGCGCATAAATGGAGGACTAGCAGCTGCGTTGCACAGGCGAGAATGTGAAAAGTGTTGATAAGTAGTAAAAACCTGAGAAATCCGTCCGTTTT
The DNA here is from genome assembly GCF_023897955.1 of Schistocerca gregaria. Classification (NCBI taxonomy): domain Eukaryota; kingdom Metazoa; phylum Arthropoda; class Insecta; order Orthoptera; family Acrididae; genus Schistocerca; species Schistocerca gregaria. The sequence goes on from NW_026061881.1 coordinate 258,895, forward strand.
CCTCATCTGTTATCAAATCGACTTAAAGCCAGAACGTTACATTGGCCGCTATTCTCTCTGTAACGGTTACATTTATCGTCTGCAAAGCTATGTCGCGTGCTGTGGTATGCGGAGACAATATAGGCACCATAGTAGAATACAGAAGAAGCTTCTAAGTTGATGTAATAGCCAGTAAGAAGTAGCACGATAACGTTTTAGATATGGATTATTGACTTTTTAGCTGGCCTTGGGGCCTTGAACATGAGCTACGGCATTAAGATTTTGCATCAAAGGAGGACTAGCGGCTGCGTTGCACGGGAGAATGTGAAAAGTGTTCATATGTAGTAAAAACCTGAGAAATCCGTTCGTTTTCGTCATTTCTTATCAAATCGACTTAAAGCCAGATCGTCACATTGGTCGCTCTTCTCTCTGAAACGGTTACATTTATCGTCTGCAAAGCTATGTCGCGTGCTGCGGTATGCGGAGACACTAACAGCACCATAGTAGAAATCAGATGAAACTCCTAAGTTGATGTAATAGCCAGTAAGAAGTAGTGCAATAACGTTTTAGATACCGATTATTGAATTTTTAGCTGGCTTTGGGGCCTTGGACATGAGCTAGGACCTTAAGATTTTGCATCAAAGGAGAACTAGCAGCTGCGTTGCACGGGAGAATGTGAAAAGTGTTCATGTGTAGTAAAAACCTGAGAAATCCGTCCGTTTTCGTCATTTCTTACCAAATCGACTTAAAGCAAGATCGTCACATTGGTCGCTCTTCTCTCTGTAACTGTTACATTTAACCATCTGCAAAGCTATGTCGCGTGCTGCGGTATGCAGAGACACTAACAGTACCATAGTAGAACCCTGGTGAAACTTCTAAGTTGAAGTAATAGCCTGTAAGAAGTAGTGCAATAACGTTTTAGATATCGATTATTGACTTTTTAGCTGGCTTTGGGGTCTTGGACATGAGCTAGGGCCTTAAGATCTTGCATCAAAGGAGGACTAGCAGCTGCGTTGCACGGGAGAATGTGAAAAGTGTTCACATGTAGTACAAACCTGAGAAATCCGTCCGTTTTCGTCATTTCTTATCAAATCGACTTAAAGCCAGAACGTTACATTGGCCGCTCTTCTCTCTGAAACGGTACCATTTATCTCCTTTAAAGCTATGTCGCGTGCTGCGGTATGCCGAGACACTAACAGCACCATAGTAGAACACAGAAGAAGCTTCTAAGTTGATGTAATTGCCAGTAAGAAGTAGTACAATAACGTTTTAGATATCGATTATTGAATTTTTGGCTGGCTTTGGGGCCTTGGACATGAGGTAGGACCTTCAGATTTTGCATCTAAGGAGGACTAGCAGCTGCGTTGCACGGGAGAATGTGAAAAGTGTTCATATATAGTAAAAACCTGAGATATCCGTCCGTTTTCGTCATTTGTTATCGAATCGACTTAAAGCCAGATCGTCACACTGGCCGCTCTTCTCTCTGAAACTGTTACATTTATCATGTGCAAAGCTATGCCGCGTGCTGCGGTTTGCGGATACTCTAACAGCACCATCGTAGAACACAGATGAAACTTCTAAGTTGATGTAATAGCCAGTAAGAAGTAGTACAATAACGTTTAATAATCGATTATTGACTTTTTAGCTGGCTTTGGGGTCTTGGACATGAGCTAGAACCTTAAGACTTTGCATCAAAGGAGGACTAGCAGCTGCGTTGCACGGGAGAATGTGAAAAGAGTTTATATGTAGTAAAAACCTGAGAAATCGGGCCGTTTTCGTTTTTTCTTATCGAATCGAATTAAAGCCAGATCGTCACACTGCCCGCTCTTGCCTCTGAAACGGTTACATTTATCGTCTGCATAGCTATGTCGCGTGCTGCGGCTTGCGGAGACACTAAAAGCACCATAGTAGAACACAGAAGAAGTTTCTAAGTTGAAGTAATAGCCAGTAAGAAGTAGTACAATTCACGTGTTAGTAATCGATTATTGACTTTTTAGACGGGTTTGGCGCCTTGGACTTGTGCTAGGACCTTAAGTTTTTGCATGATGAAGGACTAGCAGCCGCTTTGCACGGGTAATTTGAAAAGTGTTCATATGTGCTAAAAACCTGAGACATCTGCCATTTTCGCCATTTGTTATCAAATCGATTTAAAGCCAGATCGTTACAATGGCCACTCCTCTCTCTGAAACGGTTTCATTTATCGTCTGCAAAGCTGTGTCGTGTGCTGCGGTATGGGCTAGACACTAAAAGCACCATAGCAGATCACAGAAGAAGCTTCTAAGTTGATGTAATAGCCAGTAAGAAACACTACAATTCAAGTTTTAGTTATCGAATATTGACCTTTTACCCTTCTTTGGTGCCTTGGACATGAGCTAGGACCTTAAGATTTTGCTTGATGGGGAGTCTAGCAGACGCGTTGCACGGGAGAATGTGAAAAGTGTTCATATGTAGTAACAACCTGAGATATCCGTCCGTTTTTGTCATTTGTTATCGAATCGACTAAAACCCAGAACGTCACGTTGGCCGCTCTTCTCTCTGAAACGGTTACATTTATCGTCTACAAAGCTATGACGCGTGATGCGATATGCGGAGGCACTAAAAGCACCATAGTGGAACACAGAAGAAGCTTCTAAGCTGATGTAATAGCTAGTAAGAAGTATTACAATTCACGTATTAGTTATCGATTATTGCCCTTTAGCCGTCTTTGGTGTCTTGTACATGAGCTAGGACATTAAGATTTAGCATTAAAGGAGGACCAGCAGCCGCGTTGCTCGGGAGAATGTGATAAGTGTTGATAAGTAGTAAAAACCTGAGAAATCCGTCCGTTTTCCTCATCTCTTATCAAATCGTCTTAAAGCCAGAACGTTACATTGGCCGCGATTCTCTTTGTAACGGTTACATTTATCGTCTGCACAGCTATGTTGGGTGCTGTGGTATGCTTAGACAATAAATGCACCATAGTAGAACACAGAAGAAGCTTCTAAGTTGATGTAATAGCCAGTAAGAAATAGTACAATAACGTTTTAGATATCGATTATTCACTTTTTAGCTGGGTTTGGGGCCTTGGACATGAGCTAGGACCTTCAGATTTTGCATCTAAGGAGGACTAGCAACTGCGTAGCACGGGAGAATGTGAAAAGTGTTCATATATAGTAAAAACCTGAGATATCCGTCCGTTTTCGTCATTTGTTATCGAATCGACTTAAAGCCAGATCGTCACACTGGCCGCTCTTCTATCTGAAACGGTAACATTTATAGCTTGCAAAGCTATGTCGCGTGCTGCGGTATGCCGAGACACTAACAACACCATAGTAGAACACGGAAGAAGCTTCTAAGTTGATGTAATTGCCAGTAAGAAGTAGTACAATAACGTTTTAGATATCGATTATTGAATTTTTGGCTGGCTTTGGGGCCTTGGACATGAGGTAGGACCTTCAGATTTTGCATCTAAGGAGGACTAGCAGCTGCGTTGCACGGGAGAATGTGAAAAGTGTTCATATATAGTAAAAACCTGAGATATCCGTCCGTTTTCGTCATTTGTTATCGAATCGACTTAAAGCCAGATCGTCACACTGGCCGCTCTTCTCTCTGAAACGGTTACATTTATCGTCTGCAAAGCTATGTCGAGTGCTGCGGTATGCAGAGATACTAAAAGCACCATAGTAGAACACAGAAGCAGCTTCTAAGTTGATGTAATAGCCAGTCAGAAGTAGTACAATTCAAGTTTTAGTCATCGATTATTGACTATTTAGCCGTCTATCGTGCCTTGGACATAAGCAGTGACATTAAGATTTGCGCATGAAAGGATGACTAGCAGCTGCGTTGCACAGGCGAGAATGTGAAAAGTGTTGATAAGTAGTAAAAACCTGAGAAATCCGTCCGTTTTCCTCATCTGTTATCAAATCGACTTAAAGCCAGAACGTTACATTGGCCGCTATTCACTCTGTAACGGTTACATTTATCGTCTGCAAAGCTATGTCGCGTGCTGTGGTATGCGAAGACAATATAGGCACCATAGTAGAATACAGAAGAAGCTTCTAAGTTGATGTAATAGCCAGTAAGAAGTAGGACGATAACGTTTTAGATATCGATTATTGACTTTTTAGCTGGCTTTGGGGCCTTGGGCATGAGCCAGGACCTTAAGACTTTGCATCAAAGGAGAACTAGCAGCTGCGTTGCACGGGAGAATGTGAAAAGTGTTCACATGTAGTACAAATCTGAGAAATCCGTCCGTTTTCGTCATTTCTTATCAAATCGACTTAAAGCCAGAACGTTACATTGGCCGCTCTTCTCTCTGAAACGGTACCATTTATCTCCTGCAAAGCTATGTCGCGTGCTGCGGTATGCCGAGACACTAACAGCACCATAGTAGAACACAGAAGAAGCTTCTAAGTTGATGTAATTGCCAGTAAGAAGTAGTACAATAACGTTTTAGATATCGATTATTGACTTTTTAGCTGGCTTTGGGGCCTTGGACATGAGGTAGGACCTTCAGATTTTGCATCTAAGGAGGACTAGCAGCTGCGTTGCACGGGAGAATGTGAAAAGTGTTCATATATAGTAAAAACCTGAGATATCCGTCCGTTTTCGTCATTTGTTATCGAATCGACTTAAAGCCAGATCGTCACACTGGCCGCTCTTCTCTCTGTAACGGTTACATTTATCGTCTGCAAAGCTATGTCGCGTGCTGTGGTATGCGGAGACAATATAGGCACCATAGTAGAATACAGAAGAAGCTTCTAAGTTGATGTAATAGCCAGTAAGAAGTAGCACGATAACGTTTTAGATATGGATTATTGACTTTTTAGCTGGCCTTGGGGCCTTGAACATGAGCTACGGCATTAAGATTTTGCATCAAAGGAGGACTAGCGGCTGCGTTGCACGGGAGAATGTGAAAAGTGTTCATATGTAGTAATAACCTGAGAAATCCGTTCGTTTTCGTCATTTCTTATCAAATCGACTCAAAGCAAGATCGTCACATTGGTCGCTCTTCTCTCTGAAACTGTTACATTTATCATGTGCAAAGCTATGCCGCGTGCTGCGGTTTGCGGATACTCTAACAGCACCATCGTAGAACACAGATGAAACTTCTAAGTTGATGTAATAGCCAGTAAGAAGTAGTACAATAACGTTTAATAATCGATTATTGACTTTTTAGCTGGCTTTGGGGTCTTGGACATGAGCTAGGGCCTTAAGATCTTGCATCAAAGGAGGACTAGCAGCTGCGTTGCACGGGAGAATGTGAAAAGTGTTCACATGTAGTACAAACCTGAGAAATCCGTCCGTTTTCGTCATTTCTTATCAAATCGACTTAAAGCCAGAACGTTACATTGGCCGCTCTTCTCTCTGAAACGGTACCATTTATCTCCTTTAAAGCTATGTCGCGTGCTGCGGTATGCCGAGACACTAACAGCACCATAGTAGAACACAGAAGAAGCTTCTAAGTTGATAACACTGCCAGTAAGAAGTAGTACAATAACGTTTTAGATATCGATTATTGACTTTTTAGCTGGCTTTGGGGCCTTGAACATGAGCTACGGCCTTAAGATTTTGCATCAAAGGAGGACTAGCAGCTGCGTTGCACGGCAGAATGTGAAAAGTGTTCATATGTAGTAAAAACATGAGAAATCCGTTCGTTTTCGTTATTTCTTATCAAATCGACTTAAAGCCAGATCGTCACATTGGCCGCTCTTCTATCTGTAACGGTAACATTTATCGCTTGCAAAGCTATGTCGCGTGTGCGGTATGCCGAGACACTAACAACACCATAGTAGAACACGGAAGAAGCTTTAGAGTTGATGTAATTGCCAGTAAGAAATAGTACAACAACGTTTTAGATATCGATTATTGACTTTTTAGCTGGCTTTGGGGCCTTGGACATGAGCTAGGGCCTTAAGATTTTGCATCAAAGGAGGACTAGCAGCTGCGTAGCACGGGAGAATGTGAAAAGTGTTCATATGTAGTAATAACCTGAGAAATCCGTTCGTTTTCGTCATTTCTTATCAAATCGACTTAAAGCAAGATCGTCACATTGGTCGCTCTTCTCTCTGAAACTGTTACATTTATCATGTGCAAAGCTATGTCGCGTGCTGCGGTTTGCGGATACTCTAACAGCACCATCGTAGAACACAGATGAAACTTCTAAGTTGATGTAATAGCCAGTAAGAAGTAGTACAATAACGTTTAATTATCGATTATTGACTTTTTAGCTGGCTTTGGGGTCTTGGACATGAGCTAGAACCTTAAGACTTTGCATCAAAGGAGGACTAGCAGCTGCGTTGCACGGGAGAATGTGAAAAGTGTTTATATGTAGTAAAAACCTGAGAAATCGGGCCGTTTTCGTTTTTTCTTATCGAATCGAATTAAAGCCAGATCGTCACACTGCTCGCTCTTGCCTCTGAAACTGTTACATTTATCGTCTGCATAGCTATGTCGCGTGCTGCGGCTTGCGGAGACACTAAAAGCACCATAGTAGAACACAGAAGAAGTTTCTAAGTTGAAGTAATAGCCAGTAAGAAGTAGTACAATTCACGTGTTAGTAATCGATTATTGACTTTTTAGACGGGTTTGGCGCCTTGGACTTGTGCTAGGACCTTAAGTTTTTGCATGATGAAGGACTAGCAGCCGCTTTGCACGGGTAATTTGAAAAGTGTTCATATGTGCTAAAAACCTGAGACATCTGCCATTTTCGCCATTTGTTATCAAATCGATTTAAAGCCAGATCGTTACAATGGCCACTCCTCTCTCTGAAACGGTTTCATTTATCGTCTGCAAAGCTGTGTCGTGTGCTGCGGTATGGGCTAGACACTAAAAGCACCATAGCAGATCACAGAAGAAGCTTCTAAGTTGATGTAATAGCCAGTAAGAAACACTACAATTCAAGTTTTAGTTATCGAATATTGACCTTTTACCCTTCTTTGGTGCCTTGGACATGAGCTAGGACCTTAAGATTTTGCTTGATGGGGAGTCTAGCAGACGCGTTGCACGGGAGAATGTGAAAAGTGTTCATATGTAGTAACAACCTGAGATATCCGTCCGTTTTTGTCATTTGTTATCGAATCGACTTAAACCCAGAACGTCACGTTGGCCGCTCTTCTCTCTGAAACGGTTACATTTATCGTCTACAAAGCTATGACGCGTGATGCGATATGCGGAGGCACTAAAAGCACCATAGTGGAACACAGAAGAAGCTTCTAAGCTGATGTAATAGCTAGTAAGAAGTATTACAATTCACGTATTAGTTATCGATTATTGCCCTTTAGCCGTCTTTGGTGTCTTGTACATGAGCTAGGACATTAAGATTTAGCATTAAAGGAGGACCAGCAGCCGCGTTGCTCGGGAGAATGTGATAAGTGTTGATAAGTAGTAAAAACCTGAGAAATCCGTCCTTTTTCCTCATCTCTTATCAAATCGTCTTAAAGCCAGAACGTTACATTGGCCGCGATTCTCTTTGTAACGGTTACATTTATCGTCTGCATAGCTATGTTGGGTGCTGTGGTATGCTTAGACAATAAATGCACCATAGTAGAACACAGAAGAAGCTTCTAAGTTGATGTAATAGCCAGTAAGAAATAGTACAATAAGGTTTTAGATATCGATTATTCACTTTTTAGCTGGGTTTGGGGCCTTGGACATGAGCTAGGACCTTCAGATTTTGCATCTAAGGAGGACTAGCAACTGCGTAGCACGGGAGAATGTGAAAAGTGTTCATATATAGTAAAAACCTGAGATATCCGTCCGTTTTCGTCATTTGTTATCGAATCGACTTAAAGCCAGATCGTCACACTGGCCGCTCTTCTATCTGAAACGGTAACATTTATAGCTTGCAAAGCTATGTCGCGTGCTGCGGTATGCCGAGACACTAACAACACCATAGTAGAACACGGAAGAAGCTTCTAAGTTGATGTAATTGCCAGTAAGAAATAGTACAATAACGTTTTAGATATCGATTATTGACTTTTTAGCTGGCTTTGGGGCCTTGGACATGAGCTAGGGCATTAAGATTTTGCATCAAAGGAGGACTAGCACCTGCGTTGCACGGGAGAATGTGAAAAGTGTTCATATATAGTAAAAACCTGAGATATCCGACGGTTTTCGTCATTTGTTATCGAATCGACTTAAAGCCAGATCGTCACACTGGCCGCTCTTCTCTCTGAAACGGTTACATTTATCGTCTGCAAAGCTATGTCGAGTGCTGCGGTATGCAGAGATACTAAAAGCACCATAGTAGAACACAGAAGAAGCTTCTAAGTTGATGTAATAGCCAGTCAGAAGTAGTACAATTCAAGTTTTAGTCATCGATTATTGACTATTTAGCCGTCTTTCGTGCCTTGGACATAAGCAGTGACATTAAGATTTGCGCATGAAAGGATGACTAGCAGCTGCGATGCACAGGCGAGAATGTGAAAAGTGTTGATAAGTAGTAAAAACCTGAGAAATCCGTCCGTTTTCCTCATCTGTTATCAAATCGACTTAAAGCCAGAACGTTACATTGGCCGCTATTCACTCTGTAACGGTTACATTTATCGTCTGCAAAGCTATGTCGCGTGCTGTGGTATGCGAAGACAATATAGGCACCATAGTAGAATACAGAAGAAGCTTCTAAGTTGATGTAATAGCCAGTAAGAAGTAGGACGATAACGTTTTAGATATCGATTATTGACTTTTTAGCTGGCTTTGGGGCCTTGGGCATGAGCCAGGACCTTAAGACTTTGCATCAAAGGAGAACTAGCAGCTGCGTTGCACGGGAGAATGTGAAAAGTGTTCACATGTAGTACAAATCTGAGAAATCCGTCCGTTTTCGTCATTTCTTATCAAATCGACTTAAAGCCAGAACGTTACATTGGCCGCTCTTCTCTCTGAAACGGTACCATTTATCTCCTGCAAAGCTATGTCGCGTGCTGCGGTATGCCGAGACACTAACAGCACCATAGTAGAACACAGAAGAAGCTTCTAAGTTGATGTAATTGCCAGTAAGAAGTAGTACAATAACGTTTTAGATATCGATTATTGACTTTTTAGCTGGCTTTGGGGCCATGGACATGAGGTAGGACCTTCAGATTTTGCATCTAAGGAGGACTAGCAGCTGCGTTGCACGGGAGAATGTGAGAAGTGTTCATATATAGTAAAAACCTGAGATATCCGTCCGTTTTCGTCATTTGTTATCGAATCGACTTAAAGCCAGATCGTCACACTGGCCGCTCTTCTCTCTGTAACGGTTACATTTATCGTCTGCAAAGCTATGTCGCGTGCTGTGGTATGCGGAGACAATATAGGCACCATAGTAGAATACAGAAGAAGCTTCTAAGTTGATGTAATAGCCAGTAAGAAGTAGCACGATAACGTTTTAGATATGGATTATTGACTTTTTAGCTGGCCTTGGGGCCTTGAACATGAGCTACGGCATTAAGATTTTGCATCAAAGGAGGACTAGCGGCTGCGTTGCACGGGAGAATGTGAAAAGTGTTCATATGTAGTAATAACCTGAGAAATCCGTTCGTTTTCGTCATTTCTTATCAAATCGACTCAAAGCAAGATCGTCACATTGGTCGCTCTTCTCTCTGAAACTGTTACATTTATCATGTGCAAAGCTATGCCGCGTGCTGCGGTTTGCGGATACTCTAACAGCACCATCGTAGAACACAGATGAAACTTCTAAGTTGATGTAATAGCCAGTAAGAAGTAGTACAATAACGTTTAATTATCGATTATTGACTTTTTAGCTGGCTTTGGGGTCTTGGACATGAGCTAGGGCCTTAAGATCTTGCATCAAAGGAGGACTAGCAGCTGCGTTGCACGGGAGAATGTGAAAAGTGTTCACATGTAGTACAAACCTGAGAAATCCGTCCGTTTTCGTCATTTCTTATCAAATCGACTTAAAGCCAGAACGTTACATTGGCCGCTCTTCTCTCTGAAACGGTACCATTTATCTCCTGCAAAGCTATGTCGCGTGCTGCGGTATGCCGAGACACTAACAGCACCATAGTAGAACACAGAAGAAGCTTCTAAGATGATGTAATTGCCAGTAAGAAGTAGTACAATAACGTTTTAGATATCGATTATTGACTTTTTAGCTGGCTTTGGGGCCTTGGACATGAGGTAGGACCTTCAGATTTTGCATCTAAGGAGGACTAGCAGCTGCGTTGCACGGGAGAATGTGAAAAGTGTTCATATATAGTAAAAACCTGAGATATCCGTCCGTTTTCGTCATTTGTTATCGAATCGACTTAAAGCCAGATCGTCACACTGGCCGCTCTTCTCTCTGAAACGGTTACATTTATCGTCTGCAAAGCTATGTCGAGTGCTGCGGTATGCAGAGATACTAAAAGCACCATAGTAGAACACAGAAGAAGCTTCTAAGTTGATGTAATAGCCAGTCAGAAGTAGTACAATTCAAGTTTTAGTCATCGATTATTGACTATTTAGCCGTCTTTCGTGCCTTGGACATAAGCAGTGACATTAAGATTTGCGCATGAAAGGATGACTAGCAGCTGCGATGCACAGGCGAGAATGTGAAAAGTGTTGATAAGTAGTAAAAACCTGAGAAATCCGTCCGTTTTCCTCATCTGTTATCAAATCGACTTAAAGCCAGAACGTTACATTGGCCGCTATTCACTCTGTAACGGTTACATTTATCGTCTGCAAAGCTATGTCGCGTGCTGTGGTATGCGAAGACAATATAGGCACCATAGTAGAATACAGAAGAAGCTTCTAAGTTGATGTAATAGCCAGTAAGAAGTAGGACGATAACGTTTTAGATATCGATTATTGACTTTTTAGCTGGCTTTGGGGCCTTGGGCATGAGCCAGGACCTTAAGACTTTGCATCAAAGGAGAACTAGCAGCTGCGTTGCACGGGAGAATGTGAAAAGTGTTCACATGTAGTACAAATCTGAGAAATCCGTCCGTTTTCGTCATTTCTTATCAAATCGACTTAAAGCCAGAACGTTACATTGGCCGCTCTTCTCTCTGAAACGGTACCATTTATCTCCTGCAAAGCTATGTCGCGTGCTGCGGTATGCCGAGACACTAACAGCACCATAGTAGAACACAGAAGAAGCTTCTAAGTTGATGTAATTGCCAGTAAGAAGTAGTACAATAACGTTTTAGATATCGATTATTGACTTTTTAGCTGGCTTTGGGGCCATGGACATGAGGTAGGACCTTCAGATTTTGCATCTAAGGAGGACTAGCAGCTGCGTTGCACGGGAGAATGTGAGAAGTGTTCATATATAGTAAAAACCTGAGATATCCGTCCGTTTTCGTCATTTGTTATCGAATCGACTTAAAGCCAGATCGTCACACTGGCCGCTCTTCTCTCTGTAACGGTTACATTTATCGTCTGCAAAGCTATGTCGCGTGCTGTGGTATGCGGAGACAATATAGGCACCATAGTAGAATACAGAAGAAGCTTCTAAGTTGATGTAATAGCCAGTAAGAAGTAGCACGATAACGTTTTAGATATGGATTATTGACTTTTTAGCTGGCCTTGGGGCCTTGAACATGAGCTACGGCATTAAGATTTTGCATCAAAGGAGGACTAGCGGCTGCGTTGCACGGGAGAATGTGAAAAGTGTTCATATGTAGTAATAACCTGAGAAATCCGTTCGTTTTCGTCATTTCTTATCAAATCGACTCAAAGCAAGATCGTCACATTGGTCGCTCTTCTCTCTGAAACTGTTACATTTATCATGTGCAAAGCTATGCCGCGTGCTGCGGTTTGCGGATACTCTAACAGCACCATCGTAGAACACAGATGAAACTTCTAAGTTGATGTAATAGCCAGTAAGAAGTAGTACAATAACGTTTAATAATCGATTATTGACTTTTTAGCTGGCTTTGGGGTCTTGGACATGAGCTAGGGCCTTAAGATCTTGCATCAAAGGAGGACTAGCAGCTGCGTTGCACGGGAGAATGTGAAAAGTGTTCACATGTAGTACAAACCTGAGAAATCCGTCCGTTTTCGTCATTTCTTATCAAATCGACTTAAAGCCAGAACGTTACATTGGCCGCTCTTCTCTCTGAAACGGTACCATTTATCTCCTTTAAAGCTATGTCGCGTGCTGCGGTATGCCGAGACACTAACAGCACCATAGTAGAACACAGAAGAAGCTTCTAAGTTGATAACACTGCCAGTAAGAAGTAGTACAATAACGTTTTAGATATCGATTATTGACTTTTTAGCTGGCTTTGGGGCCTTGAACATGAGCTACGGCCTTAAGATTTTGCATCAAAGGAGGACTAGCAGCTGCGTTGCACGGCAGAATGTGAAAAGTGTTCATATGTAGTAAAAACATGAGAAATCCGTTCGTTTTCGTTATTTCTTATCAAATCGACTTAAAGCCAGATCGTCACATTGGCCGCTCTTCTATCTGTAACGGTAACATTTATCGCTTGCAAAGCTATGTCGCGTGTGCGGTATGCCGAGACACTAACAACACCATAGTAGAACACGGAAGAAGCTTTAGAGTTGATGTAATTGCCAGTAAGAAATAGTACAACAACGTTTTAGATATCGATTATTGACTTTTTAGCTGGCTTTGGGGCCTTGGACATGAGCTAGGGCCTTAAGATTTTGCATCAAAGGAGGACTAGCAGCTGCGTAGCACGGGAGAATGTGAAAAGTGTTCATATGTAGTAATAACCTGAGAAATCCGTTCGTTTTCGTCATTTCTTATCAAATCGACTTAAAGCAAGATCGTCACATTGGTCGCTTTTCTCTCTGAAACTGTTACATTTATCATGTGCAAAGCTATGTCGCGTGCTGCGGTTTGCGGATACTCTAACAGCACCATCGTAGAACACAGATGAAACTTCTAAGTTGATGTAATAGCCAGTAAGAAGTAGTACAATAACGTTTAATTATCGATTATTGACTTTTTAGCTGGCTTTGGGGTCTTGGACATGAGCTAGAACCTTAAGACTTTGCATCGAAGGAGGACTAGCAGCTGCGTTGCACGGGAGAATGTGAAAAGTGTTTATATGTAGTAAAAACCTGAGAAATCGGGCCGTTTTCGTTTTTTCTTATCGAATCGAATTAAAGCCAGATCGTCACACTGCCCGCTCTTGCCTCTGAAACGGTTACATTTATCGTCTGCATAGCTATGTCGCGTGCTGCGGCTTGCGGAGACACTAAAAGCACCATAGTAGAACACAGAAGAAGTTTCTAAGTTGAAGTAATAGCCAGTAAGAAGTAGTACAATTCACGTGTTAGTAATCGATTATTGACTTTTTAGACGGGTTTGGCGCCTTGGACTTGTGCTAGGACCTTAAGTTTTTGCATGATGAAGGACTAGCAGCCGCTTTGCACGGGTAATTTGAAAAGTGTTCATTTGTGCTAAAAACCTGAGACATCTGCCATTTTCGCCATTTGTTATCAAATCGATTTAAAGCCAGATCGTTACAATGGCCACTCCTCTCTCTGAAACGGTTTCATTTATCGTCTGCAAAGCTGTGTCGTGTGCTGCGGTATGGGCTAGACACTAAAAGCACCATAGCAGATTACAGAAGAAGCTTCTAAGTTGATGTAATAGCCAGTAAGAAACACTACAATTCAAGTTTTAGTTATCGAATATTGACCTTTTACCCTTCTTTGGTGCCTTGGACATGAGCTAGGACCTTAAGATTTTGCTTGATGGGGAGTCTAGCAGACGCGTTGCACGGGAGAATGTGAAAAGTGTTCATATGTAGTAACAACCTGAGATATCCGTCCGTTTTTGTCATTTGTTATCGAATCGACTTAAACCCAGAACGTCACGTTGGCCGCTCTTCTCTCTGAAACGGTTACATTTATCGTCTACAAAGCTATGACGCGTGATGCGATATGCGGAGGCACTAAAAGCACCATAGTGGAACACAGAAGAAGCTTCTAAGCTGATGTAATAGCTAGTAAGAAGTATTACAATTCACGTATTAGTTATCGATTATTGTCCCTTTAGCCGTCTTTGGTGTCTTGTACATGAGCTAGGACATTAAGATTTTGCATTAAAGGAGGACCAGCAGCCGCGTTGCTCGGGAGAATGTGATAAGTGTTGATAAGTAGTAAAAACCTGAGAAATCCGTCCGTTTTCCTCATCTCTTATCAAATCGTCTTAAAGCCAGAACGTTACATTGGCCGCGATTCTCTTTGTAACGGTTACATTTATCGTCTGCACAGCTATGTCGGGTGCTGTGGTATGCTTAGACAATAAATGCACCATAGTAGAACACAGAAGAAGCTTCTAAGTTGATGTAATAGCCAGTAAGAAATAGTACAATAACGTTTTAGATATCGATTATTCACTTTTAGCTGGGTTTGGGGCCTTGGACATGAGCTAGGACCTTCAGATTTTGCATCTAAGGAGGACTAGCAACTGCGTAGCACGGGAGAATGTGAAAAGTGTTCATATATAGTAAAAACCTGAGATATCCGTCCGTTTTCGTCATTTGTTATCGAATCGACTTAAAGCCAGATCGTCACACTGGCCGCTCTTCTATCTGAAACGGTAACATTTATAGCTTGCAAAGCTATGTCGCGTGCTGCGGTATGCCGAGACACTAACAACACCATAGTAGAACACGGAAGAAGCTTCTAAGTTGATGTAATAGCCAGTAAGAAGTAGTACAATTCAAGTTTTAGTTATCGATTATTGACTATTTAGCCGTCTTTCGTGCCTTGGACATAAGCAGTGACATTAAGATTTGCGCATGAAAGGATGACTAGCAGCTGCGTTGCAGAGGCGAGAATGTGAAAAGTGTTGATAAGTAGTAAAAACCTGAGAAATCCGTCCGTTTTCCTCATCTGTTATCAAATCGACTTAAATCCAGAACGTTACATTGGCCGCTATTCACTCTGTAACGGTTACATTTATCGTCTGCAAAGCTATGTCGCGTGCTGTGGTATGCGAAGACAATATAGGCACCATAGTAGAATACAGAAGAAGCTTCTAAGTTGATGTAATAGGAAGTAAGAAGTAGGACGATAACGTTTTAGATATCGATTATTGACTTTTTAGCTGGCTTTGGGGCCTTGGACATGAGCTAGGACCTTAAGACTTTGCATCAAAGGAGAACTAGCAGCTGCGTTGCACGGGAGAATGTGAAAAGTGTTCACATGTAGTACAAATCTGAGAAATCCGTCCGTTTTCTTATCAAATCGACTTAAAGCCAGAACGTTACATTGGCCGCTCTTCTCTCTGAAACGGACCCATTTATCTCCTGCAAAGCTATGTCGCGTGCTGCGGTATGCCGAGACACTAACAGCACCATAGTAGAACACAGAAGAAGCTTCTAAGTTGATGTAATTGCCAGTAAGA
Organism: Schistocerca gregaria; assembly: GCF_023897955.1. Lineage (NCBI taxonomy): Eukaryota > Metazoa > Arthropoda > Insecta > Orthoptera > Acrididae > Schistocerca > Schistocerca gregaria. Next base: position 274,166 of record NW_026061881.1, read on the forward strand.
AGTAGTACAATAACGTTTTAGATATCGACCCATTTATCTCCTGCAAAGCTATGTCGCGTGCTGCGGTATGCCGAGACACTAACAGCACCATAGTAGAACACAGAAGAAGCTTCTAAGTTGATGTAATTGCCAGTAAGAAGTAGTACAATAACGTTTTAGATATCGATTATTGACTTTTTAGCTGGCTTTGGGGCCTTGGACATGAGGTAGGACCTTCAGATTTTGCATCTAAGGAGGACTAGCAGCTGCGTTGCACGGGAGAATGTGAAAAGTGTTCATATGTAGTAAAAACCTGAGAAATCCGTCCGTTTTCGTCATTTCTTATCAAATCGACTTAAAGCCAGATCGTCACATTGGCCGCTCTTCTATCTGTAACGGTAACATTTATCGCTTGCAAAGCTATGTCGCGTGCTGCGGTATGCCGAGACACTAACAACACCATAGTAGAACACGGAAGAAGCTTTAGAGTTGATGTAATTGCCAGTAAGAAATAGTACAACAACGTTTTAGATATCGATTATTGACTTTTTAGCTGGCTTTGGGGCCTTGGACATGAGCTAGGGCCTTAAGATTTTGCATCAAAGGAGGACTAGCAGCTGCGTAGCACGGGAGAATGTGAAAAGTGTTCATATGTAGTAATAACCTGAGAAATCCGTTCGTTTTCGTCATTTCTTATCAAATCGACTTAAAGCAAGATCGTCACATTGGTCGCTCTTCTCTCTGAAACTGTTACATTTATCATGTGCAAAGCTATGTCGCGTGCTGCGGTTTGCGGATACTCTAACAGCACCATCGTAGAACACAGATGAAACTTCTAAGTTGATGTAATAGCCAGTAAGAAGTAGTACAATAACGTTTTAATTATCGATTATTGACTTTTTAGCTGGCTTTGGGGTCTTGGACATGAGCTAGAACCTTAAGACTTTGCATCAAAGGAGGACTAGCAGCTGCGTTGCACGGGAGAATGTGAAAAGTGTTCATATGTTGTAAAAACCTGAGAAATCCGTCCATTTTCGTCATTTCTTATCAAATCGACTTAAAGCCAGGACGTCACATTGGTCGCTCTTCTCTCTGAAACGGTTACATTTATCGTCTGCAAAGCTATATCGCGTGCTGCGGTATGCAGAGACACTAACAGTACCATAGTAGAACACTGATGAAACTTCTAAGTTGATGTAATAGGCAGTAAGAAGTAGTGCAATAACGTTTCAGATATCGATTATTGACTTTTTAGCTGGCTTTGGGGTCTTGGAATTGAGCTAGGACCTTAAGACTTTGCATCAAAGGAGGACTAGCAGCTGCGTTGCACGGGAGAATGTGAAAAGTGTTGATATGTAGTAAAAACCTGAGAAATCCGTCCGTTTTCGTCATTCCTTATCAAATCAAATTAAAGCCAGAACGTTACATTGGCCGCCCTTCTCTCTGAAACGGTACCATTTATCGCCTGCAAAGCTATGTCGCGTGCCGCGGTATGCCGAGACACTAACAGCACCATAGTAAAACAGAAGAAGCTTCTAAGTTGATGTAATTGCCAGTAAGAAGTAGTACAATAACGTTTTAGATATCGATTATTGACTTTTTAGCTGGCTTTGGGGCCTTGGACATGAGCTAGGGCCTTAAGATTTTGCATCAAAGGAGGACTAGCAGCTGCGTTGCACGGGAGAATGTGAAAAGAGTTCACATGTAGTACAAACCTGAGAAATCCGTCCGTTTTCGTCATTTCTTATCAAATCGACTTAAAGCCAGAACGTTACATTGGCCGCTCTTATCTCTGAAACGGTACCATTTATCGCCTGCAAAGCTATGTCTCGTGCTGCGGTATGCCGAGACACTAACAGCACCATAGTAACGCAGAAGAAGCTTCTAAGTTGATGTAATAGCCAGTAAGAAGTAGTACAATAACGTTTTAGATATCGATTATTGACTTTTTAGCTGGCATTGTGGCCTTGGAGATGAGCTAGGACCTTAAGACTTTGCATGAAAGGAGGACTAGCAGCCGGGTTGGACGGGAGAATGTGAAAAAAGTTCATGTGTAGTAAAAACCTGAGAAATCCGTCCGTTTTCGTCATTTGTTATCGAATCGACTTAAAACCAGATCGTCACATTGGCCGCTCTTCTCTCTGAAGCGGTTGTACTTATCGTCTGCAAAGCTATGTCGCGTGCTGCGGTATGCGGAGACACTAAAAGCACCATAGTAGAACACAGACGAAGCTTCTAAGTTGATCTAATAGCCAGTAAGGAGTAGTACAATTCAAGTTTTAGGTATCGATTATTGACTTTTTAACTGGCTTTGGTGCCTTGGCCATGAGCTAGGACCTTGACATTCTGCATGAAAGGAGGACTAGCAGCCGAGTTGCACGTGAGAATGTGAAAAGTGTTCATATGTAGTAAAAACCTGAGAAATCCGTCCGTTTTCGTCATTTCTTATCAAATCGACTTAAAGCCAGATCGTCACATTGGTCGCTCTTCTCTCTGAAACGGTTACATTTATCGTCTGCAAAGCTATGTCGCGTGCTGCGGTATGCGGAGACACTAACAGCACCATAGTAGAAATCAGATGAAACTCCTAAGTTGATGTAATAGCCAGTAAGAAGTAGTGCAATAACGTTTTAGATACCGATTATTGAATTTTTAGCTGGCTTTGGGGCCTTGGACATGAGCTAGGACCTTAAGATTTTGCATCAAAGGAGAACTAGCAGCTGCGTTGCACGGGAGAATGTGAAAAGTGTTCATGTGTAGTAAAAACCTGAGAAATCCGTCCGTTTTCGTCATTTCTTACCAAATCGACTTAAAGCAAGATCGTCACATTGGTCGCTCTTCTCTCTGTAACTGTTACATTTAACCATCTGCAAAGCTATGTCGCATGCTGCGGTATGCAGAGACACTAACAGTACCATAGTAGAACCCTGGTGAAACTTCTAAGTTGATGTAATAGCCAGTAAGAAGTAGTGCAATAACGTTTTAGATATCGATTATTGACTTTTTAGCTGGCTTTGGGGTCTTGGACATGAGCTAGGGCCTTAAGATCTTGCATCAAAGGAGGACTAGCAGCTGCGTTGCTCGGGAGAATGTGAAAAGTGTTCACATGTAGTACAAACCTGAGAAATCCGTCCGTTTTCGTCATTTCTTATCAAATCGACTTAAAGCCAGAACGTTACATTGGCCGCTCTTCTCTCTGAAACGGTACCATTTATCTCCTTTAAAGCTATGTCGCGTGCTGCGGTATGCCGAGACACTAACAGCACCATAGTAGAACACAGAAGAAGCTTCTAAGTTGATAACACTGCCAGTAAGAAGTAGTACAATAACGTTTTAGATATCGATTATTGACTTTTTAGCTGGCTTTGGGGCCTTGAACATGAGCTACGGCCTTAAGATTTTGCATCAAAGGAGGACTAGCAGCTGCGTTGCACGGGAGAATGTGAAAAGTGTTCATATGTAGTAAAAACCTGAGAAATCCGTCCGTTTTCGTCATTTCTTATCAAATCGACTTAAAGCCAGATCGTCACATTGGCCGCTCTTCTATCTGTAACGGTAACATTTATCGCTTGCAAAGATATGTCGCGTGCTGCGGTATGCCGAGACACTAACAACACCATAGTAGAACACGGAAGAAGCTTTAGAGTTGATGTAATTGCCAGTAAGAAGTAGTACAATAACGTTATAGATACCGACTATTGACTTTTTAGCTGGCTTTGGGGTATTGGACATGAGCTAGGACCTTAAGATTTTGCATCAAAAGAGAACTAGCAGCTGCGTTGCACGGGAGAATGTGAAAAGTGTTCATATGTAGTAAAAACCTGAGACATCCGTCCGTTTTCGTCATTTCTTATCAAATCGACTTAAAGCCAGATCGTCACATTGGTCGCTCTTGTCTCTGAAACGGTTACATTTATCGTCTGCAAAGCTATGTCGCGTACTGCGGTATGCGGAGACACTAACAGCACCATAGTAGAACAATGATGAAACTTCTAAGTTGATGTAATAGCCAGTAAAAAGTAGTACAATAACGTTTTAGATATCGATTATTGACTTTTTAGCTGGCATTGGGGTCTTGGACATGAGCTAGGACCTTAAGACTTTGCATCAAAGGAGGACTAGCAGATGCGTTGCACGGGAGAATGTGAAAAGTGTTCATGTGTAGTAAAAACCTGAGAAATCCGTCCGTTTTTGTCATTTCTGATCAAATCGACTTAAAGCCAGATCGTCACATTGGTCGCTCTTCTGTCTGAAACGGTTACATTTATCGTCTGCAAAGCTATGTCGCGTGCTGCGGTATGCGGAGACACTAACAGCACCATAGTAGAACACAGATGAAACTTCTAAGTTGATGTAATAGCCAGTAAGAAGTAGTACAATGACGTTTTAGATATCGATTATTGACTTTTTAGCTGGCTTTGGGGAATTGGACATGAGCTAGGACCTTAAGATTTTGCATCAAAAGAGAACTAGCAGCTGCGTTGCACGGGAGAATGTGAAAAGTGTTCATATATAGTAAAAACCTGAGATATCCGTCCGTTTTCGTCATTTGTTATCGAATCGACTTAAAGCCAGATCGTCACACTGGCCGCTCTTCTCTCTGAAACGGTTACATTTATCGTCTGCAAAGCTATGTCGAGTGCTGCGGTATGCAGAGATACTAAAAGCACCATAGTAGAACACAGAAGAAGCTTCTAAGTTGATGTAATAGCCAGTAAGAAGTAGTACAATTCAAGTTTTAGTTATCGATTATTGACTATTTAGCCGTCTTTCGTGCCTTGGACATAAGCTGTGACATTAAGATTTGCGCATAAATGGAGGACTAGCAGCTGCGTTGCACAGGCGAGAATGTGAAAAGTGTTGATAAGTAGTAAAAACCTGAGAAATCCGTCCGTTTTCGTCATTTGTTATCGAATCGACTTAAAGCCAGATCCTCACATTGGCCGCTCTTCACTCTGAAACGGTTGTACTTATCGTCTGCAAAGCTATGTCGCGTACTGCGGTATGCTGAGACACTAAAAGCACCATAGTAGAACACAGATCAAGCTTCTAAGTTGATGTAATAGCCAGTAAGAAGTAGTACAATTCAAGTTTTAGGTATTGAATATTGATCTTTTAGCTGGCTTTCGTGCCTTGGACATGAGCTAGGACTTTAAGATTCTGTATAAAAGGAGGAATAGCAGCAGAGTTGCACGGGAGAATGTGAAAAGTGTTCATATGTAGTAAAAACCTGAGAAATCCGACCGTTTTCGTCATTTGTTATCGAATCGACTTAAAACCAGATCGTCACATTGGCCGCTCTTCTCTCTGAAGCGGTTGTACTTATCGTCTGCAAAGCTATGTCGCGTGCTGCGGTATGCGGAGACACTAAAAGCACCATAGTAGAACACAGACGAAGCTTCTAAGTTGATCTAATAGCCAGTAAGGAGTAGTACAATTCAAGTTTTAGGTATCGATTATTGACTTTTTAACTGGCTTTGGTGCCTTGGCCATGAGCTAGGACCTTGACATTCTGCATGAAAGGAGGACTAGCAGCCGAGTTGCACGTGAGAATGTGAAAAGTGTTCATATGTAGTAAAAACCTGAGAAATCCGTCCGTTTTCGTCATTTCTTATCAAATCGACTTAAAGCCAGATCGTCACATTGGTCGCTCTTCTCTCTGAAACGGTTACATTTATCGTCTGCAAAGCTATGTCGCGTGCTGCGGTATGCGGAGACACTAACAGCACCATAGTAGAAATCAGATGAAACTCCTAAGTTGATGTAATAGCCAGTAAGAAGTAGTGCAATAACGTTTTAGATACCGATTATTGAATTTTTAGCTGGCTTTGGGGCCTTGGACATGAGCTAGGACCTTAAGATTTTGCATCAAAGGAGAACTAGCAGCTGCGTTGCACGGGAGAATGTAAAAAGTGTTCATGTGTAGTAAAAACCTGAGAAATCCGTCCGTTTTCGTCATTTCTTACCAAATCGACTTAAAGCAAGATCGTCACATTGGTCGCTCTTCTCTCTGTAACTGTTACATTTAACCATCTGCAAAGCTATGTCGCGTGCTGCGGTATGCAGAGATACTAAAAGCACCATCGTAGAACACAGATGAAACTTCTAAGTTGATGTAATAGCCAGTAAGAAGTAGTACAATAACGTTTAATAATCGATTATTGACTTTTTAGCTGGCTTTGGGGTCTTGGACATGAGCTAGGGCCTTAAGATCTTGCATCAAAGGAGGACTAGCAGCTGCGTTGCACGGGAGAATGTGAAAAGTGTTCACATGTAGTACAAACCTGAGAAATCCGTCCGTTTTCGTCATTTCTTATCAAATCGACTTAAAGCCAGAACGTTACATTGGCCGCTCTTCTCTCTGAAACGGTACCATTTATCTCCTTTAAAGCTATGTCGCGTGCTGCGGTATGCCGAGACACAAACAGCACCATAGTAGAACACAGAAGAAGCTTCTAAGTTGATAACACTGCCAGTAAGAAGTAGTACAATAACGTTTTAGATATCGATTATTGACTTTTTAGCTGGCTTTGGGGCCTTGAACATGAGCTACGGCCTTAAGATTTTGCATCAAAGGAGGACTAGCAGCTGCGTTGCACGGGAGAATGTGAAAAGTGTTCATATGTAGTAAAAACCTGAGAAATCCGTCCGTTTTCGTCATTTCTTATCAAATCGACTTAAAGCCAGATCGTCACATTGGCCGCTCTTCTATCTGTAACGGTAACATTTATCGCTTGCAAAGCTATGTCGCGTGCTGCGGTATGCCGAGACACTAACAACACCATAGTAGAACACGGAAGAAGCTTTAGAGTTGATGTAATTGCCAGTACGAAATAGTACAACAACGTTTTAGATATCGATTATTGACTTTTTAGCTGGCTTTGGGGCCTTGGACATGAGCTAGGGCCTTAAGATTTTGCATCAAAGGAGGACTAGCAGCTGCGTAGCACGGGAGAATGTGAAAAGTGTTCATATGTAGTAATAACCTGAGAAATCCGTTCGTTTTCGTCATTTCTTATCAAATCGACTTAAAGCAAGATCGTCACATTGGTCGCTCTTCTCTCTGAAACTGTTACATTTATCATGTGCAAAGCTATGTCGCGTGCTGCGGTTTGCGGATACTCTAACAGCACCATCGTAGAACACAGATGAAACTTCTAAGTTGATGTAATAGCCAGTAAGAAGTAGTACAATAACGTTTTAATTATCGATTATTGACTTTTTAGCTGGCTTTGGGGTCTTGGACATGAGCTAGAACCTTAAGACTTTGCATCAAAGGAGGACTAGCAGCTGCGTTGCACGGGAGAATGTGAAAAGTGTTCATATGTTGTAAAAACCTGAGAAATCCGTCCATTTTCGTCATTTCTTATCAAATCGACTTAAAGCCAGGACGTCACATTGGTCGCTCTTCTCTCTGAAACGGTTACATTTATCGTCTGCAAAGCTATATCGCGTGCTGCGGTATGCAGAGACACTAACAGTACCATAGTAGAACACTGATGAAACTTCTAAGTTGATGTAATAGGCAGTAAGAAGTAGTGCAATAACGTTTCAGATATCGATTATTGACTTTTTAGCTGGCTTTGGGGTCTTGGAAATGAGCTAGGACCTTAAGACTTTGCATCAAAGGAGGACTAGCAGCTGCGTTGCACGGGAGAATGTGAAAAGTGTTGATATGTAGTAAAAACCTGAGAAATCCGTCCGTTTTCGTCATTCCTTATCAAATCAAATTAAAGCCAGAACGTTACATTGGCCGCCCTTCTCTCTGAAACGGTACCATTTATCGCCTGCAAAGCTATGTCGCGTGCCGCGGTATGCCGAGACACTAACAGCACCATAGTAAAACAGAAGAAGCTTCTAAGTTGATGTAATTGCCAGTAAGAAGTAGTACAATAACGTTTTAGATATCGATTATTGACTTTTTAGCTGGCTTTGGGGCCTTGGACATGAGCTACGGCCTTAAGATTTTGCATCAAAGGAGGACTAGCAGCTGCGTTGCACGGGAGAATGTGAAAAGAGTTCACATGTAGTACAAACCTGAGAAATCCGTCCGTTTTCGTCATTTCTTATCAAATCGACTTAAAGCCAGAACGTTACATTGGCCGCTCTTATCTCTGAAACGGTACCATTTATCGCCTGCAAAGCTATGTCTCGTGCTGCGGTATGCCGAGACACTAACAGCACCATAGTAACGCAGAAGAAGCTTCTAAGTTGATGTAATAGCCAGTAAGAAGTAGTACAATAACGTTTTAGATATCGATTATTGACTTTTTAGCTGGCATTGTGGCCTTGGAGATGAGCTAGGACCTTAAGACTTTGCATGAAAGGAGGACTAGCAGCCGGGTTGGACGGGAGAATGTGAAAAAAGTTCATGTGTAGTAAAAACCTGAGAAATCCGTCCGTTTTCGTCATTTGTTATCGAATCGACTTAAAACCAGATCGTCACATTGGCCGCTCTTCTCTCTGAAGCGGTTGTACTTATCGTCTGCAAAGCTATGTCGCGTGCTGCGGTATGCGGAGACACTAAAAGCACCATAGTAGAACACAGACGAAGCTTCTAAGTTGATCTAATAGCCAGTAAGGAGTAGTACAATTCAAGTTTTAGGTATCGATTATTGACTTTTTAACTGGCTTTGGTGCCTTGGCCATGAGCTAGGACCTTGACATTCTGCATGAAAGGAGGACTAGCAGCCGAGTTGCACGTGAGAATGTGAAAAGTGTTCATATGTAGTAAAAACCTGAGAAATCCGTCCGTTTTCGTCATTTCTTATCAAATCGACTTAAAGCCAGATCGTCACATTGGTCGCTCTTCTCTCTGAAACGGTTACATTTATCGTCTGCAAAGCTATGTCGCGTGCTGCGGTATGCGGAGACACTAACAGCACCATAGTAGAAATCAGATGAAACTCCTAAGTTGATGTAATAGCCAGTAAGAAGTAGTGCAATAACGTTTTAGATACCGATTATTGAATTTTTAGCTGGCTTTGGGGCCTTGGACATGAGCTAGGACCTTAAGATTTTGCATCAAAGGAGAACTAGCAGCTGCGTTGCACGGGAGAATGTGAAAAGTGTTCATGTGTAGTAAAAACCTGAGAAATCCGTCCGTTTTCGTCATTTCTTACCAAATCGACTTAAAGCAAGATCGTCACATTGGTCGCTCTTCTCTCTGTAACTGTTACATTTAACCATCTGCAAAGCTATGTCGCATGCTGCGGTATGCAGAGACACTAACAGTACCATAGTAGAACCCTGGTGAAACTTCTAAGTTGATGTAATAGCCAGTAAGAAGTAGTGCAATAACGTTTTAGATATCGATTATTGACTTTTTAGCTGGCTTTGGGGTCTTGGACATGAGCTAGGGCCTTAAGATCTTGCATCAAAGGAGGACTAGCAGCTGCGTTGCTCGGGAGAATGTGAAAAGTGTTCACATGTAGTACAAACCTGAGAAATCCGTCCGTTTTCGTCATTTCTTATCAAATCGACTTAAAGCCAGAACGTTACATTGGCCGCTCTTCTCTCTGAAACGGTACCATTTATCTCCTTTAAAGCTATGTCGCGTGCTGCGGTATGCCGAGACACTAACAGCACCATAGTAGAACACAGAAGAAGCTTCTAAGTTGATAACACTGCCAGTAAGAAGTAGTACAATAACGTTTTAGATATCGATTATTGACTTTTTAGCTGGCTTTGGGGCCTTGAACATGAGCTACGGCCTTAAGATTTTGCATCAAAGGAGGACTAGCAGCTGCGTTGCACGGGAGAATGTGAAAAGTGTTCATATGTAGTAAAAACCTGAGAAATCCGTCCGTTTTCGTCATTTCTTATCAAATCGACTTAAAGCCAGATCGTCACATTGGCCGCTCTTCTATCTGTAACGGTAACATTTATCGCTTGCAAAGATATGTCGCGTGCTGCGGTATGCCGAGACACTAACAACACCATAGTAGAACACGGAAGAAGCTTTAGAGTTGATGTAATTGCCAGTAAGAAGTAGTACAATAACGTTATAGATACCGATTATTGACTTTTTAGCTGGCTTTGGGGTATTGGACATGAGCTAGGACCTTAAGATTTTGCATCAAAAGAGAACTAGCAGCTGCTTTGCACGGGAGAATGTGAAAAGTGTTCATATGTAGTAAAAACCTGAGACATCCGTCCGTTTTCGTCATTTCTTATCAAATCGACTTAAAGCCAGATCGTCACATTGGTCGCTCTTGTCTCTGAAACGGTTACATTTATCGTCTGCAAAGCTATGTCGCGTACTGCGGTATGCGGAGACACTAACAGCACCATAGTAGAACAATGATGAAACTTCTAAGTTGATGTAATAGCCAGTAAAAAGTAGTACAATAACGTTTTAGATATCGATTATTGACTTTTTAGCTGGCATTGGGGTCTTGGACATGAGCTAGGACCTTAAGACTTTGCATCAAAGGAGGACTAGCAGATGCGTTGCACGGGAGAATGTGAAAAGTGTTCATGTGTAGTAAAAACCTGAGAAATCCGTCCGTTTTTGTCATTTCTGATCAAATCGACTTAAAGCCAGATCGTCACATTGGTCGCTCTTCTGTCTGAAACGGTTACATTTATCGTCTGCAAAGCTATGTCGCGTGCTGCGGTATGCGGAGACACTAACAGCACCATAGTAGAACACAGATGAAACTTCTAAGTTGATGTAATAGCCAGTAAGAAGTAGTACAATGACGTTTTAGATATCGATTATTGACTTTTTAGCTGGCTTTGGGGAATTGGACATGAGCTAGGACCTTAAGATTTTGCATCAAAGGAGAACTAGCAGCTGCGTTGCACGGGAGAAAGTGAAAAGTGTTCATATGTAGTAAAAACCTGAGAAATCCGTCCGTTTTCGTCATTTCTTATCAAATCGACTTAAAGCCAGATCGTCATATTGGTCGCTCTTCTCTCTGAAACGGTTACATTTATCGTCTTCAAAGCTATGTCGCGTGCTGCGGTATGCGGAGACACTAACAGCACCATAGTAGAACACTGATGAAACTTCTAAGTTGATGTATTAGCCAGTAAGAAGTAGTACAATAACGTTTTAGATATCGATTATTGACTTTTTAGCTGGCTTTGGGGTCTTAGACATGAGCTAGGACCTTAAGACATTGCATCAAAGGAGGGCTAGCAGCTGCGTTGCACGGGAGAATGTGAAAAGTGTTCATGTGTAGTAAAACCCTGAGAAATCCGTCCGTTTTCGTCATTTGTTATCGAATCGACTTAAAGCCAGATCGTCACATTGGTCACTCTTCTCTCTGAAACGGTTGTACTTATCGTCTGCAAAGCTATGTCGCGTGCTGCGGTATGCGGAGACAGTAAAAGCACTATAGTAGAACCCAGATGAAGCTTCTAAGTTCATGTAATAGCCAGTAAGAAGTAGTACAATTCAAGTTTTAGGTATCGATTATTGACTTTTTAGCCGGTTTTGGTGCATTGGACAAGAGCTAGGACCTTAAGATTTTGCATGAAAGGAGGACTTGCAGCCGCGCTACACGGACGAATGTGAAAAGTGTTCATATGTAGTAAAAACCTGAAAATCCGTCCGTTTTCTTCATTTGTTATTGAATCGACTTAAAGCCAGATCGTCACATTATCCGCTCTTCTCTCTGAAACGATTACATTTATCGTCTGCAAAGCTATGTCGCGTGCTACGTTATCCGGAGACACTAAAAGCATCGTAGTAAAACACAGATGAACCTTCTAAGTTGATGTAATAGCCAGTAAAAAGTAGTACTATTCAAGTTTTTGTTATCGATTATTGACGTTTTACCATTCTTAGGTGCTTGGACATGAGCTAGGACTTTAAGATTTGGCATGAAGCGAAGTCTAGTGGCCGCGTTGCAGGGGAGAAAGTGACAAGTGTTCATATGTAGTAAAAATCTGAGAAATTCGTCCGTTTTCGTCATTTGTTATCGAATCGACTTAAATCCAGATCGACACATTGGCCGCTCTTCTCTCTGAATCGATTACAGTTATCGTCTGCAAAGCTATGTCCGGTGCTGCGGTATGCGGAGACACTAAAAGCACCATAATACAATACAGATGAACCTTCTAAGTTAATGTAATAGCCAGTAAGAGGTAGCACAATTCAAGTTTTAGTTATAGATTATTGAATTTTTAGCCGGCTTTGGTGCCTTCGACATGAAATAGGACCTTAATATTTTGCATGAAATTCAGGACTAGCAACCGCGTTGCACAGGGGAATGTGAAAAGTTTTCATATGTAGTAAAAACCTGAAAATTTGTCCGTTTTCGTCACTTGTTATCGTAACGAATTAAAGCCATATCGTCATATTAGCCGCACTTCTCTCATAAACGGTTGCATTTATCGTCTGCAAAGCTCTGTCGCGTGCTGCGGTATACGGAGACACTAAAAGCAGCATTGCAGAGCACAGATGAAGCCTCAAAGTTGATGTAATAGCCAGTAAGAAGTAGTACATTTCAAGTTTTAGTTATCGATTACTGACTTTTTACCATTCTTTGGTGCTTCGACATGAGCTAGGAAATTAAGATTTTGCATGAAGGGAGGTCTAGTGGAAGCGTTGCAGGGGGGAATGTGAAAAGTGTTCATATGTAGTAAAAATCTGAGAAATTCTTCCGTTTTCGTCATTTGTTATGGAATCGACTTAAAGCCAGATTGTCACATTGGCCGCTCTTCCCTCTGAAACGAATACATTTATCGTCTGCAAAGCTATGTCGCCTGCTACGTTATCCAGAGACACTAAAAGTACCATAGTACAACACAGATGAAGCTTATAAGTTGATGTAATAGCCAGTAAGAAGTAGTACAATTCAAGTTTTTGTTACCGATTATTGACTTTTTACCCTTCTTTGGTGCTTGGACATGAGCTAGGACCTCAAGATTTTGCATGAAGGGAAGTCTAGTGGCCGCGTTACAGGGGAGAATGTGAAAAGTGTTCATATGTAGCAAAAAACTGAAAAATTTGTCCGTTTTCGTCATTTGTTATCGTATCGAATTAAAGCCATATCGTCAAATTAGCCGCACTTCTCTCATAAACGGTTACATTTATCGTCTGCAAAGCTGTGTCGCGTGCTGCGGTATACGGAGACACTAAAAGCACCATAGTAGAACACAGATAAAGCTTCTAAGTTGATATAATAGCCAGTAAGAAGTAGTACAATTCAAGATTTAGTTATCGATTATTGACTTTTTAGCCGGCTTTGGTGCCTTTGACATGAGGTAGGACTATACGATTTTGCATGAAAGGAGGACTAGCAGCCGCGTTGCACGAGCGAATGTGAAAAGTGTTCATATGTAGTAAAAACCTGAGAAATCCGTCCGTTTTCGTCATTTGTTATGGAATCGACTTAAAGCCAGATCGATACATTGGGCGCTGTTCTCTCTGAAACGGTTACATTTATCGTCTGCAAAGCAATGTCCCGTGTTGCGGTATCCGGAGATACTAATGACACCATAGTAGAACACAGATGAAACTTATAAGTTTATGTAATAGCCAGTAAGAAGTAGTAGAATTGAAGTTTTAGCTATCGATTATTGACTTTTTACCCTTCTTTGGCGCTTGGTCATGAGTTAGGGCCTTAAGATATTTCATGAAGGGAAGGCTAGTGGCCACGATGCACGGGAGAATGTGAAAAGTGTTCATATGTAGTAAAAATCTGAGAAATTCGTCCGTTTTCGTCATTTGTTATCGAATCGACTGAAATCCAGATCGACACATTTGCCGCTCTTCTCTCTGGAACGATTACATTTATCGTCTGCAAAGCTATGTCGCGTGCTGCGGTATGCGGAGACACTAAAACCATAATAGTAGTACACAGATGAAGCCTCTAAGTTGATGTAATAGCCAGTAAGAAGTAGTAGATTTCAAGTTTTCGTTATCGATTATTACTTTTTAGCAAGCTTTGGTGCAATTGACATGAGCTAGGACCTTAAGATTTTGTATGAAAGGAGGACTAGCAGCCGCGTTGCACGAGCGAATGTGAAATGTGTTCATATGTAGTAAGAATCTGAGAAATCCGTCCGTTTTCGTTATTTGTTATTGATTCGACTTAAATCCAGATCGACACATTGGCCGCTCTTCTCTCTGAAAGGATTACATTTATCGTCTGCAAAGCTATGTCGCGTGCTACGTTATCCGGAGACACTAAAAGCATCAGAGTAAAACACAGATGAACCTTCTAAGTTGATGTAATAGCCAGTAAGAAGTAGTACTATTCAAGTTTTTGTTATCGATTATTGACTTTTTACCATTCTTTGGTGCTTCGACATGAGCTAGGAAGTTAAGATTTTGCATGAAGGGAAGTATAGTGGCCGCGTTACAGGGGAGAATGTGAAAAGTGTTCATATGTAGCAGAAAACTGAAAAATTTGTCAGTTTTCGTCATTTGTTATCGAATCGACTTAAATCCAGATCGTCACATTGGCCGGTCTTCTCTCTGAAACGGTTACATTTATCGTCTGCAAAGATATGTCTCGTGTTGCGGAATGCGGAGACACTAAATGCACCATAGTAGAACACAGATGAAGCTTCTACGTTGATGTAATAGCCAGTAAGAAGTCATACAATGCAAGTTTTAGTTGTCGATTACTGACTTTTTAGCCGGCTTTGGTGCCTTGGACATGAGCTACGACTCTACGATTTTGCATGAAAGGAGGACTAGCAGCCGCGTTAACGGGAGAATGTGAAAAGTGTTCATATGTAGTAAAACCTGACAAATCCGTCCGTGTTCGTCAATTGTTATCGAATCGACTTAAAGCCAGATCGTCACAGTGGCCGCTCTTCCCTCTGAAACGGTTACATTTACCCACTGCAAACCTATGTCGCTGGGTGCGGTATGCGGAGACACTAAAAGCACCATAGTAGAACACAATAGAAGCTTCTAAGTTGATGTAATATGTAGGAAGAAGTAGTACAATTCAAGTTTTAGTTTTCGATTATTGACTTTTTAGCCGGATTTGGTGCCTTGGGCATGAGCTAGGGCCTTATGATTTGGCATGAAAGGACGACTAGCAGCCGCATTGCACGGGACAATGCGAAAAGTGTTCATATGTAGTAAAAACCTCAGATATCCGTCCGTGTTCGTCATTTGTTATCGAATCGACTTATAGCGAGATCGTCACATTGCCCGCTCTTCTCACTGAAACGGTTTTATCTGTCGTCTGCAAAGCTATGTCGCTGGGTGCAGTATGCATAGACACTTAAGGCACCATAGTACAACACAGAAGAAGCTTCTAAGTTAATGTAATAGCCCGTAAGAAGTAGTACAATTCAAGTTTTCGTTATCGATTATTCACTTTTTTAGCCTGCTTTGATGCCTTGTACATGAGCTAGGACCTTAAGTTTTTGCATGAAAGGAGGACTATTAGCCGCGTTGCACGGGACAATGTAAAAAGTGTTCATATGTAGTAAAAACCTGAGAAATCCGGCCCTTTTCGTCATTTGTTATCGAATCGACTTAAAGCCAGATCGTCACATTGGCCGCTCTTCTCCCTGAAACGATTACAATTATCATCTGCAAAGCTATGTCGCATGCTGCGGTATGCGGAGACACTAAAAGCATCATAGTAGAACACAGATGAAGCTTCTAAGTTGATGTAATAGCCAGTAAGAACTACTGCACTTCAAGTTTTAGTTTTCGATTATTGACCTTTTAGACTTTTTTGGTGCCTTGGACATGAGCTAGGACCTTAAGATTTTGCATGAAAGGAGGACTAGCAGCCGTGTTGCACGGGAGAATGTGAAAAGTGTTCATATGTAGTAAAATCCTGAGAAGTCCGTCCGTTTTCGTCATTGTTATCAAATCGAATTAAAGCCAGATCATCACATTGGCCGCTCTTCCCTCTGAAACGGTTAAATTTACCGTCTGCAAACCTATGTCGCTGGGTGCGGTATGCGGAGACACTAAAAGCACCGTAGAACACAGAAGAAGCTTCTAAGTTGATGTAATACCCAGTAAGAAGTAGTACAATTCAAGTTTTAGTTTTCGGTTATTTACTTTTTAGCCGGCTTTGGTGCCTTGGACATGAGCTAGGTCCTTAAGGTTTTGCATGAAAGGAAAACTAGCAGCCGCGTTACTGGAGTGAATGTGAAAAGTGTTCATATGTAGTGAAAACCTGAGAAATCGGTATGTTTTCGTCAATTGTTGCCGAATCGACATAAAGCCAGATCGTCACATTGGCCGGTCTTCTCTCTGAAACGGTTAAATTTACCGTCTGCAAACCTATGTCGCTGGGTGCGGTATGCGGAGTCACTAAAATCACCATAGTAGAACACAGAAGTAGCTTCTAAGTTGATGTAATACCGAGTAAAAAGTAGTAAAATTCACGTTTTAGTTATCGATTATTGACTTTTTAACCAATTTTGATGCTTTGGGCATGAGCTAGAACCTTATGATTTTGCATGAAAGGAGGACTAGCAGCCGTGTTGCACGGGAGAATGTGAAAAGTATTCATATGTAGTAAATACCTAAGATATTCGCCTGTGTTCGTCATTTGTTATCAAATCGACTTTAAGCCAGATCCTCACATTAGCCGCTCTTCTCTCTGAAACGGTTACATTTATCGTCTGCAAAGCTATGTCGCGTGCTGCGGTATGCGGAGACACTACAATCACCATAGTAGAACACAGAAGTAGCTTCTAAGTTGACGTAATACCCAATAAGATGTAGTACAATTAACGTTTTAGTTATCGATTATTGACTTTTCAGCCATTTTTGTGCCTTGGGCATGAGCTAGGACCTTACGATTTTGCATGAAGGGACGACTAGCATCCGCGTTGCACGGGAGACTGTGAAAAGTGTTCATATGTAGTAAAAACCTGACAAATCCGTCCGTGTTCGTCAATTGTTATAGAATCGACTTAAAGCAAGATCGTCACACTGGCCGCTCTTCCCTCTGAAACGGTTACATTTACCCACTGCAAACCTATGTCGCTGGGTGCGGTATGCGGAGACACTAAAAGCACCATAGTAGAACACAGTAGAAGCTTCTAAGTTGATGTAATATGTAGTAAGAAGTAGTACAATTCAAGTTTTAGTTTTCGATTATTGACTTTTTAGCCGGCTTTGGTGCCTTGGGCATGAGCTAGGACCTTAAGATTTTGCATGAAAGGACGACTAGCAGCCGCATTGCACGGGACAATGTGAAAAGTGTTCATATGTAGTAAAAACCTCAGAAATCCGTCCGTGTTCGTCATTTGTTATCGAATCGACTTATAGCGAGATCGTCACATTGCCCGCTCTTCTCACTGAAACGGTTTTATCTGTCGTCTGCAAAGCTATGTCGCTGGGTGCAGTATGCATAGACACTTAAGGCACGATAGTACAACACAGAAGAAACTTCTAAGTTAATGTAATAGCCCACAAGAAGTTGTACAATTCAAAGTTTTCGTTATCGATTATTCACTTTTTAGCCGGCTTTGGTGAGTTGTACATGAGCTAGGACCTTACGATTTTGCAGGAAAGGAGGACTATTAGCCGCGTTGCACGGGAGAATGTAAAAAGTGTTCATATGTAGTAAAAACCTGAGAAATCCGGCCCTTTTCGTCATTTGTTATCGAATCGACTTAAAGCCAGATCGTCACATTGGCCGCTCTTCTCCCTGAAACGATTACAATTATCATCTGCAAAGCTATGTCGGATGCTGCGGTATGCGGAGACACTAAAAGCACCATAGTAGAACACAGATGAAGCTTCTAAGTTGATGTAATAGCCAGTAAGAACTACTGCACTTCAAGTTTTAGTTTTCGATTATTGACCTTTTAGACTTTTTTGGTGCCTTGGACATGAGCTAGGACCTTAAGATTTTGCATGAAAGGAGGCCTAGCAGCCGTGTTGCACGGGAGAATGTGAAAAGTGTTCATATGTAGTAAAATCCTGAGAAGTCCGTCCGTTTTCGTCATTGTTATCAAATCGACTTAAAGCCAGATCATCACATTGGCCGCTCTTCCCTCTGAAACGGTTAAATTTACCGTCTGCAAACCTATGTCGCTGGGTGCGGTATGCGGAGACACTAAAAGCACCGTAGAACACAGAAGAAGCTTCTAAGTTGATGTAATACCCAGTAAGAAGTAGTACAATTCAAGTATTAGTTTTCGGTTATTGACTTTTTAGCCGGCTTTGGTGCCTTGGACATGAGCTAGGTCCTTAAGATTTTGCATGAAAGGAAAACTAGCAGCCGCGTTACTGGAGTGAATGTGAAAAGTGTTCATATGTAGTGAAAACCTGAGAAATCGGTATGTTTTCGTCAATTGTTGCCGAATCGACTTAAAGCCAAATCGTCACATTGGCCGGTCTTCTCTCTGAAACGGTTAAATTTACCGTCTGCAAACCTATGTCGCTGGGTGCAGTATGCGGAGTCACTAAAATCACCATAGTAGAACACAGAAGTAGCTTCTAAGTTGATGTAATACCGAGTAAAAAGTAGTAAAATTCACGTTTTAGTTATCGATTATTGACTTTTTAACCAATTTTGATGCTTTGGGCATGAGCTAGAACCTTATGATTTTGCATGAAAGGAGGACTAGCAGCAGTGTTGCACGGGAGAATGTGAAAAGTATTCATATGTAGTAAATACCTAAGATATTCGCCTGTGTTCGTCATTTGTTATCAAATCGACTTTAAGCCAGATCCTCACATTAGCCGCTCTTCTCTCTGAAACGGTTATATTTATCGTCTGCAAAGCTATGTCACTTATTGCTGTATACGGTGAGGCTAAAAGCAAACATAATAGAACACAGAAGAAACTTCTAAGTTGAAGTAATAGCCAGTAAGGAGCAGTACAATTCAAGTATTGGTTATCAATTATTGATTTTTAGCCGGCTTTGGTTCCTTGGACATGAGGTGGAATCATAAGATTTTGCATGAAAGGAGGACTAGCAGCCGCGTTGCACGGGAGAATGTGAAAAGGGTTCATATGTACTGAAAACCTGAGAAATCCGTATGTTTTCTTCAATTGTTATCGAATCGACTTAATGCCAGGTCGTTACATTGGCCGCTCTTTCCTCTGAAACCGTTATATTTATCGTCTCCAAAGATAGGTCGCGAGCTATGTAATGCGGAGACACTAAAAGCACTATACTAGAACACAGATGAAGCTTCTAAGTTGATGTCATAGCCAGTAAGAAGTAGTGCTATTCAAGTATTCGTTATCGATTATTCACTTTTCACCCGGCTTTGGTGCCTTGTACAGCAGCTAGGACATTAAGATTTTGCATGAAAGGAGGACTATCAGCCGCGTTGCACGGGAGAATGTGAAAAGTGTTCATATGTAGTAAAAACCTGAGAAATCCGTCCGTTTTCGTAATTTGTTATCGAATCGACTTATAGCCAGGACGTACACAGAAGAAGCTTCTAAGTTGATGTAAGAGCCAGTAAGAAACAGTAAAATTCAAGTTTTAGTTATCGATTATTGACCATTTAATTTTCTTTGGTGCTTTGGAAATGAGCTAGGACGTGAGCTACGACCTTAAGTTTTTGCATGAAAGGAGGACTAGGAGCCGCGTTGAACGGGAAATGTGAAAAGTGTTCATATGTAGTAAAAACCTGAGAAGTCCGTCCGTTTTCGTCATTGTTATCAAATCGACTTAAAGCCAGATCGTCACATTGGCCGCTCTTCCCTCTGAAACGGTTACATTTACCGTCTGCAAAGCAGTGTCGCGTGCTGCGGTATGCGGAGAAACTAAAAGCACCATAGTAGAACACTGAAAAACTTCTAAGTTTATGTAATAGCCAGTAAGGTGTAGTGCAATTCACGTTTTAGCTATCGATTATTGACTTTGTAGCCGGCTTTGGTGCCTTGGGCATGAGCTAGGACCTTACGATTTTGCGTGAAAGGAGGACTAGCAGCCGCGTTACTAGGGTGAATGTGAAAAGTGTTCATATGTAGTGAAAACCTGAGAAATCCGTATGTTTTCGTCAATTGTTGTCGAATCGACTTAAAGCCAGATCGTCTCATTGGTCGCTCTTCCCTCTGAAACGGTTATATTATTCGTCTGCAATGCTATGTCGCAGGGTGCAGTATGCATAGACACTTAAAGCACCATAGTACAACACAGAAGAAGCTTCTAAGTTAATGTAATAGCCCGTAAGAAGTAGTACAATTCAATTTTTCGTTATCGATTATTCACTATTTAGCCTGCTTTGATGCCTTGTACATGAGCTAGGACCTTAAGTTTTTGCATGAAAGGAGGACTATTAGCCGCGTTGCACGGGACAATGTAATAAGTGTTCATATGTAGTAAAAACCTGAGAAATCCGGCCCTTTTCGTCATTTGTTATCGAATCGACTTAAAGCCAGATCGTCACATTGGCCGCTCTTCTCCCTGAAACGATTACACTTATCATCTGCAAAGCTATGTCGCGTGCTGCGGTGTGCGGAGACACTAAAAGCACCATAGTAGAACAGAGACGAAGCTACTAAGTTGATGTAATAGGCAGTAAGAAGTAGTACAATTCAAGTTTTAGTTATCGATTATTAACTTTTTAGATGGATTTGGTGCCTTAGACATTAGCTAGGACCGTAAGATTTAGCATGAAAGGAGGACTGGCAGCCGCGTTGCAAGGGAGAATGTGAAGTGTGTTAATATGTAGCATAAACTTGAGAAATCCGTCCGTTTTCGTCATTTGTTTTCGAATCGACTTGAAGCCAGATCGCCACATTGGCCGCTCTTCTCTCTGAAACGGTTACATTTATCGTCTGCAAAGCTATGTCGCGTGCTGCGGTATGCGGAAACACTAAAAGCACCATAGTAGAACACAGATGTAGCTTCCAAGTTGATGTAATAGCCAGTAAGAAGTAGTACAATTCAAGTTTTAGCTATGGATTATTGACTTTTTAGCCGGCTTTGGTGCCTTGGACATCAGCTATCACCTTAAGATTCTGCATTAAAGGAGGACTGGCAGTCGCTTTGCACGGGAGATTGTGAAAAGTGTTCATATGTAGTAAAAACCTGAGAAATCCGTCCGTTTCCGTCATTTCATAACGAATCGACTTAAAGCCAGATCGTCACATTGGCCGCTCTTCTCTCTGAAACGGTTACATTTATCGTCTGCAAAACTGTGTCGCATGCTGCGGTGTGCAGAGACACTAAAAGCACCATAGTATAACACAGATGAAGCTTCTACGTTGGTGTGATACACAGTAACAAGTAGTATAATTCATGTTTTAGTTATCGATCATTGACTTTTTACCTAGCTTTGGTGCCTTTGATATGTGCTAGGACCTTAAGATTTTCTATGAAAGGAGGACTAGCAGCCACGTTGCACGGGAGAATGTGAAAAGTGTTCACATGTAATAAAAATCTGTGAAATCCATCCGTTTTCGTCATTTGTTATCCAATCGACTTAAAGCCAGATCGTCACATTGGCCGCCCTTCTCTCTGAAACGGTTACATTTATCGTCCGCAAAGCTGTGTCGCGTGCCGCGGTATGCGGGGACACTAAAAGCACCATAGTGGAACACAGATGAAGCTTCAAAGTTGATGTATTAGCTAGTAAGAAGTGGTACAATTCCAGTTTTAACTATCGATTATTGACTTTTTAGACGGCTTTGGTGCCTTGGTCATGAGGTAAGCCCTTACGATTTTGCATGAACGGAGGCCTAGCAGCCGCGTTGCACGGGAGAATGTGAAAAGTGTTCACATGTAGTAAAAATCTGTGAAAACCATCCGTTTTCGTCATTTGTTATCGAATCGACATAAAGCCAGATCGTCACATTGGCCGCTCTTCTCTCTGAAACGGTCACATTTATCGTCTGCAATGCTAAGTCACGTGCTGCGGCATGCGGAGACACTAAAAGCTCCATAGTGGAACACAGATGAAGCTTCTAAGTGGATGTAATAGACAGTAAGAAGTAGTACAATTCAAGTTTTAGTTATCGATTATTGACTTTTTAGCCGGCTTTGGTGTCTTGGACATGAGGTAGGCCCTTAAGATTTTGCATGAATTGAGGACTAGCAGCCACGTGTCACGGGAGAATGTGAAAAGTGTTCATATGTAGTAAAAACCTGAGAAATCCGTCCGTTTTCATCATATGTTACTGAATCGACTTACAGCAAGATCGCCACATTTTCAACTCTTCTCTCTGAAACGGATGCATTTATCGTCTGCAAAGCTATGTCGCGTGCTGCGGTATGCGGAGACACTGAAAGCGCCATAGTACAACTTAGAAGAAGCTTCTAACCTGATGTAACGGCCAGTAAGAAACAGTACAATTCCAGTTTTAGTTACCGATTAATGACTTTTTACCCTTCTTTGGTGCCTTGGACATAAGATAGGACCTTAAGATTTTGTATGAAACGAGGACTATCAGTTGCATTGCACGGGAGATTGTGAAAAGTGTTCATATGTAGTAAAAACCTGAGAAATCCGTCAGTTTTCCCCATTTGTTATCGAATCGACTTAAAGCCAGATCGTCACATTGGCCGCTCTTCTCTCTGAAACGGCTACATTTATCGTCTGCAAAGCTGTGTCGCGTGATGCGGTATGCGGAGACACTAAAAGCACCATAGTAAAACACGGAAGAAGCTTCTAAGTTGAAGTAATAGCCAGTAAGAAGCAGTACAATTCAAATTTTAGTTACCGATTATTGACTTTTTACCCTTCGTTGGTGCCTTGGACATGTGCTAGAGCCTTAAGATTTTTGAAGAAAGGAGGACTAGCAGCCGCGTTGCACGGGAGAATGTGAAAAGGTTTCATATGTAGTAAAAACCTGAGAAACCCGTTTATTTTCGACATTTGTTATCGAATCGACTTAAAGCCAGATTGTCACATTGGCTACTCTTCTCGCTGAAACGGTTACATTTATCGTCTGCAAAGCTATGTCGCGTGCTGCGGTATGAGGAGTCACTAAAAGCACCATAGTAGAACACAGAAGAAGCTTCTAAGTTGATGTAACGGCCATTAGAAGAAGTACAATTCAAGTTTTAGTTATCGATTAATGACTTTTTACCCTTCTTTGGTGCCTTGGACATGAGCTAGGACCATGAGATCTTGCATGACAGTAGGACTAGCAGCCGCGTTGGACGGAAGAATGTGAAAAATGTTCGTATGTATAAATACCTCAGAAATCCGTCCGTTTTCGTCATTTGTTATCGAATCGACTTAAAGCCAGATCGTCACATTGGCCGCCCTTCTCTCTGAAACGGTTACATTTATCGTCTGCAAAGCTATGTCGCGTGCTGCGGTATGCGGGGACACTAAAAGCACTATAGTAGGACACAGAATAAGCTTCTAAGTTGATGTAATAGCCAATAAGAAGCAGTAAAATTCAAGTTGTAGTTATCGATTATTATCTTTCTACCCTTCTTTGGTGCCTTGGACATGAGCTAGTACCTAAAGATTTTGCATGAACACAGGACTAGCAGCCGCGTTGCACGGGAGAATGTGAAAAGGTTTCATATGTAGTAAAAACCTGAGAAATCCGTCCGTTTTCGTCATTTGTTATCGAATCGACTTAAAGCAGATCGTCACATTGGCCGCTCTTCTCTCTGAAACGGCTACATTTATCGTCTGCAAAGCTATGTCGCGTAATGCGGTATGCGGAGACACTAAAAGCACCATAGTAAAACACAGAAGAAGCTTCTAAGTTGATGTAATAGCCAGTACGAAGCAGTTCAAATTAGATTTTAGTTATCGATTATTGACTTTTTACTCTTCTTTGGTGCCTTGGACATGAGCTTGGACCTTAAGATTTTGTATGAAAGGAGGACTAGGAACCGCGTTGTACGGGGGAATGTGAAAAGTGTTCATATGTAGTAAAAACCTGAGAAATCCGTCCGTTTCCGTCATTTCATAACGAATCGACTAAAACCTGATCGTCACATTAGCCGCTCTTCTCGCTGAAACGGTTACATTTATCGTCTGCAAATCTATGTCGCGTGCTGCGGTATGCGGAGACACTAAAAGCACCATAGTAGAACGCAGAAGAAGCTCCTAAGTTGATGTAATAGCCAGTAAGAAGCAGTACAATTTAAGTTTTAGTTATCGATTATTGAAGTTTTACCCTTCTTTGGGGCCTTGGACATGAGTCAAGAACTTAAGATTTTGCATGAAAGGAGGACTAGCAGCCGCGTTGCACAGGAGAATGTGAAAAGTATTCATATGTAGTAAAAACCTGAGAAATCCGTCCGTTTTCGTCATTTGTTATCGAATAGACTAAAAGCCAGATCGCCACATAGGCCGTTCTTCTCTCTGAAACGCTTACATTTATCGTCTGCAAAGCTATGACGCGTGCTGCAGTATGCGGATACACTAAAAGCACCATAGTAGAACACGGATGAAGATTCTAAGTTGATGTATTAGCCAATAAGAAGTAGTACAATTATAGTTATAGCTATCAATTATTGAGTTTTTCTCTTCTTTGATTCCTTGGACATGAGCTAGGACCTTAAGGTTTTGCATGAATGGAGGTCTAGCAGCCGCGTTGCACGAAAGAGTGTGAAAAGTGTTCATATGTTGTAAAAACCTGAGAAATCAGTCTGTTTTCGGCATTTGTTATCTCATCGGCTTAAAGCTAGATCGTCACATTGGCCGGTCTTCTCTCTGAAACTGTTACATTTATCGTCTGCAAAGCTATGTCGCGTGCTCCGGTATGCGGAGAGACTAAAAGTAGCATAGCAAAACACATATTAGGCTTCTAAGTTTATCTAATAGCCAGTAAGAAGCAGTACAATTCAAGATTTAGTTATCGATTTTTGATTCTTTGGTGACTTGGACATTAGCTAGGACCTTACGATTTTGCATGAAAGGAGGACTAGCAGCCACGTGTCACGGGTGAATGTGAAAAGTGTTCATATGTAGTAAAAACCTGAGAAATCCGACCGTTTTCATCATATGTTACTGAATCGACTTACAGCAAGATTGCCACATTTTCCGCTCTTCCCTCTGAAACGGATGCATTTATCGTCTGCAAAGCTATGTCGCGTACTGCGGTATGCGGAGACGCTAAAAGAACCATAGTAGAACACAGATGAAGCTTCTAAGTTGATAAATTAGCCAGTAAGAAGTGGTACAAACCAAGTTTTAATTATCGAATATTAACTTTTTAGCCGGCTTTGGTGCCTTGGACATAAGCTAGGACCTTAAGATTTTGCATGAAAGGATCACTAGCAGCCGCGTTCCACGGGAGAATATGAAATGTGTTCATATGTAGCAAAAACCTTGGAAATCCGTCCGTTTTCGCCATTTGTTATAGAATCGACTTAAATCCAGATCGTCACATTGGCCGCTCTTCTCTCTGAAACGGCTACATTTCTCGTCTGCAAAGCTGTGTCGCGTGACTCGGTATGCGGAGACACTAAAAGCACCATAGTAAAACACGGAAGATGCTTCTAAGTTGAAGTAATAGCCAGTAAGAAGCAGTACAATTCAAATTTTAGTTACCGATTATTGACTTTTTACCCTTCGTTGGTGCCCTGGACATGTGCTAGAGCCTTAAGATTTTGCATGACAGTAGGACTAGCAGCCGCGTTGGACGGGAGAATGTGAAAAGTGTTCGTATGTAGTAAAAACCTGAGAAATCCGTTTATTTTCGACATTTGTTATCGAATCGACTTAAAGCCAGATCGTCACATTGGCTACTCTTCTCGCTGAAACGGTTACATTTATCGTCTGCAAAGCTATGTCGCGTGCTGCGGTATAAGGAGTCACTAAAAGCACTATAGTAGAACAGAGAAGAAGCTTCTAAGTTGATGTAACGGCCATAAGAAGCAGTACAATTCAAGTTTTAGTTATCGATTAATGACTTTTTACCCTACTTTGGTGCCTTGGACATGAGCTAGGACCTTAAGATCTTGTATGACAGTAGAACTAGCAGCCGCGTTGGACGGGAGAATGTGAAAAGTGTTCGTATGTATAAATACCTCAGAAATCCGTCCGTTTTCGTCATTTGTTATCGAATCGACTTAAAGCCAGATCGTCATATTGGCCGCCCTTCTCTCTGAAACGGTTACATTTATCGTCTGCAAAGCTATGTCGCGTGCTGCGGTATGCGGGGACACTAAAAGCACTATAGTAGAACACAGAATAAGCTTCTAAGTTGATGTAATAGCCAATAAGAAGCAGTAAAATTCAAGTTGTAGTGATCGATTATTATATTTTTACCCTTCTTTGGTGCCTTGGACATGAGCTAGTACCTTAAGATTTAGCATGAACACAGGACTAGCAGCCGCGTTGCACGGGAGAATGTCAAAAGGTTTCATATGTAGTAAAAACCTGAGATATCCGTTTATTTTCGTCTTTTGTTATCGAATCGACTTAAAGCCAGATCGTCACTTGGCCGCTCTTCTCTCTGAAAAGGTTACATTTATCGCCTGCAAAGCTATGTCGCGTGCTGCGGTATGCGGAGACACTAAAAGCACCATAGTAGAACACAGAAGAAGCTTCTAAGTTGAAGTAATAGCCAGTAAGGAGCAGTACAATTCAAGTTTTAGTTATCGAATATTGACTTTTTACCCTTCTTTGGTGCATTGCACATGTGCTAGAGCCTTAAGATTTTTGAAGAAAGGAGGACTAGCAGCCGCGTTGCACGGGAGAATGTGAAAAGGTTTCATATGTAGTAAAAACCTGAGAAATCCGTCCGTTTTCGTCATTTGTTATCGAATCGACTTAAAGCAGATCGTCACATTGGCCGCTCTTCTCTCTGAAACGGTTACATTTATAGTCTGCAAAGCTATGTCGCTTGCCGCGGTATGCGGGTTCACTGAAAACACCTTAGTAGAACACAGATGAAGCTTCTGCGTTGATGTAATAGCCAGTAAGAAGTAATACAATACAATTTTTAGATATCGATTAATGACTTTTTACCCTTCTTTGGTGACTTGGACATAAGCTAGGACCTTAAGATTTTGCATGAAACGAGGACTATCAGTTGCGTTGCACGGGAGAATGTGAAAAGTGTTCATATGTAGTAAAAACCTGAGAAATCCGTCCGTTTCCGTCATTTTATAACGAATCGACTAAAACCTGATCGTCACATTAGCTGCTCTTCTCGTTGAAACGGATACATTTATCGTCTGCAAAGCTATGTCGCGTGCTGCGGTATGCGGGGACACTAAAAGCACCATAGTAGAACACAGAAGAAGCTCCTAAGTTGATGTAATAGCCAGTAAGAAGCAGTACAATTTAAGTTTTAGTTATCGATTATTGACGTTATACCCTTCTTTGGGGCCTTGGACATGAGTCAGGACCTTAAGATTTTGCATGAAAGGAGGACTAGCAGCCGCGTTGCACGGGAGAATGTGAAAAGGTTTCATATGTAGTAAAAACCTGAAAAATCCGTCCGTTTTCGTCTCTTGTTATCGAATAGACTAATAGCCAGATCGCCACATAGGCCGCTCTTCTCTCTGAAACGCTTACATTTATCGTCTGCAAAGCTATGTCGCGTGCTGCGGTATACGGAGACACTAAAAGCACTATAGTAGAACACAGATGAAGATTCTAAGTTGATGTATTGGCCAGTAAGAAGTAGTACAATTAAAGTTATAGCTACCAATTATTGAGTTTTGCTCTTCTTTCATTCCTTGGACATGAGCTAGGACCTTAAGGTTTTGCATGAATGGAGGTCTAGCAACCGCGTTGCACGAAAGAGTGTGAAAAGTGTTTATATGTTGTAAAATCCTGAGAAATCAGTCCGTTTTCGGCATTTGTTATCTCATCGGCTTAAAGCTAGATCGTCACATTGGCCGGTCTTCTCTCTGAAACTGTTACATTTACCGTCTGCAAAGCTATGTCGCGTGCTCCGGTATGCGGAGAGACTAAAAGTAGCATAGCAAAACACATATTAGGCTTCTAAGTTTATCTAATAGCCAGTAAGAAGCAGTACAATTCAAGATTTAGTTATCGATTTTTGATTCTTTGGTGACTTGGACATTAGCTAGGACCTTACGATTTTGCATGAAAGGAGGACTAGCAGCCACGTGTCACGGGTGAATGTGAAAAGTGTTCATATGTAGTAAAAACCTGAGAAATCCGACCGTTTTCATCATATGTTACTGAATCGACTTACAGCAAGATCGCCACATTTTCCGCACTTCTCTCTGAAACGGCTGCATTTATCGTCTGCAAAGCTATGTCGCGTACTGCGGTATGCGGAGACGCTAAAAGAACCATAGTAGAACACAGATGAAGCTTCTAAGTTGATGTATTAGCCAGTAAGAAGTGGTACAAACCAAGTTTTAATTATCGATTATTGACTTTTTAGCCGGCTTTGGTGCCTTGGACATAAGCTAGGACCTTAAGATTTTGCATGAAAGGATCACTAGCAGCCGCGTTCCACGGGAGAATATGAAATGTGTTCATATGTAGCAAAAACCTTGGAAATCCGTCGGTTTTCGTCATTTGTTATCGAATAGACTTAAAGCCAGATCGTCACATTTGCCGCTCTTCTCGCTAAACGGTTACATTTATCGTCTGCAAAGCTATGTCGCGTGCTGCGGTATGCGGAGACACTGAAAGCACCATAGTACAACTTAGAAGAAGCTTCTAACCTGATGTAATAGCCAGTAAGAAACAGTACAATTCCAGTTTTAGTTATCGATTAATGACTTTTTACCCTTCTTTGGTGCCTTGGATATAAGATAGGACCTTAAGATTTTGCATGAAACGAGGACTATCAGTTGCATTGCACGGGAGAATGTGAAAAGTGTTCATATGTAGTAAAAACCTGAGAAATCCGTCCGTTTTCGCCATTTGTTATAGAATCGACTTAAATCCAGATCGTCACATTGGCCGCTCTTCTCTCTGAAACGGCTACATTTCTCGTCTGCAAAGCTGTGTCGCGTGACTCGGTATGCGGAGACACTAAAAGCACCATAGTAAATCACGGAAGATGCTTCTAAGTTGAAGTAATAGCCAGTAAGAAGCAGTACAATTCAAATTTTAGTTACCGATTATTGACTTTTTACCCTTCGTTGGTGCCCTGGACATGTGCTAGAGCCTTAAGATTTTGCATGACAGTAGGACTAGCAGCCGCGTTGGACGGGAGAATGTGAAAAGTGTTCGTATGTAGTAAAAACCTGAGAAATCCGTTTATTTTCGACATTTGTTATCGAATCGACTTAAAGCCAGATCGTCACATTGGCTACTCTTCTCGCTGAAACGGTTACATTTATCGTCTGCAAAGCTATGTCGCGTGCTGTGGTATAAGGAGTCACTAAAAGCACTATAGTAGAACAGAGAAGAAGCTTCTAAGTTGATGTAACGGCCATAAGAAGCAGTACAATTCAAGTTTTAGTTATCTATTAATGACTTTTTACCCTACTTTGGTGCCTTGGACATGAGCTAGGACCTTAAGATTTTGTATGACAGTAGGACTAGCAGCCGCGTTGGACGGGAGAATGTGAAAAGTGTTCGTATGTATAAATACCTCAGAACTCCGTCCGTTTTCGTCATTTGTTATCGAATCGACTTAAAGCCAGATCGTCATATTGGCCGCCCTTCTCTCTGAAACGGTTACATTTATCGTCTGCAAAGCTATGTCGCGTGCTGCGGTATGCGGGGACACTAAAAGCACTATAGTAGAACACAGAATAAGCTTCTAATTTGATGTAATAGCCAATAAGAAGCAGTAAAATTCAAGTTGTAGTGATCGATTATTATATTTTTACCCTTCTTTGGTGCCTTGGACATGAGCTAGTACCTTAAGATTTAGCATGAACACAGGACTAGCAGCCGCGTTGCACGGGAGAATGTCAAAAGTTTTCATATGTAGTAAAAACCTGAGATATCCGTTTATTTTCGTCTTTTGTTATCGAATCGACTTAAAGCCAGATCGTCACTTGGCCGCTCTTCTCTCTGAAAAGGTTACATTTATCGCCTGCAAAGCTATGTCGCGTGCTGCGGTATGCGGAGACACTAAAAGCACCATAGTAGAACACAGAAGAAGCTTCTAAGTTGAAGTAATAGCCAGTAAGGAGCAGTACAATTCAAGTTTTAGTTATCGAATATTGACTTTTTACCCTTCTTTGGTGCATTGCACATGTGCTAGAGCCTTAAGATTTTTGAAGAAAGGAGGACTAGCAGCCGCGTTGCACGGGAGAATGTGAAAAGGTTTCATATGTAGTAAAAACCTGAGAAATCAGTCCGTTTTCGTCATTTGTTATCGAATCGACTTAAAGCAGATCGTCACATTGGCCGCTCTTCTCTCTGAAACGGTTACATTTATAGTCTGCAAAGCTATGTCGCGTGCCGCGGTATGCGGGTTCACTGAAAACACCTTAGTAGAACACAGATGAAGCTTCTGCGTTGATGTAATAGCCAGTAAGAAGTAATACAATACAATTTTTAGATATCGATTAATGACTTTTTACCCTTCTTTGGTGACTTGGACGTAAGCTAGGACCTTAAGATTTTGCATGAAACGAGGACTATCAGTTGCGTTGCACGGGAGAATGTGAAAAGTGTTCATATGTAGTAAAAATCTGAGAAATCCGTCCGTTTCCGTCATTTTATAACGAATCGACTAAAACCTGATCGTCACATTAGCTGCTCTTCTCGTTGAAACGGTTACATTTATCGTCTGCAAATCTATGTCGCGTGCTGCGGTATGCGGGGACACTAAAAGCACCATAGTAGAACACAGAAGAAGCTCCTAGGTTGATGTAATAGCCAGTAAGAAGCAGTACAATTTATGTTTTAGTTATCGATTATTGACGTTATACCCTTCTTTGGGGCCTTGGACATGAGTCAGGACCTTAAGATTTTGCATGAAAGGAGGACTAGCAGCCGCGTTGCACGGGAGAATGTGAAAAGGTTTCATATGTAGTAAAAACCTGAGAAATCCGTCCGTTTTCGTCATTTGTTATCGAATAGACTAATAGCCAGATCGCCACATAGGCCGCTCTTCTCTCTGAAACGCTTACATTTATCGTCTGCAAAGCTATGTCGCGTGCTGCGGTATACGGAGACACTAAAAGCACTATAGTAGAACACAGATGAAGATTCTAAGTTGATGTATTGGCCAGTAAGAAGTAGTACAATTAAAGTTATAGCTACCAATTATTGAGTTTTGCTCTTCTTTCATTCCTTGGACATGAGCTAGGACCTTAAGGTTTGCATGAATGGAGGTCTAGCAACCGCGTTGCACGAAAGAGTGTGAAAAGTGTTTATATGTTGTAAAATCCTGAGAAATCAGTCCGTTTTCGGCATTTGTTATCTCATCGGCTTAAAGCTAGATCGTCACATTGGCCGGTCTTCTCTCTGAAACTGTTACATTTACCGTCTGCAAAGCTATGTCGCGTGCTCCGGTATGCGGAGAGACTAAAAGTAGCATAGCAGAACACATATTAGGCTTCTAAGTTTATCTAATAGCCAGTAAGACGCAGTACAATTCAAGATTTAGTTATCGATTTTTGATTCTTTGGTGACTTGGACATTAGCTAGGACCTTACGATTTTGCATGAAAGGAGGACTAGCAGCCGCGTTGTAAAGGAGAATGTGAAAAGTGTTCATATGCAGTATAAACCTGAGCAATCCGTTCGTTTTCATCATTTGTTATAGAATCGACTTAAAGTAAGATCGTCAAATTGGCCGCTCTTCTCTCTGAAACGGGTACATTTATCGTCTGCAAAGCTATGTCGCGTGCTCCGGTATGCGGAGAGACTAAACGCAGCATGGCAGAACACATAAGATGCTTCTAAGTTGATCTAATACCCAGTAAGAAGCAGTACAATTCAAGTTTTAGTTATCGATTATTGACTTTTTACCCTTCTTTGGTGCCTTGGACATGTGCTAGAACCTTAAGATTTTTGGAGAAATGAGGACTAGCAGCCGCGTTGCACGGGAGAATGTGAAAAGGTTTCATATGTAGTAAAAACCTGAGAAATCCGTTTATTTTCGTCATTTGTTATCGGATCGACTTAAAGTAAGATCGTCAAATTGGCCGCTCTTCTCTCTGAAACGGTTACATTTATCGTCTGCAAAGCTACGTCGCGTGCTCCGGTATGCGTAGAGACTAAAAGTAGCATGGCAGAACACATAAGATGCTTCTAAGTTGATCTAATAGCCAGTAAGACGCAGTACAATTCAAGACTTAGTTATCGATTTTTGATTCTTTGGTGACTTGGACATTAGCTAGGACCTTACGATTTTGCATGAAAGGAGGACTAGAAGCCGCGTTGCAAAGGAAAGTGTGAAAAGTGTTCATATGTAGTATAAACCTGAGAAATCCGTTCGTTTTCATCATTTGTTATCGAATCGCCTTAAAGTAAGATCGTCAAATTGGCCGCTCTTCTCTCTGAAACGGTTACATTTATCGTCTGCAAAGCTATGTCGCGTGCTCCGGTATGCGGAGAGACTAAAAGCAGCATGGCAGAACACATAAGATGCTTCTAAGTTGATCTAATACCCAGTAAGAAGCAGTACAATTCAAGTTTTAGTTATGGATTATTGACTATTTACCCTTCTTAGATGCCTTTGACATGAGCTAGGACCTTAAGATTTTGCATGAAAGGAGGACTAGCAGAAGCGTTGCACGGAATAATGTGAAAAGTCTTCTTATGTAGTAAAAACCTGAGATATCAGTCCGTTTTCGTCATTTGTTATCGAATCGACTTGAAGCCAGATCGTCACATTGGCCGCTCTTCTCTCTGAAACGGTTACATTTATCGTCTGCAACGCTATGTCCAGTGCTGCGGTATGCGGAGACACTAACAGCACCATAGTAGAACACTGATGAAACTTCTAAGTTGATGTAATAGCCAGTAAAAAGTAGTACAATAACGTTTTAGATATCGATTATTGATTTTTTAGCTGGCTTTAAGGGCCTTGGACATGAGCTAGGGCCTTAAGATTTTGCATCAAAGGAGGACTAGCAGCTGCGTTGCACGGGAGAATGTGAAAAAAGTTCATATGTAGTAAAAACCTGAGAAATCCGTTCGTTTTCGTCATTTCTTATCAAATCGACTTAAAGCCAGATCGTCACATTGGTCGCTCTTCACTCTGAAACGGTTACATTTATCGTCTGGAAAGCTATTTCGCGTGCTACGGTATGCGGAGACACTAACAGCACCATAGTAAAACACAGATGAAACTTCTAAGTTGATGTAATAGCCAGTAAGAAGTAGTACAATAAAGTTTTAGATATCGATTATTGACTTTTTAGCTGGCTTTGGGGTCTTGGACATGAGCTAGGACCTTAAGACTTTGCATCAAAGGAGGACTAGCAGCTGCGTTGCACGGGAGAATGTGAAAAGTGTTCATATGTAGTAAAATCCTGAGAAATCCGTCCGTTTTCGTCATTTCTTATCAAATCGACTTAAAGCCAGGACGTCACATTGGACGCTCTTCTCTCTGAAAAGGTTACATTTATCGTCTGCAAAGCTATGTCGCGTGCTGCTGTATGCGGAGACACTAACAGCACCATAGTAGCACACAGATGAAACTTCCAAGTTGATGTAATTGCCAGTAAGAAGTAGTGCAATACCGTTTTAGATATCGATTATTGACTTTTTAGCTGGCTTTGGGGAATTGGATATGAGCTAGGACCTTAATATTTTGCATCAAAGGAGGACTAGCAGCTGCGTTGCATGGGAGAATGTGAAAAGTGTTCATATGTAGTAAAAACCTGAGAAATCCGTCAGTTTTCGTCATTTCTTATCAAATCGACTTAAAGGCAGAACGTCACATTCGCCGCTCTTCTCTCTGAAACGGTTACATTTATCGTCTGCAAAGCTATGTCGCGTGCTGCGGTATGCGGAGACACTAACAGCACCATAGTAGAAAATAGATGAAACTTCTAAGTTGATGAAATGTCCAGTAAGAAGTAGTACAATAACGTTATAGATACCGATTATTGACTTTTAAGCTGGCTTTGGGGTCTTAGACATGAGCTAGGAACTTAAGATTTTGCATCAAAGGAGAACTAGCAGCTGCGTTGCACGGGAGAATGCGAAAAGTGTACATATGTAGTAAAATCCTGGAAATTCGTCCGTTTGCGTCATTTCTTATCAAATCGACTTAAAGCCAGATCGTCACATTGGTCGCTCTTCTCTCTGAAACGGTTACATTTATCGTCTGCAAAGCTGTGTCGCGTGCTACGGTATGAAGAGACACTAACAGCACCGTAGTAGAACACAGATGAAACTTCTAAGTTGATGTAATAGCCAGTAAGAAGTAGTACAATAACGTTTTAGATATCGATAATTGACTTTTTAGCTGGCTTTGGGGTCTTCTACATGAGCTCCGACCTTAAGACTTTGCATCAAAGGAGGACTAGCAGCTGCGTTGCACGGGAGAATGTGAAAAGTGTTCATATGTAGTAAAAACCTGAAAAATCCGTCCGTTTGCGTCGATTCTTATCAAATCGACTTAAAGCCAGAACGTCACATTGGCCGCTCTTCTCTCTGAAACGGTAACATTTATCGCCTACAAAGCTATGTCGCGCGCTGCGGTATGCTGAGACACTAACAGCACCATAGTAGAACACAGAAGAAGCTTCTAAGTTGTAGTAATTGCCAGTAAGATGTAGTGCAATAACGTTTTTGTTATCGATTATTGACTTTTTAGCTGGCTTTGGGGCCTTGGACATGAGCTAGGGCCTTAAGATTTTGCATCAAAGGAGGACTAGCAGCTGCGTTACACGGGAGAATGTGAAAAGTGTTCATATGTAGTAAAAACCTGAGAAATCCGTCAGTTTTCGTCATTTCTTATCAAATCGACTTAAAGCCAGATCGTCACATTGGTCGCTCTTCTCTCTGAAACTGTTACATTTATCATCTGCAAAGCTATGTCGCGTGCTGCGGTATGCGGAGACACTAACAGCACCATAGTAGAACACTGATGAATCTTCTAAGTTGAAGTTATAGCCAGTAAATGTAGTACAATAACGTTTTAGATATCGATTATTGACTTTTTAGCTGGCATTGGGGTCTTGGACATGGACTAGGACCTTAAGACTTTGCATCAAAGGAGGACTAGCAGCTGCGTTGCACGGGAGAATGTGAAAAGTGTTCATATGTAGTAAAAACCTGAGAAATCTGTCCCCTTTCGTCATTTCTTATCAAATCGACTTAAAGCCAGATCGTCACATAGGTCGCTCTTCTCTCTGAAACGGTTACATTTATCGTCTGCAAAGCTATGTCGCGTGCTGCGGTACGCGGAGACACTAACAGCACCATAGTAGAATACTGATGAAACTTCTTAGTTAATGTAACAGCCAGTAAGAAGTAGTGCAATAACGTTTTAGGTATCGATTATTGACTTTTTAGCTGGCTTTGGGGTCTTGGACATGGACTAGGACCTTAAGACTTTGCATCAAAGGAGGACTAGCAGCTGCGTTGCACGGGAGAATGTGAAAAGTGTTCATATGTAGTAAAAACCTGAGAAATCTGTCCCCTTTCGTCATTTCTTATCAAATCGACTTAAAGCCAGATCGTCACATAGGTCGCTCTTCTCTCTGAAACGGTTACATTTATCGTCTGCAAAGCTATGTCGCGTGCTGCGGTATGCGGAGACACTAACAGCACCATAGTAGAAAACAGATGAAACCTCTAAGTTGATGTAACAGCCAGTAAGAAGTAGTACAATAACGTTATAGATATCGATTACTGACTTTTTAGCTGGCTTTGGGGTATTGGACATGAGCTAGGACCTTAAGATTTTGCATCAAAGGGGAACTAGCAGCTGCGTTGCACGGGAGAATGTGAAAAGTGTTCATATGTAGTAAAAACCTGAGAAATCCGTCCATTTTCGTCATTTCTTATCAAATCGACTTAAAGCCAGATCGTCACATTGGTCGCTCTTCTCTCTGAAACGGTTACGTTTATCGTCTGCAAAGCTATGTCTCGTGCTGCGGTTTGCGGAGACACTAACAGCACCATAGTTGAACAATGATTAATCTTCTAAGTTGATGTAATAGCCAGTAAAAAGTAGTACAATAACGTTTTAGATATCGATTATTGACTTTTTAGCTGGCATTGGGGTCTTGGACATGAGCTAGGACCTTAAGACTTTGCATCAAAGGAGGACTAGCAGCTGCGTTGCACGGGAGAATGTGAAAAGTGTTCATCTATAGTAAAAACCTGAGAAATCCGTCCGTTTTCTTCATTGCTGATCAAATCGACTTAAAGCCAGATCGTCACATTGGTCGCTCTTCTCTCTGAAACGGTTACATTTATCGTCTGCAAAGCTATGTCGCGTGCTGCGGTATGCGGAGACACTAACAGCACCATAGTAGAACACAGATGAAACTTCTAAGTAGATGTAATAGCCAGTAAGAAGTAGTACAATAACGTTTTAGATATCGATTATTGACTTTTTAGCTGGCTTTGGGGCCTTGGACATGAGCTAGGACCTTAAAATTTTGCATCATAGGAGAACTAGCAGCTGCGTTGCACGGGAGAAAGTGAAAAGTGTTCATATGTGGTGAAAACCTGTGAAATCCGTCCGTTTTCGTCATTTCTTACCAAATCGATTTAAAGCCATATCGTCACATTGGTCGCTCTTCTCTCTGAAACGGTTACATTTATCTTCTGCAAAGCTATGTCGCGTGCTGCGGTATGCGGAGACACTAAAAGCACCATAGCAGAACACAGATGAAGGCTATATGTTGATGTAATAGGCAGTAAGAAGTAGTACAATTTTAATTGCAGTTATCGATTTTTGACTTTTTGTCCGGTTATGTTATAGCCAGTAAGATGTAGTACAATTCCAGTTTTAGTTATCGAATATTGAATTTTTAGCCTCTTTGGTGCTTTGGACATGAGCTAGGACCTTACGATTTTTCACGAAAGGAGGACTAGCAGCCGCGTATCACGGGAGAATGTAAATAGTGTTCATATGTAGTAAAAACCTGAGAAATCCGTCCGTTTTCGTCATTTGTTGTCGAATCGACTTAATGTCAGATCGTCTCATTTGCCGCTCATATCTCTGAAACGGTTACATTTATCGTCTGCAAAGCTATGGCGCATCCTGCGGTATGCGGAGACACTAAAAGCACCATAGTAGAACACAAAAGAAGCTTCTAAGTCGATGTAATAGCCAGTAAGAAGTAGTACAATTCAAGTTTTAGTTATCGATTTTTGACTTTTTAGTCGGCTATGTAATAGCCAGTAAAATGTAGTAGACTTCAAGTTTTAATTATCGATTATTGAATTTTTAGCCTTCTTTGTTGCCTTGGACATGAGCTAGGACCTTACGATTTTGCGTGAAAGGACGAATATCAGCCGCGTTGCGCGGGATAATGTGAAAAGTGTTGATAGGTAGTAAAAACCTGAGAAATCCGTCCGTTTTCATCATTTGTTATCGAATCGACTTAAATCCAGATCGTCAGATTGGCCGCTCTTCTCTCTGAAACGGTTACATTTATCGTCTGGAAAGCTATGTCGCGTGCTACGGTATGCGGAGACACTAACAGCACCATAGTAAAACACAGATGAAACTTCTAAGTTGATGTAATAGCCAGTAAGAAGTAGTACAATAAAGTTTTAGATATCGATTATTGACTTTTTAGCTGGCTTTGGGGTCTCGGACATGAGCTAGGACCTTAAGACTTTGCATCAAAGGAGGACTAGCAGCTGCGTTGCACGGGAGAATGTGAAATGTGTTCATATGTAGTAAAAACCTGAAAAATCCGTCAGTTTTCGTCATTTCTTATCAAATAGACTTATAGCCAGATCGTCACATTGGTCGCTCTTCTCTCTGAAACTGTTACATTTATCATCTGCAAAGCTATGTCGTGTGCTGCGGTATGCGGAGACACTAACAGCACCATAGTAGAACACAGATGAAACTTCCAAGTTGATGTAATTGTCAGTAAGAAGTAGTACAATAACGTTTTAGATTTCGATTATTGACTTTTTAGCTGGCTTTGGGGAATTGGACATGAGCTATTACCTTAAGATTTTGCATCAAATGCGGACTAGCAGCTGCGTTGCCCGGGAGAATGTGAAAAGTGTTCATATGTAGTAAAATCCTGAGAAATCCGTCCGTTTTCGTCATTTCTTAACAAATCGACTTAAAGCCAGAACGACACATTGGCCGCTCTTCTCTCTGAAACGGTAACATTTATCGCCTACAAAGCTATGTCGCTTGATGCGGTATGCCGAGACACTAACAGCACCATAGTAGAACACAGAAGAAGCTTCTAAGTTGTAGTAATTGCCAGTAAGAAGTAGTGCAATAACGTTTTAGATATCGATTATTGACTTTTTAGCTGGCTTTGGGGCCTTGGACATGAGCTAGGGCCTTAAGATTTTGCATCAAAGGAGGACTAGCAGCTGCGTTACACGGGAGAATGTGAAAAGTGTTCATATGTAGTAAAAACCTGAGAAATCCGTCAGTTTTCGTCATTTCTTATCAAATCGACTTAAAGCCAGATCGTCACATTGGTCGCTCTTATCTCTGAAACGGTTACATTTATCGTCTGCAAAGCTATGTCGCGTGCTGCGGTATGCGGAGACACTAACAGCACCATAGTAGAACACAAATGAAACTTCTAAGTTGATGTAATAGCCAGTCAGAAGTAGTAAAATAACGTTTTAGACATCGATTATTGACTTTTTAGCTGGTTTTGGGGCCTTGTACATGAGCTAGGACCTTAAGATTTTGCATCAAAGGAGGACTAGATGCTCCGTTGCACGGGAGAATGTGCAAAGTGTTCATATGCAGTAAAAACCTGAGAAATCCGTCCGTTTTCGTAATTTCTTATCAAATCGACTTAAAGCCAGGACGTCACATTGGACGCTCTCCTCTCTGAAAAGGTTACATTTATCGTCTGCAAAGCTATGTCGCGTGCTGCGGTATGCGGAGACACTAACAGCACCATAGTAGAACACAGATGAAACTTCCAAGTTGATGTAATTGTCAGTAAGAAGTGGTACAATAACGTTTTAGGTATCGATTATTGACTTTTTAGCTGGCTTTGGGGAATTGGACATGAGCTAGGACCTTAAGATTTTGCATCAAAGGAGGACTAGCAGCTGCGTTGCCCGGGAGAATGTGAAAAGTGTTCATATGTAGTAAAATCCTGAGAAATCCGTCAGTTTTCGTCATTTCTTATCAAATCGACTTAAAGCCAGGTCATCATATTGGTCGCTCTTCTCTCTGAAACGGTCACATTTATCGTCTGCAAAGCTATGTCGCGTGCTGCGATATGCAGAGACACTAACAGCACCATAGTAGAACACTGATGAATCTTCTAAGTTGAAGTTATAGCCAGTAAATGTAGTACAATAACGTTTTAGATATCGATTATTGACTTTTTAGCTGGCATTGGGGTCTTGGACATGAGCTAGGACCTTAAGACTTTGCATCAAAGGAGGACTAGCAGCTGCGTTGCACGGGAGAATGTGAAAAGTGTTCATATGTATTAAGAAACATGGGAAATCCGTACGTTTTCGTCATTTCTTATCAAATCGACTTAAAGTGAGATCGTCACATTGGTCGCTCTTCTCTCTGAAACGGTTACATTTATCGTCTGCAAAGCTATGTCGCGTGCTGCGGTATGCGGAGACACTAACAGCACCATAGTACAATACTGATGAAACTTCTAAGTTGATGTAATAGCCAGTAAGAAGTAGTACAATAAAGTTTTAGATATCGATTATTGACTTTTTAGCTGGCTTTGGGGTCTTCTACATGAGCTCCGACCTTAAGACTTTGCATCAAAGGAGGACTAGCAGCTGCGTTGCACGGGAGAATGTGAAAAGTGTTCATATGTAGTAAAAACCTGAGAAATCCGTCCGTTTGCGTCGTTTCTTATCAAATCGACTTAAAGCAAGAACGTCACATAGGTCGCTCTTCTCTCTGAAACGGTTACATTTATCGTCTGCAAAGCTATGTCGCGTGCTGCGGTATGCGGAGACACTAACAGCACCATAGTAGAAAACAGATGAAACCTCTGAAGTTGATGTAACAGCCAGTAAGAAGTAGTACAATAACGTTATAGATATCGATTATTGACTTTTTAGCTGGCTTTGGGGTATTGGACATGAGCTAGGACCTTAAGATTTTGCATCAAAGGGGAACTAGCAGCTGCGTTGCACGGGAGAATGTGAAAAGTGTTCATATGTAGTAAAAACCTGAGAAATCAGTCCATTTTCGTCATTTCTTATCAAATCGACTTAAAGCCAGATCGTCACATTGGTCGCTCTTCTCTCTGAAACTGTTACATTTATCATCTGCAAAGCTATGTCGCGTGCTGCGGTATGCGGAGACACTAACAGCACCATAGTAGAACACAGATGAAACTACTAAGTTGATGTAATAGCCAGTCAGAAGTAGTAAAATAACGTTTTAGATATCGATTATTGACTTTTTAGCTGGTTTTGGGGCCTTGGACATGAGCTAGGACCTTAAGATTTTGCATCAAAGGAGGACTAGATGCTCCGTTGCACGGGAGAATGTGCAAAGTGTTCATATGCAGTAAAAACCTGAGAAATCCGTCCGTTTTCGTAATTTCTTATCAAATCGACTTAAAGCCAGGACGTCACATTGGACGCTCTCCTCTCTGAAAAGGTTACATTTATCGTCTGCAAAGCTATGTCGCGTGCTGCGGTATGCGGAGACACTAACAGCACCATAGTAGAACACAGATGAAACTTCCAAGTTGATGTAATTGTCAGTAAGAAGTAGTACAATAACGTTTTAGATTTCGATTATTGACTTTTTAGCTGGCTTTGGGGAATTGGACATGAGCTATTACCTTAAGATTTTGCATCAAATGCGGACTAGCAGCTGCGTTGCCCGGGAGAATGTGAAAAGTGTTCATATGTAGTAAAATCCTGAGAAATCCGTCCGTTTTCGTCATTTCTTAACAAATCGACTTAAAGCCAGAACGACACATTGGCCGCTCTTCTCTCTGAAACGGTAACATTTATCGCCTACAAAGCTATGTCGCTTGATGCGGTATGCCGAGACACTAACAGCACCATAGTAGAACACAGAAGAAGCTTCTAAGTTGTAGTAATTGCCAGTAAGAAGTAGTGCAATAACGTTTTAGATATCGATTATTGACTTTTTAGCTGGCTTTGGGGCCTTGGACATGAGCTAGGGCCTTAAGATTTTGCATCAAAGGAGGACTAGCAGCTGCGTTACACGGGAGAATGTGAAAAGTGTTCATATGTAGTAAAAACCTGAGAAATCCGTCAGTTTTCGTCATTTCTTATCAAATCGACTTAAAGCCAGATCGTCACATTGGTCGCTCGTCTCTCTGAAACTGTTACATTTATCATCTGCAAAGCTATGTCGCGTGCTGCGGTATGCGGAGACACTAAAAGCACCATAGTAGAACATAGATGAAGCTTATAAGTTCATGTAATAGCCAGTAAGAAGTAGTATAATTAAAGTTTTAGGTATCGATTATTGACTTTTTAGCTGGCTTTGGTGCCTTGGATATCAGCTAGGACCTTAAGATTTTGCATGAAAGGAAGAATAGCAGCCGCGTTGCACGGGAGAGTGTGAAAAGAGTTCATATGTAGTAAAAACCTGAGAAATCCGTCCGTTTTAGTCATTTGTTATCGAATCGACTTAAAGCCAGATGGACACATTGGCCGCTCTTCTCTCTGAAACGGTTACATTTGTCGTTTGCAAAGTTATGTCGCGGGCAGCGGTATGTGGAGACACTAAAAGCACCATAGTAGAACATAGATGAAGCTTCTAAGTTGATGTAATAACCAGAAAGAAGTAGTACAATTCACGTTTTAGTTATGGATTATTTACATTTTACCCTTCTTTGGTGCCTTGGACATGAGCTAGGACATAAGATTTTGCATAAAAGGAGGACTAGCAGCCGCGTTGCAAGGGAGAATGTGAAAAGTGTTCATATGTAGTATAAACCTGTGAAATCCGTCCGTTTTCATCATTTGTTATCGAATCGACTTAAAGCCAGATCGTCACATTTGCCGCACTTCTCTCTGAAACGGTTACATTTATCGTCTGCAAAGCTATGTCGCGTGCTGCGGTATGCGGAGACATTAAAAGCACCATAGTAGAACACAGATTAAGCTTCTAAGTTGATGTAATAGCCAGTAAGAAGTAGTACAATTCAAGTTTTAGTTATCGATTATTGAATTTTTAGATGGCTTTGGTGCCTTGGACATGAGCAAGGACCTTAAGATTTTGCACCAAAGGAGGACTAGCAGGCGCGTTGCAAGGCAGAATGTGAAAAGTATTCATATGTAGTATAAACCGTCCGTTTCGTCCGTTTTCGTCATTTGATATCGAATAGACTTAAAGAACGATCGCCACATTGGCCGCTCATCTCTCTAAAACAATTATATTTATCGTCTGTAAAGCAACGTCGCGTGCTGCGGTGTGTGGAGACACTAAAAGCACCATAGTGGAACACAGATAAAGCTTCTAAGTTGTAATAGCCTGTAAGATATAGTAACATTCAAGTTTTAGTTATCGATTATTGACTTTTAGCCGGCTTTGGTGCCTTGGACATGGGCTAGGACCTTAAGATTTTGCATGAAAAGAGAACTAGCAGCCGCGTTGCAAGGGAGAATGTGAAAAGTGTTCTTATGTAGTATAAACCTGAGAAATCCGTCCCTTTTCGTCATTTCTTATCGAATCGACTTAAAGCCAGATCGTCACATTGGCCGCTCTTCTCTCTGAAACGGTTACATTTATCGTCTGCAAAGCTATGTCGCGTGCTGCGATATGCAAAGACACTAACAGCACCATAGTAGAACACTGATGAATCTTCTAAGTTGAAGTTATAGCCAGTAAATGTAGTACAATAACGTTTTAGATATCGATTATTGACTTTTTAGCTGGCATTGGGGTCTTGGACATGAGCTAGGACCTTAAGACTTTGCATCAAAGGAGGACTAGCAGCTGCGTTGCACGGGAGAATGTGAAAAGTGTTCATATGTATTAAGAAACTGAGAAATCCGTCCGTTTTCGTCATTTCTTATCAAATCGACTTAAAGTGAGATCGTCACATTGGTCGCTCTTCTCTCTGATACGGTTACATTTATCGTCTGCAAAGCTATGTCGCGTGCTGCGGTATGCGGAGACACTAACAGCACCATAGTAGAATACTGATGAAACTTCTAAGTTAATGTAACAGCCAGTAAGAAGTAGTGCAATAACGTTTTAGATATCGATTATTGACTTTTTAGCTGGCTTTGGGGTCTTGGACATGCGCTAGGACCTTAAGACTTTGCATCAAAGGAGGACTAGCAGCTGCGTTGCACGGGAGAATGTGAAAAGTGTTCATATGTAGTAAAAACCTGAGAAATCCGTCCATTTTCGTCATTTCTTATCAAATCGACTTAAAGCCAGATCGTCACATTGGTCGCTCTTCTCTCTGAAACGGTTACATTTATCGTCTGCAAAGCTATGTCGCGTGCTGCGGTATGCAGAGACACTAACAGCACCATAGTAGAACACTGATGAAACTTCTAAGTTGATGTAATAGCCAGTAAGAAGTAGTGCAATAACGCTTTGGATATCGATTATTGACTTTTAACTGGCTTTTGGCTCTCGGACATGAGCTAATACCTTACGACTTTGCTTCAAAGGAGGACTAGCCGCTGCGTTGCACGGGAGAATGTAAAAAGTGTTCATATGTAGTAAAAACTTGAGAAATCCGTCCGTTTTCGTCATTTCTTATCAAATCGACTTAAAGCCAGATCGTCACATTGGTCGCTCTTCTCTCTGAAACGGTTACATTTATCGTCTGCAAAGCTATGTCGCGTGCTGCGGTATGCGGAGACACTAAAAGCACCATAGCAGAACACAGATGAAGGCTATATGTTGATGTAATAGCCAGTAAGATGTAGTACAATTTTAATTGTAGTTATCGATTTTTGACTTTTTGTCCGGTTATGTTATAGCCAGTAAGATGTAGTATAATTCCAGTTTTAGTTATCGAATATTGAATTTTTAGCCTCTTTGGTGCTTTGGACATGAGCTAGGACCTTACGATTTTTCACGAAAGGAGGACTAGCAGCCGCGTGTCACGGGAGAATGTAAATAGTGTTCATATGTAGTAAAAACCTGAGAAATCCGTCCATTTTCGTCATTTGTTGTCGAATCGACTTAGTGTCAGATCGTCTCACTGGCCGCTCATATCTCTGAAACGGTTACATTTATCGTCTGCAAAGCTATGGCGCGTCCTGCGGTATGCGGAGACACTAAAAGCACCATAGTAGAACACAGAAGAAGCTTCTAAGTCGATGTAATAGCCAGTAAGAAGTAGTACAATTCAAGTTTTAGTTATCGATTTTTGACTTTTTAGTCGGCTATGTAATAGCCAGTAAAATGTAGTAGACTTCAAGTTTTAATTATCGATTATTGAATTTTTAGCCTTCTTTGTTGCCTTGGACATGAGCTAGGACCTTACGATTTTGCGTGAAAGGGCGAATATATGCCGCGTTGCGCGGGATAATGTGAAAAGTGTTGATAGGTAGTAAAAACCTGAGAAATCCGTCCGTTTTCATCATTTGTTATCGAATCGACTTAAATCCAAATCGTCAGATTGGCCGCTCTTCTCTCATTTCTTATCAAATAGACTTAAAGCCAGATCGTCACATTGGCCGCTCTTCTCTCTGAAACGGTAACATTTATCGCCTACAAAGCTATGTCGCTTGCTGCGGTATGCCGAGACACTAACAGCACCGTAGTAGAACACAGAAGAAGCTTCTAAGTTGTAGTAATTGCCAGTAAGAAGTAGTGCAATAACGTTTTAGATATCGATTATTGACTTTTTAGCTGGCTTTGGGGCCTTGG
Organism: Schistocerca gregaria; assembly: GCF_023897955.1. Taxonomy (NCBI): domain Eukaryota; kingdom Metazoa; phylum Arthropoda; class Insecta; order Orthoptera; family Acrididae; genus Schistocerca; species Schistocerca gregaria. The sequence continues at coordinate 318,813 of NW_026061881.1, forward strand.
ACATGAGCTAGGGCCTTAAGATTTTGCATCAAAGGAGGACTAGCAGCTGCGTTACACGGGAGAATGTGAAAAGTGTTCATATGTAGTAAAAACCTGAGAAATCCGTCAGTTTTCGTCATTTCTTATCAAATCGACTTAAAGCCAGATCGTCACATTGGTCGCTCGTCTCTCTGAAACTGTTACATTTATCATCTGCAAAGCTATGTCGCGTGCTGCGGTATGCGGAGACACTAACAGCAACATTGTGGAACAAAGATGAAACTACTAAGTTGATGTAATAGCCAGTAAGAAGTAGTAAAATAACGTTTTAGGTATCGATTATTGACTTTTTAGCTGGTTTTGGGGCCTTGGACATGAGCTAGGACCTTAAGATTTTGCATCAAAGGAGGACTAGCAGCTGCGTTGCCCGGGAGAATGTGAAAAGTGTTCATATGTAGTAAAATCCTGAGAAATCCGTCAGTTTTCGTCATTTCTTATCAAATCGAATTAAAGCCAGGTCATCATATTGGTCGCTCTTCTCTCTGAAACGGTCACATTTATCGTCTGCAAAGCTATGTCGCGTGCTGCGATATGCAGAGACACTAACAGCACCATTGTAGAACACTGATGAATCTTCTAAGTTGGAGTTATAGCCAGTAAATAAAGAACAATAACGTTTTAGATATCGATTATTGACTTTTTAGCTGGCATTGGGGTCTTGGACATGAGCTAGGACCTTAAGACTTTGCATCAAAGGAGGACTAGCAGCTGCGTTGCACGGGAGAATGTGAAAAGTGTTCATATGTATTAAGAAACTGAGAAATCCGTACGTTTTCGTCATTTCTTATCAAATCGACTTAAAGTGAGATCGTCACATTGGTCGCTCTTCTCTCTGAAACGGTTACATTTATCGTCTGCAAAGCTATGTCGCGTGCTGCGGTATGCGGAGACACTAACAGCACCATAGTAGAATACTGATGAAACTTCTAAGTTAATGTAACAGCCAGTAAGAAGTAGTGCAATAACGTTTTAGATATCGATTATTAACTTTTTAGCTGGCTTTGGGGTCTTGGACATGAGCTAGGACCTTAAGACTTTGCATCAAAGGAGGACTAGCAGCTGCGTTGCACGGGAGAATGTGAAAAGTGTTCATATGTAGTAAAAACCTGAGAAATCCGTACCCTTTCGACATTTCTTCTCAAATCGACTTAAAGCCAGATCGTCACATAGGTCGCTCTTCTCTCTGAAACGGTTACATTTATCGTCTGCAAAGCTATGTCGCGTGCTGCGGTATGCGGAGACACTAACAGCACCATAGTAGAAAACAGATGAAACTTCTAAATTGATGTAACAGCCAGTAAGAAGTAGTACAATAACGTTATAGATATCGATTATTGACTTTTTAGCTGGCTTTGGGGTATTGGACATGAGCTTGGACCTTAAGATTTTGCATCAAAGGGGAACTAGCAGCTGCGTTGCACGGGAGAATGTGAAAAGTGTTCATATGTAGTAAAAACCTGAGAAATCCGTCCATTTTCGTCATTTCTTATCAAATCGACTTAAAGCCAGGTCATCATATTGGTCGCTCTTCTCTCTGAAACGGTCACATTTATCGTCTGCAAAGCTATGTCACGTGCTGCGATATGCAGAGACACTAACAGCACCATAGTAGAACACTGATGAAACTTCTAAGTTGATGTAATAGCCAGTAAGAAGTAGTGCAATAACGTTTTGGATATCGATAATTGACTTTTAACTGGCTTTTGGCTCTCGGACATGAGCTAGGACCTTAAGACTTTGCATCAAAGGAGGACTAGAAGCTGCGTTGCACGGGAGAATGTGAAAAGTGTTCATTGTAGTAAAAACCTGAGAAATCCGTCCGTTTTCGTCATTTCTTATCAAATCGACTTAAAGCCAGATCGTCACATTGGTCGCTCTTCTCTCTGAAACGGTTACATTTATCGTCTGCAAAGCTATGTCGCGTGCTGCGGTATGCGGAGACACTAACAGCACCATAGTAGAATACTGATGAAACTTCTAAGTTAATGTAACAGCCAGTAGGAAGTAGTGCAATAACGTTTTGGATATCGATTATTGACTTTTAACTGACTTTTGGCTCTCGGACATGAGCTAGGACCTTAAGACTTTGCATCAAAGGAGGACTAGCAGCTGCATTGCACGGGAGAATGTGAAAAGTGTTCATATGTAGTAAAAACCTGAGAAATCCGTCCGTTTTCGTCATTTCTTATCAAATCGACTTAAAGCCAGATCGTCACATTGGTCGCTCTTATCTCTGAAACGGTTACATTTATCGTCTGCAAAGCTATGTCTCGTGCTGCGGTTTGCGGAGACACTAACAGCACCATAGTTGAACAATGATTAATCTTCTAAGTTGATGTAGTAGCCAGTAAAAAGTAGTACAATAACGTTTTAGATATCGATTATTGCCTTTTTAGCTGGCATTGGGGTCTTGGACATGAGCTAGGACCTTAAGACTTTGCATCAAAGGAGGACTAGCAGCTGCGTTGCACGGGAGAATGTGAAAAGTGTTCATCTATAGTAAAAACCTGGGAAATCCGTCCGTTTTCGTCATTTCTGATCAAATCGACTTAAAGCCAGATCGTCACATTGGTCGCTCTTCTCTCTGAAACGGTTACATTTATCGTCTGCAAAGCTATGTCGCGTGCTGCGGTATGCGGAGACACTAACAGCACCATAGTAGAACACAGATGAAACTTCTAAGTAGATGTAATAGCCAGTAAGAAGTAGTACAATAACGTTTTAGATATCGATTATTGACTTTGTAGCTGGCTTTGGGGCCTTGGACATGAGCTAGGACCTTAAAATTTTGCATCATAGGAGAACTAGCAGATGCGTTGCACGGGAGAAAGTGAAAAGTGTTCATATGTAGTGAAAACCTGTGAAATCCGTCCGTTTTCGTCATTTCTTACCAAATCGATTTAAAGCCATAACGTCACATTGGTCGCTCTTCTCTCTGAAACGGTTACATTTATCGTCTGCAAAGCTATGTCGCTTGCTGCGGTATGCGGAGACACTAAAAGCACCATAGCAGAACACAGATGAAGGCTATATGTTGATGTAATAGGCAGTAAGAAGTAGTACAATTTTAATTGTAGTTATCGATTTTTGACTTTTTGTCCGGTTATGTTATAGCCAGTGAGATGTAGTACAATTCCAGTTTTAGTTATCGAATATTGAATTTTTAGCCTCTTTGGTGCTTTGGACATGAGCTAGGACCTTACGATTTTTCACGAAAGGAGGACTAGCAGCCGCGTATCACGGGAGAATGTAAATAGTGTTCATATGTAGTAAAAACCTGAGAAATCCGTCCGTTTTCGTCATTCGTTGTCGAATCGACTTAATGTCAGATCGTCTCAATGGCCGCTCATATCTCTGTAACGGTTACATTTATCGTCTGCAAAGCTATGGCGCATCCTGCGGTATGCGGAGACACTAAAAGCACCATAGTAGAACACAGAAGAAGCTTCTAAGTCGATGTAATAGCCAGTAAGAAGTAGTACAATTCAATTTTTAGTTATCGATTTTTGACTTTTTAGTCGGCTATGTAATAGCCAGTAAAATGTAGTAGACTTCAAGTTTTAATTATCGATTATTGAATTTTTAGCCTTCTTTGTTGCCTTGGACATGAGCTAGGACCTTACGATTTTGCGTGAAAGGACGAATATCAGACGCGTTGCGCGGGATAATGTGAAATGTGTTGATAGGTAGTAAAAACCTGAGAAATCCGTCCGTTTTCATCATTTGTTATCGAATCGACTTAAATCCAGATCGTCAGATTGGCTGCTCTTCTCTCTGAAACGGTTACATTTATCGTCTGGAAAGCTATGTCGCGTGCTACGGTATGCGGAGACACTAACAGCACCATAGTAAAACACAGATGAAACTTCTAAGTTGATGTAATAGCCAGTAAGAAGTAGTACAATAACGTTTTAGATATCGATAATTGACTTTTTAGCTGGCTTTGGGGAATTGGACATGAGCTATTACCTTAAGATTTTGCATCAAAGGAGGACTAGCAGCTGCGTTGCCCGGGAGAATGTGAAAAGTGTTCATATGTAGTAAAATCCTGAGAAATCCGTCCGTTTTCGTCATTTCTTATCAAATCGACTTAAAGCCAGAACGTCACATTGGCCGCTCTTCTCTCTGAAACGGTAACATTTATCGCCTACAAAGCTATGTCGCTTGCTGCGGTATGCCGAGACACTAACAGCACCATAGTAGAACACAGAAGAAGCTTCTAAGTTGTAGTAATTGCCAGTAAGGAGTAGTGCAATAACGTTTTAGATATCGATTATTGACTTTTTAGCTGGCTTTGGGGCCTTGGACATGAGCTAGGGCCTTAAGATTTTGCATCAAAGGAGGACTAGCAGCTGCGTTACACGGGAGAATGTGAAAAGTGTTCATATGTAGTAAAAACCTAAGAAATCCGTCAGTTTTCGTCATTTCTTATCAAATCGACTTAAAGCCAGATCGTCACATTGGTCGCTCGTCTCTCTGAAACTGTTACATTTATCATCTGCAAAGCTATGTCGCGTGCTGCGGTATGCGGAGACACTAACAGCACCATAGTAGAACACAGATGAAACTACTAAGTTGATGTAATAGCCAGTAAGAAGTAGTAAAATAACGTTTTAGATATCGATTATTGACTTTTTAGCTGGTTTTGGGGCCTTGGACATGAGTTAGGACCTTAAGATTTTGCATCAAAGGAGGAATAGATGCTCCGTTGCACGGGAGAATGTGCAAAGTGTTCATATGCAGTAAAAACCTGAGAAATCCGTCCGTTTTCGTAATTTCTTATCAAATCGACTTAAAGCCAGGACGTCACATTGGACGCTCTCCTCTCTGAAAAGGTTACATTTATCGTCTGCAAAGCTATGTCGCGTGCTGCGGTATGCGGAGACACTAACAGCACCATAGTAGAACACAGATGAAACTTCCAAGTTGATGTAATTGACAGTAAGAAGTGGTACAATAACGTTTTAGATATCGATTATTAACTTTTTAGCTGGCCTTGGGGAATTGGACATGAGCTAGGACCTTAAGATTTTGCATCAAAGGAGGACTAGCAGCTGCGTTGCACGGGAGAATGTGAAAATTGTTCATATGTATTAAGAAACTGAGAAATCCGTCCGTTTTCGTCATTTCTTATCAAATCGACTTAAAGTGAGATCGTCACATTGGTCGCTCTTCTCTCTGAAACGGTTACATTTATCGTCTGCAAAGCTATGTCGCGTGCTGCGGTATGCGGAGACACTAACAGCACCATAGTAGAATACTGATGAAACTTCTAAGTTAATGTAACAGCCAGTAAGAAGTAGTGCAATAACGTTTTAGATATCGATTATTGACTTTTTAGCTGGCTTTGGGGTCTTGGACATGAGGTAGGACCTTAAAATTTTGCATCAAAGGAGGACTAGCAGCTGCGTTGCACGGGAGAATGTGAAAAGTGTTCATATGTAGTAAAAACCTGAGAAATCCGTACCCTTTCGTCATTTCTTATCAAATCGACTTAAAGCCAGATCGTCACATAGGTCGCTCTTCTCTCTGAAACGGTTACATTTATCGTCTGCAAAGCTATGTCGCGTGCTGCGGTATGCGGAGACACTAACAGCACCATAGTAGAAAACAGATGAAACTTCTAAATTGATGTAACAGCCAGTAAGAAGTAGTACAAAAACGTTATAGATATCGATTATTGACTTTTTAGCTGGCTTTGGGGTATTGGACATGAGCTAGGACCTTAAGATTTTGCATCAAAGGGGAACTAGCAGCTGCGTTGCACGGGAGAATGTGAAAAGTGTTCATATGTAGTAAAAACCTGAGAAATCCGTCCATTTTCGTCATTTCTTATCAAATCGACTTAAAGCCAGATCGTCACATTGGTCGCTCTTCTCTCTGAAACGGTTACATTTATCGTCTGCAAAGCTATGTCGCGTGCTGCGGTATGCGGAGACACTAACAGCACCATAGTAGAAAACAGATGAAACTTCTAAATTGATGTAACAGCCAGTAAGAAGTAGTACAAAAACGTTATAGATATCGATTATTGACTTTTTAGCTGGCTTTGCTGCCTTGGACATGAGCTAGGACCTTAAAATTTTGCATTATAGGAGAACTAGCAGCTGCGTTGCACGGGAGAAATTGAAAAGTGTTCATATGTAGTAAAAACCTGTGAAATCCGTCCGTTTTCGTTATTTCTTACCAAATCGATTTAAAGCCATATCGTCACATTGGTCGCTCTTCTCTCTGAAACTGTTACATTTATCGTCTGGAAAGCTATGTCGCGTGCTACGGTATGCGGAGACACTAACAGCTACATAGTAAAACACATATGAAACTTCTAAGTTGATGTAATAGCCAGTAAGAAGTAGTACAATAAAGTTTTAGATATCGATTATTGACTTTTTAGCTGGCTTTGGGGTCTCGGACATGAGCTAGGACCTTAAGACTTTGCATCAAACGAGGACTAGCAGCTGCGTTGCACGGGAGAATGTGAAAAGTATTCATATGTAGTAAAAACCTGAAAAATCCGTCAGTTTTCGTCATTTCTTATCAAATAGACTTATAGCCAGATCGTCACATTGGTCGCTCTTCTCTCTGAAACTGTTACATTTATCATCTGCAAAGCTATGTCGTGTGCTGCGGTATGCGGAGACACTAACAGCACCATAGTAGAACACAGATGAAACTTCCAAGTTGATGTAATTGCCAGTAAGAAGTAGTACAATAACGTTTTAGATATCGATTATTGACTTTTTAGCTGGCTTTTGGGAATTGCACATGAGCTATTACCTTAAGATTTTGCAACAAAGGAGGACTAGCAGCTGCGTTGCCTGGGAGAATGTGAAAAGTGTTCATATGTAGTAAAATCCTGAGAAATTCGTCCGTTTTCGTCATTTCTTATCAAATCGACTTAAAGCCAGAACGTCACATTGGCCGCTCTTCTCTCTGAAACGGTAACATTTATCGCCTACAAAGCTATGTCGCTTGCTGCGGTATGCCGAGACACTAACAGCACCATAGTAGAACACAGAAGAAGCTTCTAAGTTGTAGTAATTGCCAGTAATAAGTAGTGCAATAACGTTTAAGATATCGATTATTGACTTTTTAGCTGGCTTTGGGGCCTTGGACATGAGCTAGGGCCTTAAGATTTTGCATCAAAGGAGGACTAGCAGCTGCGTTACACGGGAGAATGTGAAAAGTGTTCATATGTAGTAAAAACCTGAGAAATCCGTCAGTTTTCGTCATTTCTTATCAAATCGACTTAAAGCCAGATCGTCACATTGGTCGCTCGTCTCTCTGAAACTGTTACATTTATCATCTGCAAAGCTATGTCGCGTGCTGCGGTATGCGGAGACACTAACAGCACCATAGTAGAACACAGATGAAACTTCCAAGTTGATGTAATAGCCAGTAAGAAGTAGTAAAATAACGTTTTAGATATCGATTATTGACTTTTTAGCTGGTTTTGGGGTCTTGGACATGAGCTAGGACCTTAAGATTTTGCATCAAAGGAGGAATAGATGCTCCGTTGCACGGGAGAATGTGCAAAGTGTTCATATGCAGTAAAAACCTGAGAAATCCGTCCGTTTTCGTAATTTCTTATCAAATCGACTTAAAGCCAGGACGTCACATTGGACGCTCTCCTCTCTGAAAAGGTTACATTTATCGTCTGCAAAGCTATGTCGCGTGCTGCGGTATGCGGAGACACTAACAGCACCATAGTAGAACACAGATGAAACTTCCAAGTTGATGTAATTGACAGTAAGAAGTGGTACAATAACGTTTTAGATATCGATTATTAACTTTTTAGCTGGCCTTGGGGAATTGGACATGAGCTAGGACCTTAAGATTTTGCATCAAAGGAGGACTAGCAGCTGCGTTGCACGGGAGAATGTGAAAATTGTTCATATGTATTAAGAAACTGAGAAATCCGTCCGTTTTCGTCATTTCTTATCAAATCGACTTAAAGTGAGATCGTCACATTGGTCGCTCTTCTCTCTGAAACGGTTACATTTATCGTCTGCAAAGCTATGTCGCGTGCTGCGGTATGCGGAGACACTAACAGCACCATAGTAGAATACTGATGAAACTTCTAAGTTAATGTAACAGCCAGTAAGAAGTAGTGCAATAACGTTTTAGATATCGATTATTGACTTTTTAGCTGGCTTTGGGGTCTTGGACATGAGCTAGGACCTTAAGACTTTGCATCAAAAGAGGACTAGCAGCTGCGTTGCACGGGAGAATGTGAAAAGTGTTCATATGTAGTAAAAACCTGAGAAATCCGTCCGCTTTCGTCATTTCTTATCAAATCGACTTAAAGCCAGATCGTCACATTGGTCGCTCTTCTCTCTGAAACGGTTTCATTTATCGTCTGCAAAGCTATGTCTCGTGCTGCGGTTTGCGGAGAAGCTAACAGCACCATAGTTGAACAATGATTAATCTTCTAAGTTGATGTAATAGCCAGTAAAAAGTAGTACAATAACGTTTTAGATATCGATTATTGACTTTTTAGCTGGCATTGGGGTCTTGGACATGAGCTAGGGCCTTAAGACTTTGCATCAAAGGAGGACTAGCAGCTGCGTTGCACGGGAGAATGTGAAAAGTGTTCATCTGTAGTAAAAACCTGAGAAATCCGTCCGTTTTCGTCATTTCTGATCAAATCGACTTAAAGCCAGATCGTCACATTGGTCGCTCTTCTCCCTGAAACGGTTACATTTATCGTCTGCAAAGCTATGTCGCGTGCTGCGGTATGCGGAGACACTAACAGCACCATAGTAGAACACAGATGAAACTTCTAAGTTGATGTAATAGCCAGTAAGAAGTAGTACAATAACGTTTTAGATATCGATTATTAACTTTTTAGCTGGCTTTGCTGCCTTGGACATGAGCTATGACCTTAAAATTTTGCATCATAGGAGAACTAGCAGCTGTGTTGCACGGGAGAAATTGAAAAGTGTTCATATGTAGTAAAAACCTGTGAAATCCGTCCGTTTTCGTCATTTCTTACCAAATCGATTTAAAGCCATATCGTCACATTGGTCGCTATTCTCTCTGAAACGGTTACATTTATCGTCTGCAAAGCTATGTCGCGTGCTGCGGTATGCGGATACACTAAAAGCACCATAGCAGAACACAGATGAAGGCTATATGTTGATGTAATAGCCAGTAAGAAGTAGTACAATTTTAATTGTAGTTATCGATTTTTGACTTTTTGTCCGGTTATGCTATAGCCAGTAAGATGTAGTACAATTCCAGTTTTAGTTATCGAATATTGAATTTTTAGCCTCTTTGGTGCTTTGGACATGAGCTAGGACCTTACGATTTTGCGTGAAAGGACGACTCTCAGCCGCGTTGCGCGGGATAATGTGAAAAGTGTTGATAGGTAGTAAAAACCTGAGAAATCCGTCCGTTTTCATCATTTGTTATCGAATCGACTTAAATCCAGATCGTCAGATTGGCCGCTCTTCTCTCTGAAATGGTTACATTTATCGTCTGCAAAGCTATGTCGTGTGCTGCGGTATGCGGAGATACTAAAAGCGCCATAGTAGAACACAGATGTAGCTTCCAAGTTGATGTAATAGCCAGTAAGAAGTAGTACAATTCAAGTTTTAGGTATCAATTATATACTTTTTAGCTGGCTTTGGTGCCTTGGACATGAGCTAGGACCTTAAGATTCTGCATGAAAGGAGGACTAGCATCCGCGTTGTACGGGAGAATGTGAAATGTGTTCATATGTAGTAAAAACCTGAGATATCTGTCCGGTTTCGCCAATTTTTATCGTATCGACTTAAAGCCAGATCGTCACATTGGCCTCTCTTCTCTCTGACACGGTTACATTTATCCTCTGCAAAACTATGTCGCGTGGTGCGGTATCCGGAGAGACTAAAAGCATCATAGTAAAACACAGATGAACCTTCTTAGTTGATGTTATAGACAATAAGAAGTAGTAAAACTCAAGTTTTAGTTATCGATTATTGACATTTTTTCCGGCTTTGGTGCCTTAGACATTAGATTGGACATTGGACTTTGCATGAAAGGAGGACTAGCAGCGGCGTTGCGCGGGATAATGTGAAAAGTGTTGATAGGTAGTAAAAACCTGAGAATCCGTCCGTTTTCGTCATTTGTTATCGAATCGACCTAAAGCCAGATCGTCACATTGGCCTCTCTTCTCTCTGACACGGTTACATTTATCCCCTGCAAAATTATGTCCCGTGATGCGGTATCCGGATAGACTAAAAGCATCATAGCAAAACACAAATGAACCTTCTATGTTAATGTAATAACCAAGAAGAAGTAGTAAAACTCAAGTTTTAGCTATCGATTATTGACTTTTTAGGCGTCTTTGGTGAGTTGGACATGAGATGGGACCTTACGATTTTGCACGAAAATGTGGACCAGCAGCCGCGTTGCGCGGGAGAATGTGAAAAGTGTTCAAATATAGTAAAAACCTGAGAAATCCGTTCGTTTTCGTCATTTGTTACAGAATCGACTTAAATCCGGATCGTCAGATTGGCAGCTCTTCTCTCTGAAACGGTTACATTTTTCGTCTGCAAAGCTATGTCACGTTCTGCGGTATCCGGAGACACTAAAAGCACCATAGTAGAACACAGATGAATCTTCTAAGTTGATGCTATAGACAATAAGACGTAGTAAAACTCAAGTTTTAGTTATCGATTATTGACTTTTTTTGCCGGCTTTGGTGCCTTGGACATTAGATTGGACCTTACGAATTTGCATGAAAGGAGGACTAGCAGCGGCGTTGAGCGGGCTAATGTGAAAAGTGTTGATAGGTAGTAAAATCCTGAGATTCCGTCCGTTTTCGTCATTTGTTATCGAATCGACTTAAAGCCAGATCGTCACATTAACCTCTCTTCTCTCTGACACGATTACATTTATCGTCTGCAAAGCTATGTCGTGTGCTGCGGTATGCGGAGATACTAAAAGTGCTATAGTAGAACACAGATGTAGCTTCTAAGTTGATGTAATAGCCAAAATGTAGTAATACAATTCAAGTCTTAGTTGTCGATTATTGACTTTTTAGCCGGCTTTGGTGCCTTGGACATGAGCTATGACTTCACGATTTTACATGAAAAGTGGACTAGAAGCCGCGTTGCACGGGCGAATGTGAAAACTGTTCATATGTATTAAAAACCTGTGAAATCTGACCGGTTTCGCCACTTTTTATCGTATCGACTTAAAGCCAGATCGTCACATTGGCCTCTCTTCTCTCTGACACGGTTACATTTATCCTCTGCCAAACTATGTCGCGTGGTGCGGTATCCGGAGAGACTAAAAGCATCATAGTAAAACACAGATGAACCTTCTTAGTTGATGTTATAGCCAATAAGAAGTAGTAAAACTCAAGTTTTAGTTATCGATTATTGACTTTTTTTGCCGGCTTTGGTGCCTTAGACATTAGATTGGACCTTAAGACTTTGCATGAAAGGAGGACTAGCAGCGGCGTTGCGCGGGATAATGTGAAAAGTGTTGATAGGTAGTAAAAACATGAGAATCCGTCCGTTTTCGTCATTTGTTATCGAATCGACCTAAAGCCAGATCGTCACACTGGCCTCTCTTCTCTCTGACACGGTTACATTTATCCTCTGCAAAATTATGTCGCGTGGTGCGGTATCCGGAGAGACTAAAAGCATCATAGTAAAACAAATTTGAACCTTCTAAGTTGATGTAAAAAAAAAGGAGAAGTAGCAAAACTCAAGTTTTAGCTATCGATTGTTGACTTTTTAGGTGGCTTTGGTGAGTTGGACATGAGATGGGACCTTAAGATTTTGCATGAAAGGAGGACTAGCAGCCGCGCTACACGGGTGAATGTGAAAAGTGTTCATATGTAGTAAAACCTGAGAAATCCGTCCGTTTTCGTCATTTGTTATCGAATCGACTTAAAGCCAGATCGTCACATTATCCGATCTTCTCTCTGAAACGATTACATTTATCGTCTGCAAAGCTATGTCCGGTGCTGCGGTATGCGGAGACACTAAAAGCACCATAATACAATACAGATGAACCTTCTAAGTTAATGCAATAGCCAGTAAGAAGTAGTACAATTCACGATTTAGTTATCGATTATTGACTTTTTAGCCGGCTTTGGTGCCTTTCACATGAGGTAGGACTATACGATTTTGCATGAAAGGAGGACTAGCAGCCGCGTTGCACGAGCGAATGTGAAAAGTATTCATATGTAGTAAATACCTGAGAAATCCGTCCGTTTTCGTCATTTGTTATTAAATCGACTTAAATCGAGATCGACACATTGGCCGCTCTTCTCTCTGTAATGGTTACATTTATCGTCTGCAAAGCTATGTCGAGTGCTGCGGTATGCGGAGATACTGAAAGCACCATAGTAGAACACAGATGAATCTTCTAAGTTAATGTAAAGCCAGTAAGAAGTATTACAATTCAAGTTCTTTTATCGATTAGTGACATTTTAGCAGGCTTTGGTGCATTGGACATGAGCTAGGACCTTAAGATTTTGCATGAAAGGAGGACTAGCAGCCGCGCTGCACGGGCGAATATGAAAAGTGTCATATGTAGTAAAAACCTAAGAAATCCGTCCGTTTTCGTCATGTGTTATCGAATCGACTTAAATCCAGATCGTCACATTGGCCGCTTTTCTCTCGGAAACGCTTACATTTATCGTCTGCAAAGCTATGTCGCGTGCTGCGGTATGCGGAGATACTGAAAGCACCATAGTAGAACACAGAAGAAGCTTCTAAGTTGATGTAATAGCCAGTAAGAAGTAGTACAATTCAAGTTTTAGTTATTGATTATTGACTTTTTAGCCGGCTTTGGTGCCTTGGACATGAGCTGGGACCTTAAGATTTTGCATGAAAGAAAGACTAGCAGCCAAGTTGCAAGGGACAATGTGAATAGTGTTCATATGTAGTAAAAACCTGAGAAATCCGTTCGTTTTCGTCATTTGTTATCGAATCGACTTAAATCCAGATCGACACATTGGCCGCTCTTCTCTCTGAAACGGTTACATTTGTCTTCTGCAAAGCTATGTTGCGTCCTGGGGTATGCGGCGACACTACAAGCACCATAGTAGAACACAGATGAAGCTTCTAAGTTGATGTAATAGACAGTAAGAAGTCATACAATGCAAGTTTTAGTTATCGATTATTGACTTTTTAGCCGGCTTTGGTGCCTTGGATATGGGATACGTCTATACGATTTTGCATGAAAGGAGGACTAGCAGCCGCGTTGCACGGGCGAATGTGAAAAGTGTTCATATGTAGTAAAAACCTGAGAAATCTGTCTGTTTTCGTCATTTGTTATCGAATCGACTTAAAGCCAGATCGTCACATTGGCCGGTCTTCTCTCTGAAACGGTTGCATTTATCGTCTGCAAAGCTCTGTCGCGTGCTGCGGTATACGGAGACACTAATAGCACCATAGTAGATCACAGATGAAACTTATAAGATGATGTAATAGCCAGTAATATGTAGTACAATTCAGGTTTTAGTTATCGATTATTGACTTTTTAGCAGGCTTTGGTCACTTGGACATTTGCTAGGACCTTAGGATTTTGCATGAAAGGAGGACTAGCAGCCGCGGTCCTCGGGCGAATGTGAAAAGTGTTCATATGTTGTAAGAAACTAAGAAATCCGTCAGTTTTCGTCATTTGTTATCGAATCGACTTAACACCAGATCGTCTTATTGGCCGCTCTTCTCTCTGAAACGGCTACATTTATCGTCTGCAAAGATATGTCGCGTGCTGTGGTATGCGGCGAAACTAAAAGCACCATAGAAGAATACAGATGAAACTTCTAAGTTTATGTAATAGCCAGTAAGAAGTAGTAGAATTCAAGTTTTAGCTATCGATTGTTGACTTTTTACCCTTCTTTGGCGCTTGGGCATGAGTTAGGGCCTTAAGATATTTCATGAAGATAAGGCTAGTGGCCACGATGCACGGAGAATGTGAAAAGAGTTCATATGTAGTAAAAATCTGAGAAATTCGTCCGTTTTCGTCATTTGTTATCGAATCGACTTAAATCCAGATCGACACATTTGCCGCTCTTCTCTGTGGAACGATTACATTTATCGTCTGCAAAGCTATGTCGCGTGCTGCGGTATGCGGAGACACTAAAACCATAATAGTAGTACACAGATGAAACCTCTAAGTTGATGTAATAGCCAGTAAGAAGTAGTACAATTCAAGTTTTCGTTATCGATTATTACTTTTTAGCCGGCTTTGGTGCAATTGACATGAGCTAGGACCTTAAGATTTTGTATGAAAGGAGGACTAGCAGCCGCGTTGCACGAGCGAATGTGAAAAGTGTTCATATGTAGTAAAAACCTGAGAAATCCGTCCGGTTTCGACATTTGTTATCGATTCGATTTAAATCCAGATCGTCATATTCACCGCTCTTCTCTCTGAAACGGTTACATTTATCGTCATCAAAGCTCTGTCGAGTGCTGCTGTATGGGGAGATACTGAAAGCACCATAGTAGAACATAGATGAAGCTTCTAAGTTGATGTAATGGCCAGTAAGAAGTAGTACTATTAAAATTTTAGTTATCGATTATTGACTTTTTAGCCGGCTTTGGTGGCTTGGACATGAGCTAAGACTTTACGATTTTGCATGAAAGGAGAACTAGCAACCGCGTTGCGCGGGAGAATGTGAAAAGTGTTCATATGTAGTAAAAACCTGAGAAATCCGTCCGTTTTCGTCATTTGTTATCGAATCGACTTAAAGCCAGATCGTCACATTATCCGCTGTTCTCTCTGAAACGATTACATTTATCGTCTGCAAAGCTATGTAGCGTGCTACGTTATCTGGAGACACTAAAAGCATCATAGTAAAACACAGATGAACCTTCTAAGTTGATGTAATAGCCAGTAAAAAGTAGCAGAATTCAGGTTTTAGTTATCGATTATTGACTCTTTAGCAGGCTTTGGTCACTTGGACATTTGCTAGGACCTTAGGATTTTGCATGAAAGGAGGACTAGCAGCCGCGGTCCTCGGGCGAATGTGAAAAGTGTTCATATGTAGTAAGAAACTGAGAAATCCGTCCGTTTTCGTCATTTGTTATCGAATCGACTTAACACCAGATCGTCTTATTGGCCGCTCTTCTCTCTGATACGGCTACATTTAGAGTCTGCAAAGCTATGTCGCGTGCTGTGGTATGCGGCGACACTAAAAGCACCATGGAAGAATACAGATGAAACTTCTAAGTTTATGTAATAGCCAGTAAGAAGCAGTAGAATTAAAGTTTTAGCTATCGATTATTGACTTTTTACCCTTCTTTGGCGCTTGGACATGAGTTAGTGCCTTAAGATATTTCATGAAGGGAAGGCTAGTGGCCACGATGCACGGGAGAATGTGAAAAGTGTTCATATGTAGTAAAAATCTGCGAAATTCGTCCGTTCTCATCATTTGTTATCGAATCGACTTAAATTAAGATCGACACATTTGCCGCTCTTCCCTCTGGAACGATTACATTTATCGTCTGCAAAGCTATGTTGCGTGCTGCGGTATGTGGAGACACTAAAACCATCATAGTAGTACACAGATGAAGCTTCTAAGTAATGTAATAGCCAGTAAGCAGTAGTACAATTCAGGTTTTAGTTATCGGTTATTGACTTTTTAGCACGCTTTGGAGCCTTGGACATTTGCTAGGAACTTAGGATTTTGCATGAAAGGAGGACTAGCAACTGCGTTGCACGGGAGAATACGATAAGCGTTCATATGTAGTAAGAATCTGAGAAATCCGTCCGTTTTCGTCATTTGTTATTGATTCGACTTAAATCCAGATCGACACATTGGCCGCTCTTCTCTCTGAAAGGATTACATTTATTGTCTGCAAAGCTATGTCGCGTGCTACGTTATCCGGAGACACTAAAAGCATCAGAGTAAAAAACAGATGAACCTTCTAAGTTGATGTAATAGATAGTAAGAAGTAGTACTATTCAAGTTTTTGTTATCGATTATTGACTTTTTACCATTCATTGGTGCTTCGACATGGCCTAGGAAATGAAGATTTTGCATGAAGGGAAGTCTAGTGGCCGCGTTGCAGGGGAGAATGTGAAAAGTGTTCATATGTAGTAAAAATCTGAGAAAATCGTCCGTTTTCGTCATTTGTTATCGAATCGACTTAAAGCCAGATCTTCACATTGGCCGCTCTTCTCTCTGAAACGGTTACATTTGTCTTCTGGAAAGCTATGTTGCGTCCTGGGGTATGCGGCGACACTAAAAGCACCATATTAGAACACAGATGAACCTTCTAAGTTGATGTAATAAACAATAAGAAGTACTACAACCCAAGTTTTAGTTATCTAGTGTTTTCTTTTTAGCCGGCTTTGGTGCCTTTGACATGAGCTACGACTCTACGATTATGCATGAAAGGAGGACTAGCAGCCGCGTTGCACGGGAGAATGTGAAAAGTGTTTGTTATCCAATCGACTTAAAGCCAGATCGTCACATTGGCCGCTCTTCCCTCTGAAAGGGTTACATTTAACGGCTGCTAAGCTTTGTCGCTGGGGGCGGTATGCGGAGACAAGTAAAGCACCATAGTAGAACACAGAAGACGATTCTAAGTTGATATAATAGTCAGTAAGAAGCAGTACAATTCAAGTTTTAGTTATCGATTATTGACTTTTTAGCCGGCTTTGGTGCTTTGGACATGAGCTAGGACCTTACGATTTTGCATAAAAGGGGGACTAGCAGCCGCGTTGCACGGGTCAATTTGAAAAGTGTTCATATGTAGTAAAAACCTGAGAAATCCGTCCGTTTTCGTCATTTGTTATCGAATCGACTTAAAGCCAGATCGTCACATTGGCCGGTCTTACCTTCTGAAACGGTTACATTTATCGTCTACAAAGCTATGTCGCGTGTTGCGGTATGCGGAGTCACTAAAATCACCGTAGTAGAACACAGAATTAGCTTCTAAGTTGATGTAATACCCAGTAAGAAAAAGTACAATTCAAGTTTTAGGTATCGATTATTGACTTTTTAGCCGGCTTTCTTGCCTTGGACATGTGCTAGGATCTTAAGAGTTTGCATGAAAGGAGGACTAGCAGACGCGTTACACAGGAGAATGTGAAATGGGTTCATATCTAGTAACAACCTGAGAAATCCGTCCGTTTTCGACAATTGTTATCGAAATGACTTAAAGCCAGGACGTTACATTGTGCGCTCTTCTCTCTGAAACGGTTACATTTATCGTCTGCAAAGCTATGTCGTGTGCGGCGGTATGCGAAGACACAAAAAGCACCATAGTAGAACACTGAAAAACTTCTAAGTTTATGTAATAGCCAGTAAGAAGTTGTACAAGTCACGTTTTAGTTATCGATTATTGACTTTTTAGCATTTTTTGTGCCTTGGGCATGAGCTTTGACTTTAAGATTTTGCATGAAAGGTGGACTAGCAGCCGCGTTGCACCGGAGAATGTGAAAAGTGTTCATATGTAGTAAAAACCTGAGAAATCCGTCCGTGTTCGTCACTTGTGATCGAATCGACTTAAAGCCAGGACGTACATTGGCCGCTCTTCTCTCTGAAACGGTTACATTTATCGTCTGCAAAGCTATGTCGCGTGCTGCGGTATGCGGAGACACTAAAAGCACCATAGTAGAACAAAGAAGAAGATTCTAAGTTAAAGTAATAGCCAGTAAAAAGCAGTACAATTCAAGTATGGTTATTGATTATTGATTTTTAGCCGGCTATGGTGCCTTCGACATGAGGTGGAACCTTAAGATTTTGCATGAAAGGAGGACTAGGAGCCGCTTTGCACGGGAGAATGTGAAAAGGGTTCATATGTAGTAAAAACCTGGGAAATCCGTCCTTTTTCGTCAATTGTTATCGAATCGAATTAAAGCCACATCGTCACATTGGCCGCTCTTCCCTATGAAACGGTTAAATTTATCGTCTCCAATGATATGTCGCGTGCTACGGTATGCGGAGACACTACAATCACCATAGTAGAACACAGAAGTAGCTTCTAAGTTGACGTAATACCCAATAAGAAGTAGTACAATTAACGCTTTAGTTATCGATTATTGACTTTTCAGCCTTTTTTGGTGCCTTGTGCATGAGCTAGGACCTTAAGATTTTGCATGAAAGAACGACTAGCAACCGCATAGCACGGGCCAATGTGAAAAGTGTTCATATGTAGTAAAAACCTGAGAAATCCGTCCGTTTCCGTCATTTGTTATCGAATCGACTTAAAACCAGATCGTCACATTGGCCGCTTTTCTCTCGGAAACGATTACATTTATCGTCTGCAAAGCTATGTCGCGTGCTGCGGTATGCGGAGACAATAAAACTATAGTAGTAGTACACAGATGAAGCCTCAAAGTTGATGTAATAGCCAGTAAGAAGTAGTACAATTCAAGTTTTCGTTATCGATTATACTTTTTAGCCGGCTTGGGTGCAATTGACATGAGCTAGGACCTTAAGATTTTGTATGAAAGGAGGACTAGCAGCCGCGTTGCACGAGCGAATGTGAAAAGTGTTCATATGTAGTACAAACCTGAGAAATCCGTCCGGTTTCGTTATTTGTTATTGAATCGACTTAAAGCCAGATCGATACATTGGGCGCTCTTCTCTCTGAAACGGTTCCATTTATCGTCTGCAAAGCAATGTCTCGTGTTTCGGTATCCGGAGATACTAATAGCACCATAGTAGAACACAGATGAAACTTATAAGTTGATGTAATAGCCAGTAAGAAGTAGTACAATTCAAATTTTAGTTATTGATTATTGACTTTTTAGCCGGCTTTGGTGCCTTGGACATGAGCTAGGACCTTAAGATTTTGCATGAAAGTAAGATTAGCAGTCACGTTGCATGGGAGAATGTGAAAAGTGTTCATATGTAATAAAAACCTGAAAAAGTCGTATCGACTTAATTCCAGATCGAAACATTGGCCGCTCTTCTCTCTGAAACGGTTACGTTTTGTCGTCTGCAAAGCTATGTCGCGTGCTGCAGTATGCGGAGACACTAAAAGCAGCATAGTAGAGCACAGATGAAGCCACTAAGTTGATGTAATAGCCAGTAAGAAGTAGTACAATTCAAGTTTTAGTTATCGATTACTGCCTTTTTACCCTTCTTTGGAGCATTGCACTTGAGGTAGGACCTTAAGATTTTACATGAACGAAAGTCTATCAGCCCCGTAGCACGGGAGAAAGTGAAAAGTGTTCATATATGGTAAAAACCTGATAAATCCGTTCGTTTTCGTCATTTGTTATCGAATCGACCTAAATCCAGATCGCCACATTGGCCGCTCTTCTCTCGGAAACGGTTACATTTATAGTCTGCAAAGCTATGTCGCATGCTGTGGTATCCGGAGACACTAAAAGCGCCATAGTAGAACAGAGGTGAAGCTTCAAATTTGATGTAATACCCAGTACGAAGTAGTACATTTCAAGTTTTAGTTATCGATTATTGAGTTTTTATCCAGCGTTGGTGTCTTGGACATGAGCTAAGACTTTACGATTTTGCCTGAAAGGAGGACTAGCAACCGCGTTGTACGGGCGAGTGTGAAAAGTGTTCTTATGTAGTAAAAACCTGAGAAATCAGTCCGTTTTCTGCATTTGTTATCCAATCGACTTAATGCCAGATCGTCACATTGGCCGCTCTTCTCTCTGAAACGGCTACATTTATCTTCTGCAAAGCTATGTCGCGTGCTGCGGTATGCGGAGATACTGAACGCACGATAGTAGAAAACAGATGAAGCTTCTAAGTTGATGCAATAGCCAGTAAGAAGTAGTAGAATTCAAGTTTTAGTTATCGATTATTTGAAAGTTTTGCTCTTCATTGGTACTTGGAAATTTGCTAGGACCTTAGGATTTTGCATGAAAGGAGGGCTAGCAGCTGTGTTGCACGGGAGAATGTGAAAAGTGTTCATATGTAGTATAAACCTGAGAAATCCGTCCGTTTTCGTCATTTGTTATCGATTCGACTTAAATCCAGATCGTCATATTCACCGCTCTTCTCTCTGAAACGGTTACATTTATCGTCGGCAAAGCTCTGTCGACTGATGCGGTATGCGGAGACACTAAAAGCACCATAGTAGAACACAGATAAAGCTTCTAAGTTGATATAATAGCCAGTAAGAAGTAGTACAATTCAGGATTTAGTTATCGATTATTGACTTTTTAGCCGGCTTTGGTGCCTTTCACATGAGGTAGGACTATTCGATTTTGCATGAAAGGAGGACTAGCAGCCGCGTTGCACGAGCGAATGTGAAAAGTGTTCATATGTAGTAAAAACCTGAGAAATCCGTCCGTTTTCGTCATTTGTTATTGAATCGACTTAAAGCCCGATCGATACATTGGGCGCTCTTCTCTCTGAAACGGTTACATTTATCGCCTGCAAAGCAATGTCTCGTGTTTCGGTATCCACAGATACTAATAGCACCATAGTAGAACACAGATGAAAGTTATAAGTTGATGTAATAGCCAGTAAGAAGTAGCAGAATTCAAGTTTTAGTTATCGATTATTGACTTTTTAGCAGGCTTTGGTGCCTTGGACATTTGCTAGGACCTTAGGATTTTGCATGAAAGGAGGACTAGCAGCCGCGGTCCTCGGGCGAAAGTGAAAAGTGTTCATATGTAGTAAGAAACTGAGAAATCCGTCCGTTTTCGTCATTTGTTATCGAATAAACTTAACACCAGATCGTCTTATTGGCCGCTCCTCTCTCTGAAACGACTACATTTATCGACTGCAAAGCTATGTCGCGTGCTGTGGTATGCGGCGACACTAAAAGCACCATGGAAGAATACAGATGAAACTTCTAAGTTTATGTAATAGCCAGTAAGAAGCAGTAGAATTCAAGTTTTAGCTATCGATTATTGACTTTTTACCCTTCTTTGGCGCTTGGACATGAGTTAGGGCCTTAAGATATTTCATGAAGGGAAGGCTAGTGGCCACGATGCACGGGAGAATACGATAAGTATTCATATGTGGTAAGAATCTGAGAAATCCGTCCGTTTTCGTCATTTGTTATTGATTCGACTTAAATTCAGATCGACACATTGGCCGCTCTTCTCTCTGAAAGGATTACATTTATCGTCTGCAATGCTATGTCGCGTGCTACGTTATCCGGAAACACTAAAAGCATCAGAGTAAAACACAGATGAACCTTCTAAGTTGATGTAATAGCCAGTAAGAAGTAGTACTATTCAATTTTTGTTATCGATTATTGACTTTTACCATCCATTGGTGCTTCGACATGAGCTAGGAAATTAAGATTTTGCATGAAGGGAAGTCTAGTGGCCGCGTTGCAGGGGAGAATCTGAAAAGTGTTCACGTGTAGCAAAAACCTGAAAAATGTTTCCGTTTTCGTCATTTGTTATCGTATCGAATTAAAGCCATATCGTCATATTAGCCGCTCTTCTCTCATAAACGGTTACATTTATCGTCTGCAAAGCTATGTCGCGTGCTGCGGTATACGGAGACACTAAAAGCACCATAGTAGAACACAGATAAAGCTTCTAAGTTGATGTAATAGCCAGTAAGAAGTAGTGCAATTCATGTTCATTTATCGATTATTGACTTTTTAGCCGGCTTTGGTGCACTGGACATGAGCTGGAACTTTAAGATTTTGCATGAAAGGAGGACCAGCAGCCGCGCTGCACGGGCGAATGTGAAAAGTGTCATATGTAGAAAAAACCTGAGAAATTCGACCGTTTTCGTCATTTGTTATCGAATCGACTTAAAGCCAGATCGTCACATTGGCCGCTCTTCTCTCTGTAACGGTTACATTTATCGTCTGCAAAGCTACGTCGAGTGCTGCGGTGTGCGGAGATACTGAAAGCACCATAGTAGAACACAGATGAATCTTTTAAGTTGATGTAAAGCCAGTAATAAGTAGTACAATTCATGTTCATTTATCGATTATTGACTTCTTAGCCGGCTTTGGTGCACTGGACATGAGCTAGGACTTTAAGATTTTGCATGAAAGGAGGACTAGCAGCCGCGCTGCACGGGCGAATGTGAAAAGTGTCATATGTAGAAAAAACCTGAGAAATCCGACCGTTTTCGTCATTTGTTATCGAATCGACTTAAATCCAGATCGTCACATTGGCCGCTTTTCTCTCGGAAACGCTTACATTTATCGTCTGCAAAGCTACGTCGCGTGCTGCGGTATGCGGAGATACTGAAAGCACCATAGTAGAACACAGAAGAAGCTTCTAAGTTGATGTAATAGCCAGTAAGAAGTAGTACAATTCAAGTCTTAGTTATTGATTATTGACTTTTTAGCCGGCTTTGGTGCCTTGGACATGAATTAGGACCTTAAGATTTTGCATGAAAGGAAGACTAGCAGCCACGTTGCAAGGGACAATGTGAAAAGTGTTCATATGTAGTAAAAACCTGAGAAATCCGTCCGTTTTCGTCATTTGTTATCGAATCGACTTAAATCCAGATCGTCATATTGGCCGGTCTTCTCTCTGAAACGGTTACATTTATCGTCTGCAAAGATATGTCTCGTGTTGCGGTATGCGGAGACGCTAAATGCACCATAGTAGAACACAGACGAAGCTTCTAAGTTAATGTAATAGCCAGTAAGAAGTAGTACAATTCAAGCTTTAGTTATTAATTATTGACTTTTTAGCCGGCTTTGGTGCCTTGGACATGAGGTAGGACCTTACGATTTTGCATGAGATTAGGACTAGCAACTGTGTTGCACGGGAGGATGTGAAAAGAGTTTATATGTAGTAAAAACCTGAGAAATCCGTCCGTTTTCGTCATTTGTTAACGAATCGACTTAAATCCAGATCGACACATTGGCCGCTCTTCTCTCTGAAACGGTTACATTTGTCTTCTGGAAAGCTATGTTGCGTCCTGGGGTATGCGGCGACACTAAAAGCACCATAGTAGAACACAGATGAAGCTTCTAAGTTGATGTAATAGCCAGTAAGAAGTTATACAATGCAAGTTTTAGTTATCGATTACTGACTTTTTTGCCGGCTTTGGTGCCTTGGATATGGGCTACGTCTATACCATTTTGCATGAAAGGAGGACTAGCAGCCGCGTTGCACGGGCGATTGTGAAAAGTGTTCATATGTAGTAAAAACCTGAGAAATCCGTCCGTTTTCGTCATTTGTTAACGAATCGACTTAAATCCAAATCGACACATTGGCCGCTCTTCTCTCTGAAACGGTTACGTTTATCGTCTGCAAAGCTATGTCGCGTGCTTCGGTATGAGGAGACACTAAAAGCACCATAGTAGAACACAGATGAACCTTCTAAGTTGATGTAATAAACAATAAGAAGTACTACAACTCAAGTTTTAGTTATCGAGTGTTGACTTTTTAGCCGGCTTTGGTGCCTTGGACATGAGCTACGACTCTACGATTTTGCATGAAAGGAGGACTAGCAGCCGCGTTGCACGGGAGAATGTGAAAAGTGTTCATATGTAGTAAAAACCTGATAAATCCGTCCGTTTTCGTCATTTGTTATCCAATCGACTTAAAGCCAGATCGTCACATTATCCGCTCTTCCCTCTGAAAGGGTTACATTTATCGGCTGCTAAGCTATGTCGCTGGATGCGGTATGCGGAGTCACTAAAATCACCGTAGTAGAACAGAGAAGTAGCTTCTAAGTTGATGTAATACCCAGTAAGAAGTAGTACAATTCAAGTTTTAGGTATCGATTATTGACTTTTTAGCCGGCTTTGGTGCCTTGGACATGAGGTGGAACCTTAAGATTTTGCATGAAAGGAGGACTAGGAGCCGCGTTGCACGGGAGAATGTGAAAAGGGTTCATATGTAGTAAAAACCTGAGAAATCCGTCCTTTTTCGTCAATTGTTATCGAATCGAATTACAGCCACATCGTTACATTGGCCGCTCTTCCCTATGAAACAGTTAAATTTATAGTCTCCAATGATATGTCGCGAGCTACGGTATGCGGAGACACTACAATCTCCACAGTAGAACACAGAAGTAGCTTCTAAGTTGACGTAATACCCAATAAGAAGTAGTACAATTAACGTTTTAGTTATCGATTATTGACTTTTCAGCCTTTTTTGGTGCCTTGGACATGAGCTAGGACCTTAAGATTTTGCATGAAAGGACGACTAGCAGCCGCGTTTCACGGGAGAATGTGAAAAGTGTTCATATGTAGTACAAAACCTGACAAATCCGTTCGTGTTCGTCAATTGTTATCGAATCGACTTAAAGCCAGATCGTCACAGTGGCCGCTCTTCCCTCTGAAACGGTTACATTTACCCACTGCAAACCTATGTCGCTGGGTGCGGTATGCGGAGACACTAAAAGCACCATAGTAGAACACAGTAGAAGCTTCTAAGTTGATGTAATATGTAGTAAGAAGTAGTACAATTCAAGTTTTAGTTTTCGATTATTGACTTTTTAGCCGGCTTTGGTGCCTTGGGCATGAGCTAGGACCTTAAGATTTTGCATGAAAGGACGACTAGCAGCCGCATTGCACGGGACAATGTGAAAAGTGTTCATATGTAGTAAAAACGTCAGAAATCCGTCCGTGTTCGTCATTTGTTATCGAATCGACTTAAAGCCAGATCGTCACATTGGCCGCTCTTTTTTATGAAACGGTTGCATTTACCGTCTGAAAAGCTATGTCGCTGGGTGCGGTATGCGGAGACACTAAAAGCACCATAGTAGAACAAGGATGAAGCTTCTAAGTTGATGTAATAGCCAGTAAGAAGTAGTACAATTCAAGTTTTAGTTCTCGATTATTGACTTTTTAACCGGCTTTGGTTCCCTGGACATGAGCTAGGTCCTTAAGATTTTGCTTGAAGGAGGACTAGCAGCCGCGTTGCACGGGAGAATGTGAAAAGTGTTCATATGTAGTAAACACCTGAGAAATCCGTCCGTGTTCCTCATTTGTTATCGAATCGACTTAAAGACATATCGTCACATTTAACGCTATTCTCTCTGAAACGGTTACATTTATCGTCTGCAAAGCTATGTCACGTATTGCGGTATGCGGTGAGGCTAAATGCAAACATAATAGAACACAGAAGAAGCTTCTAAGTTGAAGTAATAGCCAGTAAGAAGCAGTACAATTCAAGTATTGGTTATCAATTATTGATTTTTAGCTGGCTTTGGTTCCTTGGACATGAGGTGGAACGTTAAGATTTTGCATGAAAGGAGGACTAGCAGCCGCGTTGCACGCGAGAATGTGAAAAGGGTTCATATGTAGTGAAAACCTCAGAAATCCGTATGTTTTCTTCAATTGTTATCGAATCGACTTAATGCCAGATCGTTACATTGGCCTCTCTTCCCTCTGAAACCGTTATATTTATCGTCTCCAAAGATAGGTCGCGAGCTACGTAATGCGGAGACACTAAAAGGAATATACTAGAACACAGATGAAGTTTCTAAGTTGATGTCATAGCCAGTAAGAAATTGTGCAATTCAAGTATTCGTTATCGATTATTCACTTTTCACCCGGCTTTGGTGCCTTGTACAGCAGCTAGGACATTAAGATTTTGCATGAAAGGAGGACTATTAGCCGCGTTGCACGGGAGAATGTGAAAAGTGTTCATATGTAGTAAAAACCTGAGAAATCCGTCCGCTTTCGTAATTTGTTATCGAATCGACTTAAAGCCAGGACGTACATTGGCCACTTTTCTCTCTGAAACGGTTATATTTACCGTCTGCAAAGCTACGTCGCGTGCTGCGGTATTCGGAGACACTAAAAGCACCATAGTAGAACACAGAAGAAGCTTCTAACTTGATGTATGAGCCAGTAAGAAACAGTAAAATTCAAGTTTTAATTATCGATTATTGTCCATTTACTTTTCTTTGGTGCTTTGGAAATGAGCTAGGCCTTTACGGTTTTGCATGTAGGGAAGTGTAAGAGATGCTTCGCACGGGAGAATGTGAAAAATGTTCATATATACTAAAAACCTGAGAAATCCCTTTGTTTTCGTCATTTGTTATCGAATCGACTTAAAGCCAGATCGTCACATTGGCCGCTCTACCCTCTGAAACGGTTACATTTATCGTCTGCAAAGCTATGTCGCTGGGTGCGGTATGCTAAGACACTAAAAGCACCATTGTAGGACACAGAAGAAACTTCTAAGTTGATGTAATAGCCAGTAAGAAACAGAACAATCAAGTTTTAGTTATCGATTATTGACCTTTTACACTTCTTTGGTGCTTTGGACATGAGCTAGGACCTTAAGATTTTGCATGAAAGGAAGACTAGCAGCCGCGTTGCACGGGAGAAAGTGAAAAGTGTTCATATGTATCAAAAACCTGAGAAATCCGTCCGTTTTCGTCATTTGTAATCGAATCGACTTAAAGCAAGGTTGTTACATTGGCCGCTCTTCTCTCTGAAACGGTTACATTCATCTTCTGCAAAGGTATGTCGCGTGCTGCGGTATTCGGAGACACTAAAAGCACCGTAGTAGAACACAGAAGAAACTACTAAATTGATGTAATAGCCAGTAAGAAGTAGTACAATTCACGTTTTAGCTAACGATTATTGAGTTTTTAGCCGGCTTTGGTGCCTTGGGCATGAGCTAGGACCTTAAGATTTTGTGTGAAAGGAGGACAAGCAGCCGCGTTACATGGGTGAATGTGAAAAGTGTTCATATGTAGTGAAACCCTGAGAAATCCGACCGTGTTCGACAATTCTTATCGAATCGACTTAAAGCCAGATTGTCACATTCGCCGCTCTTCCCTCTGAAACGGTTTTAGTTATCGTCTGCAATGCTATGTCGCTGGGTGCAGTATGCATAGACACTTAAAGCACCATAGTACAACACAGAAGAAGCTTCTACGTTAATGTAATAGCCCGTAAGAAGTAGTACAATTCAAGTTTTCGTTATCGATTATTCACTTTTTCGCCTGCTTTGGTGCCTTGTACATGAGCTAGGACCTTAAGATTTTGCATGAAAGGAGGACTATTAGCCGCGTTGCACGGGCGAATGTGAAAAGTGTTCATGTGTAGTAAACACCTGAGAAATACGTCCGTATTCGTCATTTGTTATCGAAGCGACTTATAGCCAGATCGTCACTTTGTCCGCTCCTCTCAATGAAACGGTTTATTTATCGTCTGCAAAGCATGTCGTTGGGTGCAGTATGCATAGACACTTAAAGCACCATAGTACAACACAGGAGAAGCTTCTAAGTTAATGTAATAGCCCGCACGAAGTAGTACAATTCAAAGTTTTCGTTATCGATTATTCACTTTTTAGCCGGCTTTGGAGCCTTGTACATGAGCTAGGACCTTAAGATTTTACATGAAAGGAGGACTATTAGCCGCGTTGCACGGGTAAACGTAAAAAGTGTTCATATGTTTTAAAAACCTGAGAAATCCGTCCATTTTCGTCATTTGTTATCGAATCGACTTAAAGCCACATCGTCATATTGGCCGCTCTTCTCTCTGTAACGGTTACATTTATCGTCTGCAAAGCTATGTCACGTATTGCGGTTTGCAGTGACGCTAAAAGCAAACATAATAGAACACAGAAGAAGCTTCTAAGTTGAAGTAATAGCCAGTAAGAAGCAGTGCAATTCAAGTATTGGTTATCGATTAATGATTTTTAGCCGGCTGTAGTTCCTTGGATATGAGGTGGAACCATAAGATTTTGCATGAAAGGAGGACTAGCGGCTGCGTTCCACGGGAAAATGTGAAAAGGGTTCATATGTAGTGAAATCCTGAGAAATCCGTATGTTTTCGTCAATTGTTATCGAATCGACTTAAAGCTAGATCGTTACATTGGCCGCTCTTCCCTCTGAAACCGTTACATTTATAGTCTCCAAAGATATGTCGCGAGCTACGTAATGCGGAGACACTAAAAGCACTATACTAGAACACAGACGAAGCTTCTAAGTTGATGTTATAGCCAGTAAGAAGAAGTGCAATTCAAGTATTCGTTATCGATTATTCAATTTTCACCCGGCTTTGGTGCCTTGTACAGCAGCTGGGACATTAAGATTTTGCATGAAAGGAGGACTATTAGCCGCGTTGCACGGGAGAATGTGAAAAGTGTTCATATGTAGTAAAAACCTGAGAAATCCGTCCGTTTTCGTAATTTGTTAATTTGTACATTGGCCGCTCTTCTCTCTGAAACGGTTATATTTACCGTCTGCAAAGCTATGTCGCGTGCTGTGGTATGCGAAAACACTAAAAGCGCCATAGTAGAATACAGAAGAAGCTTCTAAGTTGATGTAAGAGCCAGTAAGAAACAGTAAAATTCAAGTTTTAGTTATCGATTATTGACCATTTACTTTTCTTTGGTGCCTTGGAAATGAGCTAGGACTTTACGATTTTGCATGTAGGGAAGTGTAAGAGCCGCATTGCACGGGAGAATGTGAAAAATGTTCATATATAGTAAAAACCTGAGAAATCCCTTTGTTTTCGTCATTTGTTATCGAATCGACTTAAAGCCAGATCGTCACATTGGCCGCTCTACCCTCTGAAACGGTTACATTTATCGTCTGCAAAGCTATGTCGCTGGGTGCGGTATGCTAAGACACTAAAAGCACCATTGTAGGACACAGAAGAAACTTCTAAGTTGATGTAATAGCCAGTAAGAAACAGAACAATCAAGTTTTAGTTATCGATTATTGACCTTTTACACTTCTTTGGTGCTTTGGACATGAGCTAGGACCTTAAGATTTTGCATGAAAGGAAGACTAGCAGCCGCGTTGCACGGGAGAAAGTGAAAAGTGTTCATATGTATCAAAAACCTGAGAAATCCGTCCGTTTTCGTCATTTGTAATCGAATCGACTTAAAGCAAGGTTGTTACATTGGCCGCTCTTCTCTCTGAAACGGTTACATTCATCTTCTGCAAAGGTATGTCGCGTGCTGCGGTATTCGGAGACACTAAAAGCACCGTAGTAGAACACAGAAGAAACTACTAAATTGATGTAATAGCCAGTAAGAAGTAGTACAATTCATGTTTCAGTTATCGATTATTGACTTTTTAGCTGGCTTTGCTGCCTTGGACATGAGCTGGGACCTTACGATTTTGAATGAAAGGAGGACTAGCAGCTGCGTTGAACGGGAAAATGTGAAAAGTGTCCATATGTAGTTATAAAGTGAGAAATTCGCCCGTTTTCGTCATTTGTCATTAAATCCACTTTAAGCCAGATCGTCATATTGGCCGCTCTTCTCTCTGAAACGGTTACATTCAGCTTCTGCAAAGCACTGTCGCTGGGTGCGGTATGCGGAGACACTAAAAGCACCATTGTAGAACACAAAAGAAGCTTCTAAGTTGATTTAATACCCAGTAAGAAGTAGTACAATTCAAGTTTAAGTTATCGATTATTGACTTTTTAGCCGGCTTTGGTGCCTTGGACATTTGCTAGGACTTTACGATTTTGCATTATGGAAGGTGTAGCAGCCGCGTTGCACGGATGAATTTGAAAAGTGTTCATATGTAGTAAAAACCTGAGAAGCCCGTCCGTTTTCGTTATTTTTTATCGAATCGACTTAAAGCCTGATCGTCACATTGGCCGCTCTTCTCTCTGAAACGGTTGTACTTATCGTCTGCAAAGCTATGTCGCGTGCTGCGGTATGCGGAGACACTAAAAGCACCATAGTAGAACACAGACGAAGCTTCCAAGCTGATGTAATAACCAGTAAGAAGCAGTACAAATCAAGTTTCAGTTATCGATTATTGAATTTTTAGCCTTCTTTGGTACCTTGCACATGAGCTAAGAACTTATGATTTTGCATGAAAGGAGGACGAGCAGCCGCGTTGCACGGAAAAATGTGAAAAGTGTTCATATGTAGTAAAAACCTGAGAAATCCACCCGTTTTCGTCATTTGTTATCGAATGGACTTAAACCCAGATCGTCACGTTGGCCGCTCTTCTCTCTGAAACGGTTACATTTATCTTCTGCAAAGCTATGTCGCGTGCTGCGGTATGCGGAGACACTAAAAGCACCATAGTAGAACACAGAAGAAACTTCTAAGTTGATGTAATAGCCAGTAAGAATTAGTACAATTCACGTTTTAGTTATCGATTATTGACTTTTTAGCCGGCTTTGTTGCCTTGGACATGAGCTAGGACCTTAAAATTTTGCGTGAAAGGCGGACTAGCAGCTGCGTTGCACGGTAAAATGTGAATAGTGTCCATATGTGGTTATAACATGAGAAATCAGTCAGTTTTCGTCATTTGTTATCGAATCGACGTAATGTCAGATCGTCTCATTGGCCGCTCATCACTCTAAACGGTGACATATATCGTCTGCAAAGCAATGTCGCGTTCTGCGGTATGCGGAGACACAAAAACCACCATAGTAGAACACAGACGAAGCTTCCAAGTTGATGTAATAGCCAGTAAGAAGCAGTACAAATCAAGTTTTAGTGATTCTTGTTGACTTTTTAGCCGGCTTTGGTACCTGGGACATGAGCTAGAACCTTAAGATTTTGCATGAAAGGAGAACTAGCAGCTGCGTTGCACGAGAAAATGTGAAAAGTGTTCATATGTAAATAAAACATGAGAAATTCGCTAGTTTTCGTCATTTGTTATCAAATCGACTTTAAGCCAGATCTTCACTTTGGTCGCGCTTCTTTCTGAAACGGTTACATTTATCGTCTGCAAAGCTATGTCGCGTGCTGCGGTATGCGGAGACACTAAAAGCAACATAGTAGGACACAGAAGAAACTTCTAAGTTGATGTAATAGCCAGTAAGAAACAGTACATTTCAAGTTTTAGTTATCGATTTTTGACCTTTTACCCTTCTTTGTGCCTTGGACATGAGCTAGGACCTTAAGATTTTGCATGAAAGGAAGACTAGCAGCCGCGTTGCACGGGAGAATGTGAAAAGTGTTCATATATAGCAAAAACCTGAGAAATCCGTCCGTTTTCTTTATTTGTTATCGATTCGACTTAAAGCAAGGTTGTTACATTGGCCGCTCTTCTCTCTGAAACGGTTACATTTATCTTCTGCAAAGCTATGTCGCGTTCTGCCATATGCGGAGACACTAAAAGCACCATAGTGGAACACAGAAGAAGCATCTAAGTTGATATAATAGCCATTAAGAAACAGTACATTTCAAGTTTTGTTATCGATTATTGAACTTTTACCCTACTTTGGTGCCTTGGACATGAGCTAGGACCTTAAGATTTTGCTTGAAAGGAAGACTAGCAGCCGCCTTGCACGGGAGAATGTGAAAAGTGTTCATATGTAGCAAAAACATGAGAAATCAGACCGTTTTCGTCATTTGTTATCCAATCGACGTAATGTCAGATCATCTCATTGGCCGCTCATCACTCTTAAACGGTGACATATAACGTCTGCAAAGTTATGTCGCGTGCTGCGGTTTGCGGAGACACTAAAAGCACCATAGTAGAACATAGAGGAAGCTTCTAAGTTGATGTAATAGCCAGTAAGAAACAGTACAATTCAAGTTTTGTTATCGATTATTGAACTTTTACCCTACTTTGGTGCCTTGGACATGAGCTAGGACCTTTAGATTTTGCTTGAAAGGAAGACTAGCAGCCGCGTTGCACGGGAGAATGTGAAAACTGTTCATATATAGCAAAAACCTGAGAAATCCGTCCGTTTTCTTTATTTGTTATCGATTCGACTTAAAGCAAGGTTGTTACATTGGCCGCTCTTCTCTCTGAAACGGTTACTTTTATCTTCTGCAAAGCTATGTCGCGTTCTGCCATATGCGGAGACACTAAAAGCACCATAGTGGAACACAGAAGAAGCATCTAAGTTGATATAATAGCCATTAAGAAACAGTACACTTCAAGTTTTGTTATCGACTATTGAACTTTTACCCTACTTTGGTGCCTTGGACATGAGCTAGGACCTTAAGATTTTGCTTGAAAGGAAGACTAGCAGCCGCGTTGCACGGGAGAATGTGAAAAGTTTTCATATGTAGCAAAAACATGAGAAATCAGTCCGTTTTCGTCATTTGTTATCCAATCGACTTAAAGTCAGATCGTCTCATTGGCCGCTCATCACTCTTAAACGGTGACATATAACGTCTGCAAAGCTATGTCGCGTGCTGCGGTATGCGGAGACACTAAAAGCACCATAGTAGAACATAGAAGAAGCTTCCAAGTTGATGTAATAGCCAGTAAGAAGCAGTACCAATCAAGTTTCTGTTATCAATTATTGCCTTTATAGCCGGCTTTGTTGCCTTGGACATGAGCTAGGACCTTAAGATTTTGCATGAAATGAGGACTAGCAGCTGCGTTGAACGGGAAAATGTGAAAAGTGTCCATATGTAGTTATAAAGTGAGAAATTCGCCCGTTTTCGTCATTTGTTATCAAATCCACTTTAAGCCAGATCGTCATATAGGCCGCTCTTCTCTCTGAAACGGTTGTACTTATCGTCTGCAAAGCTATGTCGCGTGCTGCGGTATGCGGAGACACTAAAAGCACCATAGTAGAACACAGACGAAGCTTCCAAGCTGATGTAATAACCAGTAAGAAGCAGTACAAATCAAGTTTCAGTTATCGTTTATTGAAGTTTTAGCCTTCTTTGGTGCCTTGCACATGAGCTAGGACCTTATGATTTTGCATGAAAGGAGGACTAGCAGCCGCGTTGCACGGAAAAATGTGAAAAGTGTTCATATGTAGTAAAAACCTGAGAAATCCACCCGTTTTCGTCATTTGTTATCGAATGGTCTTAAACCCAGATCGTCACGTTGGCCGCTCTTCTCTCTGAAACGGTTACATTTATCGTCTGCAAAGCTATGGCGCGTGCTGCGGTATGCGGAGACACTAAAAGCACCATAGTAGAACACAGAAGAAGCTTCTAAGTGTATGTAATAGCCAGTAACAAGTAGTACAATTCACGTTTTAACTATAGATTATTGCCTTTTGAGCCGGCTTTGGTGCTTTGGACATGAGCTAGGACCTTAAAATTTTGCATAAATGGAGAACTAGAAGCCGCGTTGCTCGGCAGAATGTGAAACGTATTCATATGTAGTAAAAACCTGAGAAATCCGTCCGTTTTCGTCATGTGTTATCGAATCGAATTAAAGCAAGGACGTTACATTGGCCGCTATTCTCTCTGAAACGGATACATTTATCGTCTGCAAAGCTATGTCGCGTGCTGCGGTATGCGGAGACACTAAAAGCACCATAGTAGAACATAGAAGAAGCTTCTAAGTTGATGTAATAGCCAGTAAGAAACAGTACAATTCAAGTTTTGTTATCGATTATTGAACTTTTACCCAACTTTTGTGCCTTGGACATGAGCTAGGACCTTTAGATTTTGCTTGAAAGGAAGACTAGCAGCCGCGTTGCACGGGAGAATGTGAAAAGTGTTCATATTTAGCAAAAACCTGAGAAATCCGTCCGTTTTCTTTCTTTGTTATCGATTCGACTTAAAGCAAGTTTGTTACATTGGCCGCTCTTCTATCTGAAACGGTTACATTTATCTTCTGCAAATTATGTCGCGTTCTGCCATATGCGGAGACACTAAAAGCACCATAGTGGAACACAGAAGAAGCATCTAAGTTGAAATAATAGCCATTAAGGAACAGTACACTTCAAGTTTTGTTATCGATTATTGAACTTTTACCCTACTTTGGTGCCTTGGACATGAGCTATGACCTTAAGATTTTGCATGAAATGAGGACTAGCAGCTGCGTTGAACGGGAAAATGTGAAAAGTGTCCATAAGTAGTTATAAAGTGAGAAATTCGCCCGTTTTCGTCATTTGTTATCAAATCCACTTTAAGCCAGATCGTCATATAGGCCGCTCTTCTCTCTGAAACGGTTGTACTTATCGTCTGCAAAGCTATGTCGCGTGCTGCGGTATGCGGAGACACTAAAAGCACCATAGTAGAACACAGACGAAGCTTCCAAGCTGATGTAATAACCAGTAAGAAGCAGTACAAATCAAGTTTCAGTTATCGATTATTGAATTTTTAGCCTTCTTTGGTGCCTTGCACATGAGCTAGGACCTTATGATTTTGCATGAAAGGAGGACTAGCAGCCGCGTTGCACGGAAAAATGTGAAAAGTGTTTATATGTTGTAAAAACCTGAGAAATCCACCCGTTTTCGTCATTTGTTATCGAATGGACTTAAACCCAGATCGTCACGTTGGCCGCTCTTCTCTCTGAAACGGTTACATTTATCGTCTGCAAAGCTATGGCGCGTGCTGCGGTATGCGGAGACACTAAAAGCACCATAGTAGAACACAGAAGAAGCTTCTAAGTGTATGTAATAGCCAGTAACAAGTAGTACAATTCACGTTTTAACTATCGATTATTGCCTTTTGAGCCGGCTTTGGTGCCTTGGACATGAGCTAGGACCTTAAAATTTTGCATAAATGGAAAACTAGAAGCCGCGTTGCTCGGCAGAATGTGAAACGTATTCATATGTAGTAAAAACCTGAGAAATCCGTCCGTTTTCGTCATGTGTTGTCGAATCGAATTAAAGCAAGGACGTTACATTGGCCGCTATTCTCTCTGAAACGGATACATTTATCGTCTGCAGAGCTATGTCGCGTGCTGCGGTATGCGGAGACACTAAAAGCACCATAGTAGGACACACAAGAAACTTCTAAATTGATGTAATAACCAGTAAGAAACAGTACAATTCAAGTTTTAGTGATCAATTATTGACTTTTTAGCCGGCTTTGGTACCTGGGACATGAGCTAAAACTTTAAGATTTTGCATGAAAGGAGAACTAGCAGCTGCGTTGCACGAGAAAATGTGAAAAGTGTTCATATGTAAATAAAACACGAGAAATTCGCTAGTTTTCGTCATTTGTTATCAAATCGACTTTAAAACAAATCATCACTTTGGTCGCGCTTCTCTCTGAAACGGTTACATTTATCGTCTTTAAAGCTATGTCGCGTTCTGCGGTATGCGGAGACACTAAAAGCAACATAGTAGGACACAGAAGGAACTTCTAAGTTGATGTAATAGCCAGTAAGAAACAGTAGAATTCAAGTTTTAGTTATCGATTATTGACCTTTTACCCTTCTTTGGTGCCTTGGACATGAGCTAGGAACTTAATATTTTGCATGAAAGGAAGACTAGCAGCCGCGTTGCAAGGGAGAATGTGTAAAGTGTTCATATGTAGCAAAAACCTGAGAAATCCGTCTGTTTTCGTCATTTGTTATCGGATCGACTTAAAGCAAGGTTGTTACATTGGCCGCTCTTCTCTCTGAGACGGTTACATTTATCTTCTGCAAAGCTATGTCGCGTGCTGCGGTATGCGGAGACACTAAAAGCAACATAGTAGGACACAGAAGAAACTTCTAAGTTGATGTAATAGCCAGTAAGAATTAGTACAATTCACGTTTTAGTTATCGATTATTGACTTTTTAGCCGGCTATGTTGCCTTGGACATGAGCTAGGACCTTAAAATTTTGCGTCAAAGGCGGACTAGCAGCTGCGTTGCACGGTAAAATGTGAATAGTGTCCATATGTAGTTATAACATGAGAAATCAGTCCGTTTTCGTCATTTGTTATCGAATCGACTTAATGTCAGATCGTCTCAATGGCCGCTCATCACTCTTAAACGGTGGTATATATCGTCTGCAAAGCAATGTCGCGTTCTGCGGTATGCGGAGACACTAAAACCACCATAGTAGAACACAGACGAAGCTTCCAAGTTGAAGTAATAGCCAGTATGAAGCAGTACAAATCAAGTTTTAGTGATTCTTATTGATTTTTAGCCGGCTTTGGTACCTGGGACATGAGCTTGAACCTTAAGATTTTGCATGAAAGGAGAACTAGCAGCTGCGTTGCACGAGAAAATGTGAAAAGTGTTCATATGTAAATAAAACATGAGAAATTCGCTAGTTTTCGTCATTTTTTATCAAATCGACTTTAAGCCAGATCATCACTTTGGTCGCGCTTCTCTCTGAAACGGTTACATTTATCGTCTGCAAAGCTATGTCGCGTGCTGCGGTATGCGGAGACACTAAAAGCAACATAGTAGGACACAGAAGAAACTTCTAAGTTGATGTAATAGCCAGTAAGAAAAAGTACAATTCAAGTTTTGTTATCGATTATTGAACTTTTACCCTACTTTGGTGCCTTGGTCATGAGCTAGGACCTTTAGATTTTGCTTGAAAGGAAGACTATCAGCCGCGTAGCACGGGAGAATGTGAAAAGTGTTCATATATAGCAAAACCTGAGAAATCCGTCCGTTTTCTTTATTTGTTATCGATTCGACTTAAAGCATGGTTGTTACATTGGCCGCTCTTCTCTCTGAAACGGTTACTATTATCTTCTGCAAAGCTATGTCGCGTTCTGCCATATGCGGAGACACTAAAAGCACCATAGTGGAACACAGAAGAAGCATCTAAGTTGATATAATAGCCATTAAGAAACAGTACACTTCAAGTTTTGTTATCGATTATTGAACTTTTACCCTACATGAGCTAGGACCTTAAGATTCAGCATGAAAGTAGGACTAGCAGCCGAGTTGCACGGGAGAGTGTGATGAGGTGTCCATACGTAGTAAAAACCTGAGGAATCCGTCCATTTTCGTCATTTGTTATCGAATCGACTTAAACCCAGATCGTCACATTGGCCGCTCTTCTCTCTGAAACGGTTACATTTATCGTATGCATGGCTGTGTCGCGTGCTGCGGTATGTGGAGACACTAAAAGCACCATAGTAGAACACAGATGAGCTTCTAAGTTGATGTAATAGCCAGTAAGAAATAGTACAATTCAAGTTTTAGTTATCGATTATTGACTTCTTAGCTGGTTCTGGTGCCTTGGACATGAGCTAGGACCATAACATTTTGCATGAAAGGATGACTAGCAGCCGCGTTGCACGGGAGAATGTGAAAAGTGTTCATATGTGGTATAAAGCTGAGAAATCCGTCCGTAATTGTCATTTGATATCGAATCGACTTAAAGCCAGATCGTCACATTGGCCGCTCTTCTCTCTGAAACGGTTGTACTTATCGTCTGCAAAGATATGTCGCGTGCTGCGGTATGCAGAGACACTACAAGCACCATATTAGAACACAGATGAAGCTCCTAAGTTGATGTAATAGCTTGTAAGTACTAGTACAATTCAAGTCTTAGGTATCGATTATTGACTTTTTACCCTTCTTTGGTGCCTTGGACATGAGCTAGGAACTTAAGATTTTGCATGAAAGGAGGCCTAGCAGCCGCGTTGCACGGGGGAATGGGAAAAGTGCTCGTATGTAGTAAAACCTGAGAAATCTTTCCGTATTCGTCATTTGTTATCGAATCGACTTAAAGCCAGATCGTCACATAGGCCGCTCTTCTCTCTGAAACGGTTGTACTTATCGTCTGCAAAGCTATGTCGCGTGCTGCGGTATGCGGAGACACTAAAAACACCATAGTAGAACACAGATGAAGCTTCTAAGTTGATGTAATAGCCAGTAAGAAGTAGTACAATTCATGTTTTAGTTATCGATTATTGACTTTTTAACTGCCTTTGGTGCCTTGGACATGAGCTAGGACCGTAACATTTTGCATGAAAGGAGGACTATCAGCCGAGTAGCACGGGAGAATGTGAAAAGTGTTCATCTGTAGCAAAAACCTGGGAAATCCGTCCGTTTTCGTCATTTGTTATCGAATCGACTTAAAGCCAGATCGTCACATTAGCCGCAGTTCTGTCTGAAACGGTTACATTTATCGTCTGCAAAGCTATGTCGCGTGCTGCGGTATGCAGAGACACTAAAACCACCATAGTGGAACACAGATGAAGCTTCTAAGTTGATGTAATAGCTAGTATGAAGTAGTACAATTCAAGTTTTTGTTATCGATTATTGACATTTTACCCTTCTTTGGTACCTTGGACATGAGCTAGGAACTTAAGATTTTGCATGAAAGGATGACTAGCAGCCGCGATGCGCGGGAGAATGTGAAAAGTGTTCATATGTAGTAAAAGCCTGAGAAATCCGACCGTTTTCGTCATTTGTTATTGAATCGACTTAAAGCCAGATCGTCACATTGGCCGCTCTTCTCTCTGAAACGGTTGTACTTATCGTCTGCAAAGCTATGTCGCGTGCTGCGGTATCCGGAGACACTAAAAGCACCATAGTAGAACTCAGATGAAGCTTCTATGTTGATGTAATAGCCAGTAAGAAGTAGTACAATTCAAATTTTAGTTATCGATTATTGACTTTTTTGCTGGCTTTGGTGCCTTGGACATGAGCTAGGACCTTAAGATTTTGCTTGAAAGGAAGACTATCAGCCGCGTTGCACGGGAGAATGTGAAAAGTGTTCCTATGTAGCAAAAACATGAGAAATCAGTCCGTTTTCGTCATTTTTTATCCATTCGACTTAATGTCAGATCGTCTCATTGGCCGCTCATCACTATTAAACGGTGACGTATATCGTCTGCAAAGCTATGTCGCGTTCTGCGGTATGCGGAGACACTAAAAGCACCATAGTAGAACACAGACGAATCTTCCAAGTTGATGTAATAGCCAGTAAGAAGCAGTACCAATCAAGTTTCGGTTATCGATTATTGCCTTTATAGCCGGCTTTGGTGCCTTGGACATGAGCTAGGACCTTACGATTTTGCATAAATGGAGGACTAGCTGCCGCGTTGCTAGGGACAATGTGAAACGTATTCATATGTAGTAAAAACCTGAGAAATCCGACCGTTTTCGTCATTTGTTATTGAATCGACTTAAAGCCAGATCGTCCCATTGCCGCTCTTCCCTCTGAAATGGTTGTACTTATCGTCTCCAAAGCTATGTCGCAGGCTTCGGTATGTGGAGACACTAAAAGCACCATAGTAGAACACAGATGAAGCTTCTAAGTTGATGTAATAGCTAGTAAGAAGTAGTACAATTCAAGTTTTAGGTATCGATTATTGACTTTTTAGCTGGCTTTGGTGCCTTGGACATGAGCTAGGAACTTAAGATTTGGCATGAAATGAGGACTAGCAGCCGCGTTGCGTGGGATAATCTGAAAAGTGATCATATGTAGTAAAAACCTGAGAAATCCGTCCGTTTTCGTCATTTGTTATCGAATCGATTTAAAGCCAGATCGTCACATTGGCCGCAGTTCTGTCTGAAACAGATACATTTATCGTCTGAAAAGCTATGTCGCGTGCTGCGGTATGCAGAGACACTAAAAGCACCATAGTAGAACACAGATGAAGCTTCTAAGTTGATGTAATAGCTAGTATGAAGTAGTACAATTCAAGTTTTTGTTATCGATTATTGACTTTTTCCCCTTCTTTGGTGCCTTGGACATGAGCTAGGACCTTAAGATTCTGCATGAAAGGATGACTAGCAGCCGAGTTGCACGGGAGAAAGTGAAAAGTGTTCATACGTAGTAAAAACCGGAGAAATCCGTCCGTTTTCGTCATTTGTTATCGAATAGACTTAAAGCCAGATCGTCACATTGGACGCTGTTCTGTCTTAAACGGTTACATTTATCGCCTGCAAAGCTATGTCGCGTGCTGCGGTATGCAGAGACACTAAAAGCACCATAGTAGAACACAGATGAAGCTCCTAAGTTGATGTAATAGCTTGTAAGTAGTAGTGCAATTCAAGTTTTAGGTATCGATTATTGACTTTTTACCCTTCTTTGGTGCCTTGGACATGAGCTAGGAAATTAAGATTTTGCATGAAAGGAGGCCTAGCAGCCGCGTTGCACGGGAGAATGTGAAAAGTGTTCGTATGTAGTAAAACCTGAGAAATCTGTCCGTATTCGTCATTTGTTATCGAATCGACTTAAAGCCAGATCGTCACATAGGCCGCTCTTCTCTCTGAAACGGTTGTACTTATCGTCTGCAAAGCTATGTCGCGTGCTGCGGTATGCGGAGACACTAAAAGCAC
Source organism: Schistocerca gregaria (assembly GCF_023897955.1). Lineage (NCBI taxonomy): Eukaryota > Metazoa > Arthropoda > Insecta > Orthoptera > Acrididae > Schistocerca > Schistocerca gregaria. Next base: position 358,506 of record NW_026061881.1, read on the forward strand.
CGTAGTAGAACACAGATGAAGCTTCTAAGTTGATGTGATAGCCAGTAAGAAGTAGTACAATTCATGTTTTAGGTATCGATTATTGACTTTTTAACTGCCTTTGGTGCCTTGGACATGAGCTAGGACCGTAACATTTTGCATGAAAGGAGGACTAGCAGCCGAGTAGCACTTGAGAATGTGAAAAGTGTTCATCTGTAGTAAAAACCTGAGAAATCCGTCCGTTTTCGTCATTTGTTATCGAATCGACTTAAAGCCAGATCGTCACATTAGCCGCAGTTCTGTCTGAAACGGTTACATTTATCGTCTGCAAAGCTATGTCGCGTGCTGCGGTATGCAGAGACACTAAAAGCACCATAGTAGAACACAGATGAAGCTTCTAAGTTGATGTAATAGCTAGTATGAAGTAGTACAATTCAAGTTTTTGTTATCGATTATTGACTTTTTACCCTTCTTTGGTACCTTGGACATGAGCTAGGAACTTAAGATTTTGCATGAAAGGATGACTAGCAGCCGCGTTGCACGGGAGAATGTGAAAAGTGTTCATATGTGGTATATAGCTGAGGAATAAGTCCGTATTCGTCATTTGTTATCGAATCAACTTAAAGCCAGATCGTCACATTGGCCGCTCTTCTCTCTGAAACGGTTGTACTTATCGTCTGCAAAGCTATGTCGCGTGCTGCGGTATGCAGAGACACTATAAGCACCATAGTAGAACACAGATGAAGCTCCTAAGTTGATGTAATAGCTTGTAAGTACTAGTACAATTCAAGTCTTAGGTATCGATTATTGACTTTTTACCCTTCTTTGGTGCCTTGGACATGAGCTAGGAACTTAAGATTTTGCATGAAAGGAGGACTAGCAGCCGCGATGCGCGGGAGATTGTGAAAAGTGTTCATATGTAGTAGAAGCCTGAGAAATCCGACCGTTTTCGTCATTTGTTATCGAATCGACTTAAAGCCAGATCGTCACATTGGCCGCTCTTCTCTAAAAAACGGTTGTACTTATGGTCTGCAAAGCTATGTCGCGTGCTGCGGTATCCGGAGACACTAAAAGCACCATAGTAGAACACAGATGAAGCTTCTATGTTGATGTAATAGCCAGTAAGAAGTAGTACAATTCAAATTTTAGTTATCGATTATTGACTTTTTTGCTGGCTTTGGTGCCTTGGACATGAGCTAGGACCTTAAGATTCAGCATGAAAGTAGGACTAGCAGCCGAGTTGCACGGGAGAGTGTGATGAGGTGTCCATACGTAGTAAAAACCTGAGGAATCCGTCCATTTTCGTCATTTGTTATCGAATCGACTTAAACCCAGATCGTCACATTGGCCGCTCTTCTCTCTGAAACGGTTACATTTATCGTCTGCATGGCTGTGTCGCGTGCTGCGGTATGTGGAGACACTAAAAGCACCATAGTAGAACACAGATGAGCTTCTAAGTTGATGTAATAGCCAGTAAGAAATAGTACAATTCAAGTTTTAGTTATCGATTATTGACTTCTTAGCTGGTTCTGGTGCCTTGGACATGAGCTAGGACCATAACATTTTGCTTGAAAGGATGACTAGCAGCCGCGTTGCACGGGATAATGTGAAAAGTGTTCATATGTGGTATAAAGCTGAGAAATCCGTCCGTAATTGTCATTTGATATCGAATCGACTTAAAGCCAGATCGTCACATTGGCCGCTCTTCTCTCTGAAACGGTTGTACTTATCGTCTGCAAAGATATGTCGCGTGCTGCGGTATGCAGAGACACTATAAGCACCATAGTAGAACACAGATGAAGCTCCTAAGTTGATGTAATAGCTTGTAAGTACTAGTACAATTCAAGTCTTATGTATCGGTTATTGACTTTTTACCCTTCTTTGGTGCCTTGGACATGAGCTAGGAACTTAAGACTTTGCATGAAAGGAGGCCTAGCAGCCGCGTTAAACGGGGGAATGGGAAAAGTGTTCGTATGTAGTAAAACCTGAGAAATCTTCCCGTATTCGTCATTTGTTATCGAATCGACTTAAAGCCAGATCGTCACATAGGCCGCTCTTCTCTCTGAAACGGTTGTACTTATCGTCTGCAAAGCTATGTCGCGTGTTGCGGTATGCGGAGACACTAAAAGCACCATAGTAGAACACAGATGAACCTTCTAAGTTGATGTAATAGCCAGTAAGAAGTAGTACAATTCATGTTTTAGTTATCGATTATTGACTTTTTAACTGCCTTTGGTGCCTTGGACATGAGCTAGGACCGTAACATTTTGCATGAAAGGAGGACTATTAGCCGAGTAGCACGGGAGAATGTGAAAAGTGTTCATCTGTAGCAAAAACCTGGGAAATCCGTCCGTTTTCGTCATTTGTTATCGAATCGACTTAAAGCCAGATCGTCACATTAGCCGCAGTTCTGTCTGAAACGGTTACATTTATCGTCTGCAAAGCTATGTCGCGTGCTGCGGTATGCAGAGACACTAAAACCACCATGGTGGAACTCAGATGAAGCTTCTAAGTTGATGTAATAGCTAGTATGAATTAGTACAATTCAAGTTTTTGTTATCGATTATTGACTTTTTACCCTTCTTTGGTACCTTGGACATGAGCTAGGAACTTAAGATTTTGCATGAAAGGATGACTAGCAGCCGCGTTGCACGGGAGAATGTGAAAAGTGTTCATATGTGGTATAAAGCTGAGAAATAAGTCCGTATTCGTCATTTGTTATCGAAGCGACTTAAAGCCAGATCGTCACATTGGCCGCTCTTCTCTCTGAAACGGTTGTACTTATCGTCTGCAAAGCTATGTCGCGTGCTGCGGTATCCGGAGACACTAAAAGCACCATAGTAGAACACAGATGAAGCTTCTATGTTGATGTAATAGCCAGTACGAAGTAGTACAATTCAAATTTTAGGTATCGATTATTGACTTTTTAGCTGGCTTTGGTGCCTTGGACATGAGCTAGGAACTAAGATTTTGCATGAAAGGAGGCCTAACAGCCGCGTTGCACGGGAGAATGGGAAAAGTGTTCGTATGTAGTAAAACCTGAGAAATCTGTCCGTATTCGTCATTTGTTATCGAATCGACTTAAAGCCAGATCGTCACATAGGCCGCTCTTCTCTCTGAAACGGTTGTACTTATCGTCTGCAAAGCTATGTCGCGTGCTGCGGTATGCGGAGACACTAAAAGCACCATAGTAGAACACAGATGAAGCTTCTAAGTTGATGTAATAGCCAGTAAGAAGTAGTACAATTCATGTTTTAGTTATCGATTATTGACTTTTTAACTGCCTTTGGTGCCTTGGACATGAGCTAGGACCGTAACATTTTGAATGAAAGGAGGACTATCAGCCGAGTAGCACGGGAGAATGTGAAAAGTGTTCATCTGTAGCAAAAACCTGGGAAATCCGTCCGTTTTCGTCATTTGTTATCGAATCGACTTAAAGCCAGATCGTCACATTAGCCGCAGTTCTGTCTGAAACGGTTACATTTATCGTCTGCAAAGCTATGTCGCGTGCTGCGGTATCCGGAGACACTAAAAGCACCATAGTAGAACACAGATGAAGCTTCTATGTTGATGTAATAGCCAGTAAGAAGTAGTACAATTCAAATTTTAGTTATCGATTATTGACTTTTTTGCTGGCTTCGGTGCCTTGGACATGAGCTAGGACCTTAAGATTCAGCATGAAAGTAGGACTAGCAGCCGAGTTGCACGGGAGAGAGTGATGAGGTGTCCATACGTAGTAAAAACCTGAGGAATCCGTCCATTTTCGTCATTTGTTATCGAATCGACTTAAACCCAGATCGTCACATTGGCCGCTCTTCTCTCTGAAACGGTTACATTTATCGTCTGCATGGCTGTGTCGCGTGCTGCGGTATGTGGAGACACTAAAAGCACCAAAGTAGAACACAGATGAGCTTCTATGTTGATGTAATAGCCAGTAAGAAATAGTACAATTCAAGTTTTAGTTATCGATTATTGACTTCTTAGCTGGTTCTGGTGCTTTGGACATGAGCTAGGACCATAACATTTTGCAAGAAAGGATGACTAGCAGCCGCGTTGCACGGGAGAATGTGAAAAGTGTTCATATGTGGTATAAAGCTGAGAAATCCGTCCGTAATTGTCATTTGATATCGAATCGACTTAAAGCCAGATCGTCACATTGGCCGCTCTTCTCTCTGAAACGGTTGTACTTATCGTCTGCAAAGATATGTCGCGTGCTGCGGTATGCAGAGACACTATAAGCACCATAGTAGAACACAGATGAAGCTCCTAAGTTGATGTAATAGCTTGTAAGTACTAGTACAATTCAAGTCTTAGGTATCGATTATTGACTTTTTACCCTTCTTTGGTGCCTTGGACATGAGCTAGGAACTTAAGATTTTGCATGAAAGGAGGCCTAGCAGCCGCGTTAAACGGGGGAATGGGAAAACTGTTCGTATGTAGTAAAACCTGAGAAATCTTTCCGTATTCGTCATTTGTTATAGAATCGACTTAAAGCCAGATCGTCACATTGGCCGCTCTTCCCTCTGAAACGGTTGTACTTATCGTCTGCAAAGCTATGTCGCGTGCTGCGGTATGCGGAGACACTAAAAGCACCATAGTAGAACACAGATGAAGCTTCTAAGTTGATGTAATAGCCAGTAAGAAGTAGTACAATTCATGTTTTAGTTATCGATTATTGACTTTTTAACTGCCTTTGGTGCCTTGGACATGAGCTAGGACCGTAACATTTTGAATGAAAGGAGGACTATCAGCCGAGTAGCACGGGAGAATGTGAAAAGTGTTCATCTGTAGCAAAAACCTGGGAAATCCGTCCGTTTCCGTCATTTGTTATCGAATCGACTTAAAGCCAGATCGTCACATTAGCCGCAGTTCTGTCTGAAACGGTTACATTTATCGTCTGCAAAGCTATGTCGCGTGCTGCGGTATGCAGAGACACTAAAACCACCATAGTAGAACACAGATGAAGCTTCTATGTTGATGTAATAGCCAGTAAGTAGTAGTACAATTCAAATTTTAGGTATCGATTATTGACTTTTTAGCTGGCTTTGGTGCCTTGGACATGAGCTAGGACCTTACGATTCTGCATGAAATTAGGACTAGCAGCCGAGTTGCACGGGAGAGTGTGAAAAGTGTTCATACGTAGTAAAAACCTGAGAAATCCGTCCATTTTCGTCATTTGTTATCGAATCGACTTAAAGCCAGATCGTCACATTGGCCGCTCTTCTCTCTGAAACGGTTACATTTATCGTCTGCATGGCTGTGTCGCGTGCTGCGGTATGTGGAGACACTAAAAGCACCATAGTAGAACTCAGATGAGCTTCTAAGTTGATGTAATAGCCAGTAAGAAATAGTACAATTCAAGTTTTAGTTATCGATTATTGACTTCTTAGCTGGTTCTGGTGCCTTGGACATGAGCTAGGACCTTAACATTTTGCATGAAAGGATGACTAGCAGCCGCGTTGCACGGGAGAATCAGAAAAGTGTTCATATGTGGGATAAAGCTGAGAAATCCGTCCGTATTCGTCATTTGATATCGAATCGACTTAAAGCAAGGTCGTCACATTGGCCGCTCTTCTCTCTGAAACGGTTGTACTTATCGTCTGCAAAGCTATGTCGCGTGCTGCGGTATGCGGAGACACTAAAGGCACTACAGTAGAACACAGATGAAGCTTCTAAGTTGATGTAATAGCCAGTAAGAAGTAGTACAATTCAAGTTTTAGTTATCGATTATTGACTTTTTAACTGGCTTTGGTGCCTTGGACATGAGCTAGGAACTTAAGATTTTGCATGAAAGGAGGACTAGCAGCCGCGATGCGCGGGAGAATGTGAAAAGTGTTCATATGTAGTAAAAGCCTGAGAAATCCGTCCGTTTTCGTCATTTGTTATCGAATCGACTTAAAGCCAGATCGTCACATTGGCCGCTTTTCTCTCTGAAACGGTTACATTTATCGTCTGCAAAGCTATGTCACGTGCTGCGGTATGTGGAGACACTAAAAGCACCACATTAGAACACAGGTGAAGCTTCTAAGTTGATGTAATAGCCAGTAAGAAGTAGTACAATTCAAGTTTTATTTATCGATTATTGACTTTTTAACTGGCTTTGGTGCCTTGGAGATGAGCTGGGAACTTAAGATTTTGCATGAAAGGGGGACTAGCAGCCGCGATGCGCGGGAGAATGTGAAAAGTGTTCATATGTAGTAAAAACCTGAGAAATCCGTCCATTTTCGTCATTTGTTATCGAATCGACTTAAAGAAAGATCGTCAAATTGGCCGCTCTTCTCTCTGAAACGGTTGTACTTATCGTCTGCAAAGCTATGTCGCTTGTTGCGGTATGCGGAGACACTAAAAGCACCATAGTAGAACACAGATGTAGCATCTAAGTTGATGTAATAGACAGTAAGAAGTAGTACAATTCAAGTTTTGGTATCGATTATTGAATTTTAGCTGGCTTTGGTGCCTTGGACATGAGCTAGGACCTGATGATTCTGCATGAAATGAGGACTAGCAGCCGAGTTGCATGGGAGAATGTGAAAAGTGTTCATACGTAGTAAAAACTTGAGAAATCCGTAGGTTTTCCTCATTTGTTACCGAGTCGATTTAAAGCCAGATCGTCACATTAACCGCTCTTCTCTCTGAAACGGTTGTACTTATCGACCGCAAAGCTATGTCGCATGCTGCGGTATGTGGAGACACTAATAGCACCATAGTAGAACACAGATGAAGCTTCTAAATTTATGTAATAGCCAGTAAGAAGTAGTACAATTCAAGTTTTTGTTATCGGTTATTGACTTTTTACCCATCTTTGGTGCCTTGGACATGACCTAGGAACTTAAGATATTGCACGAAAGGAGGACTAGCAGCCGCGATGCACGGGATAATGTGAAAAGTGTTCATATGTAGTGATCCCTGAGAAATCCTTCCGTATTCGTCATTTGTTATCGAATCGACTTAAAGCCAGATCGTCACATTGGCCGCTCTTCTCTCTGAAACGGTTACATTTATCGTCTGCAAAGCTATGTCACGTGCTGCGGTATGTGGAGACACTAAAAGAACCATAGTAGAACACAGATGAAGCTTCTAAGTTGATGTAATAGCCAGTAAGAAGTAGTACAATTCAAGTTTTAGTTATCGATTATTGACTTTTTAACTGCCTTTGGTGCCTTGGACATGAGCTAGGACCGTAACATTTTGCATGAAAGGAGGACTACCAGCCGAGTAGCAGGGGAGAATGTGAATAGTGTACATCTGTAGTAAAAACCTAAGAAATCCGTCCGTTTTCGTCATTTGTTATCGAATCGACTTAAAGCCAGATCGTCACATAGGCCGCTCTTCCCTCTGAAACGGTTGTACTTATCGTCTGCAAAGCTATGTCGCGTGCTGCGGTATGCGGAGACACTAAAAGCACCATAGTAGAACACAGATGAAGCTTCTAAGCTGATGTAAAAGCCAGTAAGGTGTAGTACAATTCTAGTTTTAGGTATCGATTATTAACTTTTTACCCTTCTTTGGTGGTTTGAACAGGAGATAGGAACTTAAGATTTTGCATGAAAGGATGACTAGCAGCCGCGTTGCACGGGAGAATGTGAAAAGTGTTCATCTGTAGCAAAAACCTGGGAAATCCGTCCGTTTTCGTCATTTGTTATCGAATCGACTTAAAGCCAGATCGTCACATTAGCCGCAGTTCTGTCTGAAACGGTTACATTTATCGTCTGCAAAGCTATGTCGCGTGCTGCGGTATGCAGAGACACTAAAACCACCATAGTAGAACACAGATGAAGCTTCTAAGTTGATGTAATAGCTAGTATGAAGTAGTACAATTCAAGTTTTGTTATCGATTATTGACTTTTTACCCTTCTTTGGTACCTTGGACATGAGCTAGGAACTTAAGATTTTGCATGAAAGGATGACTAGCAGCCGCGTTGCACGGGAGAATGTGAAAAGTGTTCATATGTGGTATAAAGCTGAGAAATAAGTCCGTATTCGTCATTTGTTATCGAATCGACTTAAAGCCAGATCGTCACATTGGCCGCTCTTCTCTCTGAAACGGTTGTACTTATCGTCTGCAAATCTATGTCGCGTGCTGCGGTATCCGGAGACACTAAAAGCACCATAGTAGAACACAGATGAAGCTTCTATGTTGATGTAATAGCCAGTAAGTAGTAGTACAATTCAAATTTTAGGTATCGATTATTGACTTTTTAGCTGGCTTTGGTGCCTTGGACATGAGCTAGGACCTTAAGATTCTGCATGAAAGGAGGACTAGCAGCCGAGTTGCACGGGAGAGTGTGAAAAGTGTTCATACGTAGTAAAAACCTGAGAAATCCGTCCATTTTCGTCATTTGTTATCGAATCGACTTAAAGCCATATCGTCACATTGGCCGCTCTTCTCTCTGAAACGGTTACATTTATCGTCTGCATGGCTGTGTCGCGTGCTGCGGTATGTGGAGACACTAAAAGCACCATAGTAGAACACAGATGAGCTTCTAAGTTGATGTAATAGCCAGTAAGAAATAGTACAATTCAAGTTTTAGTTATCGATTATTGACTTCTTAGCTGGTTCTGGTGCCTTGGACATGAGCTAGGACCTTAACATTTTGCATGAAAGGATGACTAGCAGCCGCGTTGCACGGGAGAATCATAAAAGTGTTCATATGTGGGATAAAGCTGAGAAATCCGTCCGTATTCGTCATTTGATATCGAATCGACTTAAAGCAAGGTCGTCACATTGGCCGCTCTTCTCTCTGAAACGGTTGTACTTATCGTCTGCAAAGCTATGTCGCGTGCTGCGGTATGCGGAGACACTAAAGGCACTACAGTAGAACACAGATGAAGCTTCTAAGTTGATGTAATAGCCAGTAAGAAGTAGTACAATTCAAGTTTTATTTATCGATTATTGACTTTTTAACTGGCTTTGGTGCCTTGGAGATGAGCTAGGAACTTAAGATTTTGCATGAAAGGGGGACTAGCAACCGCGATGCGCGGGAGAATGTGAAAAGTGTTCATATGTAGTAAAAACCTGAGAAATCCGTCCATTTTCGTCATTTGTTATCGAATCGACTTAAAGAAAGATCGTCAAATTGGCCGCTCTTCTCTCTAAAACGGTTGTACTTATCGTCTGCAAAGCTATGTCGCTTGTTGCGGTATGCGGAGACACTAAAAGCACCATAGTAGAACACAGATGTAGCATCTAAGTTGATGTAATAGACAGTAAGAAGTAGTACAATTCAAGTTTTGGTATCGATTATTGAATTTTAGCTGGCTTTGGTGCCTTGGACATGAGCTAGGACCTGATGATTCTGCATGAAATGAGGACTAGCAGCCGAGTTGCATGGGAGAATGTGAAAAGTGTTCATACGTAGTAAAAACGTGAGAAATCCGTAGGTTTTCGTCATTTGTTACCGAATCGATTTAAAGCCAGATCGTCACATTAACCGCTCTTCTCTCTGAAACGGTTGTACTTATCGACCGCAAAGCTATGTCGCATGCTGCGGTATGTGGAGACACTAATAGCACCATAGTAGAACACAGATGAAGCTTCCAAGTTGATGTAATAGCTAGTATGAAGTAGTACAATTCAAGTTTTTACTATCGATTGTTGACTTTTTACCCATCTTTGGTGCCTTGAACATGACCTATGAACTTATGATATTGCATGAAAGGAGGACTAGCAGGCGCGATGCACGGGATAATGTGAAATGTGTTCATATGTAGTAATACCTGAGAAATCCGTCCGTATTCGTCATTTGTTATCAAATCGATTAAAGCAAGATCGTCACATTGGCCGCTCTTCTCTCTGAAACGGTTGTACTTATCGTGTACAAAGCTATGTCACGTGCTGCGGTATGCGGAGACACTAAAAGCACCATAGTAGAACACAGATGAAGCTCCTAAGTTGATGTAATAGCTTGTAAGTAGTAGTACAATTCAAGTTTTAGGTATCGATTATTGACTTTTTACCCTTCTTTGGTGCCTTGGACATGAGCTAGGAACTTAAGATTTTGCATGAAAGGAGGACTAGCAGCCGCGTTGCACGGGAGAATGTGAAAAGTGTTCGTATGTAGTAAAACCTGAGAAATCTGTCCGTATTCGTCATTTGTTATCGAATCGACTTAAAGCCAGATCGTCACATAGGCCGCTCTTCTCTCTGAAACGGTTGTACTTATCGTCTGTAAAGCTATGTCGCGTGCTGCGGCATGCGGAGACACAAAAAGCACCACAGTAGAACACAGATGAAGCTTCTAAGTTGATGTAATAGCCAGTAAGAAGTAGTACAATTCAAGTTTTTGTTATCGGTTATTGACTTTTTACCCATCTTTGGTGCCTTGGACATGACCTAGGAACTTAAGATATTGCACGAAAGGAGGACTAGCAGCCGCGATGCACGGGATAATGTGAAAAGTGTTCATATGTAGTGATCCCTGAGAAATCCTTCCGTATTCGTCATTTGTTATCGAATCGACTTAAAGCCAGATCGTCACATTGGCCGCTCTTCTCTCTGAAACGGTTACATTTAACGTCTGCAAAGCTATGTCACGTGCTGCGGTATGTGGAGACACTAAAAGAACCATAGTAGAACACAGATGAAGCTTCTAAATTTATGTAATAGCCAGTAAGAAATAGTACAATTCAAGTTTTTGTTATCGGTTATTGACTTTTTACCCATCTTTGGTGCCTTGGACATGACCTAGGAACTTAAGATATTGCACGAAAGGAGGACTAGCAGCCGCGATGCACGGGATAATGTGAAAAGTGTTCATATGTAGTGATCCCTGAGAAATCCTTCCGTATTCGTCATTTGTTATCGAATCGACTTAAAGCCAGATCGTCACATTGGCCGCTCTTCTCTCTGAAACGGTTACATTTATCGTCTGCAAAGCTATGTCACGTGCTGCGGTATGTGGAGACACTAAAAGAACCATAGTAGAACACAGATGAAGCTTCTAAGTTGATGTAATAGCCAGTAAGAAGCAGTACAATTCAAGTTTTAGTTATCGATTATTGACTTTTTAACTGCCTTTGGTGCCTTGGACATGAGCTAGGACCGTAACATTTTGCATGAAAGGAGGACTACCAGCCGAGTAGCAGGGGAGAATGTGAATAGTGTACATCTGTAGTAAAAACCTGAGAAATCCGTCCGTTTTCGTCATTTGTTATCGAATCGACTTAAAGCCAGATCGTCACATAGGCCGCTCTTCCCTCTGAAACGGTTGTACTTATCGTCTGCAAAGCTATGTCGCGTGCTGCGGTATGCGGAGACACTAAAAGCACCATAGTAGAACACAGATGAAGCTTCTAAGCTGATGTAAATCCAGTAAGGTGTAGTACAATTCTAGTTTTAGGTATCGATTATTAACTTTTTACCCTTCTTTGGTGGTTTGAACAGGAGATAGGAACTTAAAAATTTGCATGAAAGGATGACTAGCAGCCGCGTTGCACGGGAGAATGTGAAAAGTGTTCATATGTGGTATAAAGCTGAGGAATAAGTCCGTATTCGTCATTTGTTATCGAATCAACTTAAAGCCAGATCGTCACATTGGCCGCTCTTCTCTCTGAAACGGTTGTACTTATCGTCTGCAAAGCTATGTCGCGTGCTGCGGTATCCGGAGACACTAAAAGCACCATAGTAGAACACAGATGAAGCTTCTATGTTGATGTAATAGCCAGTAAGAAGTAGTACAATTCAAATTTTAGTTATCGATTATTGACTTTTTTGCTGGCTTTGGTGCCTTGGACATGAGCTAGGACCTTAAGATTCAGCATGAAAGGAGGACTAGCAGCCGAGTTGCACGGGAGGGTGTGATGAGGTGTCCATACGTAGCAAAAACCTGAGGAATCCGTCCTTTTTCGTCATTTGTTATCGAATCGACTTAAACCCAGATCGACACATTGGCCGCTCTTCTCTCTGAAACGGTTACATTTATCGTCTGCATGGCTGTGTCGCGTGCTGCGGTATGTGGAGACACTAAAAGCACCATAGTAGAACACAGATGAGCTTCTAAGTTGATGTAATAGCCAGTAAGAAATAGTACAATTCAAGTTTTAGTTATCGATTATTGACTTCTTAGCTGGTTCTGGTGCCTTGGACATGAGCTAGGACCTTAACATTTTGCATGAAAGGATGACTAGCAGCCGCGTTGCACGGGAGAATCAGAAAAGTGTTCATATGTGGGATAAAGCTGAGAAATCCGTCCGTATTCGTCATTTGATATCGAATCGACTTAAAGCCAGATCGTCACATTGGCCGCTCTTCTCTCTGAAACGGTTGTACTTATCGTCTGCAAAGCTATGTCGCGTGCTGCGGTATGTGGAGACACTAAAAGCACAATAGTAGAACACAGATGAAGCTTCTAAGTTGATGTAATAGCCAGTAAGAAGTATTACAATTCAAGTTTTTGGTATCGATTATTGACTTTTTACCCTTCTTTGGTGCCTTGGACATGATCTAGGAACTTAAGATTTTGCATGAAAGGAGGACTAGCAGCCGCGATGCGCGGGAGAATGTGAAAAGTGTTCATATGTAGTAAAAGCCTGAGAAATCCGACCGTTTTCGTCATTTGTTATCGAATCGACTTAAAGCCAGATCGTCACATTGGCCGCTCTTCTCTAAAAAACGGTTGTACTTATCGTCTGCAAAGCTAGGTCGCGTGCTGCGGTATCCGGAGACACTAAAAGCACCATAGTAGAACACAGATGAAGCTTCTATGTTGATGTAATAGCCAGTAAGGAGTAGTACAATTCAAATTTTAGTTATCGATTATTGACTTTTTTGCTGGCTTTGGTGCCTTGGACATGAGCTGGGACCTTAAGATTCAGCATGAAAGGAGGACTAGCAGCCGAGTTGCACGGGAGGGTGTGATGAGGTGTCCATACGTAGTAAAAACCTGAGGAATCCGTCCTTTTTCGTCATTTGTTATCGAATCGACTTAAACCCAGATCGTCACATTGGCCGCTCTTCTCTCTGAAACGGTTACATTTATCGTCTGCATGGCTGTGTCGCGTGCTGCGGTATGTGGAGACACTAAAAGCACCATAGTAGAACACAGATGAGCTTCTAAGTTGATGAAATAGCCAGTAAGAAATAGTACAATTCAAGTTTTAGTTATCGATTATTGACTTCTTAGCTGGTTCTGGTGCCTTGGACATGAGCTAGGACCTTAACATTTTGCATGAAAGGATGACTAGCAGCCGCGTTGCACGGGAGAATGTGAAAAGTGTTCATATGTGGGATAAAGCTGAGAAATCCGTCCGTATTCGTCATTTGATATCGAATCGACTTAAAGCCAGATCGTCACATAGGCCGCTCTTCTCTCTGAAACGGTTGTACTTATCGTGTACAAAGCTGTGCCACGTGCTGCGGTATGCGGAGACACTAAAAGCACCATAGTAGAACACAGATGAAGCTCCTAAGTTGATGTAATAGCTTGTAAGTAGTAGTACAATTCAAGTTTTAGGTATCGATTATTGACTTTTTACCCTTCTTTGGTGCCTTGGACATGAGCTAGGAACTTAAGATTTTGCATGAAAGGAGGACTAGCAGCCGCGTTGCACGGGAGAATGTGAAAAGTGTCCGTATGTAGTAAAACCTGAGAAATCTGTCCGTATTCGTCATTTGTTATCGAATCGACTTAAAGCCAGATCGTCACATAGGCCGCTCTTCTCTCTGAAACGGTTGTAGTTATCGTCTGTAAAGCTATTTCGCGTGCTGCGGCATGCGGAGACACAAAAAGCACCACAGTAGAACACAGATGAAGCTTCTAAGTTGATGTAATAGCCAGTAAGAAGTAGTACAATTCAAGTTTTAGTTATCGATTATTGACTTTTTAACTGGCTTTGGTGCCTTGGACATGAGCTAGGAACTTAACATTTTGCATGAAAGGAAGATTAGCAGCCGAGTTGCACGGGAGGAAGTGAAAAGTGTTCATATGTAGTAAAAACCTGAGAAATCCGTCCGTTTTCGTCATTTGTTATCGAATCGACTTAAAGCCAGATCGTCACATTGGCCGCTCTTTCTCTGAAACGGTTGTACTTATCGTCTGCAAAGCTATGTCGCGTTCTGCGGTATGCGGAGACACAAAAAGCACCACAGTAGAACACAGATGTAGCTTCTAAGTTGATGAAATAGCCAGTAAGAAGTAGTACAATTCAAGTCTTAGTTATCGATTATTGACTTTTTAACTGGCTTTGGTGCCTTGGACATGAGCTAGGAACTTAAGATTTTGCATGAAAGGAGGACTAGCAGCCGCGTTGCACGGGAGAATGTGAAAAGTGTTCATATGTAGTAAAAACCTGAGAAATCCGTCCGTTTGCGTCATTTGTTATGGAATCGACTTAAAGCCAGATCGTCACATTGGCCGCTCATCTCCTTGAAACGGTTGTACTTATCGTCTGCAAAGCTATGTCGCGTGCTGCGGTATGCGGAGACACTAAAAGCACCATAGTAGAACACAGATGAAGCTTCTGAGTTTATGTTATAGCCAGTAAGAAGTAATACAATTCAAGTTTTTGTTATAGATTATTGACTTTTTACCCATCTTTGGTGCCTTGGACATGACCTAGGAACTTAAGATATTGCATGAAAGGAGGGCTAGCAGCCGCGATGCGCGGGATAATGTGAAAAGTGTTCATATGTAGTGATACCTGGGAAATCCTTCCGTATTCGTCATTTGTTATCGAATCGACTTAAAGCCAGATCGTCACATTGGCCGCTCTTCTCTCTGAAACGGATGTACTTATCGTCTGCAAAGCTATGTCGCGTTGTGCGGTATGCGGAGACACTAAAAGCACCATAGTAGAACACAGATGAAGCTTCTGAGTTGATGTAATAGCCAGTAAGAAGTAGTACAATTCAAGTTTTAGTTCTCGATTATTGACTTTTTAACTGCCTTTGGTGCCTTGGACATGAGCTAGGACCGTAACATTTCGCATGAAAGGGTGGCTAGCAGCCGAGTAGCACGGGAGAATGTGAAAAGTGTTCATCTGTAGTAAAAACCTGAGAAATCCGTCGGTTTTCGTCATTTGTTATCGAATCGACATAAAGCCAGATCGTCACATAGGCCGCTCTTCTCTCTGAAACGGTTGTACTTATCGTCTGCAAAGCTATGTCGCGTGCTGCGGTATGCGGAGACACAAAAAGCACCATAGTAGAACACAGATGAAGCTTCTAAGCTGATGTAAAAGCCAGTAAGGAGTAGTACAATTCTAGTTCTAGGTATCGATTATTAACTTTTTACCCTTCTTTGGTGCTTTGAACAGGAGGTAGGATCTTAAGATTTTGTATGAAAGGAGGACTAGCAGTAGCGTTGCACTGAAGAATGTGAAAAGTGTTCATATGTAGTAAAAACCTGATAAATCCGTTCGTTTTCGTCATTTGTTATCGAAAAGACTTAAAGCCAGATCGTCACATTGACCGCAGTTCTGTCTGAAACGGTAACATTTATCGTCTGCAAAGCTATGTCGCGTGCTGCGGTATGTAGAGACACTAAAAGCACCATAGTAGAACGCAGATGATGCTTCTAAGTTGATGTAATAGCTAGTATGAAGTAGTACAATTCAAGTTTTTGTTATCGATTATTGACTTTTTACCCTTCTTTGGTACCTTGGACATGAGCTAGGACCTTAAGATTGTACATGAAAGGAGGACTAGCAGCCGAGTTGCACGGAAGAAAGTGAAAAGTGTTCATACGTATTAAAAACCTGAGAAATCCGTCCGTTTTCGTCGTTTGATATCGAATAGACTTAAGGCCAGATCGTCACATTGGCCGCAGTTCTGTCTGAAAAGGTTACATTTATCGTCTGCAAAGCTATGTCGCGTGCTGCGGTATGTAGAGACACTAAAAGCACCATAGTAAAACACAGATGAAGCTTCTAAGTTGATGTAATAGCCAGTATGAAGTAGTACAACTCAAGTTTTTGTTATCGATTATTGACTTTTTGCCCTTCTTTAGTACCTTGGACATGAGCTAGGAACTTAAGATTTTGCATGAAAGGATGATTAGCAGCCGCGTTGCACGGGAGAATGTGAAAAGTGTTCATATGTTATATAAAGCTGAGAAATCCGTCCGTATTCGTCATTTGTTATCGAATCGACTTAAAGCCAGATCGTCACATTGGCCGCTCTTCTGTCTGAAAGGGTTGTACTTATCGTCTGCAAAGCTAAGTCGTGTAATGCGGTATGCAGAGACACTAACAGCACAATAGTAGAACACAGATGAAGCTTCTAAGTTGATGTAATAGCCAGTAAGAAGTATTACAATTCAAGTTTTTGGTATCGATTATTGACTTTTTACCCTTCTTTGGTGCCTTGGACATGACCTAGGAACTTAAGATTTTGCATGAAAGTAGGACTAGCAGATGCGATGCGCGGGAGAATGTGAAAAGTGTTCATATGTAGTAAAAGCCTTAGAAATCCGTCCGTTTTCGTCATTTGTTATCGAATCGACTTAAAGCCAGATCGTCACACTGGCCGCGCTTCTCTCTGAAACGGTTGTACTTAATCGTCTGCAAAGCTATGTCGCGTGCTGCGGTATTTGGAGACACTAAAAGCACAATAGTAGAACACAGATGAAGCTTCTAAGTTGATGTAATAGCCAGTAAGAATTAGTACAATTCAAGTTTTAGGTATCGATTATTGACTTTTTACCCTTCTTTGGTGCCTAGACATGAGCTAGGAACTTAAGATTTTGCATGAAAGGAGGACTAGCAGCCGCGTTGCACGGGAGAATGTGAAAAGTGTTCATATGTAGTAAAAACCTGAGAAATCCGTCCGTTTTCGTCATTTGTTATCGAATCGACTTAAAGCAAGATCGTCACATTGGCCGCTCTTCTGTCTGAAACGATTATATTTTTCGCCTGCAAAGCTTTGTCTCGTGCTGCGGTATGCGGAGACACTAAAAGCACCATAGTAGAGCACAGATGAAGCTTCTAAGTTGATGTAATAGCCAGTAAGAAGTAGTACAATTCAAGTTTTAGTTATCGATTATTGACTTTTTAACTGCCTTCGGTGCCTTGGACATGAGCTAGGACCGTAACATTTTGCATGAAAGGAGGACTAGCAGCCGAGTAGCACGGGAGAATGTGCAAAGTGTTCATTTGTAGTAAAAACCTGAGAAATCTGCCCGTTTTCATCATTTGTTATAGAATCGACTTAAAGCCAGATCGTCACATTGGCCACTTTTCTCTCTGTAACGGTTACATTTATCGTCTGCAAAGCTATGTCGCGTGCTGCGGTATGTGGAGACACTAAAAGCACCATAGTAGAACACAGATGAAGCTCCTAAGTTGATGTAAAAGGCCAGTAAGAAGTAGTACAATTCAAGTTTTAGGTATCGATTATTAACTTTTTACCCTTCTTTGGTGCTTTGAACAGGAGCTAGGAACTTAAGATTTTGTATGAAAGGAGGACTAGCAGTAGCGTTGCACTGAAGAATGTGAAAAGTGTTCATATGTAGTAAAAACCTGAGAAATCCGTTCGTTTTCGTCATTTGTTATCGAAAAGACTTAAAGCCAGATCGTCACATTGACCGCAGTTTTGTCTGAAACGGTTACATTTATCGTCTGCAAAGCTATGTCGCGTGCTGCGGTATGTAGAGACACTAAAAGCACCATAGTAGAACGCAGATGATGCTTCTAAGTTGATGTAATAGCTAGTATGAAGTAGTACAATTCAAGTTTTTGTTATCGATTATTGACTTTTTACCCTTCTTTGGTACCTTGGACATGAGCTAGGACCTTAAGATTGTACATGAAAGGAGGACTAGCAGCCGAGTTGCACGGAAGAAAGTGAAAAGTGTTCATACGTATTAAAAACCTGAGAAATCCGTCCGTTTTCGTCGTTTGTTATCGAATAGACTTAAGGCCAGATCGTCACATTGGCCGCAGTTCTGTCTGAAAAGGTTACATTTATCGTCTGCAAAGCTATGTCGCGTGCTGCGGTATGTAGAGACACTAAAAGCACCATAGTAGAACACAGATGAAGCTTCTAAGTTGATGTAATAGCCAGTATGAAGTAGTACAATTCAAGTTTTTGTTATCGATTATTGACTTTTTGCCCTTCTTTGGTACCTTGGACATGAGCTAGGAACTTAAGATTTTGCATGAAAGGATGATTAGCAGCCGCGTTGCACGGGAGAATGTGAAAAGTGTTCATATGTTATATAAAGCTGAGAAATCCGTCCGTATTCGTCATTTGTTATCGAATCGACTTAAAGCCAGATCGTCACATTGGCCGCTCTTCTGTCTGAAAGGGTTGTACTTATCGTCTGCAAAGCTAAGTCGTGTAATGCGGTATGCAGAGACACTAAAAGCACAATAGTAGAACACAGATGAAGCTTCTAAGTTGATGTAATAGCCAGTAAGAAGTATTACAATTCAAGTTTTTGGTATCGATTATTGACTTTTTACCCTTCTTTGGTGCCTTGGACATGACCTAGGAACTTAAGATTTTGCATGAAAGTAGGACTAGCAGATGCGATGCGCGGGAGAATGTGAAAAGTGTTCATATGTAGTAAAAGCCTAAGAAATCCGTCCGTTTTCGTCATTTGTTATCGAATCGACTTAAAGCCAGATCGTCACTTTGGCCGCGCTTCTCTCTGAAACGGTTGTACTTATCGTCTGCAAAGCTATGTAGCGTGCTGCGGTATGTGGAGACACTAAAAGCACAATAGTAGAACACAGATCAAGCTTCTAAGTTGATGTAATAGCCAGTAAGAATTAGTACAATTCAAGTTTTAGGTATCGATTATTGACTTTTTACCCTTCTTTGGTGCCTAGACATGAGCTAGGAACATAAGATTTTGCATGAAAGGAGGACTAGCAGCCGCGTTGCACGGGAGAATGTGAAAAGTGTTCATATGTAGTAAAAACCTGAGAAATCCGTCCGTTTTCGTCATTTGTTATCGAATCGACTTAAAGCAAGATCGTCACATTGGCCGCTCTTCTGTCTGAAACGATTATATTTTTCGCCTGCAAAGCTTTGTCGCGTGCTGCGGTATGCGGAGACACTAAAAGCACCATAGTAGAACACAGATGAAGCTTCTAAGTTGATGTAATAGCCAGTAAGAAGTAGTACAATTCAAGTTTTAGTTATCGATTATTGACTTTTTAACTGCCTTCGGTGCCTTGGACATGAGCTAGGACCGTAACATTTTGCATGAAAGGAGGACTAGAAGCCGAGTAGCACGGGAGAATGTGAAAAGTGTTCATTTGTAGTAAAAACCTGAGAAATCCGTCCGTTTTCGTCATTTGTTATAGAATCGACTTAAAGCCAGATCGTCACATTGGCCACTTTTCTCTCTGTAACGGTTACATTTATCGTCTGCAAAGCTATGTCGCGTGCTGCGGTATGTGGAGACACTAAAAGCACCATAGTAGAACACAGATGAAGCTCCTAAGTTGATGTAAAAGGCCAGTAAGAAGTAGTACAATTCAAGTTTTAGGTATCGATTATTAACTTTTTACCCTTCTTTGGTGCTTTGAACAGGAGCTAGGAACTTAAGATTTTGTATGAAAGGAGGACTAGCAGTAGCGTTGCACTGAAGAATGTGAAAAGTGTTCATATGTAGTAAAAACCTGAGAAATCCGTTCGTTTTCGTCATTTGTTATCGAAAAGACTTAAAGCCAGATCGTCACATTGACCGCAGTTTTGTCTGAAACGGTTACATTTATCGTCTGCAAAGCTATGTCGCGTGCTGCGGTATGTAGAGACACTAAAAGCACCATAGTAGAACGCAGATGATTCTTCTAAGTTGATGTAATAGCTAGTATGAAGTAGTACAATTCAAGTTTTTGTTATCGATTATTGACTTTTTACCCTTCTTTGGTACCTTGGACATGAGCTAGGACCTTAAGTTTGTACATGAAAGGAGGACTAGCAGCCGAGTTGCACGGAAGAAAGTGAAAAGTGTTCATACGTATTAAAAACCTGAGAAATCCGTCCGTTTTCGTCGTTTGTTATCGAATAGACTTAAGGCCAGATCGTCACATTGGCCGCAGTTCTGTCTGAAAAGGTTACATTTATCGTCTGCAAAGCTATGTCGCGTGCTGCGGTATGTAGAGACACTAAAAGCACCATAGTAGAACACAGATGAAGCTTCTAAGTTGATGTAATAGCCAGTATGAAGTAGTACAATTCAAGTTTTTGTTATCGATTATTGACTTTTTGCCCTTCTTTGGTACCTTGGACATGAGCTAGGAACTTAAGATTTTGCATGAAAGGATGATTAGCAGCCGCGTTGCACGGGAGAATGTGAAAAGTGTTCATATGTTATATAAAGCTGAGAAATCCGTCTGTATTCGTCATTTGTTATCGAATCGACTTAAAGCCAGATCGTCACATTGGCCGCTCTTCTGTCTGAAAGGGTTGTACTTATCGTCTGCAAAGCTAAGTCGTGTAATGCGGTATGCAGAGACACTAAAAGCACAATAGTAGAACACAGATGAAGCTTCTAAGTTGATGTAATAGCCAGTAAGAAGTATTACAATTCAAGTTTTTGGTATCGATTATTGACTTTTTACCCTTCTTTGGTGCCTTGGACATGACGTAGGAACTTACGATTTTGCATGAAAGTAGGACTAGCAGATGCGATGCGCGGGAGAATGTGAAAAGTGTTCATATGTAGTAAAAGCCTAAGAAATCCGTCCGTTTTCGTCATTTGTTATCGAATCGACTTAAAGCCAGACTGTCACATTGGCCGCGCTTCTCTCTGAAACGGTTGTACGTATCGTCTGCAAAGCTATGTCGCGTGCTGCGGTATGTGGAGACACTAAAAGCACAATAGTAGAACACAGATGAAGCTTCTAAGTTTATGTAATAGCCAGTAAGAATTAGTACAATTCAAGTTTTAGGTATCGATTATTGACTTTTTACCCTTCTTTGGTGCCTAGACATCAGCTAGGAACTTAAGATTTTGCATCAAAGGAGGACTAGCAGCCGCGTTGCACGGGAGAATGTGAAAAGTGTTCATATGTAGTAAAAACCTGAGAAATCCGTCCGTTTTCGTCATTTGTTATCGAATCGACTTACAGCAAGATCGTCACATTGGCCGCTCTTATGTCTGAAACGATTATATTTTTCGCCTGCAAAGCTTTGTCGCGTGCTGCGGTATGCGGAGACACTAAAAGCACCATAGTAGAACACAGATGAAGCTTCTAAGTTGATGTAATAGCCAGTAAGAAGTAGTACAATTCAAGTTTTAGTTATCGATTATTGACTTTTTAACTGCCTTCGGTGCCTTGGACATGAGCTAGGACCGTAACATTTTGCATGAAAGGAGGACTAGCAGCCGAGTAGCACGGGAGAATGTGAAAAGTGTTCATTTGTAGTAAAAACCTGAGAAATCCGTCCGTTTTCGTCATTTGTTATCGAATAGACTTAAAGCCAGATCGTCACATTGGACGCAGTTCTGTCTGAAACGGTTACATTTATCGTCTGCAAAGCTATGTCGCGTGCTGCGGTATGCAGAGACACTAAAAGCACCATAGTAGAACACAGATGAAGCTTCTAAGTTGATGTAATAGCCAGTAAGATGTAGTAGAATTCAAGTTTTAGTTATCGATTATTGACTTTTTAACTAGCTTTGGTGCCTTGGACATGAGCTAGGACCTTAACATTTTGCATAAAAGGAGGATTAGCAGCCGAGTTGCACGGGAGAATGTGAAAAGTGTTCATTTGTAGTAAAAACCTGAGAAATCCGTCCCTTTAGTAGAACACAGATGAAGCTTGTAAGTTGTTGTAATAGCCAGTAAGAAGTAGTACAATTCAAGTTTTAGGTATCGATTATTGAATTTGTACCCTTCTTTGGTGCCTTGGACATGACCTAGAACTTAAGATTTTGCATGAAAGTAGGACTAGCAGCCGCGATGCGCGGGAGAATGTGAAAAGTGTTCATTTGTAATAAAAAACTGACAAATCCGTCCGTTTTCGTCATTTGTTATCAAATCGACTTAAAGCCAGATCGTCACATTGGCCGCTCTTCTCCCTGAAACGGTTGTACTTATCGTGTGCAAAGCTATGTCGCGTGCTGCGTAAACACTAAAAGCACCATAGTAGAATACAGATGAAGCATCAAAGTTGATGTAATAGCCAGTAAGAAGTAGTACAATTCAAGTTTTAGGTATCGATTATTGACGTTTTAGCTGGCATTGGTGCCTTGGACATGAGCTAGGACCTTAAGATTCTGCATGAAAGGAGGACTAGCAGCCGAGTTGCACGGGAGAATGTGAAAAGTGTTCATATGTAGTAAAAACCTGACAAAATCCGAACGTTTTCGTCATTTGTTATCGAATCGACCTAATGCCAGGTCGTCACATTGGCCGCAGTTCTGTCTGCAACGGTAACATTTATCGTCTGCAGAGCTATGTCGCGTGCTGCGGTATGCAGAGACACTAAAAGCACCATAGTAGAACACAGATGAAGCTTCTAAGTTGATGTAATAGCCAGTAAGAAGTAGTACAATTCAAATTTTAGGAATCGATTATTGACTTTTTACCCTTCTTTGGTGCCTTGGACATGAGCTAGGACCTTAAGATTTTTAATTAAACGAGGACTAGCAGCTGCGATGCGCGGGAGAATGTGAAAAGTGTTCGTATGTAGTAAAACCTGAGAAATCCGTCCGTATTCGTCATTTGTTATTAAATCGACTTAAAGCCAGATCGTCACATCGGCCGCTCTTCTCTCTGAAACGGATGTACTTATTGTCTGCAAAGCTATGTCGCGTGCTGCGGTATGCGGAGACACTAAAAGCACCATAGTAGAACACAGATGAAGCTCCTAAGTTGATGTAAAAGCCAGTAAGAAGTAATACAATTCAAGTTTTAGGTATCGATTATTAACTTTTTACCCTTCTTTGGTGCTTTGAACAGGAGCTAGGAACTTAAGATTTTGTATGGAAGGAGGACTAGCAGTAGCGTTGCACTGGAGAATGTGAAATGTGTTCATATGTAGTAAAAACCTGAGAAATCCGTTACTTTTCGTCATTTGTTATCGAATCGACTTAAAGCCAGATCGTCACATTGGCCGCCCTTCTGTCTGAAACGGTTACATTTATCGTCTGCAGAGCTATGTCGCGTGCTGCGGTATGTGGAGACACTAAAAGCACAATAGTAGAACACAGATGAAGCTTCTAAGTTGATGTAATAGCCAGTAAGAAGTAGTACAATTCAAATTTTAGGAATCGATTATTGACTTTTTACCCTTCTTTGGTGCTTTGGACATGTGCTAGGAACTTAAGATTTTGCATGAAAGGAGGACTAGCAGCCGCGATGCGATGGAGACTGTGAAAAGTGTTCATATGTAGTAAAAACCTGAGAAATCCGTCCGTTTTCTTCATTTGTTATCGAATCGACTTAAAAGCCAGATCGTCACATTGGCCGCTCATCTGTGTGAAACGGTTACATATATCGTCTGCAAAGCTATGTCGCATGCTGCGGTATGCGGAGACACTAAAAGCACCATAGTGGAACACAGATGAAGCATCTACGTTGATGTAATAGCCAGTAAGAAGTAGTACAATTCAAGTTTTAGGTATCGATTATTGACTTTTTAGCTGGCTTTGGTGCCTTGGACATGAGCTAGGACCTTAAGATTCTGCATGAAAGAAGGACTAGCAGCCGAGTTGCACGGGAGAATGTGAAAAGTGTTCACACGTAGTAAAAACCTGAGGAACCCGTTCATTTTCGTCATTTGTTATCGAATCGACTTAAAGCCAGATCGTCACATTGGCCGCCCTTCTGTCTGAAACGGTTACATTTATCGTCTGCAAAGCTATGTCGCATGGTGCGGTATGCGCAGACACTAAAAGCACCATAGTGGATCACAGATGAAGCATCTAAGTTGATGTAATAGCCAGTAAGAAGTAGTACAATTCAAGTTTTAGGTATCGATTATTGACTTATTTGCTGGCTTTGGTGCCTTGGACATGAGCTAGGACCTTAAGATTCTGCATTAAAAGAGGACTAAAAGCCGCGTTGCACGGGAGAATGTGAAAAGTGTTTATACGTAGTAGAAACCTGAGAAATCCGTCCGTTTTCGTAATTTGTTATCGAATCGACTTGAAGCAAGATCGTCACATTGGCCGCTCTTCTCTCTGAAACGGTTGTACTTATCGTCTGCAAAGCTATGTCGCGTGCTGCGGTATGCGTAGACACTAAAAGCACCATACTGGATCACAGATGAAGCATCTACGTTGATGTAATAGCCAGTAAGAAGTAGTACAATTCAAGTTTTAGGTATCGATTATTGACATTTTACCCTTCTTTGGTGCCTTGGACATGAGTTAGGTACTTAAGATTTTGCATGATAGGAGGACTAGTAGCCGCGATGCGCGGGAGAATGTGAAAAGTGTTCATACGTAGTAAAAACCTGAGAATTCCGTCCGTTTTCGTCATTTGTTATCGAATCGACTTAAAGCCAGATCGTCACATTGGCCGCTCTTCTCTCTGAAACGGTTACATTTATCGTCTGCAAACCTATGTCGCATGCTGCGGTATGCGGAGACACTAAAAGCACCATAGTGGATCACAGATGAAGCATCTACGTTGATGTAATAGCCATTAAGAAGTAGTACAATTCAAGTTTTAAGTATCCATTATTGACTTTTTAGCTGGCTTTAGTGCCTTGGACATGAGCTAGGACCTTAAGATTCTGCATGAAAGGAGGACTAGCAGCCGAGTTGTACGGGAGAATGTGAAAAGTGTTCACACGTTGTAAAAACCTGAGGAACCCGTCCATTTTCGTCATTTGTTATCGAATCGACTTAAAGCCAGATCGTCACATTGGCCATTCTTCTCTCTGAAACGGTTGTACTTATCGTCTGCAAAGCTATGTCGCGTGCTGCGGTATACGGAGACACTAAAAGCACCATAGTAGAACACAGATGAAGCTTCCTAGTTGATGTAATAGCCAGTAAGAAGTAGTACAATTCAAGTTTTAGTTATCGATTATTGACTTTTTAGCTGGCTTTGGTGCCGTGGACATGAGGTAAGACCTTAAGATTCTGCATGAAAGGACGACTAGCAGCCGAGTTGCACGGGAGAATGTGAAAAGTGTTCATATGTAGTAAAAACGTGAGAAATCCGTTACTTTTCGTCATTTGTTATCGAATCGACTTAAAGCCAGATCGACACATTGGCCGCCCTTCTGTCTGAAACGGTTACATTTATCGTCTGCAAAGCTATGTCGCATGGTGCGGTATGCGCAGACACTAAAAGCACCATAGTGGATCACAGATGAAGCATCTAAGTTGATGTAATAGCCAGTAAGAAGTAGTACAATTCAAGTTTTAGGTATCGATTATTGACTTATTTGCTGGCTTTGGTGCCTTGGACATGAGCTAGGACCTTAAGATTCTGCATTAAAAGAGGACTAAAAGCCGCGTTGCACGGGAGAATGTGAAAAGTGTTTATACGTAGTAGAAACCTGAGAAATCCGTCCGTTTTCGTAATTTGTTATCGAATCGACTTGAAGCAAGATCGTCACATTGGCCGCTCTTCTCTCTGAAACGGTTGTACTTATCGTCTGCAAAGCTATGTCGCGTGCTGCGGTATGCGTAGACACTAAAAGCACCATACTGGATCACAGATGAAGCTTCTAAGTTGATGTAATAGCCAGTAAGAAGTAGTGCAATTCAAGGTTTAGGTATCGATTATTGACTTTTTAGCTGGCTTTGGTGACTTGGACATGAGCTAGGACCTAACGATTCCGCATGAAAGGAGGACTAGCAGCCGAGTTGCAAGGGAGAATGTGAAAAGTGTTCATATGTAGTATAAACCTGAGAAATCCGTCCGTTTTCGTAATTTGTTATGGAATCGACTTAAAGCCAGATCGTCACATTGGCCGCGCTTCTCTCTGAAACGGTTGTACTTATCGTCTGCAAAGCTATGTCGCGTGCTGCGGTATGCGTAGACACTAAAAGCATCATAGTAGAACACAGATGAAGCTTCTAAGTTGATGTAATAGCCAGTAAGAAGTAGTACAATTCAAGATTTACGTATCGATTAATGACTTTTTTGCTGGCTTTTGTGCCTTGGACATGAGCTTGGACCTTAAGATTCTGCATGAAAGCAGGACTAGCAGCCGCGTTGCATGGGAGTATGTGACAAGTGTTCATATGTAGTAAAAACCTGAGAAATCCGTCCGTTTTCGTCATTTGTTATCGAATAAACTTAAAGCCAGATCTCCACATTGGCCGCTCTTCTCTCTGAAACGGTTGTACTTAACGTCTGCAAAGCTATGTCGCGTGCTGCGGTATGCGGAGACACTAAAAGCACCATAGTAGAACACAGACGAAACTTCTAAGTTGATGTAATAGCCAGTAAGATGTAGTACAATTCAAGTTTTAGGTATCGTTATTGACATTTTAGCTGGCTTTGGTGCCTTGGACATGAGCTAGGACCTTAAGATTCTGCATGAAAGGAGGACTAGCAGCCGAGTTGCATGGGAGAATGTGAAAAGTGTTCATATGTAGTAAAAACCTGAGAAATCCGTCGGTTTTCGTAATTTGTTATGGAATCGACTTAAAGCCAGATCGTCACATTGGCCGCTCTTCTCTCTGAAACGGTTGTACTTATCGTCTGCAAAGCTATGTCGCGTGCTGCGGTATGCGTAGACACTAACAGCACCATAGTAGAACACAGATGAAGCTTCTAAGTTGATGTAATAGCCAGTAAGAAGTAGTACAATTCAAGATCTACGTATCGATTATTGACTTTTTAGCTGGCTTTGGTGACTTGGACATGAG
The DNA here is from genome assembly GCF_023897955.1 of Schistocerca gregaria. Classification (NCBI taxonomy): domain Eukaryota; kingdom Metazoa; phylum Arthropoda; class Insecta; order Orthoptera; family Acrididae; genus Schistocerca; species Schistocerca gregaria. Next base: position 385,217 of record NW_026061881.1, read on the forward strand.
CTAGGATCTTAAGATTTTGCATGAAAGGAGGACTAGCAGCCGAGTTGCATGGGAGAATGTGAAAAGTTTTCATATGTAGTAAAAACCTAAGACATCCGTCCGTTTTCGTCATTTGTTATCGAATCGACTTAAAGCCAGATCGTCACATTGGCCGCTCTTCTCTCTGAAACTTTTGTACTTATCGTCTGCAAAGCTATGTAGTGTGCTGCGGTATGCGGAGACACTAAAAGCACCATACTAGAACACAGGTTAAGCTTCTAAGTTGATGTAATAGCCAGTAAGAGGTAGTACAATTTAAGTTTTAGGTATCGATTATTGACTTTTTGCTGGCTATGTTGCCTTGGACATGAGCTAGGACCTTAAGATTCTGCATGAAAGGAGGACTAGCAGAAGCGTTGCACGGAGAATGTGAAAAGTGTTCATATGTAGTAAAAACCTGAGAAATCCGTACGTTTTCGTCATTTGTTATCGAATCGACTTAAAGCCAGATCGTCACATTGGTCGCTCTTCTCTCTGAAACGGTTGTACTTATCGTCTGCAAAGCTATGTCGCGTGCTGCGGTATGCGGAGACACTAAAAGCACCATAGTAGAACATAGATGAAGCTTCAAAGTTGATGTTTTAGCCAGTAAGAAGTAGTACAATTCAAGATTTAGGTATCGATTATTGACTTTTTTGCTGGCTTTGGTGCCTTGAACATGAGCTAGGACCCTACGATTCTGCATGAAAGGAGGACTAGCAGCCGAGTTGCACGGGGGAATGTAAAAAGTGTTCATATGTAGTAAAAACCTGAGAAATCCGTCCGTTTTCGTCATTTGTTATCGAATCGACTTAAAGCCAGATCGTCACATTGGCCCCTCTTCTCTCTGAAACGGTTGTACGTATCGTCTGCAAAGCTATGTCGCGTGCTGCAGTATGCGGAGACACTAAAAGCACCATAGTAGAACACAGATGAAGCTTCTAAGTAGATGTGATAGCCAGTGAGAAGTAGTGCAATTCAAGTTTTAGGTATCGATTATTGACTTTTTAGCTGTCTTTGGTGCCTTGGACTTGAGGTAGGACCTTAAGATTGTGCATGAAAGGAGGACTAGCAGCCGCGTTGCACGGGAGTATGTAAAGAGTGTTCATATGTAGTAAAAACCTGAGAAATCCGTCCATATTCGTCATTTGTTATCGAATCGACTTGAAGCCAGATCGTCACATTGGTCGCTCTTCTCTCTGAAACGGTTGTACTTATCGTCTGCAAAGCTATGTCGCGTGCTGCGGTATGCGGAGACACTAAAAGCACCATAGTAGAATACAGATGAAGCTTCTAAGTTGAAGTAATAGCCAGTAAGAAGTAGTACAATTCAAGTTTTAGGTATCGATAATAGACGTTTTAGCTGGCTTTGGTGCCTTGGACATGAGGTAGGACCTTAAGATTGTGCATGAAAGGAGGACTAGCAGCCGCGTTGCACGGAGAATGTGAAAAGTGTTCATATGTAGTAAAAACCTGAGAAATCCGTCCGTTTTCGTAATTTATTATCGAATCGACTTAAAGCCAGATCGTCACATTGGTCGCTCTTCTCTCTGAAACGGTTGTACTTATCGTCTGCAAATCTATGTCGCGTCCTGCGGTATGCGGAGACACTAAAAGCACCATAGTAGAACACAGATTAAGCTTCTAGGTTGATGTAATAGCCAGTAAGAAGTAGCACAATTGGAGTTTTAGGTATCGATTATTGACTTTTTAGCTGGCTTTTGTGCTTTGGACATGAGCTAGGACCTTATGACTCTGCATGAAAGGAGGACTAGCAGCCGAGATGCATGGGAGAATGTGAATAGTGTTCATATGTAGAAAAAAAATGAGAAATCCGTCCGCTTTCGTCATTTGTTATCGAATCGACTTAAACCCGGGTCGTCACATTGGCCGCTCTTCTCTCTGAAACGGTTGTACTTATCGTCTGCAAAGCTATGTCGCGTCCTGCGGTATGCGGAGACACTAAAAGCACCATAGTAGAACACAGATGAAGCTTCTAAGTTGATGTGATAGCCAGTGAGAAGTAGTAGAATTCAAGTTTTAGGTATCGATTATTGATTTTTAGCTGGCTTTGGTGCCTTGGACATGAGCTAGGACCTAAAGATTCTGCATGAAAGGAGGAATAGCAGCCGCGTTGCACGGGAGGATGTAAAAAGTGTTCATATGTAGTAAAAACCTGAGAAATCCGTCCGTTTTCGTCATTTGTTATCGAATCGACTTAAGGCCAGATCGTCACATGGGCCCCTCTTCTCTCTGAAACGGTTGTACTTATCGTCTGCAAAGCTATGTCGCGTGCTGCGGTATGCGGAGACACTAAAAGCACCATAGTAGAACACAGATTAAGCTTCTAAGTTGATGTAATAGCCAGTAAGAAGTAGTACAATTCAAGTTTTAGGTATCGATTATTGACCTTTTAGCTTGCTTTTGTGCCTTGGACATGAGCTAGGACCTTATGATCCCGCACGGAAGGAGGACTAGCAGCCGAATTGCTTGGGAGAATGTAAAAAGTGTTCATATGTAGTAAAAATATGAAATATGCATCCGTTTTCGTCATTTGTTATCGAATCGACTTAACGCCATTGTCACATTGGCCGCTCTTCTCTCTGAAACGGTTGTACTTATCGTCTGCAAAGCTATGTCGCGTGCTGCGGTATGCGGAGACACTAAAAGAGCCATAATAGAACACAGATGAAGCTTCAAAGTTGATGTAATAGCCAGTAAGAAGTAGTACTATTCAAGATTTAGGTATCGATTATTGACTTTTTTGCTGGCTTTGGTGCCTTGGACATGACCTAGGACCTTAAGATTCTGCATGAAAGGAGGACTAGCTGCCGAGTTGCACGGGAGAATGTAAAAAGTGTTCATATGTAGTAAAAGCCTGAGAAATCCGTCCGTTTTCGTCATTTGTTATCGAATCGACTTAAAGCCAGATCGTCACATTGGCCCCTCTTCTCTCTGAAACGGTTGTACTTATCGTCTGCAAAGCTATGTCGCGTGCTGCGGTATGCGGAGACACTAAAAGCACCATAGCAGAACACAGATTAACCTTCTAAGTTGATGTAATAGCAAGTAAGAAGTAGTACAATTCAAGTTTTAGGTATCGATTATTGACCTTTTAACTGGCTTTTGTGCCTTGGACATGAGCTAGGACCTTATGATTCCGCACGGAAGGAGGACTAGCAGCCGAGTTGCTTGGGAGAATGTGAAAAGTGTTCATATGTAGTAAAAACCTGAAAAATTCGTCCGTTTTCGTCATGTGTTATCGAATCGACTTAAAGCCAGATTGTCACATTGGCCGCTCTTCTATCTGAAACAGTTGTACTTATCGTCTGCGAAGCTATGTCGCGTGCTGCGGTATGCGGAGACACTAAAAGCACCATAGTAGAATACAGATGAAGCTTCAAAGTTGATGTAATAGCCAGTAAGAAGTAGTACAATTCAAGTTTTAGATATCGATAATAGGCGTTTTAGCTGGCTTTGGTGCCTTGGACATGAGGTAGGACCTTAAGATTGTGCATGAAAGGAGGACTAGCAGCCGAGTTGCACGGGAGTATGTGAAAACTGTTCATATGTAGTAACAACCTGATACATACGTCCATTTTCGTCATTTGTTATCGAATCGACTTATAGCCAGATCGTCACATTGGCCCCTCTTCTCTCTGAAACGGTTGTACTTATCGTCTGCAAAGCTATGTCGCGTGCTGCGGTATGCGAAGACACTAAAATCACCATAGTGGAACACAGATGAAGCTTCTAAGTTGACGTAATAGCCAGTAAGAAGTAGTACAATTCAAGTTTTAGCTATCGATTATTGACTTTTTAGCTGGCTTTGGTGCCTTGGACATGAGCTATGTCCTTAAGATTCTGCACGAAAGGAGGACTAGCAGCCGAGTTGAATGGGAGAATGTGAAAAGTGTTCATATGTAGTAAAAACCTGAGAAATCCGTCCGTTTTCGTCATTTGTTATCGAATCAACTTGAAGCCAGATCTTCACATTGGCCGCTCTCCTCTCTGAAACGGTTGCACTTAACGTCTGCAAAGCTATGTCGCGTGCTGCGGTATGCGGAGACACTAAAAGCACCAGAGTAGAACACAGACGAAACTTCTAAGTTGATGTAATAGCCAGTAAGAAGTAGTACAATTCAAGTTTTAGATATCGTTATTGACTTTTTAGCTGGCTTTGGTGACTGGGACATGAGCTAGGACCGTAAGATTCTGCATGAAAGGAGGACTAGCAGCCGAGTTGCATGGGAGAAAGTGTAAAGTGTTCATATGTAGTAAAAACCTGAGAAATCCGTCCGTTTTCGTAATTTGTTATGGAATCGACTTAAAGCCAGATCGTCACATTGGCCGCTCTTCTCTCTGAAACGGTTGTACTTATCGTCTGCAAAGCTATGTCGCGTGCTGCGGTATGCGTAGACACTAAAAGCACCATAGTAGAACACAGATGAAGCTTCTAAGTTGATGTAATAGCCAGTAAGAAGTCGTACAATTCAAGATTTACGTATCGATTACTGACTTTTTAGCTGGCTTTGGTGCCTTTGGCATGAGCTAGGTCCTTATGATTCTGCATGAAAGGAGGACTAGCAGCCGAGTTGCATGGGAGAATGTGAAAAGTGTTCATATGTAGTAAAAACCTGAGAAATCCATCCGTTTTCGTCATTTGTTATCGAATCGACTTAAAGCCAGATCGTCACATTGGCCGCTCTTCTCTCTGAAACGGTTGTACTTATCGTCTGCAAAGCTATGTCGCGTGCTGCGGTATGCGGAGACACTAAAAGCACAATAGTAGAACACAGATGAAGCTTCTAAGTTGATGTAATAGCCAGTAAGGAGTAGTACAATTCAAGTTTTAGGTATCGAATATTGACTTTTTAGCAGGCTTTGGTGCATTGGACATGGGCTAGGACCTTAAGATTCTGCATGAAAGGAAGTCTAGAAGCCGAGTTGCACGGGAGGATGCGAAAAGTGTTCTTATGTAGTAAAAACCTGAGAAATCCGTCCGTTTTCGTAATTTATTATCGAATCGACTTAAAGCAGTGCGTCACATTGGCCGCTCTTCTCTCTGAAACGGTTGTACTTATCATCTGCAAAGCTATGTCGCTTGCTGCGGTATGCGGAGACACTAAAAGCAACATAGTAGAACACAGATGAAGCTTCTAAGTTGATGTAATAGCCAGTAAGAAGTAGTACCATTCAAGTTTTAGGTATCGATTATTGACTTTTTAGCTGGCTTTTGTGCCTTGGACATGAGCTAGGACCTTATGATTCTGCATGAAAGGAGGACTAGCAGCCGAGATGCATGGGAGAATGTGCATAGTGGTCATATGTAGTAAAAAAATGAGAAATCCGTCCGTTTTCGTCATTTGTTATCGAATCGCCTTAAAGCCAGATCGTCACATTGGCCGCTCTTCTCTCTGAAACGGTTGTACTTATCGTCTGCAAAGCTATGTCGCGTGCTGCGGTATGCGGAGACACTAAAATCACCATAGTGGAACACAGATGAAGCTTCTAAGTTGATGTAATAGCTAGTGAGATGTAGTCAATTTAGGTATCGATTATTGACTTTTTAGCTGGCTTTGGTGCCTTGGACATGAGCTACGTCCTTAAGATTCTGCATGAAAGGAGGACTAGCAGCCGAGTTGCATTGGAGAATGTGGAAAGTGTTCATATGTAGTAAAAACCTGAGAAATCAGTCCGTTTTAGTCATTTGTTATCGAATCAACTTGAAGCCAGATCGTCACATTGCCCGCATTTCCCTCTGAAACGGTTGTACTTATCGTCTGCAAAGCTATGTCGCGTGCTGCAGTATGCGGAGACACTAAAAGCACCACAGTAGAACGCAGATGAAGCTTCTAAGTTGATGTGATAGCCAGTGAGAAGTAGTACAATTAAAGTTTTAGGTATCGATTATTGACTTTTTAGCTGGCTTTGGTGCCTTGGACATGAGCTAGGACCTTAACATTCTGCATGAAAGGAGGACTAGCAGCCGCGTTGCACGAGAGGATGTAAAAAGTGTTCATATGTAGTAAAAACCTGAGAACTCCGTCCGTTTTCGTCATTTGTTATCGAATCGATTTAAAGCCAGATCGTCACATTGGCCCCTCTTCTCTCTGAAACGGTTGTACTTATCGTCTGCAAAGCTATGTCGCGTGCTGCGGTATGCGGAGACACTAAAAGCACCATAGTAGTCTACAGATGAAGCTTCAAAGTTGATGTAATAGCCAGTAAGAAGTAGTACAATTCAAGTTTTAGCTATCGATTATTGACTTTTTAGCTGGCTTTGGTGCCTTGGACATGAGCTATGTCCTTAAGATTCTGCACGAAAGGAGGACTAGCAGTCGAGTTGAATGGGAGAATGTGAAAAGTGTTCATATGTAGTAAAAACCTGAGAAATCCGTCCGTTTTCGTCATTTGTTATCGAATCAACTTGAAGCCAGATCGTCACATTGGCCGCTCTTTTCTCTGAAACGGTTGTACTTATCGTCTGGAAAGCTATGTCGCATGCTGCGGTATGCGGAGATACTAAAATCACCATAGTGGAACTCAGATGAAGCTTCTAAGTTGACGTAATAGCCAGTAAGAAGTAGTACAATTCAAGGTTTAGGTATAGATTATTGACTTTTTAGCTGGCTTTGGTGCCTTGGACATGAGATAGGCCCTTAAGATTCTGCATGAAAGGAGGACTAGCAGCCGCGTTGCATGGGAGTATGTGACAAGTGTTCATATGTAGTAAAAACCTGAGAAATCCGTCCGTTTTCGTCATTTGTTATCGAATAGACTTAAAGCCAGATCGTCACATTGGCCACTCTTCTCTCCGAAACGGTTGTACTTATCGTCTGCAAAGCTATGTCGCGTGCTGCGGTATGCGGAGACACTAAAAGCAACATAGTAGAACACAGATTAAGCTTCTAAGTTGATGTAATAGCCAGTAAGAAGTAGTACAATTCAAGTTTTAGGTATCGATTATTGACTTTTTAGCTGGCTTTTGTGCCTTGGACATGAGCTAGGACCTTATGATTCTGCATGAAAGGAGGACTAGCAGCCGAGATGCATGGGAGAATGTGCATAGTGGTCATATGTAGTAAAAAAATGAGAAATCCGTCCGTTTTCGTCATTTGTTATCGAATCTAGTTAAAGCCAGATCGTCACATTGGCCGCTCTTCTCTCTGAAACGGTTGTACATATCGTCTGCAAAGCTGTGTCGCGTGCTGCAGTATGCGGAGACACTAAAAGCACCATAGTAGAACAGAGATGAAGCTTCTAAGTTGATGTGATAGCCAGTGAGAAGTAGTACAATTCAAGTTTTATGTATGGATTATTGACTTTTTAGCTATCTTTGGTGCCTTGGAAATGAGCTAGGACATTAAGATTCTGCATGAAAGGAGGACTAGCAGCCGCGTTGCATGGGGTATGTGACAAGTGTTCATATGTAGTAAAAACCTGAGAAATCCGTCCGTTTTCGTCATTTGTTATCGAATAGACTTAAAGCCATATCGTCACATTGGCCGCTCTTCTCTCTGAAACGGTTGTACTTAACGTCTGCAAAGCTATGTCGCGTGCTGCGGTATGCAGAGACACTAAAAGCACCATACTAGAACACAGACGAAGCTTCTAAGTTGATGTAATAGCCAGTAAGAAGTAGTACAATTCAAGTTTTAGGTATCGATTATTGACTTTTTAGCTGGCTTTGGTGACTTGGACATGAGCTAGGATCTTAAGATTCTGCATGAAAGGAGGACTAGCAGCCGAGTTGCATGGGAGAATGTGAAAAGTGTTCATATGTAGTAAAAACCTGAGAAATCCGTCCGTTTTCGTAATTTGTTATGGAATCGACTTAAAGCCAGATCGTCACATTGGCCGCTCTTCTCTCTGAAACGGTTGTACTTATCGTGTGCAAAGCTATGTCGCGTGCTGCGGTATGTGTAGACACTAAAAGCACCATAGTGGAACACAGATGAAGCTTCTAGGTTGATGTAATAGCCAGTAAGAAGTAGTACAATTCAAGTTTTAGCTATCGATTATTGACTTTTTAGCTGGCTTTGGTGCCTTGGACATGAGCTATGTCCTTAAGATTCTGCACGAAAGGAGGACTAGCAGTCGAGTTGAATGGGAGAATGTGAAAAGTGTTCATATGTAGTAAAAACCTGAGAAATCCGTCCGTTTTCGTCATTTGTTATCGAATCAACTTGAAGCCAGATCGTCACATTGGCCGCTCTTTTCTCTGAAACGGTTGTACTTATCGTCTGGAAAGCTATGTCGCATGCTGCGGTATGCGGAGATACTAAAATCACCATAGTGGAACTCAGATGAAGCTTCTAAGTTGACGTAATAGCCAGTAAGAAGTAGTACAATTCAAGGTTTAGGTATAGATTATTGACTTTTTAGCTGGCTTTGGTGCCTTGGACATGAGATAGGCCCTTAAGATTCTGCATGAAAGGAGGACTAGCAGTCGAGTTGAATGGGAGAATGTGAAAAGTGTTCATATGTAGTAAAAACCTGAGAAATCCGTCCGTTTTCGTCATTTGTTATCGAATCAACTTGAAGCCAGATCGTCACATTGGCCGCTCTTTTCTCTGAAACGGTTGTACTTATCGTCTGGAAAGCTATGTCTCATGCTGCGGTATGCGGAGATACTAAAATCACCATAGTGGAACTCAGATGAAGCTTCTAAGTTGACGTAATAGCCAGTAAGAAGTAGTACAATTCAAGGTTTAGGTATAGATTATTGACTTTTTAGCTGGCTTTGGTGCCTTGGACATGAGATAGGCCCTTAAGATTCTGCATGAAAGGAGGACTAGCAGCCGCGTTGCATGGGAGTATGTGACAAGTGTTCATATGTAGTAAAAACCTGAGAAATCCGTCCGTTTTCGTCATTTGTTATCGAATAGACTTAAAGCCAGATCGTCACATTGGCCACTCTTCTCTCCGAAACGGTTGTACTTATCGTCTGCAAAGCTATGTCGCGTGCTGCGGTATGCGGAGACACTAAAAGCAACATAGTAGAACACAGATTAAGCTTCTAAGTTGATGTAATAGCCAGTAAGAAGTAGTACAATTCAAGTTTTATGTATGGATTATTGACTTTTTAGCTATCTTTGGTGCCTTGGAAATGAGCTAGGACATTAAGATTCTGCATGAAAGGAGGACTAGCAGCCGCGTTGCATGGGAGTATGTGACAAGTGTTCATATGTAGTAAAAACCTGAGAAATCCGTCCGTTTTCGTCATTTGTTATCGAATAGACTTAAAGCCATATCGTCACATTGGCCGCTCTTCTCTCTGAAACGGTTGTACTTAACGTCTGCAAAGCTATGTCGCGTGCTGCGGTATGCAGAGACACTAAAAGCACCATACTAGAACACAGACGAAGCTTCTAAGTTGATGTAATAGCCAGTAAGAAGTAGTACAATTCAAGTTTTAGGTATCGATTATTGACTTTTTAGCTGGCTTTGGTGACTTGGACATGAGCTAGGATCTTAAGATTCTGCATGAAAGGAGGACTAGCAGCCGAGTTGCATGGGAGAATGTGAAAAGTGTTCATATGTAGTAAAAACCTGAGAAATCCGTCCGTTTTCGTAATTTGTTATGGAATCGACTTAAAGCCAGATCGTCACATTGGCCGCTCTTCTCTCTGAAACGGTTGTACTTATCGTGTGCAAAGCTATGTCGCGTGCTGCGGTATGTGTAGACACTAAAAGCACCATAGTAGAACACAGATGAAGCTTCTAAGTTGATGTAATAGCCAGTAAGAAGTAGTACAATTCAAGATTTACGTATCGATTATTGACTTTTTTGCTGTCTTTGGTGCCTTGGACATGAGCTAGGACCTTAAGATTCTGCATGAAAGGAGGACTAGCAGCCGAGTTGTATGGGACAATGTGAAAAGTGTTCATATGTAGTAAAAACCTGAGAAATCCGTCCGTTTTCGTCATTTGTTATCGAATCGACTTAAAGCCAGATCGTCACATTGGCCGCTCTTCCCTCTGAAACGGTTGTACTTATCGTCTGCAAAGCTATGTCGTGTGCTGCGGTATGCGGAGACACTAAAAGCACCATACTAGAACACAGGTTAAGCTTCTAAGTTGATGTAATAGCCAGTAAGAGGTAGTACAATTCAAGTTTTAGGTATTCGATTATTGACTTTTTGCTGGCTATGTTGCCTTGGACATGAGCTAGGACCTTAAGACTCTGCATGAAAGGAGGACTAGCAGCCGAGTTGAAAGGGAGAATGTGAAAAGTGTTCATATGTAGTAAAAACCTGATAAATCCGTCCGTTTTCGTCATTTGTTATCGAATCAACTTGAAGCCAGATCGTCAAATTGGCCGCTCTTATATCTGAAACGGTTGTACTTATCGTCTGCAAAGCTATGTCGCGTGCTGCGGTATGCGTAGACACTAAAAGCACCATAGTAGAACACAGATGAAGCTTCTAAGTTGATGTAATTGCCAGTAAGAAGTAGTACAATTCAAGATTTACGTATCGATTATTGACTTTTTTGCTGGCTTTGGTGCCTTGGCCATGAGCTAGGACCTTAAGATTCTGCATGAAAGGAGGACTAGCAGCCGCGTTGCACGGAGAATGTGAAACGTGTTCATATGTAGTAAAAACCTGAGAAATCCGTCCGTTGTCGTCATTTGTTATCGAATCGACTTAAAGCCAGATCGTCACATTGGTCGCTCTTCTCTCTGAAACGGTTGTACTTATCGTCTGCAAAGCTATGTCGCGTGCTGCGGTATGCGGAGACACTAAAAGCACCATTCTAGAAACAGGTTAAGCTTCTAAGTTGATGTAATAGCCAGTAAGAGGTAGTACAATTCAAGTTTTAGGTATCGATTATTGACTTTTTTGCTGTCTTTGGTGCCTTGGACATGAGCTAGGACCTTAAGATTCTGCATGAGAGGAGGACTAGCAGCCGAGTTGTATGGGACAATGTGAAAAGTGTTCATATGTTGTAAAAACCTGAGAAATCCGTCCGTTTTCGTCATTTGTTATCGAATCGACTTAAAGCCAGATCGTCACATTGGCCGCTCTTCTCTCTGAAACGGTTGTACTTATCGTCTGCAAAGCTATGTCGTGTGCTGCGGTATGCGGAGACACTAAAAGCACCATACTAGAACACAGGTTAAGCTTCTAAGTTGATGTAATAGCCAGTAAGAGGTAGTACAATTCAAGTTTTAGGTATTCGATTATTGACTTTTTGCTGGCTATGTTGCCTTGGACATGAGCTAGGACCTTAAGATTCTGCATGAAAGGAGGACTAGCAGCCGCGTTGCACGGAGAATGTGAAAAGTGTTCATATGTAGTAAAAACCTGAGAAATCCGTCCGTTGTCGTCATTTGTTATCGAATCGACTTAAAGCCAGATCGTCACATTGGTCGCTCTTCTCTCTTAAACGGTTGTACTTATCGTCTGCAAAGCTATGTCGCGTGCTGCGGTATGCGGAGACACTAAAATCACCAGAGTGGAACACAGATGAAGCTTCTAAGTTGATGTAATAGCCAGTAAGAAGTAGTACAATTCAAGATTTAGGAATCGATTATTGACTTTTTAGCTGGCTTTGGTGCCTTTGGCATGAGCTAGGTCCTTATGATTCTGCATGAAAGGAGGACTAGCAGCCGAGTTGCATGGGAGTATGTGAAAAGTGTTCATATGTAGTAAAAACCTGAGAAATCCGTCCATTTTCGTCATTTGTTATCGAATCGACTTATAGCCAGATCGTCACATTGGCCCCTCTTCTCTCTGAAACGGTTGTACTTATCGTCTGCAAAGCTATGTCGTGTGCTGCGGTATGCGGAGACACTAAAAGCACCATAGTAGAACAGAGATGAAGCTTCTAAGTTGATGTGATAGCCAGTAAGAAGTAGTACAATTCAAGTTTTAGGTATCGATTATTGACTTTTTAGCTGGCTTTTGTGCCTTGGACATGAGCTAGGACCTTATGATTCTGCATGAAAGGAGGACTAGCAGCCGAGATGCATGGGAGAATGTGCATAGTGGTCATATGTAGTAAAAAAATGAGAAATCCGTCCGTTTTCGTCATTTGTTATCGAATCTAGTTAAAGCCAGATCGTCACATTGGCCGCTCTTCTCTCTGAAACGGTTGTACATATCGTCTGCAAAGCTGTGTCGCGTGCTGCAGTATGCGGAGACACTAAAAGCACCATAGTAGAACAGAGATGAAGCTTCTAAGTTGATGTGATAGCCAGTGAGAAGTAGTACAATTCAAGTTTTATGTATGGATTATTGACTTTTTAGCTATCTTTGGTGCCTTGGAAATGAGCTAGGACATTAAGATTCTGCATGAAAGGAGGACTAGCAGCCGCGTTGCATGGGGTATGTGACAAGTGTTCATATGTAGTAAAAACCTGAGAAATCCGTCCGTTTTCGTCATTTGTTATCGAATAGACTTAAAGCCATATCGTCACATTGGCCGCTCTTCTCTCTGAAACGGTTGTACTTAACGTCTGCAAAGCTATGTCGCGTGCTGCGGTATGCAGAGACACTAAAAGCACCATACTAGAACACAGACGAAGCTTCTAAGTTGATGTAATAGCCAGTAAGAAGTAGTACAATTCAAGTTTTAGGTATCGATTATTGACTTTTTAGCTGGCTTTGGTGACTTGGACATGAGCTAGGATCTTAAGATTCTGCATGAAAGGAGGACTAGCAGCCGAGTTGCATGGGAGAATGTGAAAAGTGTTCATATGTAGTAAAAACCTGAGAAATCCGTCCGTTTTCGTAATTTGTTATGGAATCTACTTAAAGCCAGATCGTCACATTGGCCGCTCTTCTCTCTGAAACGGTTGTACTTATCGTGTGCAAAGCTATGTCGCGTGCTGCGGTATGTGTAGACACTAAAAGCACCATAGTAGAACACAGATGAAGCTTCTAAGTTGATGTAATAGCCAGTAGAAGTAGTACAATTCAAGATTTACGTATCGATTATTGACTTTTTTGCTGTCTTTGGTGCCTTGGACATGAGCTAGGACCTTAAGATTCTGCATGAAAGGAGGACTAGCAGCCGAGTTGTATGGGACAATGTGAAAAGTGTTCATATGTAGTAAAAACCTGAGAAATCCGTCCGTTTTCGTCATTTGTTATCGAATCGACTTAAAGAAAGATCGTCACATTGGCCGCTCTTCCCTCTGAAACGGTTGTACTTATCGTCTGCAAAGCTATGTCGTGTGCTGCGGTATGCGGAGACACTAAAAGCACCATACTAGAACACAGGTTAAGCTTCTAAGTTGATGTAATAGCCAGTAAGAGGTAGTACAATTCAAGTTTTAGGTATTCGATTATTGACTTTTTGCTGGCTATGTTGCCTTGGACATGAGCTAGGACCTTAAGATTCTGCATGAAAGGAGGATTAGCAGCCGCGTTGCACGGAGAATGTGAAAAGTGATCATATGTAGTAAAAACCTGAGAAATCCGTCCGTTGTCGTCATTTGTTATCGAATCGACTTAAAGCCAGATCGTCACATTGGTCGCTCTTCTCTCTGAAACGGTTGTACTTATCGTCTGCAAAGCTATGTCGCGTGCTGCGGTATGCGGAGACACTAAAATCACCAGAGTGGAACACAGATGAAGCTTCTAAGTTGATGTAATAGCCAGTAAGAAGTAGTACAATTCAAGATTTAGGAATGGATTATTGACCTTTTAGCTGGCTTTGGTGCCTTTGGCATGAGCTAGGTCCTTATGATTCTGCATGAAAGGAGGACTAGCAGCCGAGTTGCATGGGAGTATGTGAAAAGTGTTCATATGTAGTAAAAACCTGAGAAATCCGTCCATTTTCGTCATTTGTTATCGAATCGACTTATAGCCAGATCGTCACATTGGCCCCTCTTCTCTCTGAAACGGTTGTACTTATCGTCTGCAAATCTATGTCGCGTGCTGCGGTATGCGGAGACACTAAAATCACCATAGTGGAACACAGATGAAGCTTCTAAGTTGATGTAATAGCCAGTAAGAAGTAGTACAATTCAAGTTTTAGGTTTCGATTATTGACTTTTTAGCTGGCTTTGGTGCCTTGTACATGAGCTATGTCCCTTAGATTCTGCATGAAAGGAGGACTAGCAGCCGAGTTGCTTGGGAGAATGTGAAAAGTGTTCATATGTAGTAAAAACCTGATAAATCCGTCCGTTTTCGTCATTTGTTATCGAATCAACTTGAAGCCAGATCGTCAAATTGGCCGCTCTTATATCTGAAACGGTTGTACTTATCGTCTGCAAAGCTATGTCGCGTGCTGCGGTATGCGTAGACACTAAAAGCACCATAGTAGAACACAGATGAAGCTTCTAAGTTGATGTAATTGCCAGTAAGAAGTAGTACAATTCAAGATTTACGTATCGATTATTGACTTTTTTGCTGGCTTTGGTGCCTTGGCCATGAGCTAGGACCTTAAGATTCTGCATGAAAGGAGGACTAGCAGCCGCGTTGCACGGAGAATGTGAAAAGTGTTCATATGTAGTAAAAACCTGAGAAATCCGTCCGTTGTCGTCATTTGTTATCGAATCGACTTAAAGCCAGATCGTCACATTGGTCGCTCTTCTCTCTGAAACGGTTGTACTTATCGTCTGCAAAGCTATGTCGCGTGCTGCGGTATGCGGAGACACTAAAAGCACCATTCTAGAAACAGGTTAAGCTTCTAAGTTGATGTAATAGCCAGTAAGAGGTAGTACAATTCAAGTTTTAGGTATCGATTATTGACTTTTTTGCTGTCTTTGGTGCCTTGGACATGAGCTAGGACCTTAAGATTCTGCATGAGAGGAGGACTAGCAGCCGAGTTGTATGGGACAATGTGAAAAGTGTTCATATGTTGTAAAAACCTGAGAAATCCGTCCGTTTTCGTCATTTGTTATCGAATCGACTTAAAGCCAGATCGTCACATTGGCCGCTCTTCTCTCTGAAACGGTTGTACTTATCGTCTGCAAAGCTATGTCGTGTGCTGCGGTATGCGGAGACACTAAAAGCACCATACTAGAACACAGGTTAAGCTTCTAAGTTGATGTAATAGCCAGTAAGAGGTAGTACAATTCAAGTTTTAGGTATTCGATTATTGACTTTTTGCTGGCTATGTTGCCTTGGACATGAGCTAGGACCTTAAGATTCTGCATGAAAGGAGGACTAGCAGCCGCGTTGCACGGAGAATGTGAAAAGTGTTCATATGTAGTAAAAACCTGAGAAATCCGTCCGTTGTCGTCATTTGTTATCGAATCGACTTAAAGCCAGATCGTCACATTGGTCGCTCTTCTCTCTTAAACGGTTGTACTTATCGTCTGCAAAGCTATGTCGCGTGCTGCGGTATGCGGAGACACTAAAATCACCAGAGTGGAACACAGATGAAGCTTCTAAGTTGATGTAATAGCCAGTAAGAAGTAGTACAATTCAAGATTTAGGAATCGATTATTGACTTTTTAGCTGGCTTTGGTGCCTTTGGCATGAGCTAGGTCCTTATGATTCTGCATGAAAGGAGGACTAGCAGCCGAGTTGCATGGGAGTATGTGAAAAGTGTTCATATGTAGTAAAAACCTGAGAAATCCGTCCATTTTCGTCATTTGTTATCGAATCGACTTATAGCCAGATCGTCACATTGGCCCCTCTTCTCTCTGAAACGGTTGTACTTATCGTCTGCAAAGCTATGTCGTGTGCTGCGGTATGCGGAGACACTAAAAGCACCATACTAGAATACAGGTTAAGCTTCTAAGTTGATGTAATAGCCAGTAAGAGGTAGTACAATTCAAGTTTTAGGTATTCGATTATTGACTTTTTGCTGGCTATGTTGCCTTGGACATGATCTAGGACCTTAAGATTCTGCATGAAAGGAGGACTAGCAGCCGAGTTGCATCGGAGGATGCGAAAAGTGTTCATAAGTAGTAAAAACCTGAGAAATACGTCCGTATTCGTAATTTATTATGGAATCGACTTAAAGCAGTGCGTCACATCTGCCGCTCTTCTCGCTTAAACGGTTGTACTTATCGTCTGCAAAGCTATGTCGCGTGCTGCTGTATGCGGAGACACTAAAAGCACCATAGTAGAATACAGATGAAGCTTCTAAGTTGATGTAATAGCCAGTAAGAAGTAGTACAATTCAAGTTTTAGGTATCGATAATAGACGTTTTAGCTGGCTTTGGTGCCTTGGACATGAGGTAGGACCTTATGATTGTGCATGAAAGGAGGACTAGCAGCCGCGTTGCACGGAGAATGTGAAAAGTGTTCATATCTAGTAAAAACCTGAGAAATCCGTCCGTTTTCGTAATTTATTATCGAATCGACTTAAAGCAGTGCGTCACATTCCCCGCTCTTCTCTCTGAAACGGTTGTACTTATCGTCTGCAAAACTATGTCGCGTGCTGCGGTATGCGGAGACACTAAAAGCACCATAGTAGAAAACAGATTAAGCTTCTAGGTTGATGTAATAGCCAGTAAGATGTGGTACAATTCAAGATTTAGGTATCGATTATTGACTTTTTTGCTGGCTTTGGTGCCTTGGACATGAGCTAGGACCTTACGATTCTGCATGAAAGGAGGACTAGCAGCCGAGTTGCGCGGGAGAATGTAAAAAGTGTTCATATGTTGTAAAAACCTGAGAAATCCGTCCGTTTTCGTCATTTGTTATCGAATCGACTTAAAGCCAGATCGTCACATTGGCCTCTCTTCTCTCTGAAACGGTTGTACTTATCGTCTGCAAAGCTATGTCGCGTGCTGCGGTATGCGGAGACACTAAAATCACCATAATGGAACACAGATGAAGCTTCTAAGTTGATGTAATAGCCAGTAAGAAGTAGTACAATTCAAGATTTAGGAATGGATTATTGACCTTTTAGCTGGCTTTGGTGCCTTTGGCATGAGCTAGGTCCTTATGATTCTGCATGAAAGGAGGACTAGCAGCCGAGTTGCATGGGAGTATGTGAAAAGTGTTCATATGTAGTAAAAACCTGAGAAATCCGTCCATTTTCGTCATTTGTTATCGAATCGACTTATAGCCAGATCGTCACATTGGCCCCTCTTCTCTCTGAAACGGTTGTACTTATCGTCTGCAAATCTATGTCGCGTGCTGCGGTATGCGGAGACACTAAAATCACCATAGTGGAACACAGATGAAGCTTCTAAGTTGATGTAATAGCCAGTAAGAAGTAGTACAATTCAAGTTTTAGGTTTCGATTATTGACTTTTTAGCTGGCTTTGGTGCCTTGTACATGAGCTATGTCCCTTAGATTCTGCATGAAAGGAGGACTAGCAGCCGAGTTGAAAGGGAGAATGTGAAAAGTGTTCATATGTAGTAAAAACCTGATAAATCCGTCCGTTTTCGTCATTTGTTATCGAATCAACTTGAAGCCAGATCGTCAAATTGGCCGCTCTTATATCTGAAACGGTTGTACTTATCGTCTGCAAAGCTATGTCGCGTGCTGCGGTATGCGTAGACACTAAAAGCACCATAGTAGAACACAGATGAAGCTTCTAAGTTGATGTAATTGCCAGTAAGAAGTAGTACAATTCAAGATTTACGTATCGATTATTGACTTTTTTGCTGGCTTTGGTGCCTTGGCCATGAGCTAGGACCTTAAGATTCTGCATGAAAGGAGGACTAGCAGCCGCGTTGCACGGAGAATGTGAAAAGTGTTCATATGTAGTAAAAACCTGAGAAATCCGTCCGTTGTCGTCATTTGTTATCGAATCGACTTAAAGCCAGATCGTCACATTGGTCGCTCTTCTCTCTGAAACGGTTGTACTTATCGTCTGCAAAGCTATGTCGCGTGCTGCGGTATGCGGAGACACTAAAAGCACCATTCTAGAAACAGGTTAAGCTTCTAAGTTGATGTAATAGCCAGTAAGAGGTAGTACAATTCAAGTTTTAGGTATCGATTATTGACTTTTTTGCTGTCTTTGGTGCCTTGGACATGAGCTAGGACCTTAAGATTCTGCATGAGAGGAGGACTAGCAGCCGAGTTGTATGGGACAATGTGAAAAGTGTTCATATGTTGTAAAAACCTGAGAAATCCGTCCGTTTTCGTCATTTGTTATCGAATCGACTTAAAGCCAGATCGTCACATTGGCCGCTCTTCTCTCTGAAACGGTTGTACTTATCGTCTGCAAAGCTATGTCGTGTGCTGCGGTATGCGGAGACACTAAAAGCACCATACTAGAACACAGGTTAAGCTTCTAAGTTGATGTAATAGCCAGTAAGAGGTAGTACAATTCAAGTTTTAGGTATTCGATTATTGACTTTTTGCTGGCTATGTTGCCTTGGACATGAGCTAGGACCTTAAGATTCTGCATGAAAGGAGGACTAGCAGCCGCGTTGCACGGAGAATGTGAAAAGTGTTCATATGTAGTAAAAACCTGAGAAATCCGTCCGTTGTCGTCATTTGTTATCGAATCGACTTAAAGCCAGATCGTCACATTGGTCGCTCTTCTCTCTTAAACGGTTGTACTTATCGTCTGCAAAGCTATGTCGCGTGCTGCGGTATGCGGAGACACTAAAATCACCAGAGTGGAACACAGATGAAGCTTCTAAGTTGATGTAATAGCCAGTAAGAAGTAGTACAATTCAAGATTTAGGAATCGATTATTGACTTTTTAGCTGGCTTTGGTGCCTTTGGCATGAGCTAGGTCCTTATGATTCTGCATGAAAGGAGGACTAGCAGCCGAGTTGCATGGGAGTATGTGAAAAGTGTTCATATGTAGTAAAAACCTGAGAAATCCGTCCATTTTCGTCATTTGTTATCGAATCGACTTATAGCCAGATCGTCACATTGGCCCCTCTTCTCTCTGAAACGGTTGTACTTATCGTCTGCAAAGCTATGTCGTGTGCTGCGGTATGCGGAGACACTAAAAGCACCATACTAGAATACAGGTTAAGCTTCTAAGTTGATGTAATAGCCAGTAAGAGGTAGTACAATTCAAGTTTTAGGTATTCGATTATTGACTTTTTGCTGGCTATGTTGCCTTGGACATGATCTAGGACCTTAAGATTCTGCATGAAAGGAGGACTAGCAGCCGAGTTGCATCGGAGGATGCGAAAAGTGTTCATAAGTAGTAAAAACCTGAGAAATACGTCCGTATTCGTAATTTATTATGGAATCGACTTAAAGCAGTGCGTCACATCTGCCGCTCTTCTCGCTTAAACGGTTGTACTTATCGTCTGCAAAGCTATGTCGCGTGCTGCTGTATGCGGAGACACTAAAAGCACCATAGTAGAATACAGATGAAGCTTCTAAGTTGATGTAATAGCCAGTAAGAAGTAGTACAATTCAAGTTTTAGGTATAGATAATAGACGTTTTAGCTGGCTTTGGTGCCTTGGACATGAGGTAGGACCTTATGATTGTGCATGAAAGGAGGACTAGCAGCCGCGTTGCACGGAGAATGTGAAAAGTGTTCATATCTAGTAAAAACCTGAGAAATCCGTCCGTTTTCGTAATTTATTATCGAATCGACTTAAAGCAGTGCGTCACATTCCCCGCTCTTCTCTCTGAAACGGTTGTACTTATCGTCTGCAAAACTATGTCGCGTGCTGCGGTATGCGGAGACACTAAAAGCACCATAGTAGAAAACAGATTAAGCTTCTAGGTTGATGTAATAGCCAGTAAGATGTGGTACAATTCAAGATTTAGGTATCGATTATTGACTTTTTTGCTGGCTTTGGTGCCTTGGACATGAGCTAGGACCTTACGATTCTGCATGAAAGGAGGACTAGCAGCCGAGTTGCGCGGGAGAATGTAAAAAGTGTTCATATGTTGTAAAAACCTGAGAAATCCGTCCGTTTTCGTCATTTGTTATCGAATCGACTTAAAGCCAGATCGTCACATTGGCCTCTCTTCTCTCTGAAACGGTTGTACTTATCGTCTGCAAAGCTATGTCGCGTGCTGCGGTATGCGGAGACACTAAAATCACCATAATGGAACACAGATGAAGCTTCTAAGTTGATGTAATAGCTAGTAAGATGTAGTCAATTTAGGTATCGATTATTGACTTTTTAGCTGGCTTTGGTGCCTTGGACATTAGCTATGTCCTTAAGATTCTGCATGAAAGGAGGACTAGCAGCCGAGTTGCATTGGAGAATGTGGGAAGTGTTCATATGTAGTAAAAACCTGAGAAATCCGTCCGTTTTAGTCATTTGTTATCGAATCAACTTGAAGCCAGATCGTCACATTGTCCGCTTTTCTCTCTGAAACGGTTGTACATTTCGTCTGGAAAGCTATGTCGCGTGCTGCAGTATGCGAAGACACTAAAAGCACCATAGTAGAACGCAGATGAAGCTTCTAAGTTGATGTGATAGCCAGTGAGAAGTAGTACAATTAAAGTTTTAGGTATCGATTATTGACTTTTTAGCTGGCTTTTGTGCCTTGGACATGAGCTAGGACCTTATGATTCTGCATGAAAGGAGGACTAGCAGCCGAGTTACATGGGAGAATGTGAAAAGTGTTCATATGTAGTAAAAACCTGAGAAATCCGTCCGTTTTCGTCATTTGTTATCGAATCGACTTAAAGCCATCTCGTCACATTGGCCGCTCTTCTCTCTGAAACGGTTGTACTTATCGTCTGCAAAGCTATGTCGCGTGCTGCGGTATGCGGAGTCACTAAAAGCACCATAGTAGAACACAGATGAAGCTTCTAAGTTGATGTAATAGCCAGTAAGGAGTAGTACAATTCAAGTTTTAGGTATCGAAAATTGACTTTTTAGCTGGCTTTGGTGCCTTGGACATGAGGTAGGACCTTATGATTGTGCATGAAAGGATTACTAGCAGCCGAGTGGCACGGGAGGATGCGAAAAGTGTTCATATGTAGTAAAAACCTGAGGAATCCGTCCGTTTTCGGAATATATTATCGAATCGACTTAAAGCAGTGCGTCACATTGGCCGCTCTTCACTCTGAAACGGTTGTACTTATCGTCTGCAAAGCTATGTCGCGTGCTGCAGTATGCGGAGACACTAAAAGCACCATAGTAGAACACGGATGAAGCTTCTAAGTTGATGTGATAGCCAGTGAGAAGTAGTACAATTCAAGTTTTAGGTATCGATTATTGACTTTTTAGCTGGCTTTTATGCCTTGGACATGAGCTAGGACCTTATGATTCAGCATGAAAGGAGGACTAACAGCCGAGATGCATGGGAGAATGTGAATAGTGTTCATCTGTAGTAAAAAAATGAGAAATCCGTCCGTTTTCGTCATTTGTTATCGAATCGACAAAGCAGATCGTCACATTGGCCGCTCTTCTCTCTGAAACGGTTGTACTTATCGTCTGCAAAGCAATGTCGCATGCTGCAGTATGCGGAGACACTAAAAGCACCATAGTAGTACACAGATGAAGCTTCTAAGTTGATGTGATAGCCAGTGAGAAGTAGTACAATTCAAGTTTTAGGTATCGATTATTGACCTTTTAGCTGGCTTTGGTGCCTTGGACATGGGCTAGGACCTTAAGGTTCTGCATGAAAGGAGGACTAGCAGCCGCGTTGCACGGGAGGATGTAAAAAGTGTTCATATGTAGTAAAAACCTGAGAACTCCGTCCGTTTTCGTCATTTGTTATCGAATCGACTTAAAGCCAGATCTTCACATGGGCCCCTCTTCTCTCTGAAACGGTTGTACTTATCGTCTGCAAAGCTATGTCGCGTGCTGCGGTATGCGGAGACACTAAAAGCACCATAGCAGAACACAGATTAAGCTTCTAAGTTGATGTAATAGCAAGTAAGAAGTAGTACAATTCAAGTTTTAGGTATCGATTATTGACCTTTTAGCTGGCTTTTGTGCCTTGGACATGAGCTAGGACCTTATGATTCCGCACGGAAGGAGGACTAGCAGCCGAGTTGCTTGGGAGAATGTGAAAAGTGTTCATATGTAGTAAAAACCTGAAAAATGCGTCCGTTTTCGTCATGTGTTATCGAATCGACTTAAAGCCAGATTGTCACATTGGCCGCTCTTCTATCTGAAACGGTTGTACTTAGCGTCTGCAAAGCTATGTCGCGTGCTGCGGTATGCGGAGACACTAAAAGCACCATAGTAGAATACAGATGAAGCTTCAAAGTTGATGTAATAGCCAGTAAGAAGTAGTACAATTCAAGATTTAGGTATCGATTATTGACTTTTTTGCTGGCTTTGGTGCCTTGGACATGAGCTAGGACCTTACGATTCTGCATGAAAGGAGGACTAGCAGCCGAGTTGCACGGGAGAATGTAAAAAGTGTTCATATGTAGTATAAACCTGAGAAATCCGTCCGAATTCGTCACTTGTTATCGAATCGACTTAAAGCCAGATCGTCACATGGGCCCCTCTTCTCTCTGAAACGGTTGTACTTATCGTCTGCAAAGCTATGTCGCGTGCTGCGGTATGCGGAGACACTAAAAGCACCATAGCAGAACACAGATTAAGCTTCTAAGTTGATGTAATAGCAAGTAAGAAGTAGTACAATTCAAGTTTTAGGTATCGATTATTGACCTTTTAGCTGGCTTTTGTGCCTTGGACATGAGCTAGGACCTTATGATTCCGCACGGAAGGAGGACTAGAAGCTGAGTTGATCGGGAGTATGTGAAAGGTGTTCATATGTAGTAAAAACCTGAGAAATCCGTCCATTTTCGTCATTTGTTATCGAATCGACTTAAAGCCAGATCGTCACATGGGCCCCTCTTCTCTCTGAAACGGTTGTACTTATCGTCTGCAAAGCTATGTCGCGTGCTGCGGTATGCGGAGACACTAAAGGCACCATAGTAGAACACAGATGAAGCTTCTAAGTTGATGTGATAGCCAGTGAGAAGTAGTACAATTAAAGTTTTAGGTATCGATTATTGACTTTTTAGCTGGCTTTTGTGCCTTGGACATGAGCTAGGACCTTATGATTCTGCATGAAAGGAGGACTAGCAGCCGAGTTACATGGGAGAATGTGAAAAGTGTTCATATGTAGTAAAAACCTGAGAAATCCGTCCGTTTTCGTCATTTGTTATCGAATCGACTTACAGCCATCTCGTCACATTGGCCGCTCTTCTCTCTGAAACGGTTGTACTTATCGTCTGCAAAGCTATGTCGCGTGCTGCGGTATGCGGAGTCACTAAAAGCACCATAGTAGAACACAGATGAAGCTTCTAAGTTGATGTAATAGCCAGTAAGGAGTAGTACAATTCAAGTTTTAGGTATCGAAAATTGACTTTATAGCTGGCTTTGGTGCCTTGGACATGAGGTAGGACCTTATGATTGTGCATGAAAGGATTACTAGCAGCCGAGTGGCACGGGAGGATGCGAAAAGTGTTCATATGTAGTAAAAACCTGAGGAATCCGTCCGTTTTCGGAATATATTATCGAATCGACTTAAAGCAGTGCGTCACATTGGCCGCTCTTCACTCTGAAACGGTTGTACTTATCGTCTGCAAAGCTATGTCGCGTGCTGCAGTATGCGGAGACACTAAAAGCACCATAGTAGAACACGGATGAAGCTTCTAAGTTGATGTGATAGCCAGTGAGAAGTAGTACAATTCAAGTTTTAAGTATCGATTATTGACTTTTTAGCTGGCTTTTATGCCTTGGACATGAGCTAGGACCTTATGATTCAGCATGAAAGGAGGACTAGCAGCCGAGATGCATGGGAGAATGTGAATAGTGTTCATCTGTCGTAAAAAAATGAGAAATCCGTCCGTTTTCGTCATTTGTTATCGAATCGACAAAGCAGATCGTCACATTGGCCGCTCTTCTCTCTGAAACGGTTGTACTTATCGTCTGCAAAGCTATGTCGCGTGCTGCAGTATGTGGAGACACTAAAAGCACCATAGTAGAACACAGATGAAGCTTCTAAGTTGATGTGATAGCCAGTGAGATGTAGTACAATTCAAGTTTTAGGTATCGATTATTGACTTTTTAGCTGGCCTTGGTGCCTTGGACATGAGCTAGGACATTAAGATTCTGCATAAAAGGAGGACTGGTAGCCGAGTTGCACGGGAGGATGTGAAAAGTGTTCATATGTAGTAAACACCTGAGAAAACCGTCCATTTTTGTCATTTGTTATCGAATCGACTAAAAGCCAGATCGTCACATTGGCCCCTGTTCTCTCTGAAACGGTTGTACTTATCGTCTGCAAAGCTATGTCGTGTGCTGCGGTATGCGGAGTCACTAAAAGCACCATAGTAGAACACAGATGAAGCTTCTAAGTTGATGTAATAGCCAGTAAGAAGTAGTACAATTCAAGTTTTAGGTATCGATAATAGACGTTTTAGCTGGCTTTGGTGCCTTGGACATGAGGTAGGACCTTATGATTGTGCATGAAAGGAGGACTAGCAGCCGCGTTGCACGGAGAATGTGAAAAGTGTTCATATCTAGTAAAAACCTGAGAAATCCGTCCGTTTTCGTAATTTATTATCGAATCGACTTAAAGCAGTGCGTCACATTCCCCGCTCTTCTCTCTGAAACGGTTGTACTTATCGTCTGCAAAACTATGTCGCGTGCTGCGGTATGCGGAGACACTAAAAGCACCATAGTAGAAAACAGATTAAGCTTCTAGGTTGATGTAATAGCCAGTAAGATGTGGTACAATTCAAGATTTAGGTATCGATTATTGACTTTTTTGCTGGCTTTGGTGCCTTGGACATGAGCTAGGACCTTACGATTCTGCATGAAAGGAGGACTAGCAGCCGAGTTGCGCGGGAGAATGTAAAAAGTGTTCATATGTTGTAAAAACCTGAGAAATCCGTCCGTTTTCGTCATTTGTTATCGAATCGACTTAAAGCCAGATCGTCACATTGGCCTCTCTTCTCTCTGAAACGGTTGTACTTATCGTCTGCAAAGCTATGTCGCGTGCTGCGGTATGCGGAGACACTAAAATCACCATAATGGAACACAGATGAAGCTTCTAAGTTGATGTAATAGCTAGTAAGATGTAGTCAATTTAGGTATCGATTATTGACTTTTTAGCTGGCTTTGGTGCCTTGGACATTAGCTATGTCCTTAAGATTCTGCATGAAAGGAGGACTAGCAGCCGAGTTGCATTGGAGAATGTGGAAAGTGTTCATATGTAGTAAAAACCTGAGAAATCCGTCCGTTTTAGTCATTTGTTATCGAATCAACTTGAAGCCAGATCGTCACATTGCCCGCTTTTCTCTCTGAAACGGTTGTACATTTCGTCTGGAAAGCTATGTCGCGTGCTGCAGTATGCGAAGACACTAAAAGCACCATAGTAGAACGCAGATGAAGCTTCTAAGTTGATGTGATAGCCAGTGAGAAGTAGTACAATTAAAGTTTTAGGTATCGATTATTGACTTTTTAGCTGGCTTTTGTGCCTTGGACATGAGCTAGGACCTTATGATTCTGCATGAAAGGAGGACTAGCAGCCGAGTTACATGGGAGAATGTGAAAAGTGTTCATATGTAGTAAAAACCTGAGAAATCCGTCCGTTTTCGTCATTTGTTATCGAATCGACTTAAAGCCATCTCGTCACATTGGCCGCTCTTCTCTCTGAAACGGTTGTACTTATCGTCTGCAAAGCTATGTCGCGTGCTGCGGTATGCGGAGTCACTAAAAGCACCATAGTAGAACACAGATGAAGCTTCTAAGTTGATGTAATAGCCAGTAAGGAGTAGTACAATTCAAGTTTTAGGTATCGAAAATTGACTTTTTAGCTGGCTTTGGTGCCTTGGACATGAGGTAGGACCTTATGATTGTGCATGAAAGGATTACTAGCAGCCGAGTGGCACGGGATGATGCGAAAAGTGTTCATATGTAGTAAAAACCTGAGGAATCCGTCCGTTTTCGGAATATATTATCGAATCGACTTAAAGCAGTGCGTCACATTGGCCGCTCTTCACTCTGAAACGGTTGTACTTATCGTCTGCAAAGCTATGTCGCGTGCTGCAGTATGCGGAGACACTAAAAGCACCATAGTAGAACACGGATGAAGCTTCTAAGTTGATGTGATAGCCAGTGAGAAGTAGTACAATTCAAGTTTTAGGTATCGATTATTGACTTTTTAGCTGGCTTTTATGCCTTGGACATGAGCTAGGACCTTATGATTCAGCATGAAAGGAGGACTAACAGCCGAGATGCATGGGAGAATGTGAATAGTGTTCATCTGTAGTAAAAAAATGAGAAATCCGTCCGTTTTCGTCATTTGTTATCGAATCGACAAAGCAGATCGTCACATTGGCCGCTCTTCTCTCTGAAACGGTTGTACTTATCGTCTGCAAAGCAATGTCGCATGCTGCAGTATGCGGAGACACTAAAAGCACCATAGTAGAACACAGATGAAGCTTCTAAGTTGATGTGATAGCCAGTGAGAAGTAGTACAATTCAAGTTTTAGGTATCGATTATTGACCTTTTAGCTGGCTTTGGTGCCTTGGACATGGGCTAGGACCTTAAGATTCTGCATGAAAGGAGGACTAGCAGCCGCGTTGCACGGGAGGATGTAAAAAGTGTTCATATGTAGTAAAAACCTGAGAACTCCGTCCGTTTTCGTCATTTGTTATCGAATCGACTTAAAGCCAGATCTTCACATGGGCCCCTCTTCTCTCTGAAACGGTTGTACTTATCGTCTGCAAAGCTATGTCGCGTGCTGCGGTATGCGGAGACACTAAAAGCACCATAGCAGAACACAGATTAAGCTTCTAAGTTGATGTAATAGCAAGTAAGAAGTAGTACAATTCAAGTTTTAGGTATCGATTATTGACCTTTTAGCTGGCTTTTGTGCCTTGGACATGAGCTAGGACCTTATGATTCCGCACGGAAGGAGGACTAGCAGCCGAGTTGCTTGGGAGAATGTGAAAAGTGTTCATATGTAGTAAAAACCTGAAAAATGCGTCCGTTTTCGTCATGTGTTATCGAATCGACTTAAAGCCAGATTGTCACATTGGCCGCTCTTCTATCTGAAACGGTTGTACTTAGCGTCTGCAAAGCTATGTCGCGTGCTGCGGTATGCGGAGACACTAAAAGCACCATAGTAGAATACAGATGAAGCTTCAAAGTTGATGTAATAGCCAGTAAGAAGTAGTACAATTCAAGATTTAGGTATCGATTATTGACTTTTTTGCTGGCTTTGGTGCCTTGGACATGAGCTAGGACCTTACGATTCTGCATGAAAGGAGGACTAGCAGCCGAGTTGCACGGGAGAATGTAAAAAGTGTTCATATGTAGTATAAACCTGAGAAATCCGTCCGAATTCGTCACTTGTTATCGAATCGACTTAAAGCCAGATCGTCACATGGGCCCCTCTTCTCTCTGAAACGGTTGTACTTATCGTCTGCAAAGCTATGTCGCGTGCTGCGGTATGCGGAGACACTAAAAGCACCATAGCAGAACACAGATTAAGCTTCTAAGTTGATGTAATAGCAAGTAAGAAGTAGTACAATTCAAGTTTTAGGTATCGATTATTGACCTTTTAGCTGGCTTTTGTGCCTTGGACATGAGCTAGGACCTTATGATTCCGCACGGAAGGAGGACTAGAAGCTGAGTTGATCGGGAGTATGTGAAAAGTGTTCATATGTAGTAAAAACCTGAGAAATCCGTCCATTTTCGTCATTTGTAATCGAATCGACTTAAAGCCAGATCGTCACATGGGCCCCTCTTCTCTCTGAAACGGTTGTACTTATCGTCTGCAAAGCTATGTCGCGTGCTGCGGTATGCGGAGACACTAAAGGCACCATAGTAGAACACAGATGAAGCTTCTAAGTTGATGTGATAGCCAGTGAGAAGTAGTACAATTAAAGTTTTAGGTATCGATTATTGACTTTTTAGCTGGCTTTTGTGCCTTGGACATGAGCTAGGACCTTATGATTCTGCATGAAAGGAGGACTAGCAGCCGAGTTACATGGGAGAATGTGAAAAGTGTTCATATGTAGTAAAAACCTGAGAAATCCGTCCGTTTTCGTCATTTGTTATCGAATCGACTTACAGCCATCTCGTCACATTGGCCGCTCTTCTCTCTGAAACGGTTGTACTTATCGTCTGCAAAGCTATGTCGCGTGCTGCGGTATGCGGAGTCACTAAAAGCACCATAGTAGAACACAGATGAAGCTTCTAAGTTGATGTAATAGCCAGTAAGGAGTAGTACAATTCAAGTTTTAGGTATCGAAAATTGACTTTATAGCTGGCTTTGGTGCCTTGGACATGAGGTAGGACCTTATGATTGTGCATGAAAGGATTACTAGCAGCCGAGTGGCACGGGAGGATGCGAAAAGTGTTCATATGTAGTAAAAACCTGAGGAATCCGACCGTTTTCGGAATATATTATCGAATCGACTTAAAGCAGTGCGTCACATTGGCCGCTCTTCACTCTGAAACGGTTGTACTTATCGTCTGCAAAGCTATGTCGCGTGCTGCAGTATGCGGAGACACTAAAAGCACCATAGTAGAACACGGATGAAGCTTCTAAGTTGATGTGATAGCCAGTGAGAAGTAGTACAATTCAAGTTTTAAGTATCGATTATTGACTTTTTAGCTGGCTTTTATGCCTTGGACATGAGCTAGGACCTTATGATTCAGCATGAAAGGAGGACTAGCAGCCGAGATGCATGGGAGAATGTGAATAGTGTTCATCTGTCGTAAAAAAATGAGAAATCCGTCCGTTTTCGTCATTTGTTATCGAATCGACAAAGCAGATCGTCACATTGGCCGCTCTTCTCTCTGAAACGGTTGTACTTATCGTCTGCAAAGCTATGTCGCGTGCTGCAGTATGTGGAGACACTAAAAGCACCATAGTAGAACACAGATGAAGCTTCTAAGTTGATGTGATAGCCAGTGAGATGTAGTACAATTCAAGTTTTAGGTATCGATTATTGACTTTTTAGCTGGCCCTGGTGCCTTGGACATGAGCTAGGACATTAAGATTCTGCATAAAAGGAGGACTGGTAGCCGAGTTGCACGGGAGGATGTGAAAAGTGTTCATATGTAGTAAACACCTGAGAAAACCGTCCATTTTTGTCATTTGTTATCGAATCGACTAAAAGCCAGATCGTCACATTGGCCCCTGTTCTCTCTGAAACGGTTGTACTTATCGTCTGCAAAGCTATGTCGTGTGCTGCGGTATGCGGAGTCACTAAAAGCACCATAGTAGAACACAGATGAAGCTTCTAAGTTGATGTAATAGCCAGTAAGAAGTAGTACAATTCAAGTTTTAGGTATCGAATATTGACTTTTTAGCTGGCTTTGGTGCCTTGGACATGAGGTAGGACCTTACGATTCTGCATGAAAAGAGGACTAGCAGCCGAGTTGCACGGGAGAATGTAAAAAGTGTTCATATGTAGTAAAAACCTGAGAAATCCGTCCGTTTTCGTCATTTGTTATCGAATCGACTTAAAGCCAGATCGTCACATTGGCCCCTCTTCTCTCTGAAAAGGTTGTACTTATCGTCTGCAAAGCTATGTCGAGTGCTGCGGTAAGCGGAGTCACTAAAAGCACCATACTAGAACACAGATGAAGCTTCTAAGTTGATGTGATAGCCAGTGAGAAGTAGTACAATTCAAGTTTTAGGTATCGATTATTGACTTTTTAGCTGAATTTGGTGCCTTGGACATGAGCTAGGACCTTAAGATTGTGCATGAAAGAAGGACTAGCAGCCGCGCTGCACGGAAGTATGTGAAAAGTGTTCATATGTAGTAAAAACCTGAGAAATCCGTCCATTTTCGTCATTTGTTATCGAATCGACTTAAAGCCAGATCGTCACATTGGCCCCTCTTCTCTCTGAAACGGTTGTACTTATCGTCTGGAAAGCTATGTCGCGTGCTGCGGTATGCGGAGACACTAAAATCACCATAGTGGAACACAGATGAAGCTTCTAAGTTGATGTAATAGCCAGTAAGAAGTAGTACAATTCAAGTTTAAGTATCGATTATTTACTTTTTAGCTGGCTTTGGTGCTTTGGACATGAGCTATGTCCTTAAGATTCTCCATGAAAGGAGGCCTAGCAGCCGAGTTGCATGGGAGAATGTGAAAAGTGTTCATATGTAGTAAAAACCAGAGAAATCCGTCCGTTTTCGTAATTTATTATCGAATCGCCTTAAAGCAGTGCGTCACATTGGCCGCTCATCTCTCTGAAACGGTTGTACTTATCGTCTGCAAAGCTATGTCGTGTGCTGCGGTATGCGGAGACCCTAAAAGCACCATAGTAGAACACAGATAAAGCTTCTAAGTTGATGTAATAGCCAGTAAGGAGTAGTACAATTCAAGTTTTAGGTATCGATTATTGACTTTTTAGCTGGCTTTGGTGCCTTGGACATGAGCTATGTCCTTAAGATTCTGCATGAAAGGAGGACTAGCAGCCGAGTTGCATGGGAGAATTTGGAAAGTGTTCATATGTAGTAAAAATCTGAGAAGTCCGTCCGTTATCGTCATTTGTTATCGAATCAATATGAAGCCAGATCGTCACATTGCACGCTCTTCTCTCTGAAACGGATGTACGTATCGTCTGCAAAGCTATGTCGCGTGCTGCGGTATGCGGAGACACTAAAAGCACCATAGTAGAACACAGATGAAGCTTCTAAGTTGATGTAATAGCCAGTAAGGAGTAGTACAATTCAAGTTTTAGGTATCGAATATTGACTTTTTAGCTGGTTTAGGTGCCTTGGACATGAGCTAGGACCTTAAGATTCTGCATGAAAGGAGGACTGGTAGCCGAGTTGCACGGGAGGATGTGAAAAGTGTTCATATGTAGTAAAAACCTGAGAAATCCGTCCGTTTTCGTAATTTATTATCGAATCGACTTAAAGCCAGATCGTCAAATTGGCCGCTCTTCTCTCTGAAACGATTGTACTTATCGTCTGCAAAGCTATGTCGCGTGCTGCGGAATGCGGAGACACTAAAAGCAACATAGTAGAATACAGATGAAGCCTCAAAGTTGATGTAATAGCCAGTAAGAAGTAGTACAATTCAAGATTTAGGTATCGATTTTTTACTTTTATGCTGTCTTTGGTGCCTAGGACATGAGCTAGGACCTTACGATTCTGCATGAAAGGAGGAATAGCAGCCGAGTTGCACGGGAGATTGCGAAAAGTTTTCATATGTATAAAAAACCTGAGAAATCCGTCCGTTTTCGTAATTTATTATCGAATCGACTTAAAGCAGTGCGTCACATTGGCCGCTCTTCTCTCTGAAACGGTTGTACTTATCGTCTGCAAAGCTATGTCGCGTGCTGCGGTATGCGGAGACACTAATAGCACCATAGTAGAACACAGATTAAGCTTCTAAGATGTAATAGCCAGTAAGAAGTAGTACAATTCAAGTTTTAGGTATCGATTATTGACTTTTTAGCTGGCTTTTGTGCCTTGAACATGAGCTAGGACCTTAAGATTCTGCATGAAAGGAGGTCTAGCAGCCGAGTTGCATGGGAGAATGTGAAAAGAGTTCATATGTAGTAAAAACCTGAGAAATCCGTCCGTTTTCGTCATTTGTTATCGAATCGACTTAAAGCCAGGTCGTTACATTGGCCGCTCTTCTCTCTGAAACGGTTGTACTTATCGTCTGCAAAACTATGTCGCGTGCTGCGGTATGCGGAGACACTAAAAGCACCATAGTAGAACACATATGAAGCTTCTAAGTTGATGTAATAGCCAGTAAGAAGTAGTACAATTCAAGTTTTAGGTATCGAATATTGACTTTTTAGCTGGCTTTGGTGCCTTGGACATGAGCTAGGACCTTACGATTCTGCATGAAATCAGGACTAGCAGCCGCGTTGCACGGGAGTATGTGAAAAGTGTTCATATGTAGTAAACACCTGAGAAAACCGTCCATTTTTGTCATTTGTTATCGAATCGACTAAAAGCCAGATCGTCACATTGGCCCCTGTTCTCTCTGAAACGGTTGTACTTATCGTCTGCAAAGCTATGTCGTGTGCTGCGGTATGCGGAGTCACTAAAAGCACCATAGTAGAACACAGATGAAGCTTCTAAGTTGATGTAATAGCCAGTAAGAAGTAGTACAATTCAAGTTTTAGGTATCGAATATTGACTTTTTAGCTGGCTTTGGTGCATTGGACATGAGGTAGGACCTTACGATTCTGCATGAAAAGAGGACTAGCAGCCGAGTTGCACGGGAGAATGTAAAAAGTGTTCATATGTAGTAAAAACCTGAGAAATCCGTCCGTTTTCGTCATTTGTTATCGAATCGACTTAAAGCCAGATCGTCACATTGGCCCCTCTTCTCTCTGAAAAGGTTGTACTTATCGTCTGCAAAGCTATGTCGAGTGCTGCGGTAAGCGGAGTCACTAAAAGCACCATACTAGAACACAGATGAAGCTTCTAAGTTGATGTGATAGCCAGTGAGAAGTAGTACAATTCAAGTTTTAGGTATCGATTATTGACTTTTTAGCTGAATTTGGTGCCTTGGACATGAGCTAGGACCTTAAGATTGTGCATGAAAGAAGGACTAGCAGCCGCGTTGCACGGGAGTATGTGAAAAGTGTTCATATGTAGTAAAAACCTGAGAAATCCGTCCCCTTTTATTCATTTGTTATCGAATCGACTTATAGCCAGATCGTCACATTGGCCGCTCTTCTCTATGAAACGGTTGTACTTATCGTCTGCAAAGCTATGTCGCGTGCTGCGGTATGCGGAGACACTAAAAGCACCATAGTAGAACACAGATGAAGCTTCTAAGTTGATGTAATAGCCAGTAAGGAGTAGTACAATTCAAGTTTTAGGTATCGAATATTGAATTTTTAGCTGACTTTGGTGCCTTGGACTTGAGCTAGGACCTTAAGATTCTGCATGAAAGGAGGTCTAGCAGCCGAGTTGCACGGGAGAATGCGAAAAGTTTTCATATGTAGTAAAAACCTGAGAAATCCGTCCGTTTTCGGAATATATTATCGAATCGACATAAGCAGTGCGTCACATTGGCCGCTCTTCTCTCTGAAACGGTTGTACTTATCGTCTGCAAAGCTATGTCGCGTGCTGCAGTATGTGGAGACACTAAAGGCACCATAGTAGAACATAGATGAAGCTTCTAAGTTGATGTGATAGCCAGTGAGATGTAGTACAATTCAAGTTTCAGGACGACTAGCAGCCGAGTTGCACGAGAGGATGCGAAAAGTGTTCATATGTAGTAAAAACCTGAGAAATCCGTCCATTTTCGTCATTTGTTATCGAATCGACTTAAAGCCAGATCGTCACATTGGCCCCTCTTCTCTCTGAAACGGTTGTTCTTATCGTCTGCAAAGCTATGTCGCGTGCTGCGGTATGCGGTGACACTAAAATCACCATAGTGGAACACTGATGAAGCTTCTAAGTTGATGTAATAGCCAGTAAGAAGTAGTACAATTCAAGATTTAGGTATCGATTATTGACTTTTTTGCTGGCTTTGGTGCCTTGGACACGATCTAGGACCTTACGATTCTGCATGAAAGTAGGACTAGCAGCCGAGTTAAACGGGAGAATATAAAAAGTGTTCATATGTAGTAAAAACCTTAGAAATCCGTCCGTTTTCGTCATTTATTATCGAATCGACTTAAAGCCAGATCGTCACATTGGCCGCTCTTCTCTCTGAAACGGTTGTACTTATCGTCTGCAAAGCTATGTCGCGTGCTGCGGTATGCGGAGACAATAAAAGCACCATAGTAGAACACAGATGAAGCTTCAAAGTTGATGTAATAGCCAGTAAGAAGTAGTACAATTCAAGATTTAGGTATCGATTATTGAATTTTTGCTGGCTTTGGTGACTCGGACATGAGCTAGGACCTTACGATTCTGCATGAAAGAAGGACTAGCAGCCGAGTTGCACGGGAGAATGTAAAAATTGTTCATATGTAGTAAAAAACTGAGAAATCCGTCTGTTTTCGTCATTTGTTATCGAATCGACTTAAAGCCAGATCGTTACATTGGCCGCTCTTCTCTCTGAAACGGTTGTACTTATCGTCTGCAAAGCTATGTCGGGTGCTGCGGTATACGGAGATACATAAAGCACCATAGTAGAACACAGATGAAGCTTCTAAGTTGATGTAATAGCCAGTAAGAAGTAGTACAATTCAAGATTTAGGTATCGATTATTGACTTTTTACCCTTCTTTGGTGCCTTGGACATGAGCTGGGGCCTTAAGATTCTGCATGAAACGAGGACTAGCAGCCGAGTTGCACGGGAGAATGTGAAAAGTGTTCATATGTATTAAAAACCTGAGAAATCCGTTCGTTTTCGTCATTTGTTATCGAATCGACTCTAAGCCAAATCGTCACATTGGTCGCTCTCCTCTCTGAAACGGTTGTACTTGTCGTCTGCAAAGCTATGTCGCGTGCTGCGGAATGCGGAGACACTAAAAGCACCATAGTAGAACACAGATTAAGCTTCTAAGTTGATGTAATAGCCAGTAAAGAGTAGTACAATTCACGTTTTAGGTATCGAATATTGACTTTTTAGATGGCTTTGGTGCCTTGGACATGAGCTAGGACCTTAAGACTCTGCATGAAAGGAGGACTAGCAGCCGAGTTGCACGGGAGGATGCGAAAAGTGTTCATATGTAGTAAAAACCTGAGAAATCCATCCGTTTTCGTAATTTATTATCGAATCGACTTAAAGCAGTGCGTCACATTGGCCGCTCGTCTCTCTGAAACGGTTGTACTTATCGTCTGCAAAGCTATGTCGCGTGCTGCGGTATGCGGAGACACTAAAAGCACCATAGTAGAACACAGATGAAGCTTCTAAGTTGATGTGATAGCCAGTGAGAAGTAGTACAATTCAGTTTTAGGTATCGATTATTGACTTTGTAGCTGGCTTTGGTGCCTTGGACATGAGCTAGGACCTTAATATTCTGCATGAAAGGAGGACTAGCAGCAGCGTTGCACGGGAGTATGTGAAAAGTGTTCATATGTAGTGAAAACCTGAGAAATCCGTCCGTTTTCGTCATTTGTTACCGAATCAACTTGAAGCCTGATCGTCACATTGGCCGATCTTCTCTCTGAAACGGTTGTACTTATCGTCTGCAAAGCTATGTCGCGTGCTGCGGTATGCGGAGACACTAAAAGCACCGTAGTAGAACACAGATGAAGCTTCTAAGTTGATGTAATAGCCAGTAAGAAGTAGTACAATTCAAGTTTTAGGTATCGATTATTACTTTTCAGCTTGCATTTTTGCCTTGGACATGAGCTAGGACCTAATGATTCTGCATGAAAGGAGGACTAGCAGCCGAGTTGCATGTGAGAATGTGAAAAGTGTTCATATATAGTAAAAACCTGAGAAATCCGTCCGTTTTTGTCATTTGTTATCGAATCGACTTAAAGCCAGATCGTCACATTGGCCGCTCTTCACTCTGAAACGGTTGGACTTATCGTCTGCAAAGCTATGTCGCGTGCTGCGGTATGCGGAGACACTAAAGGCACCTTAGTAGAACACAGATGAAGCTTCTAAGTTGATGTAATAGCCAGTAAGGAGTAGTACAATTCAAGTTTTAGGTATCGAATATTGAATTTTTAGCTGGCTTTTTGTGCCTTGGACATGAGCTAGGACCTTAAGATTCAGCATGAAAGGAGGACTAGCAGCCGCGTTGCACGGGAGTATGTGAAAAGTGTTCATATGTAGTAAAAACCTGAGAAATCTGTCCATTTTCGTCATTTGTTATTGAATCGACTTAAAGCCAGATCGTCACATTGGCCGCTCTTCTCTCTGAAGCGGTTGTACTTATCGTCTGCACAGCTTTGTCGCGTGCTGCGGTATGCGGAGACACTAAAAGCACCATAGTAGAACACAGATTAAGCTTCTAAGTTGATGTAATAGCCAGTATGAAGTAGTACAATTCAAGTTTTAGGTATCGATTATTGACTTTTTAGCTGGCTTTGGTGCCTTGGATATGAGCTAGGACCTTACGATTCTGCATGAAAGGAGGACTAGCAGCCGGGTTGCATGGGAGAATGTGAAAAGTGTTCATATGTAGTAAAAACCTGAGAAATCCGTCCGTTTTCGTCATTTGTTATCGAATCGACTTAAAGCCAGATCGTCACATTGGCCCCTCTTCTCTCTGAAACGGTTGTACGTATCGTCTGCAAAGCTATGTCGCGTGCTGCAGTATGCGGAGACACTAAAAGCACCATTGTAGAACACAGATGAAGCTTCTAAGTTGATGTGATAGCCAGTGAGAAGTAGTACAACTCAAGTTTTAGGTATCGATTATTGACTTTTTAGCTGGCTTTTGTGCCTTGGACATGAGCTAGGACCTTAAGATTCCGCATGAAAGGAGGAGTAGCAGCAGCGTAGCACGGGAGTATGTGAAAAGTGTTCATATGTAGTAAAAACCTGAGAAATCCGTCCATTTTCGTCATTTGTTATCGAATCGACTTAAAGCCAGATCGTCACATTGGCCGCTCTTCTCTCTGAAACGGTTGTACTTATCGTCTGCACAGCTTTGTCGCGTGCTGCGGTATGCGGAAACACGAAAAGCACCATAGTAGAACACAGATGAAGCTTCTAAGTTGATGTAATAGCCAGTAAGGAGTAGTACAATTCAAGTTTTAGGTGTCGAATATTGACTTTTTAGCTGGCTTTGGTGCCTTGGACATGAGCTAGGACCGTAAGATTCTGCATGAAAGGAGGACTAGCAGCCGAGTTGCACGGGAGGATGCGAAAAGTGTTCATATGTAGTAAGAACCTGAGAAATCCGTCCGGTTTCGTAATTCATTATCGAATCGACTTAAAGCAGTGCGTCACATTGGCCGCTCTTCTCTCTGAAACGGTTGTACTTATCGTCTGCAAAGCTATGTCGCGTGCTGCGGTATGCGGAGACACTAAAAGCACCATAGTAGAACACAGATTAAGCTTCTAAGTTGATGTAATACCCAGTAAGAAGTAGTACAATTCAAGTTTTAGGTATCGATTACTGACTTTTTAGCTGGCTTTGGTGCCTTGGACATGAGCATGGACCTTATGATTCTGCATGAAAGGAGGACTAGCAGCCGAGTTGCATGGGAGAATGTGAAAAGTGTTCATATGTAGTAAAAACCTGAGAAATCCGTCCGTTTTCGTCATTTGTTATCAATCGACTTAAAGCCAGATCGTCACATTGGCCGCTCTTCTCTGTGAAACGGTTGTACTTATCGTCTGCAAAGCTATGACGCGTGCTGCGGGATGCGGAGACACTGAAAGCACCATAGTAGAACACAGATGAAGCTTCAAAGTTGATGTAATAGCCAGTAAGAAGTAGTACAATTCAAGATTTAGGTATCTATTATTGACTTTTTAGCTGGCTTTGGTGCCTTGGATATGAGCTAGGACCTTAAGATTCGGCATGAAAGGAGGACTAGCAGCCGAGTTGCACGGGAGGATGTGAAAAGTGTTCATATGTAGTAAAAACCTGAGAACTCCGTCCATTTTCGTCATTTTTTTTGAATCGACTTAAAGCCAGATCGTCACATTGGCCGCTCTACTCTCTGAAACGGTTGTACTTATCGTCTGCACAGCTATGTCGCCTGCTGCGGTATACGGAGACACTAAAAGCACCATAGTAGAACACAGATTAAGCTTCTAAGTTGATGTAATAGCAAGTAAGAAGTAGTACAACTCAAGTTTTAGGTATCGATTATTGCCTTTTTCGCTGGCTTCGGTGCATTGGACATTAGCTAGGACCTTAAGATTCTGCATGAAAGGAGGACTAGCAGCCGAGTTGCACGGGAGGATGCGAAAAGTGTACATATGTAGTAAAAACGTGAGGAATCCGTCCGTTTTCGTAATTTATTATCGAATCGACTTCAAGCAGTGTGTCACATTGGCCGCTCTTCTCTCTGAAACGGTTGTACTTATCGTCTGCAAAGCTATGTCGCGTGCTGCAGTATGCGGAGACACTAAAAGCACCATAGTAGAACACAGATGAAGCTTCTAAGTTGATGTGATAGCCAGTGAGAAGTAGTACAACTCAAGTTTTAGGTATCGATTATTGACTTTTTAGCTGGCTTTTGTGCCTTGGACATGAGCTAGGACCTTAAGATTCCGCATGAAAGGAGGAGTAGCAGCAGCGTTGCACGGGAGTATGTGAAAAGTGTTCATATGTAGTAAAAACCTGAGAAATCCGTCCATTTTCGTCATTTGTTATCGAATCGACTTAAAGCCAGATCGTCACATTGGCCGCTCTTCTCTCTGAAACGGTTGTACTTATCGTCTGCACAGCTTTGTCGCGTGCTGCGGTATGCGGAAACACGAAAAGCACCATAGTAGAACACAGATGAAGCTTCTAAGTTGATGTAATAGCCAGTAAGGAGTAGTACAATTCAAGTTTTAGGTGTCGAATATTGACTTTTTAGCTGGCTTTGGTGCCTTGGACATGAGCTAGGACCGTAAGATTCTGCATGAAAGGAGGACTAGCAGCCGAGTTGCACGGGAGGATGCGAAAAGTGTTCATATGTAGTAAGAACCTGAGAAATCCGTCCGTTTTCGTAATTCATTATCGAATCGACTTAAAGCCAGATCGTCACATTGGACGCACTTCTCTCTGAAACGGTTGTACTTATCGTCTGCAAAGCTATGTCGCGTGCTTCGGTATGCGGAGACACTAAAAGCACTATAGTAGAACACAGATGAAGCTTCTAAGTTGACGTAATAGCCAATAAGGGGTAGTACAATTCAAGTTTTAGGTATCGATTATTGACATTTTAGCTGGCTTTGGTACATTGGACATGAGCTACGACCTTAAGATTCTGCATGAAAGGAGGACTAGCAGCCGAGTTGCAAGGGACAATGTTAAAAGTGTTCATATGTAGTAAAAACCTGATAAATCCGTTCGTTTTTGTCATTTGTTATCGAATCGACTTAAAGCCAAATCGTCACATTTGCCCCTCTTCTCTCTGAAATGGTTGTACTTATCGTCTGCAAAGCTATGTCGCGTGCTGCGGTATGCGGAGGCACTAAAATCACCATAGCGGAACACAGATGAAGCTTCTTAGTTGATGTAATAGCCAGTAAGAAGTAGTACAGTTCAAGTTTTAGGTATCGATTATTGACTATTTTGCTGGCTTTTGTGCCTTGGACATGAGCTAGGAGCTTAAGATTCCGCATGAAAGGAGGAGTAGCAGCAGCGTTGCACGGGAGTATGTGAAAAGTGTTCATATGTAGTAAAAACCTGAGAAATCCGTCCATTTTCGTCATTTGTTATCGAATCGACTTAAAGCCAGATCGTCACATTGGCCGCTCTTCTCTCTGAAACGGTTGTACTTATCGTCTGCACAGCTTTGTCGCGTGCTGCGGTATGCGGAAACACGAAAAGCACCATAGTAGAACACAGATGAAGCTTCTAAGTTGATGTAATAGCCAGTAAGGAGTAGTACAATTCAAGTTTTAGGTGTCGAATATTGACTTTTTAGCTGGCTTTGGTGCCTTGGACATGAGCTAGGACCGTAAGATTCTGCATGAAAGGAGGACTAGCAGCCGAGTTGCACGGGAGGATGCGAAAAGTGTTCATATGTAGTAAGAACCTGAGAAATCCGTCCGTTTTCGTAATTCATTATCGAATCGACTTAAAGCAGTGCGTCACATTGGCCGCTCTTCTCTCTGAAACGGTTGTACTTATCGTCTGCAAAGCTATGTCGCGTGCTGCGGTATGCGGAGACACTAAAAGCACCATAGTAGAACACAGATTAAGCTTCTAAGTTGATGTAATAGCCAGTAAGAAGTAGTACAATTCAAGTTTTAGGTAACGATTATTGACTTTGTAGCTGGCTTTGGTGCCTTGGACATGAGCTAGGACCTTAAGATTCTGCATGAAAGGAGGACTAGCAGCCGAGTTGAACGGGAGAATGCGAAAAGTGTTCATGTGTAGTAAAAACCTGAGAAATCATTCCGTTTTCGCAATTTATTATCGAATCGACTTAAAGCCAGATCGTCACATTGGCCGCTCTTCTCTCTCAAACGGTTGTACTTATCGTCTGCAAAGCTATGTCGCGTGCTGCAGTATGCGGAGACACTAAAAGCACCATAGTAGAACACAGAAGAAGCTTCTAAGTTGAAGTAATAGCCAGTAAGTAGTAGTACAATTCAAGTTTTAGAGTTCGATTATTCACTTTTTAACCGGCTTTGGTGGCTATGACATGACCTAGGACCTTAAGATTTGCATGAAAGGAGTACTTGCAGCCGCGTTGCACGGGAGAGTGTGAAATGTGTTCATATGTAGTAAAAACCTGAGAAATCCGTCCGTTTTCGTCATTTGTTATCGAATCGACTTAAAGCCAGATCGTCACATTGGCCGCTTTTCTCTCTGAAACGGTTACATTTATCGTCTGCAAAGCTATGTCGCGTGCTGCAGTATGCGGAAACACTAAAAGCACCATAGTAGAACACAGAAGAAGCTTCTAAGTTGAAGTAATAGCCAGTAAGAAGTAGTACAATTGAAGTTTTAGTTGTCAATTATTCACTTTTTAGCCGGCTTTGGTTGCTTGGACATGACCTAGGACCTTAAGATTTTGCATGAAAGGAGGACTAGCAGCCGCGTTGGATGGGAGAATGTGAAAAGTGTTCATATGTAGTAAAAACCTGAGAAATCCGTCCGTTTTCGTCATTTGTTATGTAATCGACTTAAAGCCAGATCGTCACTTTGGCCGCTTTTCTCTCTGAGACGGTTACATTTATCGTCTGCAAAGCTATGTCGCGTGCTGCGGTATGCGGAGACACTAAAAGCACCATAGTAGAACACAGAAGAAGCTTCCAAGTTGAAGTAATAGCCAGTAAGAAGTAGTACAATTGAAGTTTTAGTTGTCAATTATTCACTTTTTAGCCGGCTTTTGTGGCTTGGACATGACCTAGGACCTTAAGATTTTGCATGAAAGGAGGACTAGCAGCCGCGTTGCATGGGAGAATGTGAAAAGTGTTCATATGTAGTAAAAACCTGAGAAATCCGTCCGTTTGCGTCATTCGTTACCGAATCGACTTAAAGCCAGATCGTCACATTGGCCGCTTTTCTCTCTGAGACGGTTACATTTATCGTCTGCAAAGCTATGTCACGTGCTGCGGTATGCGGAGACACTAAAAGCACCGAAGTAGAACACAGAAGAAGCTTCTAAGTTGAAGTAATAACCAGTAAGAAGTAGTACAATTCAAGTTTTAGTTGTCGATTATTCACTTCTTAGCCAGCTTTGGTGGCTTGGACATTACCTAGGACCTTAAGATTTGCATGAAAGGAGTTCTTGCAGCCGCGTTGCACGGGAGAGTGTGAAATGTGTTCATATGTAGTAAAAACCTGAGAAATCCGTCCGTTTTCGTCATTTGTTATCGAATCGACATAAAGCCAGATCGTCACATTGGCCGCTTTTCTCTCTGAGACGGTTACATTTACCGTCTGCAAAGCTATGTCGCGTGCTGCGGTATGCGGAGACACTAAAAGCACCATAGTAGAACACAGAAGAAGCTTCTAAGTTGAAGTAATAGCCAGTAAGAAGTAGTACAATTCAAGTTTTAGAGTTCGATTATTTACTTTTTGGCCGGCTTTGGTGGCTTGGACATGACGTAGGACCTTAAGAATTTACATGAAAGGAGGACTAGCAGCCGCGTTGCATGGGAGAATGTGAAAAGTATTCATATGTAGTAAAAACCTGAGAAATCCGTCCGTTTGCGTCATTCGTTACCGAATCGACTTAAAGCCAGATCGTCACTTTGGCCGCTTTTCTCTCTGAGACGGTTACATTTATCGTCTGCAAAGCTATGTTGCGTGCTGCGGTATGCGGAGACACTAAAAGCACCATAGTAGAACACAGAAGAAGCTTCTAAGTTGAAGTATTAGCCAGTAAGAAGTAGTACAATTCAAGTTTTAGTTGTCGATTATTCACTTTTTAGCCGGCTTTGGTGACTTATACGTGAAATAGGACCTTAAGATTTTGCATGAAAGGAGGACTGGCAGCCGCGTTGCAAGGGAGAATGTGAAAAGTGTTCATATGTAGTAAAAACCTGAGAAATCCGTCCGTTTTCGTCATTTGTTACCGAATCGACTTCAAGCCAGATCGTCACATTGGCCGCTTTTCTCTGTGAGACGGTTACATTTATCGTCTGCAAAGCTATGTCGCGTGCTGCAGTATGCGGAGACACTAAAAGCACCATAGTAGAACACAGAAGAAGCTTCTAAGTTGAAGTAATAGCCAGTAAGATGTAATAAAATTCAAGTTTTAGTTGTCGATTATTCCATTTTAGCCGGCTTTGGTGGCTTGGACATGACCTAGGACCTTAAGATTTTGCATGAAAGGAGGACTAGCAGCCGCGTTGCACGGGAGCATGTGAAAAGTGTTCATATGTAGTAAAAACCTGAGAAATCCGTCCGTTTTCGTCATTTGTTATCGAATCGACTTAAAGCCAGATCGTCACATTGGCCGCTTTTCTTTCTGAAACGGTTACATTTATCGTCTGCAAAGCTATGTCGCGTGCTGCAGTATGCGGAAACACTAAAAACACCATAGTAGAACACAGAAGAGGCTTCTAAGTTGAAGTAATAGCCAGTAAGAAGTAATACAATTGAAGTTTTCGTTGTCAATTATTCACTTTTTAGCCGGCTTTGGTTGCTTTGACATGACCTAGGACCTTAAGATTTTGCATGAAAGGAGGACTAGCAGCCGCGTTGGATGGGAGAATGTGAAAAGTGTTCATATGTAGTAAAAACCTGAGAAATCCGTCCGTTTTCGTCATTTGTTATCGAATCGACTTAAAGCCAGATCGCCACATTGGCCACTCTTCTCCCTGAAACGGTTACACTTATCGTCTGCAAAGCTATGTCGCGTGCTGCGGTATGCCGAAACACTAAAAGCACCATAGTAGAACACAGAAGAAGCTTCTAAGTTGAAGTAATAGCCAGTAAGAAGTAGTACAATTCAAGTTTTAGTTGTCGATTATTCACTTTTTAGCCGGCTTTGGTGGCTTTGACATGACCTAGGACCTTAAGATTTTGCATGAAAGGAGGACTAGCAGCCGCGTTACACGGTAGAATGTGAAAAGTGTTCATATGTAGTAAAAACCTGAGAAATCCGTCCGTTTTCGTCATTTGTTATCGAATCGACTTAAAGTCAGATCGTCACATTGGCCGCTCTTCTCTCTGAAATGGTTACATTTATCGTCTACGAAGCTATGTCGCGTGCTGCGGTATGCGGAAACTCTAAAAGCAACATAGTAGAACACAGAAGAAGCTTCTATGTTGAAGTAATAGCCAGGAAGATGTAGTATAATTGAAGTTTTAGTTGTCGATTATTCACTTTTTAGCCGGCTTTGGTGGCTTGGACATGACCTAGGACCTTAAGATTTTGCATGAAAGGAGGACTAGCAGCCGCGTTGCATGGCAGAAAGTGAAAAGTGTTCATATGTAGTAAAAACCTGAGAAATCCGTCCGTTTTCGTCATTTGTTATCGAATCGACTTAAAGCCAGATCGTAACATTGGCCGCTTTTCTCTCTGAAACGGTTACATTTATCGTCTGCAAAGCTATGTCGCGTGCTGCAGTATGCGGAAACACTAAAAGCACCATAGTAGAACACAGAAGAAGCTTCTAAGTTGAAGTAATAGCCAGTAAGAAGTAGTACAATTGAAGTTTTAGTTGTCAATTATTCACTTTTTAGCCGGCTTTGGTTGCTTGGACATGACCTAGGACCTTAAGATTTTGCATGAAAGGAGGACT
This sequence comes from Schistocerca gregaria, assembly GCF_023897955.1. NCBI lineage: Eukaryota > Metazoa > Arthropoda > Insecta > Orthoptera > Acrididae > Schistocerca > Schistocerca gregaria. The sequence goes on from NW_026061881.1 coordinate 428,738, forward strand.
AGCAGCCGCGTTGGATGGGAGAATGTGAAAAGTGTTCATATGTAGTAAAAACCTGAGAAATCCGTCCGTTTTCGTCATTTGTTATCGAATCGACTTATAGCCAGATCGTCACTTTGGCCGCTTTTCTCTCTGAGACGGTTACATTTATCGTCTGCAAAGCTATGTCGCGTGCTGCAGTATGCGGAAACACTAAAAGCACCATAGTAGAACACAGAAGAACCTTCTAAGTTGAAGTAATAGCCAGTAAGAAGTAGTACAATTCAAGTTTTAGAGTTCGGTTATTTACTTTTTGGCCGGCTTTGGTGGCTTGGACATGACGTAGGACCTTAAGAATTTACATGAAAGGAGGACTAGCAGCCGCGTTGCATGGGAGAATGTGAAAAGTGTTCATATGTAGTAAAAACCTGAGAAATCCGTCCGTTTGCGTCATTCGTTACCGAATCGACTTAAAGCCAGATCGTCACTTTGGCCGCTTTTCTCTCTGAGACGGTTACATTTATCGTCTGCAAAGCTATGCTGCGTGCTGCGGTATGCGGAGACACTAAAAGCACCATAGTAGAACACAGAAGAAGCTTCTAAGTTGAAGTATTAGCCAGTAAGAAGTAGTACAATTCAAGTTTTAGTTGTCGATTATTCACTTTTTAGCCGGCTTTGGTGACTTGGACGTGAAATAGGACCTTAAGATTTTGCATGAAAGGAGGACTGGCAGCCGCGTTGCAAGGGAGAATGTGAAAAGTGTTCATATGTAGTAAAAACCTGAGAAATCCGTCCGTTTTCGTCATTTGTTACGGAATCGACTTCAAGCCAGATCGTCACATTGGCCGCTTTCCTCTGTGAGACGGTTACATTTATCGTCTGCAAAGCTATGTCGCGTGCTGCAGTATGCGGAGACACTAAAAGCACCATAGTAGAACACAGAAGAAGCTTCTAAGTTGAAGTAATAGCCAGTAAGATGTAATAATACAAGTTTTAGTTGTCGATTATTCCATTTTAGCCGGCTTTGGTGGCTTGGACATGACCTAGGACCTTAAGATTTTGCATGAAAGGAGGACTAGCAGCCGCGTTGCACGGGAGAATGTGAAAAGTGTTCATATGTAGTAAAAACCTGAGAAATCCGTCCGTTTTCGTCATTTGTTATCGAATCGACTTAAAGCCAGATCGTCACATTGGCCGCTTTTCTCTCTGAAACGGTTACATTTATCGTCTGCAAAGCTATGTCGCGTGCTGCAGTATGCGGAAACACTAAAAGCACCATAGTAGAACACAGAAGAGGCATCTAAGTTGAAGTAATAGCCAGTAAGAAGTAATACAATTGTAGTTTTCGTTGTCAATTATTCACTTTTTAGCCGGCTTTGGTTGCTTGGACATGACCTAGGACCTTAAGATTTTGCATGAAAGGAGGACTAGCAGCCGCGTTGGATGGGAGAATGTGAAAAGTGTTCATATGTAGTAAAAACCTGAGTAATCCGTCCGTTTGCGTCATTCGTTACCGAATCGACTTAAAGCCAAATCGTCACTTTGGCCGCTTTTCTCTCTGAGACGGTTACATTTATCGTCTGCAAAGCTATGTCGTGTGCTACGGTATGCGGAGACACTAAAAGCACCATAGTAGAACACAGAAGAAGCTTCTAAGTTGAAGTAATAGCCAGTAAGAAGTAGTACAATTCAAGTTTTAGTTGTCGATTATTCACTTTTTAGCCGGCTTTGGTGGCTTGGACGTGAAATAGGATCTTAAGATTTTGCATGAAAGGAGGACTGGCAGCCGCGTTGCAAGGGAGAATGTGAAAAGTGTTCATATGTAGTAAAAACCTGAGAAATCCGTCAGTTTTTGTCATTTGTTACCGAATCGACTTCAAGCCAGATCGTCACATTGGCCGCTTTTCTCTCTGAGACGGTTACATTTATTGTCTGCAAAGCTATGTCGCGTGCTGCAGTATGCGGAGACACTAAAAGCACCATAGTAGAACACAGAAGAAGCTTCTAAGTTGAAGTAATAGCCAGTAAGAAGTAGTACAATTGAAGTTTTAGTTGTCAATTATTCACTTTTTAGCTGGCTTTGGTGGCTTGGACATTACCTAGGACCTTAAGATTTTGCATGAAAGGAGGACTAGCAGCCGCGTTGCACGGTAGAATGTGAAAAGTGTTCATATGTAGTAAAAACCTGAGAAATCCGTCCGGTTTCGTGATTTGTTACCGAATCGACTTCAAGCCAGGTCGTCACATTGGCCGCTTTTCTCTCTGAGACGGTTACATTTATCGTCTGCAAAGCTATGTCGCGTGCTGCGGTGTGCGGAGACACTAAAAGCACCATAGTAGAACACAGAAGAAGCTTCTAAGTTGAAGCAATAGCCAGTAAGAAGTAGTACAATTCAAGTTTTAGTTGTCGATTATTCACTTTTTAGCCGGCTTTGGTGGCTTGGACCTGACCTAGGACGTTAAGATTTTGCATGAAAGGAGGACTGGCAGCCGCGTTGCACGGGAGAATATTAAAAGTGTTCATATGTAGTAAAAACCTGAGAAATCCGTCCGTTTTCGTCATTTGTTATCGAATCGACTTAAAGCCAGATCGCCACATTGGCCGCTCTTCTCTCTGAAACGGTTACACTTATCGTCTGCAAAGCTATGTCGCGTGCTGCGGTATGCCGAAACACTAAAAGCACCATAGTAGAACACAGAAGAAGCTTCTAAGTTGAAGTAATAGCCAGTAAGAAGTAGTACAATTCAAGTTTTAGTTGTCGATTATTCACTTTTTAGCCGGCTTTGGTGGCTTGGACATGACCTAGGACCTTAAGATTTTGCATGAAAGGAGGACTAGCAGCCGCGTTACACGGGAGAATGTGAAAAGTGTTCATATGTAGTAAAAACCTGAGAAATCCGTCCGTTTTCGTCATTTGTTATCGAATCGACTTAAAGCCAGATCGTCACATTGGCCGCTCTTCTCTCTGAAACGGTTACATTTATCGTCTACGAAGCTATGTCGCGTGCTGCGGTATGCGGAAACACTAAAAGCACCATAGTAGAACACTGAAGAAGCTTCTATGTTGAAGTAATAGCCAGGAAGATGTAGTATAATTGAAGTTTTAGTTGTCGATTATTCACTTTTTAGCCGGCTTTGGTGGCTTGGACATGACCTAGGACCTTAAGATTTGCATGAAAGGAGTACTTGCAGCCGCGTTGCACGGGAGAGTGTGAAAAGTGTTCATATGTAGTAAAAACCTGAGAAATCCGTCCGTTTTCGTCATTTGTTATCGAATCGACTTAAAGCCAGATCGTCACATTGGCCGCTTTTCTCTCTGAGACGGTTACATTTATCGTCTGCAAAGCTATGTCGCGTGCTGCAGTATGCGGAGACACTAAAAGCACCGTAGTAGAACACAGAAGAAGCTTCTAAGTTGAAGTAATAGCCAGTAAGAAACAGTACAATTGAAGTTTTAGTTGTCGATTATTTAATTTTTTGCCGGCTTTGGTGGCTTTGACATGAGGTGGAACCTTAAGATTTTGCATGAAGGGAAAACTAGCAGCCGCGTTGCACGGGAGAATGTGAAAAGTGTTCATATGTAGTAAAAACCTGAGAAATCCGTCCGTTTTCGTCATTTGTTATCGAACAGACTTAAAGCCAGATCGTCACTTTGGCCCCTTTTCTCTCTGAGACGGTTACATTTATCGTCTGCAAAGCTATGTCGTGTGCTACGGTATGCGGAGACACTAAAAGCACCATAGTAGAACACAGAAGAAGCTTCTAAGTTGAAGTAATAGCCAGTAAGAAGAAGTACAATTCAAGTTTTAGTTGTCGATTATTCACTTTTTAGCCGGCTTTGGTGGCTTGGACATGACCTAGGACCTTAAGATTTTGCATGAAAGGAGGACTGGCAGCCGCGTTGCAAGGGAGAATGTGAAAAGTGTTCATATGTAGTAAAAACCTGAGAAATCCGTCCGTTTTTGTCATTTGTTACCGAATCGACTTCAAGCCAGATCGTCACATTGGCCGCTTTTCTCTCTGAGACGGTTACATTTATCGTCTGCAAAGCTATGTCGCGTGCTGCAGTATGCGGAGACACTAAAAGCACCATAGTAGAACACAGAAGAAGCTAAGAAGCCAGTAAGATGTAATGAAATTCAAGTTTTAGTTGTCGATTATTCCATTTTAGCCGGCTTTTGTGGCTTGGACATGACCTAGGACCTTAAGATTTTGCATGAAAGGAGGACTAGCAGCCGCGTTGCACGGGAGAATGTGAAAAGTGTTCATATGTAGTAAAAACCTGAGAAATCCGTCCGTTTCTGTCATTTGTTATCGAATCGACTTAAAGCCAGATCGTCACCTTGGCCGCTTTTCTCTCTGAAACGCTTACATTTATCGTCTGCAAAGCTATGTCGCGTGCTGCAGTATGCGGAAACACTAAAAGCACCATAGTAGAACACAGAAGAAGCTTCTAAGTTGAAGTAATAGCCAGTAAGAAGTAGTACAATTGAAGTTTTAGTTGTCAATTATTCACTTTTTAGCCGGCTTTGGTGGCTTGGACATTACCTAGGACCTTAAGATTTTGCATGAAAGGAGGACTAGCAGCCGCGTTGCACGGTAGAATGTGAAAAGTGTTCATATGTAGTAAAAACCTGAGAAATCCGTCCGGTTTCGTCATTTGTTACCGAATCGACTTCAAGCCAGGTCGTCACATTGGCCGCTTTTCTCTCTGAGACGGTTACATTTATCGTCTGCAAAGCTATGTCGCGTGCTGCGGTGTGCGGAGACACTAAAAGCACCATAGTAGAACACAGAAGAAGCTTCTAAGTTGAAGCAATAGCCAGTAAGAAGTAGTACAATTCAAGTTTTAGTTGTCGATTATTCACTTTTTAGCCGGCTTTGGTGGCTTGGACCTGACCTTGGACGTTAAGATTTTGCATGAAAGGAGGACTGGCAGCCGCGTTGCACGGGAGAATATTAAAAGTGTTCATATGTAGTAAAAACCTGAGAAATCCGTCCGTTTTCGTCATTTGTTATCGAATCGACTTAAAGCCAGATCGCCACATTGGCCGCTCTTCTCTCTGAAACGGTTACACTTATCGTCTGCAAAGCTATGTCGCGTGCTGCGGTATGCCGAAACACTAAAAGCACCATAGTAGAACACAGAAGAAGCTTCTAAGTTGAAGTAATAGCCAGTAAGAAGTAGTACAATTCAAGTTTTAGTTGTCGATTATTCACTTTTTAGCCGGCTTTGGTGGCTTGGACATGAGCTAGGACCTTAAGATTTTGCATGAAAGGAGGACTAGCAGCCGCGTTACACGGGAGAATGTGAAAAGTGTTCATATGTAGTAAAAACCTGAGAAATCCGTCCGTTTTCGTCATTTGTTATCGAATCGACTTAAAGCCAGATCGTCACATTGGCCGCTCTTCTCTCTGAAACGGTTACATTTATCGTCTACGAAGCTATGTCGCGTGCTGCGGTATGCGGAAACACTAAAAGCACCATAGTAGAACACAGAAGAAGCTTCTATGTTGAAGTAATAGCCAGGAAGATGTAGTATAATTGAAGTTTTAGTTGTCGATTATTCACTTTTTAGCCGGCTTTGGTGGCTTGGACATGACCTAGGACCTTAAGATTTTGCATGAAAGGTGGACTAGCAGCCGCGTTGCATGGCAGAATGTGAAAAGTGTTCATATGTAGTAAAAACCTGAGAAATCCGTCCGTTTTCGTCATTTGTTATCCAATCGACTTAATGCCAGATCGTCACATTGGCTGCTCTTCTCTCTGAAACGGTTAAATTTATCGTCTGCTAAGCTATGTCGCGTGCTGCAGTATGCGGAAACACTAAAAGCACCCTAGTAGAACACAGAAGAAGCTTCTAAGTTGAAGTAATAGCCAGTAAGTAGTAGTACAATTCAAGTTTTAGAGTTCGATTATTAACTTTATAACCGGCTTTGGTGGCTATGACATGACCTAGGACCTTAAGATTTGCATGAAAGGAGTACTTGCAGCCGCGTTGCACGGGAGAGTGTGAAATGTGTTCATATGTAGTAAAAACCTGAGAAATCCGTCCGTTTTCGTCATTTGTTATCGAACAGACTTAAAGCCAGATCGTCACTTTGGCCCCTTTTCTCTCTGAGACGGTTACATTTATCGTCTGCAAAGCTATGTCGTGTGCTACGGTATGCGGAGACACTAAAAGCACCATAGTAGAACACAGAAGAAGCTTCTAAGTTGAAGTAATAGCCAGTAAGAAGTAGTACAATTCAAGTTTTAGTTGTCGATTATTCACTTTTTAGCCGGCTTTGGTGGCTTGGTCGTGAAATAGGACCTTAAGATTTTGCATGAAGGGAGGACTGGCAGCCGCGTTGCAAGGGAGAATGTGAAAAGTGTTCATATGTAGTAAAAACCTGAGAAATCCGTCCGTTTTTGTCATTTGTTACCGAATCGACTTCAAGCCAGATCGTCACATTGGCCGCTTTTCTCTCTGAGACGGTTACATTTATCGTCTGCAAAGCTATGTCGCGTGCTGCAGTATGCGGAGACACTAAAAGCACCATAGTAGAACACAGAAGAAGCTTCTAAGTTGAAGTAATAGCCAGTAAGATGTAATAAAATTCAAGTTTTAGTTGTCGATTATTCCATTTTAGCCGGCTTTTGTGGCTTGGACATGACCTAGGACCTTAAGATTTTGCATGAAAGGAGGACTAGCAGCCGCGTTGCACGGGAGTATGTGAAAAGTGTTCATATGTAGTAAAAACCTGAGAAATCCGTCCGTTTTCGTCATTTGTTATCGAATCGACTTAAAGCCAGATCGTCACATTGGCCGCTTTTCTCTCTGAAACGCTTACATTTATCGTCTGCAAAGCTATGTCGCGTGCTGCAGTATGCGGAAACACTAAAAGCACCATAGTAGAACACAGAAGAAGCTTCTAAGTTGAAGTAATAGCCAGTAAGAAGTAGTACAATTGAAGTTTTAGTTGTCAATTATTCACTTTTTAGCCGGCTTTGGTGGCTTGGACATTACCTAGGACCTTAAGATTTTGCATGAAAGGAGGACTAGCAGCCGCGTTGCACGGTAGAATGTGAAAAGTGTTCATATGTAGTAAAAACCTGAGAAATCCGTCCGGTTTCGTCATTTGTTACCGAATCGACTTCAAGCCAGGTCGTCACATTGGCCGCTTTTCGCTCTGAGACGGTTACATTTATCGTCTGCAAAGCTATGTCGCGTGCTGCGGTGTGCGGAGACACTAAAAGCACCATAGTAGAACACAGAAGAAGCTTCTAAGTTGAAGCAATAGCCAGTAAGAAGTAGTACAATTCAAGTTTTAGTTGTCGATTATTCACTTTTTAGCCGGCTTTGGTGGCTTGGACCTGACCTAGGACGTTAAGATTTTGCATGAAAGGAGGACTGGCAGCCGCGTTGCACGGGAGAATATTAAAAGTGTTCATATGTAGTAAAAACCTGAGAAATCCGTCCGTTTTCGTCATTTGTTATCGAATCGACTTAAAGCCAGATCGCCACATTGGCCGCTCTTCTCTCTGTAACGGTTACACTTATCGTCTGCAAATCTATGTCGCGTGCTGCGGTATGCCGAAACACTAAAAGCACCGTTGTAGAACACAGAAGAAGCTTCTAAGTTGAAGTAATAGCCAGTAAGAAGTAGTACAATTCAAGTTTTAGTTGTCGATTATTCACTTTTTAGCCGGCTTTGGTGGCTTGGACATGACCTAGGACCTTAAGATTTTGCATGAAAGGAGGACTAGCAGCCGCGTTACACGGGAGAATGTGAAAAGTGTTCATATGTAGTAAAAACCTGAGAAATCCGTCCGTTTTCGTCATTTGTTATCGAATCGACTTAAAGCCAGATCGTCACATTGGCCGCTCTTCTCTCTGAAACGGTTACATTTATCGTCTACGAAGCTATGTCGCGTGCTGCGGTATGCGGAAACACTAAAAGCACCATAGTAGAACACAGAAGAAGCTTCTATGTTGAAGTAATAGCCAGGAAGATGTAGTATAATTGAAGTTTTAGTTGTCGATTATTCACTTTTTAGCCGGCTTTGGTGGCTTGGACATGACCTAGGACCTTAAGATTTGCATGAAAGGAGTACTTGCAGCCGCGTTGCACGGGAGAGTGTGAAATGTGTTCATATGTAGTAAAAACCTGAGAAATCCGTCCGTTTTCGTCATTTGTTATCGAATCGACTTAAAGCCAGATCGTCACATTGGCCGCTTTTCTCTCTGAGACGGTTACATTTATCGTCTGCAAAGCTATGTCGCGTGCTGCAGTATGCGGAGACACTAAAAGCACCGTAGTAGAACACAGAAGAAGCTTCTAAGTTGAAGTAATAGCCAGTAAGAAGTAGTACAATTCAAGTTTTAGAGTTCGATTATTCACTTTTTAACCGGCTTTGGTGGCTATGACATGACCTAGGACCATAAGATTTTGCATGAAAGGAGGACTAGCAGCCGCGTTGCACGGGAGAATGTGAAAAGTGTTCATATGTAGTAAAAACCTGAGTAATCCGTCCGTTTTCGTCATTTGTTATCGAATCGACTTAAAGCCAGATCGTCACTTTGGCCGCTTTTCTCTCTGAGACGGTTACATTTATCTTCTGCAAAGCTATGTCGCGTGCTGCGGTATGCGGAGACACTAAAACCACCATAGTAGAACACAGAAGAAGCTTCTAAGTTGAAGCAATATCCAGTAAGAAGAAGTACAAATCAAGTTTTAGTTGTCGATTATTCACTTTTTAGCCGGGTTTGGTTGCTTGGACATGACCTAGGACGTTAAGATTTTGCATGAAAAGAGGACTGGCAGCCGCGTTGCACGGGAGAATGTGAAAAGTGTTCATATGTAGTAAAAACCTGAGAAATCCATCCGTTTTCGTCATTTGTTATCGAACAGACTTAAAGCCAGATCGTCACTTTGGCCCCTTTTCTCTCTGAGACGGTTACATTTATCGTCTGCAAAGCTATGTCGTGTGCTACGGAATGCGGAGACACTAAAAGCACCATGGTAGAACACAGAAGAAGCTTCTAAGTTGAAGTAATAGCCAGTAAGATGTAATAAAATTCAAGTTTTAGTTGTCGATTATTCCATTTTAGCCGGCTTTTGTGGCTTGGACATGACCTAGGACCTTAAGATTTTGCATGAAAGGAGGACTAGCAGCCGCGTTGCACGGGAGAATGTGGAAAGTGTTCATATGTAGTAAAAACCTGAGAAATCCGTCCGTTTTCGTCATTTGTTATCGAATCGACTTAAAGCCAGATCGTCACATTGGCCGCTTTTCTCTCTGAAACGCTTACATTTATCGTCTGCAAAGCTATGTCGCGTGCTGTAGTATGCGGAAACACTAAAAGCACCATAGTAGAACACAGAAGAAGCTTCTAAGTTGAAGTAATAGCCAGTAAGAAGTAGTACAATTGAAGTTTTAGTTGTCAATTATTCACTTTTTAGCCGGCTTTGGTGGCTTGGACATTACCTAGGACCTTAAGATTTTGCATGAAAGGACTACTAGCAGCCGCGTTGCACGGTAGAATGTGAAAAGTGTTCATATGTAGTAAAAACCTGAGAAATCCGTCCGGTTTCGTCATTTGTTACCGAGCCGACTTCAAGCCAGGTCGTCACATTGGCCGCTTTTCTCTCTGAGACGGTTACATTTATCGTCTGCAAAGCTATGTCGCGTGCTGCGGTGTGCGGAGACACCAAAAGCACCATAGTAGAACACAGAAGAAGCTTCTAAGTTGAAGCAATAGCCAGTAAGAAGTAGTACAATTCAAGTTTCAGTTGTCGATTATTCACTTTTTAGCCGGCTTTTGTGGCTTGGACCTGACCTAGGACGTTAAGATTTTGCATGAAAGGAGGACTGGCAGCCGCGTTGCACGGGAGAATATTAAAAGTGTTCATATGTAGTAAAAACCTGAGAAATCCGTCCGTTTTCGTCATTTGTTATCGAATCGACTTAAAGCCAGATCGCCACATTGGCCGCTCTTCTCTCTGAAACGGATACACTTATCGTCTGCAAAGCTATGTCGCGTGCTGCGGTGTGCCGAAACACTAAAAGCACCATAGTAGAACACAGAAGAAGCTTCTAAGTTGAAGTAATAGCCAGTAAGAAGTAGTACAATTCAAGTTTTAGTTGTCGATTATTCACTTTTTAGCCGGCTTTGGTGGCTTGGACATGACCTAGGACCTTAAGATTATGCATGAAAGGAGGACTAGCAGCCGTGTTACACGGGAGAATGTGAAAAGTGTTCATATGTAGTAAAAACCTGAGAAATCCGTCCGTTTTCGTCATTTGTTATCGAATCGACTTAAAGCCAGATCGTCACATTGGCCGCTCTTCTCTCTGAAACGGTTACATTTATCGTCTACGAAGCTATGTCGCGTGCTGCGGTATGCGGAAACACTAAAAGCACCATAGTAGAACACAGAAGAAGCTTCTATGTTGAAGTAATAGCCAGGAAGATGTAGTATAATTGAAGTTTTAGTTGTCGATTATTCACTTTTTAGCCGGCTTTGGTGGCTTGGACATGACCTAGGACCTTAAGATTTTGCATGAAAGGAGGACTAGCAGCCGCGTTGGATGGGAGAATGTGAAAAGTGTTCATATGTAGTAAAAACCTGAGAAATCCGTCCGTTTTCGTCATTTGTTATCCAATCGACTTAATGCCTGATCGTCACTTTGGCCGTTTTTCTCTCTGAGACGGTTACATTTATCGTCTGCAAAGCTATGTCACGTGCTGCGGTATGCGGAGACACTAAAAGCACCGAAGTAGAACACAGAAGAAGCTTCTAAGTTGAAGTAATAACCAGTAAGAAGTAGTACAATTCAAGTTTTAGTTGTCGATTATTCACTTCTTAGCCAGCTTTGGTGGCTTGGACATTACCTAGGACCTTAAGATTTGCATGAAAGGAGTTCTTGCAGCCGCGTTGCACGGGAGAGTGTGAAATGTGTTCATATGTAGTAAAAACCTGAGAAATCCGTCCGTTTTCGTCATTTGTTATCGAATCGACTTAAAGCCAGATCGTCACATTGGCCGCTTTTCTCTCTGAGACGGTTACATTCATCGTCTGCAAAGCTATGTCGCGTGCTGCAGTATGCGTAGACACTAAAAGCACCGTAGTAGAACACAGAAGAAGCTTCTAAGTTGAAGTAATAGCCAGTAAGAAACAGTACAATTGAAGTTTTAGTTGTTGATTATTCACTTTTTAGCCGGCTTTGGTGGCTTTGACATGAGGTGGAACCTTAAGATTTTGCATGAAGGGAAAACTAGCAGCCGCGTTGCACGGGAGAATGTGAAAAGTGTTCATACGTAGTAAATACCTGAGAAATCCGTCCGTTTTCGTCATTTGTTATCGAATCGACTTAAAGCCAGATCGTCACATTGGCCGTTCTTCTCTCTGAAACGGTTACATTTAACGTCTGCAAAGCTATGTCGCGTGCTGCAGTATGCGGAAACACTAAAAGCACCACAGTAGAACACAGAAGAAGCTTCTAAGTTGAAGTAATAGCCAGTAAGATGTAATAAAATTCAAGTTTTAGTTGTCGATTATTCCATTTTAGCCGGCTTTTGTGGCTTGGACATGACCTAGGACCTTAAGATTTTGCATGGAAGGAGGATAAGCAGCCGCGTTGCACGGGAGAATGTGAAAAGTGTTCATATGTAGTAAAAACCTGAGAAATCCGTCCGGTTTCGTCATTTGTTACCGAATCGACTTCAAGCCAGGTCGTCACATTGGCCGCTTTTCTCTCTGAGACGGTTACATTTATCGTCTGCAAAGCTATGTCGCGTGCTGCGGTGTGCGGAGACACTAAAAGCACCATAGTAGAACACAGAAGAAGCTTCTAAGTTGAAGCAATAGCCAGTAAGAAGTAGTACAATTCAAGTTTTAGTTGTCGATTATTCACTTTTTAGCCGGCTTTGGTGGCTTGGACCTGACCTAGGACGTTAAGATTTTGCATGAAAGGAGGACTGGCAGCCGCGTTGCACGGGAGAATGTTAAAAGTGTTCATATGTAGTAAAAACCTGAGAAATCCGTCCGTTTTCGTCATTTGTTATCGAATCGACTTAAAGCCAGATCGCCACATTGGCCGCTCTTCTCTCTGAAACGGTTACACTTATCGTCTGCAAAGCTATGTCGCGTGCTGCGGTATGCCGAAACACTAAAAGCACAATTGTAGAACACAGAAGAAGCTTCTAAGTTGAAGTAATAGCCAGTAAGATGTAATAAAATTCAAGTTTTAGTTGTCGATTATTCCATTTTAGCCGGCTTTTGTGGCTTGGACATGACCTAGGACCTTTAGATTTTGCATGAAAGGAGGACTAGCAGCCGCGTTGCACGGGAGAATGTGAAAAGTGTTCATATGTAGTAAAAACCTGAGAAATCCGTCCGTTTTCGTCATTTGTTATCGAATCGACTTAAAGCCAGATCGTCACATTGGCCGCTTTTCTCTCTGAAACGCTTACATTTATCGTCTGCAAAGCTATGTCGCGTGCTGCAGTATGCGGAAACACTAAAAGCACCATAGTAGAACACAGAAGAAGCTTCTAAGTTGAAGTAATAGCCAGTAAGAAGTAGTACAATTGAAGTTTTAGTTGTCAATTATTCACTTTTTAGCCGGCTTTGGTGGCTTGGACATTACCTAGGACCTTAAGATTTTGCATGAAAGGAGGACTAGCAGCCGCGTTGCACGGTAGAATGTGAAAAGTGTTCATATGTAGTAAATACCTGAGAAATCCGTCCGGTTTCGTCATTTGTTACCGAATCGACTTCAAGCCAGGTCGTCACATTGGCCGCTTTTCTCTCTGAGACGGTTACATTTATCGTCTGCAAAGCTATGTCGCGTGCTGCGGTGTGCGGAGACACTAAAAGCACCATAGTAGAACACAGAAGAAGCTTCTAAGTTGAAGCAATAGCCAGTAAGAAGTAGTACAATTCAAGTTTTAGTTGTCGATTATTCACTTTTTAGCCGGCTTTGGTGGCTTGGACCTGACCTAGGACGTTAAGATTTTGCATGAAAGGAGGACTGGCAGCCGCGTTGCACGGGAGAATGTTAAAAGTGTTCATATGTAGTAAAAACCTGAGAAATCCGTCCGTTTTCGTCATTTGTTATCGAATCGACTTAAAGCCAGATCGCCACATTGGCCGCTCTTCTCTCTGAAACGGTTACACTTATCGTCTGCAAAGCTATGTCGCGTGCTGCGGTATGCCGAAACACTAAAAGCACCATAGTAGAACACAGAAGAAGCTTCTAAGTTGAAGTAATAGCCAGTAAGAAGTTGTACAATTCAAGTTTTAGTTGTCGATTATTCACTTTTTAGCCGGCTTTGGTGGCTTGGACATGACCTAGGACCTTAAGATTTTGCATGAAAGGAGGACTAGCAGCCGCGTTACACGGGAGAATGTGAAAAGTGTTCATATGTAGTAAAAACCTGAGAAATCCGTCCGTTTTCGTCATTTGTTATCGAATCGACTTAAAGCCAGATCGTCACATTGGCCGCTCTTCTCTCTGAAACGGTTACATTTATCGTCTACGAAGCTATGTCGCGTGCTGCGGTATGCGGAAACACTAAAAGCACCATAGTAGAACACAGATGAAGCTTCTATGTTGAAGTAATAGCCAGGAAGATGTAGTATAATTGAAGTTTTAGTTGTCAATTATTCACTTTTTAGCCGGTTTTGGTGGCTTGGACATTACCTAGGACCTTAAGATTTTGCATGAAAGGAGGACTAGCAGCCGCGTTGCACGGTAGAATGTGAAAAGTGTTCATATGTAGTAAAAACCTGAGAAATCCGTCCGGTTTCGTCATTTGTTACCGAATCGACTTCAAGCCAGGTCGTCACATTGGCCGCTTTTCTCTCTGAGACGGTTACATTTATCGTCTGCAAAGCTATGTCGCGTGCTGCGGTGTGCGGAGACACTAAAAGCACCATAGTAGAACACAGAAGAAGCTTCTAAGTTGAAGCAATAGCCAGTAAGAAGTAGTACAATTGAAGTTTTAGTTGTCGATTATTCACTTTTTAGCCGGCTTTGGTGGCTTGGACCTGACCTAGGACGTTAAGATTTTGCATGAAAGGAGGACTGGCAGCCGCGTTGCACGGGAGAATGTTAAAAGTGTTCTTATGTAGTAAAAACCTGAGAAATCCGTCCGTTTTCGTCATTTGTTATCGAATCGACTTAAAGCCAGATCGCCACATTGGCCGCTCTTCTCTCTGAAACGGTTACATTTATCGTCTGCAAAGCTATGTCGCGTGCTGCGGTATGCCGAAACACTAAAAGCACCATAGTAGAACACAGAAGAAGCTTCTAAGTTGAAGTAATAGCCAGTAAGAAGTAGTACAATTCAAGTTTTAGTTGTCGATTATTCACTTTTTAGCCGGCTTTGGTGGCTTGGATATGACCTAGGACCTTAAGATTTTGCATGAAAGGAGGACTAGCAGCCGCGTTACACGGGAGAATGTGAAAAGTGTTCATATGTAGTAAAAACCTGAGAAATCCGTCCGTTTTCGTCATTTGTTATCGAATCGACTTAAAGCCAGATCGTCACATTGGCCGCTCTTCTCTCTGAAACGGTTACATTTATCGTCTACGAAGCTATGTCGCGTGCTGCGGTATGCGGAAACACTAAAAGCACCATAGTAGAACACAGAAGAAGCTTCTATGTTGAAGTAATACCCAGGAAGATGTAGTATAATTGAAGTTTTAGTTGTCGATTAATCACTTTTTAGCCGGCTTTGGTGGCTTGGACATGACCTAGGACCTTAAGATTTTGCATGAAAGGAGGACTAGCAGCCGCGTTGCATGGCAGAATGTGAAAAGTGTTCATATGTAGTAAAAACCTGAGAAATCCGTCCGTTTTCGTCATTTGTTATCCAATCGACTTAATGACAGGTCGTCACATTGGCTGCTCTTCTCTCTGAAACGGTTAAATTTATCGTCTGCTAAGCTATGTCGCGTGCTGCAGTATGCGGAAACACTAAAAGCACCATAGTAGAACACAGAAGAAGCTTCTAAGTTGAAGTAATAGCCAGTAAGAAGTAGTACAATTCAAGTTTTAGAGTTCGATTATTCACTTTTTAACCGGCTTTGGTGGCTATGACATGACCTAGGACCATAAGATTTTGCATGAAAGGAGGACTAGCAGCCGCGTTGCACGGGAGAATGTGAAAAGTGTTCATATGTAGTAAAAACCTGAGTAATCCGTCCGTTTTCGTCATTTGTTATCGAATCGACTTAAAGCCAGATCGTCACTTTGGCCGCTTTTCTCTCTGAGACGGTTACATTTATCTTCTGCAAAGCTATGTCGCGTGCTGCGGTATGCCGAAACACTAAAAGCACCATAGTAGAACACAGAAGAAGCTTCTAAGTTGAAGTAATAGCCAGTAAGAAGTTGTACAATTCAAGTTTTAGTTGTCGATTATTCACTTTTTAGCCGGCTTTGGTGGCTTGGACATGACCTAGGACCTTAAGATTTTGCATGAAAGGAGGACTAGCAGCCGCGTTACACGGGAGAATGTGAAAAGTGTTCATATGTAGTAAAAACCTGAGAAATCCGTCCGTTTTCGTCATTTGTTATCGAATCGACTTAAAGCCAGATCGTCACATTGGCCGCTCTTCTCTCTGAAACGGTTACATTTATCGTCTACGAAGCTATGTCGCGTGCTGCGGTATGCGGAAACACTAAAAGCACCATAGTAGAACACAGATGAAGCTTCTATGTTGAAGTAATAGCCAGGAAGATGTAGTATAATTGAAGTTTTAGTTGTCAATTATTCACTTTTTAGCCGGTTTTGGTGGCTTGGACATTACCTAGGACCTTAAGATTTTGCATGAAAGGAGGACTAGCAGCCGCGTTGCACGGTAGAATGTGAAAAGTGTTCATATGTAGTAAAAACCTGAGAAATCCGTCCGGTTTCGTCATTTGTTACCGAATCGACTTCAAGCCAGGTCGTCACATTGGCCGCTTTTCTCTCTGAGACGGTTACATTTATCGTCTGCAAAGCTATGTCGCGTGCTGCGGTGTGCGGAGACACTAAAAGCACCATAGTAGAACACAGAAGAAGCTTCTAAGTTGAAGCAATAGCCAGTAAGAAGTAGTACAATTGAAGTTTTAGTTGTCGATTATTCACTTTTTAGCCGGCTTTGGTGGCTTGGACCTGACCTAGGACGTTAAGATTTTGCATGAAAGGAGGACTGGCAGCCGCGTTGCACGGGAGAATGTTAAAAGTGTTCTTATGTAGTAAAAACCTGAGAAATCCGTCCGTTTTCGTCATTTGTTATCGAATCGACTTAAAGCCAGATCGCCACATTGGCCGCTCTTCTCTCTGAAACGGTTACACTTATCGTCTGCAAAGCTATGTCGCGTGCTGCGGTATGCCGAAACACTAAAAGCACCATAGTAGAACACAGAAGAAGCTTCTAAGTTGAAGTAATAGCCAGTAAGAAGTAGTACAATTCAAGTTTTAGTTGTCGATTATTCACTTTTTAGCCGGCTTTGGTGGCTTGGATATGACCTAGGACCTTAAGATTTTGCATGAAAGGAGGACTAGCAGCCGCGTTACACGGGAGAATGTGAAAAGTGTTCATATGTAGTAAAAACCTGAGAAATCCGTCCGTTTTCGTCATTTGTTATCGAATCGACTTAAAGCCAGATCGTCACATTGGCCGCTCTTCTCTCTGAAACGGTTACATTTATCGTCTACGAAGCTATGTCGCGTGCTGCGGTATGCGGAAACACTAAAAGCACCATAGTAGAACACAGAAGAAGCTTCTATGTTGAAGTAATACCCAGGAAGATGTAGTATAATTGAAGTTTTAGTTGTCGATTAATCACTTTTTAGCCGGCTTTGGTGGCTTGGACATGACCTAGGACCTTAAGATTTTGCATGAAAGGAGGACTAGCAGCCGCGTTGCATGGCAGAATGTGAAAAGTGTTCATATGTAGTAAAAACCTGAGAAATCCGTCCGTTTTCGTCATTTGTTATCCAATCGACTTAATGACAGGTCGTCACATTGGCTGCTCTTCTCTCTGAAACGGTTAAATTTATCGTCTGCTAAGCTATGTCGCGTGCTGCAGTATGCGGAAACACTAAAAGCACCATAGTAGAACACAGAAGAAGCTTCTAAGTTGAAGTAATAGCCAGTAAGAAGTAGTACAATTCAAGTTTTAGAGTTCGATTATTCACTTTTTAACCGGCTTTGGTGGCTATGACATGACCTAGGACCATAAGATTTTGCATGAAAGGAGGACTAGCAGCCGCGTTGCACGGGAGAATGTGAAAAGTGTTCATATGTAGTAAAAACCTGAGTAATCCGTCCGTTTTCGTCATTTGTTATCGAATCGACTTAAAGCCAGATCGTCACTTTGGCCGCTTTTCTCTCTGAGACGGTTACATTTATCTTCTGCAAAGCTATGTCGCGTGCTGCGGTATGCGGAGACACTAAAACCACCATAGTAGAACACAGAAGAAGCTTCTAAGTTGAAGCAATATCCAGTAAGAAGAAGTACAAATCAAGTTTTAGTTGTCGATTATTCACTTTTTAGCCGGGTTTGGTTGCTTGGACATGACCTAGGACGTTAAGATTTTGCATGAAAAGAGGACTGGCAGCCGCGTTGCACGGGAGAATGTGAAAAGTGTTCATATGTAGTAAAAACCTGAGAAATACGTCCGTTTTCGTCATTTGTTATCGAATCGACTTAAAGCCAGATCGTCACATTGGCCGCTCTTCTCTCTGAGACGGTTACATTTATCGTCTGCAAAGCTATGTCGCGTGCTGCGGTATGCGGAGACACTAAAAGCACCGTAGTAGAATACAGAAGAAGCTTCTAAGTTGAAGTAATAGCCAGTAAGAAACAGTACAATTGAAGTTTTAGTTGTCGATTACTCACTTTTTAGCCGGCTTTGGTGGCTTGGACATGAGGTGGAACCTTAAGATTTTGCATGAAGGGAAAACTAGCAGCCGCGTTGCACGGGAGAATGTGAAAAGTGTTCATATGTAGTAAATACCTGAGAAATCCGTCGGTTTTCGTAATTTGTTATCGAATCGACTTAAAGCCAGATCGTCACATTGGCCGCTCTTCTCTCTGAGACAGTTACATTTATCGTCTGCAAAGCCATGTCGCGTGCTGCAGTATGCGGAGACACTAAGAGCACCATAGTAGAACACAGAAGAAGCTTCTAAGTTGAAGTAATAGCCAGTAAGAAACAGTACAATTGAAGTTTCAGTAGTCGATTATTCACTTTTTGACTGGCTTTGGTGGCTTGGACATGAGGTGGAACCTTAAGATTTTGCATGAAGGGAAAACTAGCAGCCGCGTTGCACGGGAGAATGTGAAAAGTGTTCATACGTAGTAAATACCTGAGAAATCCGTCCGTTTTCGTCATTTGTTATCGAATCGACTTAAAGCCAGATCGTCACTTTGGCCGCTTTTCTCTGTGAGACGGTTACATTTATCGTCTGCAAAGCTATGTCACGTGCTGCGGTATGCGGAGACACTAAAAGCACCGAAGTAGAACACAGAAGAAGCTTCTAAGTTGAAGTAATAACCAGTAAGAAGTAGTACAATTCAAGTTTTAGTTGTCGATTATTCACTTCTTAGCCAGCTTTGGTGGCTTGGACATTACCTAGGACCTTAAGATTTGCATGTAACTAGTACTTGCAGCCGCGTTGCACGGGAGAATGTGAAATGTGTTCATATGTAGTAAAAACCTGAGAAATCCGTCCGTTTTCGTCATTTGTTATCGAATCGACTTAAAGCCAGATCGTCACATTGGCCGCTTTTCTCTCTGAGACGGTTACATTTATCGTCTGCAAAGCTATGTCGCGTGCTGCAGTATGCGGAGACACTAAAAGCACCGTAGTAGAACACAGAAGAAGCTTCTAAGTTGAAGTAATAGCCAGTAAGAAGTAGTACAATTCAAGTTTTAGAGTTCGATTATTCACTTTTTAACCGGCTTTGGTGTCTATGACATGACCTATTACCATAAGATTTTGCATGAAAGGAGGACTAGCAGCCGCGTTGCACGAGAGAATGTGAAATGTGTTCATATGTAGCAAAAATCCTGAGAAATCCGTCCGTTTTCGTCATTTGTTATCGAATAGACTTAAAGCCAGAACGTCACTTTGGCCGCTTTTCTCTCTGAGACGGTTACATTTATCGTCTGCAAAGCTATGTCGCGTGCTGCAGTATGCGGAAACACTAAAAGCACCATAGTAGAACACAGAAGAAGCTTCTAAGTTGAAGTAATATCCCGTAAGAAGTAGTACAATTCAAGTTTTTGTTGTCGATTATTCACTTTTTAACCGGCTTCGGTGGCTATGACATGACCTAGGACCATAAGATTTTGCATGAAAGGAGGACTAGCAGCCGCGTTGCATGGCAGAATGTGAAAAGTGTTCATATGTAGTAAAAACCTGAGAAATCCGTCCGTTTTCGTCATTTGTTATCCAATCGACTTAATGACAGATCGTCACATTGGCTGCTCTTCTCTCTGAAACGGTTAAATTTATCGTCTGCTAAGCTATGTCGCGTGCTGCAGTATGCGGAAACACTAAAAGCACCATAGTAGAACACAGAAGAAGCTTCTAAGTTGAAGTAATAGCCAGTAAGAAGTAGTACAATTCAAGTTTTAGAGTTCGATTATTCACTTTTTAACCGGCTTTGGTGGCTATGACATGACCTAGGACCTTAAGATTTTGCATGAAAGGAGGACTAGCAGCCGCGTTGCACGGGAGAATGTGAAAAGTGTTCATATGTAGTAAAAACCTGTGTAATCCGTCCGTTTTCGTCATTTGTTATCGAATCGACTTAAAGCCAGATCGTCACTTTGGCCGCTTTTCTCTCTGAGACGGTTACATTTATCTTCTGCAAAGCTATGTCGCGTGCTGCGGTATGCCGAGACACTAAAAGCACCGTAGTAGAATACAGAAGAAGCTTCTAAGTTGAAGTAATAGCCAGTAAGAAACAGTACAATTGAAGTTTTAGTTGTCGATTATTCACTTTTTAGCCGGCTTTGGTGGCTTGGACATGAGGTGGAACCTTAAGATTTTGCATGAAGGGAAAACTAGCAGCCGCGTTGCACGGGAGAATGTGAAAAGTGTTCATATGTAGTAAATACCTGAGAAATCCGTCGGTTTTCGTAATTTGTTATCGAATCGACTTAAAGCCAGATCGTCACATTGGCCGCTCTTCTCTCTGAGACAGTTACATTTATCGTCTGCAAAGCCATGTCGCGTGCTGCAGTATGCGGAGACACTAAGAGCACCATAGTAGAACACAGAAGAAGCTTCTAAGTTGAAGTAATAGCCAGTAAGAAACAGTACAATTGAAGTTTCAGTAGTCGATTATTCACTTTTTGACCGGCTTTGGTGGCTTGGACATGAGGTGGAACCTTAAGATTTTGCATGAAGGGAAACTAGCAGCCGCGTTGCACGGGAGAATGTGAAAAGTGTTCATACGTAGTAAATACCTGAGAAATCCGTCCGTTTTCGTCATTTGTTATCGAATCGACTTAAAGCCAGATCGTCACTTTGGCCGCTTTTCTCTGTGAGACGGTTACATTTATCGTCTGCAAAGCTATGTCACGTGCTGCGGTATGCGGAGACACTAAAAGCACCGAAGTAGAACACAGAAGAAGCTTCTAAGTTGAAGTAATAGACAGTAAGAAGTAGTACAATTCAAGATTTAGTTGTCGATTATTCACTTCTTAGCCAGCTTTGGTGGCTTGGACATTACCTAGGACCTTAAGATTTGCATGAAACTAGTACTTGCAGCCGCGTTGCACGGGAGAATGTGAAATGTGTTCATATGTAGTAAAAACCTGAGAAATCCGTCCGTCTTCGTCATTTGTTATCGAATCGACTTAAAGCCAGATCGTCACATTGGCCGCTTTTCTCTCTGAGACGGTTACATTTATCGTCTGCAAAGCTATGTCGCGTGCTGCAGTATGCGGAGACACTAAAAGCACCGTAGTAGAACACAGAAGAAGCTTCTAAGTTGAAGTAATAGCCAGTAAGAAGTAGTACAATTCAAGTTTTAGAGTTCGATTATTCACTTTTTAACCGGCTTTGGTGGCTATGACATGACCTATTACCATAAGATTTTGCATGAAAGGAGGACTAGCAGCCGCGTTGCACGAGAGAATGTGAAATGTGTTCATATGTAGTAAAAACCTGAGAAATCCGTCCGTTTTCGTCATTTGTTATCGAATAGACTTAAAGCCAGATCGTCACTTTGGCCGCTTTTCTCTCTGAGACGGTTACATTTATCGTCTGAAAAGCTATGTCGCGTGCTGCAGTATGCGGAAACACTAAAAGCACCATAGTAGAACACAGAAGAAGCTTCTAAGTTGAAGTAATAGCCCGTAAGAAGTAGTACAATTCAAGTTTTAGAGTTCGAATATTCACTTTTTAGCCGGCTTCGGTGGCTATGACATGACCTAGGACCATAAGATTTTGCATGAAAGGAGGACTAGCAGCCGCGTTGCACGGGAGAATGTGAAAAGTGTTCATATGTAGTAAAAACCTGAGAAATCCGTCCGTTTTCGACATTTGTTACCGAATCGACTTCAAGCCAGATCGACACATTGGCCGTTTTTCTCCCTGAGACAGTTACATTTATCGTCTGCAAAGCTATGTCGCGTGCTGCAGTATGCGGAGGCACTAAGAGCACCATAGTAGAACACAGAAGAAGCTTCTAAGTTGAAGTAATAGCCAGTAAGATGTAATAAAATTCAAGTATTAGTTGTCGATTATTCACATTTTAGCCGGCTTTTGTGGCTTGGACATGACCTAGGACCTTAAGATTTTGCATGAAAGGAGGACTAGCAGCCGCGTTGCACGGGAGACTGTGAAAAATGTTCATATGTAGTAAAAACCTGAGAAATCCGTCCGTTCTCGTCATTTGTTATCGAATCGACTTAAAGCCAGATCGTCACTTTGGCCGCTTTTCTCTGTGAGACGGTTACATTTATCGTCTGCAAAGCTATGTCGCGTGGTGCAGTATGCGGAAACACTAAAAGCACCATAGTTGAAGACAGAAGAAGCTTCTAAGTTGAAGTAATAGCCAGTAAGAAGTTGTACAATTCAAGTTTTAGAGTTCGATTATTCACTTTTTAGCCGGCTTTGGTGGCTATGACATGACCTAGGACCTTAAGATTTTGCATGAAAGGAGGACTAGCAGCCGCGTTGCATGGGAGAATGTGTAAAGTGTTCATATGTAGTAAAAACCTGAGAAATCCGTCCGTTTTCGTCATTTGTTACCGAATCGACTTAAAGCCAGATCGTCACATTGGCCGCTTTTCTCTCTGAGACGGTTACATTTATCGTCTGCAAAGCTATGTCGCGTGCTGCAGTATGCGGAGACACTAAATGCACCATTGTAGAACACAGAAGAAGCTTCTAAGTTGAAGTAATAGCCAGTAAGAAGTAGTACAATTCAAGTTTTAGTTGTCGATTATTCACTTTTTAGCCGTCTTTGGTGGCTTGGACATGAAATAGGACGTTAAGATTTTGCATGAAAGGAGGACTGGCAGCCGCGTTGCACGGGAGAATGTGAAAAGTGTTCATATGTAGTAAAAACCTGAGAAACCCGTCCGTTTTCGACATTTGTTACCGAATCGACTTAAAGCCAGATAGTCACATTGGCCGCTTTTCTCTCTGAGACGGTTACATTTATCGTCTGCAAAGCTATGTCGCGTGCTGCAGTATGCGGAGACACTAAGAGCACAATAGTAGAACACAGAAGAAGCTTCTAAGTTGAAGTAATAGCCAGTAAGAAGTAGTACAATTGAAGTTTTAGTTGTCAGTTATTCACTTTTTAGCCGGCTTTGGTGGCTTGGACATGACCTAGGACCTTAAGATTTTGCATGAAAGGAGGACTAGCAGCCGCGTTGCATGGGAGAATGTGTAAAGTGTTCATATGTAGTAAAAACCTGAGAAATCTGTCCGTTTTCGTCATTTGTTATCGAATCGACTTAAAGCCAGATCGTCACATTGGCCGCTCTTCTCTCTGAGACGGTTACATTTATCGTCTGCAAAGCGATGTCGCGTGCTGCGGTATGCGGAGACACTAAAAGCACCGTAGTAGAACACAGAAGAAGCTTCTAAGTTGAAGTAATAGCCAGTAAGAAGTAGTACCATTCAAGTTTTAGTTGTCGATTATTTACTTTTTAGCCGGCTTTGGTGGCTTGGACATGACCTAGGACCTTAAGATTTGCATGAAAGGAGTACTTGCAGCAGCGTTGCACGGGAGAATGTGAAATGTGTTCATATGTAGTAAATACCTGAGAAATCCGTCCGTTTTCGTCATTTGTTATCGAATCGACTTAAAGCCAGATCGTCACATTGGCCGCTTTTCTCTCTGAGACGGTTACATTTATCGTCTGCAAAGCTATGTCGCGTGCTGCGGTATGCGGAGACACTAAAAGCACCGTAGTAGAACACAGAAGAAGCTTCTAAGTTGAAGTAATAGCCAGTAAGAAACAGTACAATTGAAGTTTTAGTAGTCGATTATTCACTTTTTGACCGGCTTTGGTGGCTTGGACATGAGGTGGAACCTTAAGATTTTGCATGAAGGGAAAACTAGCAATCGCGTTGCACGGGAGAATGTGAAAAGTGTTCATACGTAGTAAATACCTGAGAAATCCGTCCGTTTTCGTCATTTGTTATCGAATCGACTTAAAGCCAGATCGTCACATTGGCCGCTTTTCTCTGTGAGACGGTTACATTTATCGTCTGCAAAGCTATGTCACGTGCTGCGGTATGCGGAGACACTAAAAGCACCGAAGTAGAACACAGAAGAAGCTTCTAAGTTGAAGTAATAGCCAGTAAGAAGTAGTACAATTCAAGTTTTAGTTGTCGATTATTCACTTCTTAGCCAGCTTTGGTGGCTTGGACATTACCTAGGACCTTAAGATTTGCATGAAAGGAGTACTTGCAGCCGCGTTGCACGGGAGAATGTGAAATGTGTTCATATGTAGTAAAAACCTGAGAAATCCGTCCGTTTTCGTCATTTGTTACCGAATCGACTTAAAGCCAGATCGTCACATTGGCCGCTTTTCTCTCTGAGACGGTTACATTTATCGTCTGCAAAGCTATGTCGCGTGCTGCGGTATGCGGAGACACTAAAAGCACCATTGTAGAACACAGAAGAAGCTTCTAAGTTGAAGTAATAGCCAGTAAGAAGTAGTACAATTCAAGTTTTAGTTGTCGATTATTCACTTTTTAGCCGGCTTTGGTGGCTTGGACATGAAATAGGACCTTAAGATTTTGCATGAAAGGAGGCCTGGCAGCCGCGTTGCACGGGAGAATGTGAAAAGTGTTCATATGTAGTAAAAACCTGAGAAACCCGTCCGTTTTCGACATTTGTTACCGAATCGACTTCAAGCCAGATCTTCACATTGGCCGCTTTTCTCTCTGAGACAGTTACATTTATCGTCTGCAAAGCTATGTCGCCTGCTGCAGTATGCGGAGACACTAAGAGCACCATAGTAGAACACAGAAGAAGCTTCTAAGTTGAAGTAATAGCCAGTAAGAAGTAGTACAATTCAAGTTTTAGTTGTCGATTATTCACTTTTTAGCCGGCTTTGGTGGCTTGGACATGACCTAGGACCTTAAGATTTGCATGAAAGGAGTACTTGCAGCCGCGTTGCACGGGAGAATGTGAAATATGTTCATATGTAGTAAATACCTGAGAAATCCGTCCGTTTTCGTCATTTGTTATCGAATCGACTTAAAGCCAGATCGTCACATTGGCCGCTTTTCTCTCTGAGACGGTTACATTTATCGTCTGCAAAGCTATGTCGCGTGCTGCGGTATGCGGAGACACTAAAAGCACCGTAGTAGAACACAGAAGAAGCTTCTAAGTTGAAGTAGTAGCCAGTAAGAAACAGTACAATTCAAGTTTTAGTTGTCGATTATTCACTTTTTAGCCGGCTTTGGTGGCTTGGACATGAAATAGGACGTTAAGATTTTGCATGAAAGGAGGACTGGCAGCCGCGTTGCACGGGAGAATGTGAAAAGTGTTCATATGTAGTAATAACCTGAGAAACCCGTCCGTTTTCGACATTTGTTACCGAATCGACTTCAAACCAGATCGTCACATTGGCCGCTTTTCTCTCTGAGACAGTTACATTTATCGTCTGCAAAGCTATGTCGCGTGCTGCAGTATGCGGAGACACTAAGAGCACAATAGTAGAACACAGAGGAAGCTTCTAAGTTGAAGTAATAGCCAGTAAGAAGTAGTACAATTGAAGTTTTAGTTGTCAGTTATTCACTTTTTAGCCGGCTTTGGTGGCTTGGACATGACCTAGGACCTTAAGATTTTGCATGAAAGGAGGACTAGCAGCCGCGTTGCATGGGAGAATGTGTAAAGTGTTCATATGTAGTAAAAACCTGAGAAATCTGTCCGTTTTCGTCATTTGTTATCGAATCGACTTAAAGCCAGATCGTCACATTGGCCGCTCTTCTCTCTGAGACGGTTACATTTATCGTCTGCAAAGCGATGTCGCGTGCTGCGGTATGCGGAGACACTAAAAGCACCGTAGTAGAACACAGAAGAAGCTTCTAAGTTGAAGTAATAGCCAGTAAGAAGTAGTACCATTCAAGTTTTAGTTGTCGATTATTTACTTTTTAGCCGGCTTTGGTGGCTTGGACATGACCTAGGACCTTAAGATTTGCATGAAAGGAGTACTTGCAGCAGCGTTGCACGGGAGAATGTGAAATGTGTTCATATGTAGTAAATACCTGAGAAATCCGTCCGTTTTCGTCATTTGTTATCGAATCGACTTAAAGCCAGATCGTCACATTGGCCGCTTTTCTCTCTGAGACGGTTACATTTATCGTCTGCAAAGCTATGTCGCGTGCTGCGGTATGCGGAGACACTAAAAGCACCGTAGTAGAACACAGAAGAAGCTTCTAAGTTGAAGTAATAGCCAGTAAGAAACAGTACAATTGAAGTTTTAGTAGTCGATTATTCACTTTTTGACCGGCTTTGGTGGCTTGGACATGAGGTGGAACCTTAAGATTTTGCATGAAGGGAAAACTAGCAATCGCGTTGCACGGGAGAATGTGAAAAGTGTTCATACGTAGTAAATACCTGAGAAATCCGTCCGTTTTCGTCATTTGTTATCGAATCGACTTAAAGCCAGATCGTCACATTGGCCGCTTTTCTCTGTGAGACGGTTACATTTATCGTCTGCAAAGCTATGTCACGTGCTGCGGTATGCGGAGACACTAAAAGCACCGAAGTAGAACACAGAAGAAGCTTCTAAGTTGAAGTAATAGCCAGTAAGAAGTAGTACAATTCAAGTTTTAGTTGTCGATTATTCACTTCTTAGCCAGCTTTGGTGGCTTGGACATTACCTAGGACCTTAAGATTTGCATGAAAGGAGTACTTGCAGCCGCGTTGCACGGGAGAATGTGAAATGTGTTCATATGTAGTAAAAACCTGAGAAATCCGTCCGTTTTCGTCATTTGTTACCGAATCGACTTAAAGCCAGATCGTCACATTGGCCGCTTTTCTCTCTGAGACGGTTACATTTATCGTCTGCAAAGCTATGTCGCGTGCTGCGGTATGCGGAGACACTAAAAGCACCATTGTAGAACACAGAAGAAGCTTCTAAGTTGAAGTAATAGCCAGTAAGAAGTAGTACAATTCAAGTTTTAGTTGTCGATTATTCACTTTTTAGCCGGCTTTGGTGGCTTGGACATGAAATAGGACCTTAAGATTTTGCATGAAAGGAGGCCTGGCAGCCGCGTTGCACGGGAGAATGTGAAAAGTGTTCATATGTAGTAAAAACCTGAGAAACCCGTCCGTTTTCGACATTTGTTACCGAATCGACTTCAAGCCAGATCTTCACATTGGCCGCTTTTCTCTCTGAGACAGTTACATTTATCGTCTGCAAAGCTATGTCGCCTGCTGCAGTATGCGGAGACACTAAGAGCACCATAGTAGAACACAGAAGAAGCTTCTAAGTTGAAGTAATAGCCAGTAAGAAGTAGTACAATTCAAGTTTTAGTTGTCGATTATTCACTTTTTAGCCGGCTTTGGTGGCTTGGACATGACCTAGGACCTTAAGATTTGCATGAAAGGAGTACTTGCAGCCGCGTTGCACGGGAGAATGTGAAATGTGTTCATATGTAGTAAATACCTGAGAAATCCGTCCGTTTTCGTCATTTGTTATCGAATCGACTTAAAGCCAGATCGTCACATTGGCCGCTTTTCTCTCTGAGACGGTTACATTTATCGTCTGCAAAGCTATGTCGCGTGCTGCGGTATGCGGAGACACTAAAAGCACCGTAGTAGAACACAGAAGAAGCTTCTAAGTTGAAGTAATAGCCAGTAAGAAACAGTACAATTGAAGTTTTAGTAGTCGATTATTCACTTTTTGACCGGCTTTGGTGGCTTGGACATGAGGTGGAACCTTAAGATTTTGCATGAAGGGAAAACTAGCAGCCGCGTTGCACGGGAGAATGTGAAAAGTGTTCATACGTAGTAAATACCTGAGAAATCCGTCCGTTTTCGTCATTTGTTATCGAATCGACTTAAAGCCAGATCGTCACATTGGCCGCTTTTCTCTGTGAGACGGTTACATTTATCGTCTGCAAAGCTATGTCACGTGCTGCGGTATGCGGAGACACTAAAAAAACCGAAGTAGAACACAGAAGAAGCTTCTAAGTTGAAGTAATAGCCAGTAAGAAGTAGTACAATTCAAGTTTTAGTTGTCGATTATTCACTTCTTAGCCAGCTTTGGTGGCTTGGACATTACCTAGGACCTTAAGATTTGCATGGAAGGAGTACTTGCAGCCGCGTTGCACGGGAGAATGTGAAATGTGTTCATATGTAGTAAATACCTGAGAAATCCGTCCGTTTTCGTCATTTGTTACCGAATCGACTTAAAGCCAGATCGTCACATTGGCCGCTCTTCTCTCTGAGACGGTTACATTTATCGTCTGCAAAGCTATGTCGCATGCTGCGGTATGCGGAGACACTAAAAGCACCATTGTAGAAAACAGAAGAAGCTTCTAAGTTGAAGTAATAGCCAGAAAGAAGTAGTACAATTCAAGTTTTAGTTGTCGATTATTCACTTTTTAGCCGGCTTTGGTGGCTTGGACATGAAATAGGACCTTAAGATTTTGCATGAAAGGAGGACTGGCAGCCGCGTTGCACGGGAGAATGTGAAAAGTGTTCATATGTAGTAAAAACCTGAGAAATCCGTCCGTTTTCGACATTTGTTACCGAATCGACTTCAAGCCAGATCGTCACATTGGCCGTATTTCTCTCTGAGACAGTTACATTTATCGTCTGCAAAGCTATGTCGCGTGCTGCAGTATGCGGAGGCACTAAGAGCATCATAGTAGAACACAGAAGAAGCTTCTAAGTTGAAGTAATAGCCAGTAAGATGTAATAAAATTCAAGTATTAGTTGTCGATTATTCATAGTTTAGCCGGCTTTTGTGGCTTGGACATGACCTAGGACCTTAAGATTTTGCATGAAAGGAGGACTACCAGCCGCGGTGCACGGGAGAATGTGAAAAATGTTCATATGTAGTAAAAACCTGAGAAATCCGTCCGTTTTCGTCATTTGTTATCGAATCGACTTAAAGCCAGATCATCACTTTGGCCGCTTTTCTCTCTGAGACGGTTTCATTTATCGTCTGCAAAGCTATGTCGCGTGCTGCAGTATGCGGAAACACTAAAAGCACCATAGTAGAACACAGAAGAAGCTTCTGAGTTGAAGTAATAGCCAGTAAGAAGTAGTACAATTCAAGTTTTAGAGTTCGATTATTCACTTTTTAGCCGGCTTTGGTGGCTATGACATGACCTAGGACCTTAAGATTTTGCATGAAAGGAGGACTAGCAGCTGCGTTGCATGGGAGAATGTGTAAAGTGTTCATATGTAGTAAAAACCTGAGAAATCCGTCCGGTTTCGTCATTTGTTACCGAATCGACTTCAAGCCAGGTCGTCACATTGGCCGCTTTTCTCTCTGAGACGGTTACATTTATCGTCTGCAAAGCTATGTCGCGTGCTGCAGTATGCGGAGACACTAAAAGCACCATAGTAGAACACAGAAGAAGCTTCTAAGTTGAAGTAATAGCCAGTAAGATGTAATAAAATTCAAGTTTTAGTTGTCGATTATTCCATTTTAGCCGGCTTTTGTGGCTTGGACATGACCTAGGACCTTAAGATTTTGCATGAAAGGAGGACTAGCAGCCGCGTTGCACGGGAGAATGTGAAAAGTGTTCATATGTAGTAAAAACCTGAGAAATCCGTCCGTTTTCGTCATTTGTTATCGAATCGACTTAAAGCCAGATCGTCACATTGGCCGCTTTTCTCTCTGAAACGCTTACATTTATCGTCTGCAAAGCTATGTCGCGTGCTGCAGTATGCGGAAACACTAAAAGCACCATAGTAGAACACAGAAGAAGCTTCTAAGTTGAAGTAATAGCCAGTAAGAAGTAGTACAATTGAAGTTTTAGTTGTCAATTATTCACTTTTTAGCCGGCTTTGGTGGCTTGGACATTACCTAGGACCTTAAGATTTTGCATGAAAGGAGGACTAGCAGCCGCGTTGCACGGTAGAATGTGAAAAGTGTTCATATGTAGTAAAAACCTGAGAAATCCGTCCGGTTTCGTCATTTGTTACCGAATCGACTTCAAGCCAGGTCGTCACATTGGCCGCTTTTCTCTCTGAGACGGTTACATTTATCGTCTGCAAAGCTATGTCGCGTGCTGCGGTGTGCGGAGACACTAAAAGCACCATAGTAGAACACAGAAGAAGCTTCTAAGTTGAAGCAATAGCCAGTAAGAAGTAGTACAATTCAAGTTTTAGTTGTCGATTATTCACTTTTTAGCCGGCTTTGGTGGCTTGGACCTGACCTAGGACGTTAAGATTTTGCATGAAAGGAGGACTGGCAGCCGCGTTGCACGGGAGAATATTAAAAGTGTTCATATGTAGTAAAAACCTGAGAAATCCGTCCGTTTTCGTCATTTGTTATCGAATCGACTTAAAGCCAGATCGCCACATTGGCCGCTCTTCTCTCTGTAACGGTTACACTTATCGTCTGCAAATCTATGTCGCGTGCTGCGGTATGCCGAAACACTAAAAGCACCATTGTAGAACACAGAAGAAGCTTCTAAGTTGAAGTAATAGCCAGTAAGAAGTAGTACAATTCAAGTTTTAGTTGTCGATTATTCACTTTTTAGCCGGCTTTGGTGGCTTGGACATGACCTAGGACCTTAAGATTTTGCATGAAAGGAGGACTAGCAGCCGCGTTACACGGGAGAATGTGAAAAGTGTTCATATGTAGTAAAAACCTGAGAAATCCGTCCGTTTTCGTCATTTGTTATCGAATCGACTTAAAGCCAGATCGTCACATTGGCCGCTCTTCTCTCTGAAACGGTTACATTTATCGTCTACGAAGCTATGTCGCGTGCTGCGGTATGCGGAAACACTAAAAGCACCATAGTAGAACACAGAAGAAGAATCTATGTTGAAGTAATAGCCAGGAAGATGTAGTATAATTGAAGTTTTAGTTGTCGATTATTCACTTTTTAGCCGGCTTTGGTGGCTTGGACATGACCTAGGACCTTAAGATTTGCATGAAAGGAGTACTTGCAGCCGCGTTGCACGGGAGAGTGTGAAATGTGTTCATATGTAGTAAAAACCTGAGAAATCCGTCTGTTTTCGTCATTTGTTATCGAATCGACTTAAAGCCAGATCGTCACATTGGCCGCTTTTCTCTCTGAGACGGTTACATTTATCGTCTGCAAAGCTATGTCGCGTGCTGCAGTATGCGGAGACACTAAAAGCACCGTAGTAGAACACAGAAGAAGCTTCTAAGTTGAAGTAATAGCCAGTAAGAAGTAGTACAATTCAAGTTTTAGAGTAGGATTATTCACTTTTTAACCGGCTTTGGTGGCTATGACATGACATAGGACCATAAGATTTTGCATGAAAGGAGGACTAGCAGCCGCGTTGCACGGGAGAATGTGAAAAGTGTTCATATGTAGTAAAAACCTGAGTAATCCGTCCGTTTTCGTCATTTGTTATCGAATCGACTTAAAGCCAGATCGTCACTTTGGCCGCTTTTCTCTCTGAGACGGTTACATTTATCTTCTGCAAAGCTATGTCGCGTGCTGCGGTATGCGGAGACACTAAAACCACCATAGTAGAACACAGAAGAAGCTTCTAAGTTGAAGCAATATCCAGTAAGAAGAAGTACAAATCAAGTTTTAGTTGTCGATTATTCACATTTTAGCCGGCTTTGGTTGCTTGGACATGACCTAGGACGTTAAGATTTTGCATGAAAAGAGGACTGGCAGCCGCGTTGCACGGGAGAATGTGAAAAGTGTTCATATGTAGTAAAAACCTGAGAAATCCATCCGTTTTCGTCATTTGTTATCGAACAGACTTAAAGCCAGATCGTCACTTTGGCCCCTTTTCTCTCTGAGACGGTTACATTTATCGTCTGCAAAGCTATGTCGTGTGCTACGGAATGCGGAGACACTAAAAGCACCATAGTAGAACACAGAAGAAGCTTCTAAGTTGAAGTAATAGCCAGTAAGATGTAATAAAATTTAAGTTTTAGTTGTCGATTATTCCATTTTAGCCGGCTTTTGTGGCTTGGACATGACCTAGGACCTTAAGATTTTGCATGAAAGGAGGACTAGCAGCCGCGTTGCACGGGAGAATGTGAAAAGTGTTCATATGTAGTAAAAACCTGAGAAATCCGTCCGTTTTCGTCATTTGTTATCGAATCGACTTAAAGCCAGATCGTCACATTGGCCGCTCTTCCCTCTGAGACGGTTACATTTATCGTCTGCAAAGCCATGTCGCGTGCTGCGGTATGCGAGGACACTAAAAGCACCGTAGTAGAACACAGAAGAAGCTTCTAAGTAGAAGTAATAGCCAGTAAGAAGTAGTACCATTCAAGTTTTAGTTGTCGATGATTCACTTTTTAGCCGGCTTTGGTGGCTTGGACATGACCTAGGACCTTAAGATTTGCATGAAAGGAGTACTTGCAGCCGCGTTGCACGGGAGAATGTGAAATGTGTTCATATGTAGTAAATACCTGAGAAATCCGTCCGTTTTCGTCATTTGTTATCGAATCGACTTAAAGCCAGATCGTCACATTGGCCGCTTTTCTCTCTGAGACGGTTACATTTACCGTCTGCAAAGCTATGTCGCGTGCTGCGGTATGCGGAGACACTAAAAGCACCGTAGTAGAACACAGAAGAAGCTTCTAAGATGAAGTAATAGCGAGTAAGAAACAGTACAATTGAAGTTTTAGTAGTCGATTATTCACTTTTTGACCGGCTTTGGTGGCTTGGACATGAGGTGGAACCTTAAGATTTTGCATGAAGGGAAAACTAGCAGCCGCGTTGCACGGGAGAATGTGAAAAGTGTTCATACGTAGTAAATACCTGAGAAATCCGTCCGTTTTCGTCATTTGTTATCGAATCGACTTAAAGCCAGATCGTCACATTGGCCGCTCTTCTCTCTGAGACGGTTACATTTATCGTCTGCAAAGCTATGTCGCGTGCTGCGGTATGCGAGGACACTAAAAGCACCGTAGTAGAACACAGAAGAAGCTTCTAAGTAGAAGTAATAGCCAGTAAGAAGTAGTATCATTCAAGTTTTAGTTGTCGATTATTCACTTTTTAGCCGGCTTTGGTGGCTTGGACATGACCTAGGACCTTAAGATTTGCATGAAAGGAGTACTTGCAGCCGCGTTGCACGGGAGAATGTGAAATGTGTTCATATGTAGTAAATACCTGAGAAATCCGTCCGTTTTCGTCATTTGTTATCGAATCGACTTAAAGCCAGATCGTCACATTGGCCGCTTTTCTCTCTGAGACGGTTACATTTATCGTCTGCAAAGCTATGTCGCGTGCTGCGGTATGCGGAGACACTAAAAGCACCGTAGTAGAACACAGAAGAAGCTTCTAAGATGAAGTAATAGCCAGTAAGAAACAGTACAATTGAAGTTTTAGTAGTCGATTATTCACTTTTTGACCGGCTTTGGTGGCTTGGACATGAGGTGGAACCTTAAGATTTTGCATGAAGGGAAAACTAGCAGCCGCGTTGCACGGGAGAATGTGAAAAGTGTTCATACGTAGTAAATACCTGAGAAATCCGTCCGTTTTCGTCATTTGTTATCGAATCGACTTAAAGCCAGATCGTCACATTGGCCGCTTTTCTCTCTGAGACGGTTACATTTATCGTCTGCAAAGCTATGTCGCGTGCTGCAGTATGCGGAGACACTAAAAGCACCGTAGTAGAACACAGAAGAAGCTTCTAAGTTGAGGTAATAGCCAGTAAGAAGTAGTACAATTCAAGTTTTAGAGTTCGATTATTCACTTTTTAACCGGCTTTGGTGGCTATGACATGACCTATTACCATAAGATTTTGCATGAAAGGAGGACTAGCAGCCGCGTTGCACGAGAGAATGTGTAATGTGTTCATATGTAGTAAAAACCTGAGAAATCCGTCCGTTTTCGTCATTTGTTATCGAATAGACTTAAAGCCAGATCGTCACTTTGGCCGCTTTTCTCTCTGAGACGGTTACATTTATCGTCTGCAAAGCTATGTCGCGTGCTGCAGTATGCGGAAACACTAAAAGCACCATAGTAGAACACAGAAGAAGCTTCTAAGTTGAAGTAATAGCCCGTAAGAAGTAGTACAATTCAAGTTTTAGAGTTCGATTATTCACTTTCTAGCCGGCTTCGGTGGCTATGACATGACCTAGGACCATAAGATTTTGCATGAAAGGAGGACTAGCAGCCGCGTTGCACGGGAGAATGTGAAAAGTGTTCATATGTAGTAAAAACCTGAGAAATCCGTCCGTTTTCGTCATTTGTTATCGAATCGACTTAAAGCCAGATCGTCACTTTGGCCGCTTTTCTCTCTGAGACGGTTACATTTATCGTCTGCAAAACTATGTCGCATGCTGCGGTATGCGGAGACACTAAAAGCACCATAGTAGAACACAGAAGAAGCTTCTAAGTTGAAGGAATAGCCAGTAAGAAGTAGTACAATTCAAGTTTTTGTTGTCGATTATTCACTTTTTAACCGGCTTTGGTTGCTTGGACATGAAATAGGACGTTAAGATTTTGCATGAAAGGAGGACTGGCAGCCGCGTTGCACGGGAGAATATGAAAAGTGTTCATATGTAGTAAAAACCTGAGAAATCCGTCCGTTTTCGACATTTGTTACCGAATCGACTTCAAGCCAGATCGTCACATTGGCCGTATTTCTCTCTGAGACAGTTACATTTATCGTCTGCAAAGCTATGTCGCGTGCTGCAGTATGCGGAGGCACTAAGAGCATCATAGTAGAACACAGAAGAAGCTTCTAAGTTGAAGTAATAGCCAGTAAGATGTAATAAAATTCAAGTATTAGTTGTCGATTATTCATAGTTTAGCCGGCTTTTGTGGCTTGGACATGACCTAGGACCTTAAGATTTTGCATGAAAGGAGGACTACCAGCCGCGGTGCACGGGAGAATGTGAAAAATGTTCATATGTAGTAAAAACCTGAGAAATCCGTCCGTTTTCGTCATTTGTTATCGAATCGACTTAAAGCCAGATCATCACTTTGGCCGCTTTTCTCTCTGAGACGGTTTCATTTATCGTCTGCAAAGCTATGTCGCGTGCTGCAGTATGCGGAAACACTAAAAGCACCATAGTAGAACACAGAAGAAGCTTCTGAGTTGAAGTAATAGCCAGTAAGAAGTAGTACAATTCAAGTTTTAGAGTTCGATTATTCACTTTTTAGCCGGCTTTGGTGGCTATGACATGACCTAGGACCTTAAGATTTTGCATGAAAGGAGGACTAGCAGCTGCGTTGCATGGGAGAATGTGTAAAGTGTTCATATGTAGTAAAAACCTGAGAAATCCGTCCGGTTTCGTCATTTGTTACCGAATCGACTTCAAGCCAGGTCGTCACATTGGCCGCTTTTCTCTCTGAGACGGTTACATTTATCGTCTGCAAAGCTATGTCGCGTGCTGCAGTATGCGGAGACACTAAAAGCACCATAGTAGAACACAGAAGAAGCTTCTAAGTTGAAGTAATAGCCAGTAAGATGTAATAAAATTCAAGTTTTAGTTGTCGATTATTCCATTTTAGCCGGCTTTTGTGGCTTGGACATGACCTAGGACCTTAAGATTTTGCATGAAAGGAGGACTAGCAGCCGCGTTGCACGGGAGAATGTGAAAAGTGTTCATATGTAGTAAAAACCTGAGAAATCCGTCCGTTTTCGTCATTTGTTATCGAATCGACTTAAAGCCAGATCGTCACATTGGCCGCTTTTCTCTCTGAAACGCTTACATTTATCGTCTGCAAAGCTATGTCGCGTGCTGCAGTATGCGGAAACACTAAAAGCACCATAGTAGAACACAGAAGAAGCTTCTAAGTTGAAGTAATAGCCAGTAAGAAGTAGTACAATTGAAGTTTTAGTTGTCAATTATTCACTTTTTAGCCGGCTTTGGTGGCTTGGACATTACCTAGGACCTTAAGATTTTGCATGAAAGGAGGACTAGCAGCCGCGTTGCACGGTAGAATGTGAAAAGTGTTCATATGTAGTAAAAACCTGAGAAATCCGTCCGGTTTCGTCATTTGTTACCGAATCGACTTCAAGCCAGGTCGTCACATTGGCCGCTTTTCTCTCTGAGACGGTTACATTTATCGTCTGCAAAGCTATGTCGCGTGCTGCGGTGTGCGGAGACACTAAAAGCACCATAGTAGAACACAGAAGAAGCTTCTAAGTTGAAGCAATAGCCCGTAAGAAGTAGTACAATTCAAGTTTTAGTTGTCGATTATTCACTTTTTAGCCGGCTTTGGTGGCTTGGACCTGACCTAGGACGTTAAGATTTTGCATGAAAGGAGGACTGGCAGCCGCGTTGCACGGGAGAATATTAAAAGTGTTCATATGTAGTAAAAACCTGAGAAATCCGTCCGTTTTCGTCATTTGTTATCGAATCGACTTAAAGCCAGATCGCCACATTGGCCGCTCTTCTCTCTGTAACGGTTACACTTATCGTCTGCAAATCTATGTCGCGTGCTGCGGTATGCCGTAACACTAAAAGCACCATTGTAGAACACAGAAGAAGCTTCTAAGTTGAAGTAATAGCCAGTAAGAAGTAGTACAATTCAAGTTTTAGTTGTCGATTATTCACTTTTTAGCCGGCTTTGGTGGCTTGGACATGACCTAGGACCTTAAGATTTTGCATGAAAGGAGGACTAGCAGCCGCGTTACACGGGAGAATGTGAAAAGTGTTCATATGTAGTAAAAACCTGAGAAATCCGTCCGTTTTCGTCATTTGTTATCGAATCGACTTAAAGCCAGATCGTCACATTGGCCGCTCTTCTCTCTGAAACGGTTACATTTATCGTCTACGAAGCTATGTCGCGTGCTGCGGTATGCGGAAACACTAAAAGCACCATAGTAGAACACAGAAGAAGAATCTATGTTGAAGTAATAGCCAGGAAGATGTAGTATAATTGAAGTTTTAGTTGTCGATTATTCACTTTTTAGCCGGCTTTGGTGGCTTAGACATGACCTAGGACCTTAAGATTTGCATGAAAGGAGTACTTGCAGCCGCGTTGCACGGGAGAGTGTGAAATGTGTTCATATGTAGTAAAAACCTGAGAAATCCGTCTGTTTTCGTCATTTGTTATCGAATCGACTTAAAGCCAGATCGTCACATTGGCCGCTTTTCTCTCTGAGACGGTTACATTTATCGTCTGCAAAGCTATGTCGCGTGCTGCAGTATGCGGAGACACTAAAAGCACCGTAGTAGAACACAGAAGAAGCTTCTAAGTTGAAGTAATAGCCAGTAAGAAGTAGTACAATTCAAGTTTTAGAGTAGGATTATTCACTTTTTAACCGGCTTTGGTGGCTATGACATGACCTAGGACCATAAGATTTTGCATGAAAGGAGGACTAGCAGCCGCGTTGCACGGGAGAATGTGAAAAGTGTTCATATGTAGTAAAAACCTGAGTAATCCGTCCGTTTTCGTCATTTGTTATCGAATCGACTTAAAGCCAGATCGTCACTTTGGCCGCTTTTCTCTCTGAGACGGTTACATTTATCTTCTGCAAAGCTATGTCGCGTGCTGCGGTATGCGGAGACACTAAAACCACCATAGTAGAACACAGAAGAAGCTTCTAAGTTGAAGCAATATCCAGTAAGAAGAAGTACAAATCAAGTTTTAGTTGTCGATTATTCACATTTTAGCCGGCTTTGGTTGCTTGGACATGACCTAGGACGTTAAGATTTTGCATGAAAAGAGGACTGGCAGCCGCGTTGCACGGGAGAATGTGAAAAGTGTTCATATGTAGTAAAAACCTGAGAAATCCATCCGTTTTCGTCATTTGTTATCGAACAGACTTAAAGCCAGATCGTCACTTTGGCCCCTTTTCTCTCTGAGACGGTTACATTTATCGTCTGCAAAGCTATGTCGTGTGCTACGGAATGCGGAGACACTAAAAGCACCATAGTAGAACACAGAAGAAGCTTTTAAGTTGAAGTAATAGCCAGTAAGATGTAATAAAATTCAAGTTTTAGTTGTCGATTATTCCATTTTAGCCGGCTTTTGTGGCTTGGACATGACCTAGGACCTTAAGATTTTGCATGAAAGGAGGACTAGCAGCCGCGTTGCACGGGAGAATGTGAAAAGTGTTCATATGTAGTAAAAACCTGAGAAATCCGTCCGTTTTCGTCATTTGTTATCGAATCGACTTAAAGCCAGATCGTCACATTGGCCGCTTTTCTCTCTGAAACGCT
Source organism: Schistocerca gregaria (assembly GCF_023897955.1). Taxonomy (NCBI): domain Eukaryota; kingdom Metazoa; phylum Arthropoda; class Insecta; order Orthoptera; family Acrididae; genus Schistocerca; species Schistocerca gregaria. The sequence continues at coordinate 466,500 of NW_026061881.1, forward strand.
TACATTTATCGTCTGCAAAGCTATGTCGCGTGCTGCAGTATGCGGAAACACTAAAAGCACCATAGTAGAACACAGAAGAAGCTTCTAAGTTGAAGTAATAGCCAGTAAGAAGTAGTAGAATTGAAGTTTTAGTTGTCAATTATTCACTTTTTAGCCGGCTTTGGTGGCTTGGACATTACCTAGGACCTTAAGATTTTGCATGAAAGGACTACTAGCAGCCGCGTTGCACGGTAGAATGTGAAAAGTGTTCATATGTAGTAAAAACCTGAGAAATCCGTCCGGTTTCGTCATTTGCTACCGAGCCGACTTCAAGCCAGGTCGTCACATTGGCCGCTTTTCTCTCTGAGACGGTTACATTTATCGTCTGCAAAGCTATGTCGCGTGCTGCGGTGTGCGGAGACACTAAAAGCACCATAGTAGAACACAGAAGAAGCTTCTAAGTTGAAGCAATAGCCAGTAAGAAGTAGTACAATTCAAGTTTTAGTTGTCGATTATTCACTTTTTAGCCGGCTTTGGTGGCTTGGACCTGACCTAGGACGTTAAGATTTTGCATGAAAGGAGGACTGGCAGCCGCGTTGCACGGGAGAATATTAAAAGTGTTCATATGTAGTAAAAACCTGAGAAATCCGTCCGTTTTCGTCATTTGTTATCGAATCGACTTAAAGCCAGATCGCCACATTGGCCGCTCTTCTCTCTGAAACGGTTACACTTATCGTCTGCAAAGCTATGTCGCGTGCTGCGGTGTGCCGAAACACTAAAAGCACCATAGTAGAACACAGAAGAAGCTTCTAAGTTGAAGTAATAGCCAGTAAGAAGTAGTACAATTCAAGTTTTAGTTGTCGATTATTCACTTTTTAGCCGGCTTTGGTGGCTTGGACATGACCTAGGACCTTAAGATTTTGCATGAAAGGAGGACTAGCAGCCGTGTTACACGGGAGAATGTGAAAAGTGTTCATATGTAGTAAAAACCTGAGAAATCCGTCCGTTTTCGTCATTTGTTATCGAATCGACTTAAAGCCAGATCGTCACATTGGCCGCTCTTCTCTCTGAAACGGTTACATTTATCGTCTACGAAGCTATGTCGCGTGCTGCGGTATGCGGAAACACTAAAAGCACCATAGTAGAACACAGAAGAAGCTTCTATGTTTAAGTAATAGCCAGGAAGATGTAGTATAATTGAAGTTTTAGTTGTCGATTATTCACTTTTTAGCCGGCTTTGGTGGCTTGGACATGACCTAGGACCTTAAGATTTTGCATGAAAGGAGGACTAGCAGCCGCGTTGCATGGCAGAATGTGAAAAGTGTTCATATGTAGTAAAAACCTGAGAAATCCGTCCGTTTTCGTCATTTGTTATCCAATCGACTTAATGCCAGATCGTCACATTGGCTGCTCTTCTCTCTGAAACGGTTAAATTTATCGTCTGCTAAGCTATGTCGCGTGCTGCAGTATGCGGAAACACTAAAAGCACCATAGTAGAACACAGAAGAAGCTTCTAAGTTGAAGTAATAGCCAGTAAGTAGTAGTACAATTCAAGTTTTAGAGTTCGATTATTCACTTTATAACCGGCTTTGGTGGCTATGACATGACCTAGGACCTTAAGATTTGCATGAAAGGAGTACTTGCAGCCGCGTTGCACGGGAGAGTGTTGAAATGTGTTCATATGTAGTAAAAACCTGAGAAATCCGTCCGTTTTCGTCATTTGTTATCGAATCGACTTAAAGCCAGATCGTCACATTGGCCGCTTTTCTCTCTGAAACGGTTACATTTATCGTCTGCAAAGCTATGTCGCGTGCTGCAGTATGCGGAAACACTAAAAGCACCATAGTAGAACACAGAAGAAGCTTCTAAGTTGAAGTAATAGCCAGTAAGAAGTAGTACAATTGAAGTTTTAGTTGTCAATTATTCACTTTTTAGCCGGCTTTGGTTGCTTGGACATGACCTAGGACCTTAAGATTTTGCATGAAAGGAGGACTAGCAGCCGCGTTGGATGGGAGAATGTGAAAAGTGTTCATATGTAGTAAAAACCTGAGAAATCCGTCCGTTTTCGTCATTTGTTATCGAATCGACTTAATGCCAGATCGTCACTTTGGCCGCTTTTCTCTCTGAGACGGTTACATTTATCGTCTGCAAAGCTATGTCACGTGCTGCGGTATGCGGAGACACTAAAAGCACCGAAGTAGAACACAGAAGAAGCTTCTAAGTTGAAGTAATAACCAGTAAGAAGTAGTACAATTCAAGTTTTAGTTGTCGATTATTCACTTCTTAGCCAGCTTTGGTGGCTTGGACATTACCTAGGACCTTAAGATTTGCATGAAAGGAGTTCTTGCAGCCGCGTTGCACGGGAGAGTGTGAAATGTGTTCATATGTAGTAAAAACCTGAGAAATCCGTCCGTTTTCGTCTTTTGTTATCGAATCGACTTAATGCCAGATCGTCACTTTGGCCGCTTTTCTCTCTGAGACGGTTACATTTATCGTCTGCAAAGCTATGTCGCGTGCTGCAGCATGCGGAGACACTAAAAGCACCGTAGTAGAACACAGAAGAAGCTTCTAAGTTGAAGTAATAGCCAGTAAGAAACAGTACAATTGAAGTTTTAGTTGTCGATTATTCACTTTTTAGCCGGCTTTGGTGGCTTTGACATGAGGTGGAACCTTAAGATTTTGCATGAAGGGAAAACTAGCAGCCGCGTTGCACGGGAGAATGTGAAAAGTGTTCATACGTAGTAAATACCTGAGAAATCCGTCCGTTTTCGTCATTTGTTATCGAATCGACTTAAAGCCAGATCGTCACATTGGCCGTTCTTCTCTCTGAAACGGTTACATTTAACGTCTGCAAAGCTATGTCGCGTGCTGCAGTATGCGGAAACACTAAAAGCACCACAGTAGAACACAGAAGAAGCTTCTAAGTTGAAGTAATAGCCAGTAAGATGTAATAAAATTCAAGTTTTAGTTGTCGATTATTCCATTTTAGCCGGCTTTTGTGGCTTGGACATGACCTAGGACCTTAAGATTTTGCATGGAAGGAGGATAAGCAGCCGCGTTGCACGGGAGAATGTGAAAAGTGTTCATATGTAGTAAAAACCTGAGAAATCCGTCCGTTTTCGTCATTTGTTATCGAATCGACTTAAAGCCAGATCGCCACATTGGCCGCTCTTCTCTCTGAAACGGTTACACTTATCGTCTGCAAAGCTATGTCGCGTGCTGCGGTATGCCGAAACACTAAAAGCACAATTGTAGAACACAGAAGAAGCTTCTAAGTTGAAGTAATAGCCAGTAAGATGTAATAAAATTCAAGTTTTAGTTGTCGATTATTCCATTTTAGCCGGCTTTTGTGGCTTGGACATGACCTAGGACCTTTAGATTTTGCATGAAAGGAGGACTAGCAGCCGCGTTGCACGGGAGAATGTGAAAAGTGTTCATATGTAGTAAAAACCTAAGAAATCCGTCCGTTTTCGTCATTAGTTATCGAATCGACTTAAAGCCAGATCGTCACATTGGCCGCTTTTCTCTCTGAAACGCTTACATTTATCGTCTGCAAAGCTATGTCGCGTGCTGCAGTATGCGGAAACACTAAAAGCACCATAGTAGAACACAGAAGAAGCTTCTAAGTTGAAGTAATAGCCAGTAAGAAGTAGTACAATTGAAGTTTTAGTTGTCAATTATTCACTTTTTAGCCGGCTTTGGTGGCTTGGACATTACCTAGGACCTTAAGATTTTGCATGAAAGGAGGACTAGCAGCCGCGTTGCACGGTAGAATGTGAAAAGTGTTCATATGTAGTAAAAACCTGAGAAATCCGTCCGGTTTCGTCATTTGTTACCGAATCGACTTAAAGCCAGATCGTCACATTGGCCGCTTTTCTCTCTGAAACGCTTACATTTATCGTCTGCAAAGCTATGTCGCGTGCTGCAGTATGCGGAAACACTAAAAGCACCATAGTAGAACACAGAAGAAGCTTCTAAGTTGAAGTAATAGCCAGTAAGAAGTAGTACAATTGAAGTTTTAGTTGTCAATTATTCACTTTTTAGCCGGCTTTGGTAGCTTGGACATTACCTAGGACCTTAAGATTTTGCATGAAAGGAGGACTAGCAGCCGCGTTGCACGGTAGAATGTGAAAAGTGTTCATATGTAGTAAAAACCTGAGAAATCCGTCCGGTTTCGTCATTTGTTACCGAATCGACTTCAAGCCAGGTCGTCACATTGGCCGCTTTTCTCTCTGAGACGGTTACATTTATCGTCTGCAAAGCTATGTCGCGTGCTGCGGTGTGCGGAGACACTAAAAGCACCATAGTAGAACACAGAAGAAGCTTCTAAGTTGAAGCAATAGCCAGTAAGAAGTAGTACAATTCAAGTTTTAGTTGTCGATTATTCACTTTTTAGCCGGCTTTGGTGGCTTGGACCTGACCTAGGACGTTAAGATTTTGCATGAAAGGAGGACTAGCAGCCGCGTTGCACGGGCGAATGTGAAAAGTGTTCATATGTAGTAAAAACCTGAGTAATCCGTCCGTTTTCGTCATTTGTTATCGAATCGACTTAAAGCCAGATCGTCACTTTGGCCGCTTTTCTCTCTGAGACGGTTACATTTATCTTCTGCAAAGCTATGTCGCGTGCTGCGGTATGCGGAGACACTAAAACCACCATAGTAGAACACAGAAGAAGCTTCTAAGTTGAAGCAATATCCAGTAAGAAGAAGTACAAATCAAGTTTTAGTTGTCGATTATTCACATTTTAGCCGGCTTTGGTTGCTTGGACATGACCTAGGACGTTAAGATTTTGCATGAAAAGAGGACTGGCAGCCGCGTTGCACGGGAGAAAGTGAAAAGTGTTCATATGTAGTAAAAACCTGAGAAATCCATCCGTTTTCGTCATTTGTTATCGAACAGACTTAAAGCCAGATCGTCACTTTGGCCCCTTTTCTCTCTGAGACGGTTACATTTATCGTCTGCAAAGCTATGTCGTGTGCTACGGAATGCGGAGACACTAAAAGCACCATAGTAGAACACAGAAGAAGCTTCTAAGTTGAAGTAATAGCCAGTAAGATGTAATAAAATTCAAGTTTTAGTTGTCGATTATTCCATTTTAGCCGGCTTTTGTGGCTTGGACATGACCTAGGACCTTAAGATTTTGCATGAAAGGAGGACTAGCAGCCGCGTTGCACGGGAGAATGTGAAAAGTGTTCATATGTAGTAAAAACCTGAGAAATCCGTCCGTTTTCGTCATTTGTTATCGAATCGACTTAAAGCCAGATCGTCACATTGGCCGCTTTTCTCTCTGAAACGCTTACATTTATCGTCTGCAAAGCTATGTCGCGTGCTGCAGTATGCGGAAACACTAAAAGCACCATAGTAGAACACAGAAGAAGCTTCTAAGTTGAAGTAATAGCCAGTAAGAAGTAGTACAATTGAAGTTTTAGTTGTCAATTATTCACTTTTTAGCCGGCTTTGGTGGCTTGGACATTACCTAGGACCTTAAGATTTTGCATGAAAGGACTACTAGCAGCCGCGTTGCACGGTAGAATGTGAAAAGTGTTCATATGTAGTAAAAACCTGAGAAATCCGTCCGGTTTCGTCATTTGTTACCGAGCCGACTTCAAGCCAGGTCGTCACATTGGCCGCTTTTCTCTCTGAGACGGTTACATTTATCGTCTGCAAAGCTATGTCGCGTGCTGCGGTGTGCGGAGACACTAAAAGCACCATAGTAGAACACAGAAGAAGCTTCTAAGTTGAAGCAATAGCCAGTAAGAAGTAGTACAATTCAAGTTTTAGTTGTCGATTATTCACTTTTTAGCCGGCTTTGGTGGCTTGGACCTGACCTAGGACGTTAAGATTTTGCATGAAAGGAGGACTGGCAGCCGCGTTGCACGGGAGAATATTAAAAGTGTTCATATGTAGTAAAAACCTGAGAAATCCGTCCGTTTTCGTCATTTGTTATCCAATCGACTTAATGCCAGATCGTCACATTGGCTGCTCTTCTCTCTGAAACGGTTAAATTTATCGTCTGCTAAGCTATGTCGCGTGCTGCAGTATGCGGAAACACTAAAAGCACCATAGTAGAACACAGAAGAAGCTTCTAAGTTGAAGTAATAGCCAGTAAGTAGTAGTACAATTCAAGTTTTAGAGTTCGATTATTCACTTTATAACCGGCTTTGGTGGCTATGACATGACCTAGGACCTTAAGATTTGCATGAAAGGAGTACTTGCAGCCGCGTTGCACGGGAGAGTGTTGAAATGTGTTCATATGTAGTAAAAACCTGAGAAATCCGTCCGTTTTCGTCATTTGTTATCGAATCGACTTAAAGCCAGATCGTCACATTGGCCGCTTTTCTCTCTGAAACGGTTACATTTATCGTCTGCAAAGCTATGTCGCGTGCTGCAGTATGCGGAAACACTAAAAGCACCATAGTAGAACACAGAAGAAGCTTCTAAGTTGAAGTAATAGCCAGTAAGAAGTAGTACAATTGAAGTTTTAGTTGTCAATTATTCACTTTTTAGCCGGCTTTGGTTGCTTGGACATGACCTAGGACCTTAAGATTTTGCATGAAAGGAGGACTAGCAGCCGCGTTGGATGGGAGAATGTGAAAAGTGTTCATATGTAGTAAAAACCTGAGAAATCCGTCCGTTTTCGTCATTTGTTATCGAATCGACTTAATGCCAGATCGTCACTTTGGCCGCTTTTCTCTCTGAGACGGTTACATTTATCGTCTGCAAAGCTATGTCACGTGCTGCGGTATGCGGAGACACTAAAAGCACCGAAGTAGAACACAGAAGAAGCTTCTAAGTTGAAGTAATAACCAGTAAGAAGTAGTACAATTCAAGTTTTAGTTGTCGATTATTCACTTCTTAGCCAGCTTTGGTGGCTTGGACATTACCTAGGACCTTAAGATTTGCATGAAAGGAGTTCTTGCAGCCGCGTTGCACGGGAGAGTGTGAAATGTGTTCATATGTAGTAAAAACCTGAGAAATCCGTCCGTTTTCGTCATTTGTTATCGAATCGACTTAAAGCCAGATCGTCACATTGGCCGCTTTTCTCTCTGAGACGGTTACATTTATCGTCTGCAAAGCTATGTCGCGTGCTGCAGTATGCGGAGACACTAAAAGCACCGTAGTAGAACACAGAAGAAGCTTCTAAGTTGAAGTAATAGCCAGTAAGAAACAGTACAATTGAAGTTTTAGTTGTCGATTATTCACTTTTTAGCCGGCTTTGGTGGCTTTGACATGAGGTGGAACCTTAAGATTTTGCATGAAGGGAAAACTAGCAGCCGCGTTGCACGGGAGAATGTGAAAAGTGTTCATACGTAGTAAATACCTGAGAAATCCGTCCGTTTTCGTCATTTGTTATCGAATCGACTTAAAGCCAGATCGTCACATTGGCCGTTCTTCTCTCTGAAACGGTTACATTTAACGTCTGCAAAGCTATGTCGCGTGCTGCAGTATGCGGAAACACTAAAAGCACCACAGTAGAACACAGAAGAAGCTTCTAAGTTGAAGTAATAGCCAGTAAGATGTAATAAAATTCAAGTTTTAGTTGTCGATTATTCCATTTTAGCCGGCTTTTGTGGCTTGGACATGACCTAGGACCTTAAGATTTTGCATGGAAGAAGGATAAGCAGCCGCGTTGCACGGGAGAATGTGAAAAGTGTTCATATGTAGTAAAAACCTGAGAAATCCGTCCGTTTTCGTCATTTGTTACCGAATCGACTTCAAGCCAGGTCGTCACATTGGCCGCTTTTCTCTCTGAGACGGTTACATTTATCGTCTGCAAAGCTATGTCGCGTGCTGCGGTGTGCGGAGACACTAAAAGCACCATAGTAGAACACAGAAGAAGCTTCTAAGTTGAAGCAATAGCCAGTAAGAAGTAGTACAATTCAAGTTTTAGTTGTCGATTATTCACTTTTTAGCCGGCTTTGGTGGCTTGGACCTGACCTAGGACGTTAAGATTTTGCATGAAAGGAGGACTGGCAGCCGCGTTGCACGGGAGAATGTTAAAAGTGTTCATATGTAGTAAAAACCTGAGAAATCCGTCCGTTTTCGTCATTTGTTATCGAATCGACTTAAAGCCAGATCGCCACATTGGCCGCTCTTCTCTCTGAAACTGTTACACTTATCGTCTGCAAAGCTATGTCGCGTGCTGCGGTATGCCGAAACACTAAAAGCACAATTGTAGAACACAGAAGAAGCTTCTAAGTTGAAGTAATAGCCAGTAAGATGTAATAAAATTCAAGTTTTAGTTGTCGATTATTCCATTTTAGCCGGCTTTTGTGGCTTGGACATGACCTAGGACCTTTAGATTTTGCATGAAAGGAGGACTAGCAGCCGCGTTGCACGGGAGAATGTGAAAAGTGTTCATATGTAGTAAAAACCTGAGAAATCCGTCCGTTTTCGTCATTTGTTATCGAATCGACTTAAAGCCAGATCGTCACATTGGCCGCTTTTCTCTCTGAAACGCTTACATTTATCGTCTGCAAAGCTATGTCGCGTGCTGCAGTATGCGGAAACACTAAAAGCACCATAGTAGAACACAGAAGAAGCTTCTAAGTTGAAGTAATAGCCAGTAAGAAGTAGTACAATTGAAGTTTTAGTTGTCAATTATTCACTTTTTAGCCGGCTTTGGTGGCTTGGACATTACCTAGGACCTTAAGATTTTGCATGAAAGGAGGACTAGCAGCCGCGTTGCACGGTAGAATGTGAAAAGTGTTCATATGTAGTAAAAACCTGAGAAATCCGTCCGGTTTCGTCATTTGTTACCGAATCGACTTCAAGCCAGGTCGTCACATTGGCCGCTTTTCTCTCTGAGACGGTTACATTTATCGTCTGCAAAGCTATGTCGCGTGCTGCGGTGTGCGGAGACACTAAAAGCACCATAGTAGAACACTGAAGAAGCTTCTAAGTTGAAGCAATAGCCAGTAAGAAGTAGTACAATTCAAGTTTTAGTTGTCGATTATTCACTTTTTAGCCGGCTTTGGTGGCTTGGACCTGACCTAGGACCTTAAGATTTTGCATGAAAGGAGGACTGGCAGCCGCGTTGCACGGGAGAATGTTAAAAGTGTTCATATGTAGTAAAAACCTGAGAAATCCGTCCGTTTTCGTCATTTGTTATCGAATCGACTTAAAGCCAGATCGCCACATTGGCCGCTCTTCTCTCTGAAACGGTTACACTTATCGTCTGCAAAGCTATGTCGCGTGCTGCGGTATGCCGAAACACTAAAAGCACCATAGTAGAACACAGAAGAAGCTTCTAAGTTGAAGTAATAGCCAGTAAGAAGTAGTACAATTCAAGTTTTAGTTGTCGATTATTCACTTTTTAGCCGGCTTTGGTGGCTTGGACATGACCTAGGACCTTAAGATTTTGCATGAAAGGAGGACTAGCAGCCGCGTTACACGGGAGAATGTGAAAAGTGTTCATATGTAGTAAAAACCTGAGAAATCCGTCCGTTTTCGTCATTTGTTATCGAATCGACTTAAAGCCAGATCGTCACATTGGCCGCTCTTCTCTCTGAAACGGTTACATTTATCGTCTACGAAGCTATGTCGCGTGCTGCGGTATGCGGAAACACTAAAAGCACCATAGTAGAACACAGATGAAGCTTCTATGTTGAAGTAATAGCCAGGAAGATGTAGTATAATTGAAGTTTTAGTTGTCAATTATTCACTTTTTAGCCGGTTTTGGTGGCTTGGACATTACCTAGGACCTTAAGATTTTGCATGAAAGGAGGACTAGCAGCCGCGTTGCACGGTAGAATGTGAAAAGTGTTCATATGTAGTAAAAACCTGAGAAATCCGTCCGGTTTCGTCATTTGTTACCGAATCGACTTCAAGCCAGGTCGTCACATTGGCCGCTTTTCTCTCTGAGACGGTTACATTTATCGTCTGCAAAGCTATGTCGCGTGCTGCGGTGTGCGGAGACACTAAAAGCACCATAGTAGAACACAGAAGAAGCTTCTAAGTTGAAGCAATAGCCAGTAAGAAGTAGTACAATTGAAGTTTTAGTTGTCGATTATTCACTTTTTAGCCGGCTTTGGTGGCTTGGACCTGACCTAGGACGTTAAGATTTTGCATGAAAGGAGGACTAGCAGCCGCGTTACACGGGAGAATGTGAAAAGTGTTCATATGTAGTAAAAACCTGAGAAATCCGTCCGTTTTCGTCATTTGTTATCGAATCGACTTAAAGCCAGATCGTCACATTGGCCGCTCTTCTCTCTGAAACGGTTACATTTATCGTCTACGAAGCTATGTCGCGTGCTGCGGTATGCGGAAACACTAAAAGCACCATAGTAGAACACAGAAGAAGCTTCTATGTTGAAGTAATACCCAGGAAGATGTAGTATAATTGAAGTTTTAGTTGTCGATTAATCACTTTTTAGCCGGCTTTGGTGGCTTGGACATGACCTAGGACCTTAAGATTTTGCATGAAAGGAGGACTAGCAGCCGCGTTGCATGGCAGAATGTGAAAAGTGTTCATATGTAGTAAAAACCTGAGAAATCCGTCCGTTTTCGTCATTTGTTATCCAATCGACTTAATGACAGATCGTCACATTGGCTGCTCTTCTCTCTGAAACGGTTAAATTTATCGTCTGCTAAGCTATGTCGCGTGCTGCAGTATGCGGAAACACTAAAAGCACCATAGTAGAACACAGAAGAAGCTTCTAAGTTGAAGTAATAGCCAGTAAGAAGTAGTACAATTCAAGTTTTAGAGTTCGATTATTCACTTTTTAACCGGCTTTGGTGGCTATGACATGACCTAGGACCATAAGATTTTGCATGAAAGGAGGACTAGCAGCCGCGTTGCACGGGAGAATGTGAAAAGTGTTCATATGTAGTAAAAACCTGAGTAATCCGTCCGTTTTCGTCATTTGTTATCGAATCGACTTAAAGCCAGATCGTCACTTTGGCCGCTTTTCTCTCTGAGACGGTTACATTTATCTTCTGCAAAGCTATGTCGCGTGCTGCGGTATGCGGAGACACTAAAACCACCATAGTAGAACACAGAAGAAGCTTCTAAGTTGAAGCAATATCCAGTAAGAAGAAGTACAAATCAAGTTTTAGTTGTCGATTATTCACTTTTTAGCCGGCTTTGGTTGCTTGGACATGACCTAGGACGTTAAGATTTTGCATGAAAAGAGGACTGGCAGCCGCGTTGCACGGGAGAATGTGAAAAGTGTTCATATGTAGTAAAAACCTGAGAAATACGTCCGTTTTCGTCATTTGTTATCGAATCGACTTAAAGCCAGATCGTCACATTGGCCGCTCTTCTCTCTGAGACGGTTACATTTATCGTCTGCAAAGCTATGTCGCGTGCTGCGGTATGCGGAGACACTAAAAGCACCGTAGTAGAATACAGAAGAAGCTTCTAAGTTGAAGTAATAGCCAGTAAGAAACAGTACAATTGAAGTTTTAGTTGTCGATTATTCACTTTTTAGCCGGCTTTGGTGGCTTGGACATGAGGTGGAACCTTAAGATTTTGCATGAAGGGAAAACTAGCAGCCGCGTTGCACGGGAGAATGTGAAAAGTGTTCATATGTAGTAAATACCTGAGAAATCCGTCGGTTTTCGTAATTTGTTATCGAATCGACTTAAAGCCAGATCGTCACATTGGCCGCTCTTCTCTCTGAGACAGTTACATTTATCGTCTGCAAAGCCATGTCGCGTGCTGCAGTATGCGGAGACACTAAGAGCACCATAGTAGAACACAGAATAAGCTTCTAAGTTGAAGTAATAGCCAGTAAGAAACAGTACAATTGAAGTTTTAGTAGTCGATTATTCACTTTTTGACCGGCTTTGGTGGCTTGGACATGAGGTGGAACCTTAAGATTTTGCATGAAGGGAAAACTAGCAGCCGCGTTGCACGGGAGAATGTGAAAAGTGTTCATACGTAGTAAATACCTGAGAAATCCGTCCGTTTTCGTCATTTGTTATCGAATCGACTTAAAGCCAGATCGTCACTTTGGCCGCTTTTCTCTGTGAGACGGTTACATTTATCGTCTGCAAAGCTATGTCACGTGCTGCGGTATGCGGAGACACTAAAAGCACCGAAGTAGAACACAGAAGAAGCTTCTAAGTTGAAGTAATAGCCAGTAAGAAGTAGTACAATTCAAGTTTTAGTTGTCGATTATTCACTTCTTAGCCAGCTTTGGTGGCTTGGACATTACCTAGGACCTTAAAATTTGCATGTAACTAGTACTTGCAGCCGCGTTGCACGGGAGAATGTGAAATGTGTTCATATGTAGTAAAAACCTGAGAAATCCGTCCGTTTTCGTCATTTGTTATCGAATCGACTTAAAGCCAGATCGTCACATTGGCCGCTTTTCTCTCTGAGACGGTTACATTTATCGTCTGCAAAGCTATGTCGCGTGCTGCAGTATGCGGAGACACTAAAAGCACCGTAGTAGAACACAGAAGAAGCTTCTAAGTTGAAGTAATAGCCAGTAAGAAGTAGTACAATTCAAGTTTTAGATTTCGATTATTCACTCTTTAACCGGCTTTGGTGGCTATGACATGACCTATTACCATAAGATTTTGCATGAAAGGAGGACTAGCAGCCGCGTTGCACGAGAGAATGTGAAATGTGTTCATATGTAGTAAAAATCCTGAGAAATCCGTCCGTTTTCGTCATTTGTTATCGAATAGACTTAAAGCCAGAACGTCACTTTGGCCGCTTTTCTCTCTGAGACGGTTACATTTATCGTCTGAAAAGCTATGTCGCGTGCTGCAGTATGCGGAAACACTAAAAGCACCATAGTAGAACACAGAAGAAGCTTCTAAGTTGAAGTAATAGCCCGTAAGAAGTAGTACAATTCAAGTTTTTGTTGTCGATTATTCACTTTTTAACCGGCTTCGGTGGCTATGACATGACCTAGGACCATAAGATTTTGCATGAAAGGAGGACTAGCAGCCGCGTTGCATGGCAGAATGTGAAAAGTGTTCATATGTAGTAAAAACCTGAGAAATCCGTCCGTTTTCGTCATTTGTTATCCAATCGACTTAATGACAGATCGTCACATTGGCTGCTCTTCTCTCTGAAACGGTTAAATTTATCGTCTGCTAAGCTATGTCGCGTGCTGCAGTATGCGGAAACACTAAAAGCACCATAGTAGAACACAGAAGAAGCTTCTAAGTTGAAGTAATAGCCAGTAAGAAGTAGTACAATTCAAGTTTTAGAGTTCGATTATTCACTTTTTAACCGGCTTTGGTGGCTATGACATAACCTAGGACCTTAAGATTTTGCATGAAAGGAGGACTAGCAGCCGCGTTGCACGGGAGAATGTGAAAAGTGTTCATATGTAGTAAAAACCTGAGTAATCCGTCCGTTTTCGTCATTTGTTATCGAATCGACTTAAAGCCAGATCGTCACTTTGGCCGCTTTTCTCTCTGAGACGGTTACATTTATCTTCTGCAAAGCTATGTCGCGTGCTGCGGTATGCGGAGACACTAAAACCACCATAGTAGAACACAGAAGAAGCTTCTAAGTTGAAGCAATATCCAGTAAGAAGAAGTACAAATCAAGTTTTAGTTGTCGATTATTCACTTTTTAGCCGGCTTTGGTTGCTTGGACATGACCTAGGACGTTAAGATTTTGCATGAAAAGAGGACTGGCAGCCGCGTTGCACGGGAGAATGTGAAAAGTGTTCATATGTAGTAAAAACCTGAGAAATACGTCCGTTTTCGTCATTTGTTATCGAATCGACTTAAAGCCAGATCGTCACATTGGCCGCTCTTCTCTCTGAGACGGTTACATTTATCGTCTGCAAAGCTATGTCGCGTGCTGCGGTATGCGGAGACACTAAAAGCACCGTAGTAGAATACAGAAGAAGCTTCTAAGTTGAAGTAATAGCCAGTAAGAAACAGTACAATTGAAGTTTTAGTTGTCGATTATTCACTTTTTAGCCGGCTTTGGTGGCTTGGACATGAGGTGGAACCTTAAGATTTTGCATGAAGGGAAAACTAGCAGCCGCGTTGCACGGGAGAATGTGAAAAGTGTTCATATGTAGTAAATACCTGAGAAATCCGTCGGTTTTCGTAATTTGTTATCGAATCGACTTAAAGCCAGATCGTCACAGTGGCCGCTCTTCTCTCTGAGACAGTTACATTTATCGTCTGCAAAGCCATGTCGCGTGCTGCAGTATGCGGAGACACTAAGAGCACCATAGTAGAACACAGAAGAAGCTTCTAAGTTGAAGTAATAGCCAGTAAGAAACAGTACAATTGAAGTTTCAGTAGTCGATTATTCACTTTTTGACCGGCTTTGGTGGCTTGGACATGAGGTGGAACCTTAAGATTTTGCATGAAGGGAAAACTAGCAGCCGCGTTGCACGGGAGAATGTGAAAAGTGTTCATACGTAGTAAATACCTGAGAAATCCGTCCGTTTTCGTCATTTGTTATCGAATCGACTTAAGGCCAGATCGTCACTTTGGCCGCTTTTCTCTGTGAGACGGTTACATTTATCGTCTGCAAAGCTATGTCACGTGCTGCGGTATGCGGAGACACTAAAAGCACCGAAGTAGAACACAGAAGAAGCTTCTAAGTTGAAGTAATAGGTAGTAAGAAGTAGTACAATTCAAGATTTAGTTGTCGATTATTCACTTCTTAGCCAGCTTTGGTGGCTTGGACATTACCTAGGACCTTAAGATTTGCATGAAACTAGTACTTGCAGCCGCGTTGCACGGGAGAATGTGAAATGTGTTCATATGTAGTAAAAACCTGAGAAATCCGTCCGTTTTCGTCATTTGTTATCGAATCGACTTAAAGCCAGATCGTCACATTGGCCGCTTTTCTCTCTGAGACGGTTACATTTATCGTCTGCAAAGCTATGTCGCGTGCTGCAGTATGCGGAGACACTAAAAGCACCGTAGTAGAACACAGAAGAAGCTTCTAAGTTGAAGTAATAGCCAGTAAGAAGTAGTACAATTCAAGTTTTAGAGTTCGATTATTCACTTTTTAACCGGCTTTGGTGGCTATGACATGACCTATTACCATAAGATTTTGCATGAAAGGAGGACTAGCAGCCGCGTTGCACGGGAGAATGTGAAAAGTGTTCATATG
Source organism: Schistocerca gregaria (assembly GCF_023897955.1). Taxonomy (NCBI): domain Eukaryota; kingdom Metazoa; phylum Arthropoda; class Insecta; order Orthoptera; family Acrididae; genus Schistocerca; species Schistocerca gregaria. The sequence goes on from NW_026061881.1 coordinate 481,531, forward strand.
TAGTAAAAACCTGAGAAATCCGTCCGTTTTCGTCATTTGTTATCGAATCGACTTAAAGCCAGATCGTCACTTTGGCCGCTTTTCTCTCTGAGACGGTTACATTTATCGTCTGCAAAACTATGTCGCGTGCTGCGATATGCGGAGACACTAAAAGCACCATAGTAGAACACAGAAGAAGCTTCTAAGTTGAAGGAATAGCCAGTAAGAAGTAGTACAATTCAAGTTTTTGTTGTCGATTATTCACTTTTTAACCGGCTTTGGTTGCTTGGACATGAAATAGGACGTTAAGATTTTGCATGAAAGGAGGACTGGCAGCCGCGTTGCACGGGAGAATGTGAAAAGTGTTCATATGTAGTAAAAACCTGAGAAATCCGTCCGTTTTCGACATTTGTTACCGAATCGACTTCAAGCCAGATCGACACATTGGCCGTTTTTCTCCCTGAGACAGTTACATTTATCGTCTGCAAAGCTATGTCGCGTGCTGCAGTATGCGGAGGCACTAAGAGCACCATAGTAGAACACAGAAGAAGCTTCTAAGTTGAAGTAATAGCCAGTAAGATGTAATAAAATTCAAGTATTAGTTGTCGATTATTCACATTTTAGCCGGCTTTTGTGGCTTGGACATGACCTAGGACCTTAAGATTTTGCATGAAAGGAGGACTAGCAGCCGCGTTGCACGGGAGACTGTGAAAAATGTTCATATGTAGTAAACACCTGAGAAATCCGTCCGTTTTCGTCATTTGTTACCGAATCGACTTAAAGCCAGATCGTCACATTGGCCGCTTTTCTCTCTGAGACGGTTACATTTATCGTCTGCAAAGCTATGTCGCGTGCTGCAGTATGCGGAGACACTAAAAGCACCATTGTAGAACACAGAAGAAGCTTCTAAGTTGAAGTAATAGCCAGTAAGAAGTAGTACAATTCAAGTTTTAGTTGTCGATTATTCACTTTTTAGCCGTCTTTGGTGGCTTGGACATGAAATAGGACGTTAAGATTTTGCATGAAAGGAGGACTGGCAGCCGCGTTGCACGGGAGAATGTGAAAAGTGTTCATATGTAGTAAAAACCTGAGAAACCCGTCCGTTTTCGACATTTGTTACCGAATCGACTTAAAGCCAGATAGTCACATTGGCCGCTTTTCTCTCTGAGACGGTTACATTTATCGTCTGCAAAGCTATGTCGCGTGCTGCGGTATGCGGAGACACTAAAAGCACCGTAGTAGAACACAGAAGAAGCTTCTAAGCTGAAGTAGTAGCCAGTAAGAAACAGTACAATTCAAGTTTTAGTTGTCGATTATTCACTTTTTAGCCGGCTTTGGTGGCTTGGACATGAAATAGGACGTTAAGATTTTGCATGAAAGGAGGACTGGCAGCCGCGTTGCACGGGAGAATGTGAAAAGTGTTCATATGTAGTAATAACCTGAGAAACCCGTCCGTTTTCGACATTTGTTACCGAATCGACTTCAAACCAGATCGTCACATTGGCCGCTTTTCTCTCTGAGACAGTTACATTTATCGTCTGCAAAGCTATGTCGCGTGCTGCAGTATGCGGAGACACTAAGAGCACAATAGTAGAACACAGAAGAAGCTTCTAAGTTGAAGTAATAGCCAGTAAGAAGTAGTACAATTCAAGTTTTAGAGTTCGATTATTCACTTTTTAACCGGCTTTGGTGGCTATGACATGACCTATTACCATAAGATTTTGCATGAAAGGAGGACTAGCAGCCGCGTTGCACGGGAGAATGTGAAAAGTGTTCATATGTAGTAAAAACCTGAGAAATCCGTCCGTTTTCGTCATTTGTTATCGAATCGACTTAAAGCCAGATCGTCACTTTGGCCGCTTTTCTCTCTGAGACGGTTACATTTATCGTCTGCAAAACTATGTCGCGTGCTGCGATATGCGGAGACACTAAAAGCACCATAGTAGAACACAGAAGAAGCTTCTAAGTTGAAGGAATAGCCAGTAAGAAGTAGTACAATTCAAGTTTTTGTTGTCGATTATTCACTTTTTAACCGGCTTTGGTTGCTTGGACATGAAATAGGACGTTAAGATTTTGCATGAAAGGAGGACTGGCAGCCGCGTTGCACGGGAGAATGTGAAAAGTGTTCATATGTAGTAAAAACCTGAGAAATCCGTCCGTTTTCGACATTTGTTACCGAATCGACTTCAAGCCAGATCGACACATTGGCCGTTTTTCTCCCTGAGACAGTTACATTTATCGTCTGCAAAGCTATGTCGCGTGCTGCAGTATGCGGAGGCACTAAGAGCACCATAGTAGAACACAGAAGAAGCTTCTAAGTTGAAGTAATAGCCAGTAAGATGTAATAAAATTCAAGTATTAGTTGTCGATTATTCACATTTTAGCCGGCTTTTGTGGCTTGGACATGACCTAGGACCTTAAGATTTTGCATGAAAGGAGGACTAGCAGCCGCGTTGCACGTGAGACTGTGAAAAATGTTCATATGTAGTAAACACCTGAGAAATCCGTCCGTTTTCGTCATTTGTTACCGAATCGACTTAAAGCCAGATCGTCACATTGGCCGCTTTTCTCTCTGAGACGGTTACATTTATCGTCTGCAAAGCCATGTCGCGTGCTGCAGTATGCGGAGACACTAAAAGCACCATTGTAGAACACAGAAGAAGCTTCTAAGTTGAAGTAATAGCCAGTAAGAAGTAGTACAATTCAAGTTTCAGTTGTCGATTATTCACTTTTTAGCCGTCTTTGGTGGCTTGGACATGAAATAGGACGTTAAGATTTTGCATGAAAGGAGGACTGGCAGCCGCGTTGCACGGGAGAATGTGAAAAGTGTTCATATGTAGTAAAAACCTGAGAAACCCGTCCGTTTTCGACATTTGTTACCGAATCGACTTAAAGCCAGATAGTCACATTGGCCGCTTTTCTCTCTGAGACGGTTACATTTATCGTCTGCAAAGCTATGTCGCGTGCTGCGGTATGCGGAGACACTAAAAGCACCGTAGTAGAACACAGAAGAAGCTTCTAAGCTGAAGTAGTAGCCAGTAAGAAACAGTACAATTGAAGTTTTAGTAGTCGATTATTCACTTTTTGACCGGCTGTGGTGGCTTGGACATGAGGTGGAACCTTAAGATTTTGCATGAAGGGAAAACTAGCAGCCGCGTTGCACGGGAGAATGTGAAAAGTGTTCATACGTAGTAAATACCTGAGAAATCCGTCCGTTTTCGTCATTTGTTATCGAATCGACTTAAAGCCAGATCGTCACATTGGCCGCTTTTCTCTGTGAGACGGTTACATTTATCGTCTGCAAAGCTATGTCACGTGCTGCGGTATGCGGAGACACTAAAAGCACCGAAGTAGAACACAGAAGAAGCTTCTAAGTTGAAGTAATAGCCAGTAAGAAGTAGTACAATTCAAGTTTTAGTTGTCGATTATTCACTTCTTAGCCAGCTTTGGTGGCTTGGACATTACCTAGGACCTTAAGATTTGCATGAAAGGAGTACTTGCAGCCGCGTTGCACGGGAGAATGTGAAATGTGTTCATATGTAGTAAATACCTGAGAAATCCGTCCGTTTTCGTCATTTGTTACCGAATCGACTTAAAGCCAGATCGTCACATTGGCCGCTCTTCTCTCTGAGACGGTTACATTTATCGTCTGCAAAGCTATGTCGCATGCTGCGGTATGCGGAGACACTAAAAGCACCATTGTAGAAAACAGAAGAAGCTTCTAAGTTGAAGTAATAGCCAGTAAGAAGTAGTACAATTCAAGTTTTAGTTGTCGATTATTCACTTTTTAGCCGGCTTTGGTGGCTTGGACATGAAACAGGACCTTAAGATTTTGCATGAAAGGAGGACTGGCAGCCGCGTTGCACGGGAGAATGTGAAAAGTGTTCATATGTAGTAAAAACCTGAGAAATCCGTCCGTTTTCGTCATTTGTTATCGAATCGACTTAAAGCCAGATCGTCACATTGGCCGCTCTTCTCTCTGAGACGGTTACATTTATCGTCTGCAAAGCCATGTCGCGTGCTGCGGTATGCGAGGACACTAAAAGCACCGTAGTAGAACACAGAAGAAGCTTCTAAGTAGAAGTAATAGCCAGTAAGAAGTAGTACCATTCAAGTTTTAGTTGTCGATGATTCACTTTTTAGCCGGCTTTGGTGGCTTGGACATGACCTAGGACCTTAAGATTTGCATGAAAGGAGTACTTGCAGCCGCGTTGCACGGGAGAATGTGAAATGTGTCCATATGTAGTAAATACCTGAGAAATCCGTCCGTTTTCGTCATTTGTTTTCGAATCGACTTAAAGCCAGATCGTCACATTGGCCGCTTTTCTCTCTGAGACGGTTACATTTATCGTCTGCAAAGCTATGTCGCGTGCTGCGGTATGCGGAGACACTAAAAGCACCGTAGTAGAACACAGAAGAAGCTTCTAAGATGAAGTAATAGCGAGTAAGAAACAGTACAATTGAAGTTTTAGTAGTCGATTATTCACTTTTTGACCGGCTTTGGTGGCTTGGACATGAGTTGGAACCTTAAGATTTTGCATGAAGGGAAAACTAGCAGCCGCGTTGCACGGGAGAATGTGAAAAGTGTTCATACGTAGTAAATACCTGAGAAATCCGTCCGTTTTCGTCATTTGTTATCGAATCGACTTAAAGCCAGATCGTCACATTGGCCGCTTTTCTCTCTGAGACGGTTACATTTATCGTCTGCAAAGCTATGTCGCGTGCTGCGGTATGCGGAGACACTAAAAGCACCGTAGTAGAACACAGAAGAAGCTTCTAAGATGAAGTAATAGCCAGTAAGAAACAGTACAATTGAAGTTTTAGTAGTCGATTATTCACTTTTTGACCGGCTTTGGTGGCTTGGACATGAGGTGGAACCTTAAGATTTTGCATGAAGGGAAAACTAGCAGCCGCGTTGCACGGGAGAATGTGAAAAGTGTTCATACGTAGTAAATACCTGAGAAATCCGTCCGTTTTCGTCATTTGTTATCGAATCGACTTAAAGCCAGATCGTCACATTGGCCGCTTTTCTCTCTGAGACGGTTACATTTATCGTCTGCAAAGCTATGTCGCGTGCTGCAGTATGCGGAGACACTAAAAGCACCGTAGTAGAACACAGAAGAAGCTTCTAAGTTGAGGTAATAGCCAGTAAGAAGTAGTACAATTCAAGTTTTAGAGTTCGATTATTCACTTTTTAACCGGCTTTGGTGGCTATGACATGACCTATTACCATAAGATTTTGCATGAAAGGAGGACTAGCAGCCGCGTTGCACGAGAGAATGTGAAATGTGTTCAGATGTAGTAAAAACCTGAGAAATCCGTCCGTTTTCGTCATTTGTTATCGAATAGACTTAAAGCCAGATCGTCACTTTGGCCGCTTTTCTCTCTGAGACGGTTACATTTATCGTCTGCAAAGCTATGTCGCGTGCTGCAGTATGCGGAAACACTAAAAGCAACATAGTAGAACACAGAAGAAGCTTCTAAGTTGAAGTAATAGCCCGTAAGAAGTAGTACAATTCAAGTTTTAGAGTTCGATTATTCACTTTCTAGCCGGCTTCGGTGGCTATGACATGACCTAGGACCATAAGATTTTGCATGAAAGGAGGACTAGCAGCCGCGTTGCACGGGAGAATGTGAAAAGTGTTCATATGTAGTAAAAACCTGAGAAATCCGTCCGTTTTCGTCATTTGTTATCGAATCGACTTAAAGCCAGATCGTCACTTTGGCCGCTTTTCTCTCTGAGACGGTTACATTTATCGTCTGCAAAACTATGTCGCATGCTGCGGTATGCGGAGACACTAAAAGCACCATAGTAGAACACAGAAGAAGCTTCTAAGTTGAAGGAATAGCCAGTAAGAAGTAGTACAATTCAAGTTTTTGTTGTCGATTATTCACTTTTTAACCGGCTTTGGTTGCTTGGACATGAAATAGGACGTTAAGATTTTGCATGAAAGGAGGACTGGCAGCCGCGTTGCACGGGAGAATATGAAAAGTGTTCATATGTAGTAAAAACCTGAGAAATCCGTCCGTTTTCGACATTTGTTACCGAATCGACTTCAAGCCAGATCGTCACATTGGCCGTATTTCTCTCTGAGACAGTTACATTTATCGTCTGCAAAGCTATGTCGCGTGCTGCAGTATGCGGAGGCACTAAGAGCATCATAGTAGAACACAGAAGAAGCTTCTAAGTTGAAGTAATAGCCAGTAAGATGTAATAAAATTCAAGTATTAGTTGTCGATTATTCATAGTTTAACCGGCTTTTGTGGCTTGGACATGACCTAGGACCTTAAGATTTTGCATGAAAGGAGGACTAGCAGCCGCGGTGCACGGGAGAATGTGAAAAATGTTCATATGTAGTAAAAACCTGAGAAATCCGTCCGTTTTCGTCATTTGTTATCGAATCGACTTAAAGCCAGATCATCACTTTGGCCGCTTTTCTCTCTGAGACGGTTTCATTTATCGTCTGCAAAGCTATGTCGCGTGCTGCAGTATGCGGAAACACTAAAAGCACCATAGTAGAACACAGAAGAAGCTTCTGAGTTGAAGTAATAGCCAGTAAGAAGTAGTACAATTCAAGTTTTAGAGTTCGATTATTTACTTTTTAGCCGGCTTTGGTGGCTATGACATGACCTAGGACCTTAAGATTTTGCATGAAAGGAGGACTAGCAGCTGCGTTGCATGGGAGAATGTGTAAAGTGTTCATATGTAGTAAAAACCTGAGAAATCCGTCCGTTTTCGTCATTTGTTACCGAATCGACTTAAAGCCAGATCGTCACATTGGCCGCTTTTCTCTCTGAGACGGTTACATTTATCGTCTGCAAAGCTATGTCGCGTGCTGCGGTATGCGGAGACACTAAAAGCACCGTAGTAGAACACAGAAGAAGCTTCTAAGATGAAGTAATAGCCAGTAAGAAACAGTACAATTGAAGTTTTAGTAGTCGATTATTCACTTTTTGAGCGGCTTTGGTGGCTTGGACATGAGGTGGAACCTTAAGATTTTGCATGAAGGGAAAACTAGCAGCCGCGTTGCACGGGAGAATGTGAAAAGTGTTCATACGTAGTAAATACCTGAGAAATCCGTCCGTTTTCGTCATTTGTTATCGAATCGACTTAAAGCCAGATCGTCACATTGGCCGCTTTTCTCTCTGAGACGGTTACATTTATCGTCTGCAAAGCTATGTCGCGTGCTGCAGTATGCGGAGACACTAAAAGCACCGTAGTAGAACACAGAAGAAGCTTCTAAGTTGAGGTAATAGCCAGTAAGAAGTAGTACAATTCAAGTTTTAGGGTTCGATTATTCACTTTTTAACCGGCTTTGGTGGCTATGACATGACCTATTACCATAAGATTTTGCATGAAAGGAGGACTAGCAGCCGCGTTGCACGAGAGAATGTGAAATGTGTTCATATGTAGTAAAAACCTGAGAAATCCGTCCGTTTTCGTCATTTGTTATCGAATAGACTTAAAGCCAGATCGTCACTTTGGCCGCTTTTCTCTCTGAGACGGTTACATTTATCGTCTGCAAAGCTATGTCGCGTGCTGCGGTATGCGGAGACACTAAAAGCACCGTAGTAGAACACAGAAGAAGCTTCTAAGTTGAAGTAATAGCCAGTAAGAAACAGTACAATTGAAGTTTTAGTAGTCGACTATTCACTTTTTGACCGGCTTTGGTGGCTTGGACATGAGGTGGAACCTTAAGATTTTGCATAAAGGGAAAACTAGCAACCGCGTTGCACGGGAGAATGTGAAAAGTGTTCATATGTAGTAAAAACCTGAGAAATCCGTCCGTTCTCGTCATTTGTTACCGAATCGACTTCCAGCCAGATCGTCACATTGGCCGCTTTTCTCTCTGAGACGGTTACATTTATCGTCTGCAAAGCTATGTCGCGTGCTGCAGTTTTGCGGAGACTCTAAAAGCACCATAGTAGAACACGGAAGAAGCTTCTAAGTTGAAGTAATAGCCAGTAAGATGTAATAAAATTCAAGTTTTAGTTGTCGATTATTCCATTTTAGCCGGCATTTGTGGCTTGGACATGACCTAGGACCTTAAGATTTTGCATGAAAGGAGGACTAGCAGCCGCGTTGCACGGGAGAATGTGAAAAGTGTTCATATGTAGTAAAAACCTAAGAAATCCGTCCGTTTTCGTCATTTGTTATCGAATCGACTTAAAGCCAGATCGTCACATTGGCCGCTCTTCTCTCTGAAACGGTTACATTTATCGTCTGCAATGCTATGTCGCGTGTTGCAGTATGCGGAACCACTAAAAGCACCATAGTAGAACACAGAAGAAGCTTCTAAGTTGAAGTAATAGCCAGTAAGAAGTAGTACAATTCAAGTTTTAGAGTTCGATTATTCACTTTTTAGCCGGCTTTGGTGGCTATGACATGACCTAGGACCATAAGATTTTGCATGAAAGGAGGACTAGCAGCCGCGTTGCACGGGAGAATGTGCAATGTGTTCATATGTAGTAAAAACCTGAGAAATCCGTCCGTTTTCGTCTTTTGTTATCGAATCGACTTAAAGCCAGATCGTCACATTGGCCGCTCTTCTCTCTGAAACGGTTACATTTATCGTCTGCAAAGCTATGTCGCGTGCTGCAGTATGCGGAAACACTAAAAGCACCTTAGTAGAACACAGAAGAAGCTTCTAAGTTGAAGTAATAGCCAGTAAGATGTAATAAAATTCAAGTTTTAGTTGTCGATTATTCACATTTTAGCCGGCTTTTGTGGCTTGGACATGACCTAGGACCTTAAGATTTTGCATGAAAGGAGGACTAGCAGCCGCGTTGCACGGGAGAATGTGAAAAATGTTCATATGTAGTAAAAACCTGAGAAATCCGTCCGTTTTCGTCATTTGTTATCGAATCGACTTAAAGCCAGATCGTCACTTTGGCCGCTCTTCTCTCTGAGACGGTTAAATTTATCGTCTGCAAAGCAATGTCGCGTGCTGCGGTATGCGGAGAAACTAAAAGCACCGTAGTAGAACACAGAAGAAGCTTCTAAGTTGAAGTAATAGCCAGTAAGAAGTAGTACCATTCAAGTTTTAGTTGTCGATTATTCACTTTTTAGCCGGCTTTGGTGGCTTGGACATGACCTAGGACCTTAAGATTTGCATGAAAGGAGTACTTGCAGCCGCGTTGCACGGGAGAATGTGAAATGTGTTCATATGTAGTAAATACCTGAGAAATCCGTCCGTTTGCGTCATTCGTTACCGAATCGACTTAAAGCCAGATCGTCACTTTGGCCGCTTTTCTCTCTGAGACGGTTACATTTACCGTCTGCAAAGCTATGTCACGTGCTGCGGTATGCGGAGACACTAAAAGCACCATAGTAGAACACAGAAGAAGCTTCTAAGTTGAAGTAATAGCCAGTAAGAAGTAGTACAATTCAAGTTTTAGAGTTCGATTATTCACTTTTTAACCGGCTTTGGTGGCTATGACATGACCTATTACCATAAGATTTTGCATGAAAGGAGGACTAGCAGCCGCGTTGCACGGGAGAATGTGAAATGTGTTCATATGTAGTAAAAACCTGAGAAATCCGTCCGTTTTCGTCATTTGTTATCGAATAGACTTAAAGCCAGATCGTCACTTTGGCCGCTTTTCTCACTGAGACGGTTACATATATCGTCTGCAAAGCTATGTCGCGTGCTGCAGTATGCGGAAACATTAAAAGCACCATAGTAGAACACAGAAGAAGCTTCTAAGTTGAAGTAATAGCCAGTAAGAAGTAGTACAATTCAAGTTTTAGAGTTCGATTATTCACTTTTTAGCCGGCTTTGGTTGCTATGACATTACCTAGGACCATAAGATTTTGCATGAAAAGAGGACTAGCAGCCGCGTTGCACGGGAGAATGTGAAAAGTGTTCATATGTAGTAAAAACCTGAGAAATCCGTCCGTTTTCTTCATTTGTTATCGAATCGACTTAAAGCCAGATCGTCACTTTGGCCGCTTTTCTCTCTGAGACGGTTACATTTATCGTCTGCAAAACTATGTCGCGTGCTGCGGTATGCGGAGACACTAAAAGCACCATAGTAGAATACAGAAGAAGCTTCCAAGTTTAAGGAATAGCCAGTAAGAAGTAGTAAAATTCAAGTTTTAGTTGTCGATTATTCACTTTTTAGCCGGCTTTGGTGTCTTGGACATGAAATAGGACGTTAAGATTTTGCATGAAAGCAGGACTGGCAGCCGCGTTGCACGGGAGAATGTGAAAAGTGTTCATATGTAGTAAAAACCTGAGAAATCCGTCCGTTTTCGTCATTTGTTACCGAATCGACTTAAAGCCAGATCGTCACATTGGCCGCTCTTCTCTCTGAGACGGTTACATCTATCGTCTGCAAAGCTATGTCGCGTGCTGCGGTATGCGGAGACACTAAAAGCACCGTTGTAGAACACAGAAGAAGCTTCTAAGTTGAAGTAATAGCCAGTAAGAAGTAGTACCATTCAAGTTTTAGTTGTCGATTATTCACTTTTTAGCCGGCTTTGGTGGCTTGGACATGACCTACGACCTTAAGATTTGCATGAAAGCAGTACTTGCAGCTGCGTTGCACGGGAGAATGTGAAATGTGTTCATATGTAGTAAAAACCTGATAAATCCGTCCGTTTTCGTCATTTGTTATCGAATCGACTTAAAGCCAGATCGTCACATGTGCCGCTTTTCTCTCTGAGACGGTTACATTTATCGTCTGCAAAGCTATGTCGTGTGCTGCAGTATGCGGAGACACTAAAAGCACCATTGTAGGACACAGAAGAAGCTTCTAAGTTGAAGTAATAGCCAGTAAGATGTAATAAAATTCAAGTTTTAGTTGTCGATTATTCACATTTTAGCCGGCTTTTGTGGCTTGGACATGACCTAGGACATTAAGATTTTGCATGAAAGGAGGACTAGCAGCCGCGTTGCACGGGAGAATGTGAAAAATGTTCATATGTAGTAAAAACCTGAGAAATCCGTCCGTTTTCGTCATTTGTTATCGAATCGACTTAAAGCCAGATCGTGACTTTGGCCGCTTTTCACTCTGAGACGGTTACATTTATCGTCTGCAAAGCTATGTCGCGTGCTGCGGTATGCGGAAACACTAAAAGCACCATAGTAGAACACAGAAGAAGCTTCCAAGTTGAAGTAATAGCCAGTAAGAAGGAGTACAATTGAAGTTTTAGTTGTCAATTATTTACTTTTTAGCCGGCTTTGGTGGCTTGGACATGACCTAGGACCTTACGATTTTGCATTAATGGAGGACTAGCAGCCCCGTTGCATGGGAGAATGTGTAAAGTGTTCATATGTACTAAAAACCTGAGAAATACGTCCGTTTTCGTCATTTGTTACCGAATCGACTTAAAGCCAGATCGTCACATTGGCCGCTTTTCTCTCTGAGACGGTTACATTTATCGTCTGCAAAGCTATGTCGCGTGCTGCAGTATGCGGAGGCACTAAAAGCACCATAGTAGAACACAGAAGAAGCTTCTAAGTTGAAGTAATAGCCAGTAAGAAGTAGTACAATTCAAGTTTAAGAGTTCGATTATTCACTTTTTAACCGGCTTTGGTGGCTATGACATGACCTAGGACCATAAGATTTTGCATGAAAGGAGGACTAGCAGCCGCGTTGCACGGGTGAATGTGAAAAGTGTTCATATGTAGTAAAAACCTGAGAAATCCGTCCGTTTTCATCATTTGTTATCGAATCGACTTAAAGCCAGATCGTCACTTTGGCCGCTTTTCTCTCTGAGACGGTTACATTTATCGTCTGCAAAGCTATGTCGCGTGCTGCGGTATGCGGAGACACTAAAACGACCATAGTAGAACACAGAAGAAGCTTCTAAGTTGAAGCAATATGCAGTAAGAAGAAGTACAAATCAAGTTTTAGTTGTCGATTATTCACTTTTTAGCCGGCTTTGGTTGCTTGGACATGACCTAGGACGTTAAGATTTTGCATGAAAGGAGGACTGGCAGCCGCGTTGCACGGGAGAATGTGAAAAGTGTTCATATGTAGTAAAAATCTGAGAAATCCGTCCGTTTTCGTCATTTGTTATCGAATCGACTTAAAGCCAGATCGTCACATTGGCCGCTCTTCTCTCTGAGACGGTTACATTTATCGTCTGCAAAGCTATGTCGCGTGCTGCGGTATGCGGAGACACTAAAAGCACCATAGTAGAACACAGAAGAAGCTTCCAAGTTGAAGGAATAGCCAGTAAGAAGTAGTACAATTCAAGTTTTAGTTGTCGATTATTCACTTTTTAACCGGCTTTGGTGTCTTGGACATGAAATAGGACGTTAAGATTTTGCATGAAAGCAGGACTGGCAGCCGCGTTGCACGGGAGAATGTGAAAAGTGTTCATATGTAGTAAAAACCTGAGAAATCCGTCCGTTTTCGTCATTTGTTACCGAATCGACTTAAAGCCAGATCGTCACTTTGGCCGCTCTTCTCTCTGAGACGGTTACATCTATCGTCTGCAAAGCTATGTCGCGTGCTGCGGTATGCGGAGACACTAAAAGCACCGTTGTAGAACACAGAAGAAGCTTCTAAGTTGAAGTAATAGCCAGTAAGAAGTAGTACCATTCAAGTTTTAGTTGTCGATTATTCACTTTTTAGCCGGCTTTGGTGGCTTGGACATGACCTACGACCTTAAGATTTGCATGAAAGCAGTACTTGCAGCTGCGTTGCACGGGAGAATGTGAAATGTGTTCATATGTAGTAAAAACCTGATAAATCCGTCCGTTTTCGTCATTTGTTATCGAATCGACTTAAAGCCAGATCGTCACATGTGCCGCTTTTCTCTCTGAGACGGTTACATTTATCGTCTGCAAAGCTATGTCGTGTGCTGCAGTATGCGGAGACACTAAAAGCACCATTGTAGGACACAGAAGAAGCTTCTAAGTTGAAGTAATAGCCAGTAAGATGTAATAAAATTCAAGTTTTAGTTGTCGATTATTCACATTTTAGCCGGCTTTTGTGGCTTGGACATGACCTAGGACATTAAGATTTTGCATGAAAGGAGGACTAGCAGCCGCGTTGCACGGGAGAATGTGAAAAGAGTTCATATGTAGTAAAAACCTGAGAAATCCGTCCGTTTTCTTCATTTGTTATCGAATCGACTTAAAGCCAGATCGTCACTTTGGCCGCTTTTCACTCTGAGACGGTTACATTTATCGTCTGCAAAGCTATGTCGCGTGCTGCGGTATGCGGAGACACTAAAAGCACCATAGTAGAACACAGAAGAAGCTTCTAAGTTGAAGTAATAGCCAGTAAGAAGTAGTACAATTCAAGTTTTAGAGTTCGATTATTCACTTTTTAACCGGCTTTGGTTGCTATGACATGACCTATTACCATAAGATTTTGCATGAAAGGAGGACTAGCAGCCGCGTTGCACGGGAGAATGTGAAATGTGTTCATATGTAGTAAAAACCTGAGAAATCCGTCCGTTTTCGTCATTTGTTATCGAATAGACTTAAAGCCAGATCGTCACTTTGGCCGCTTTTCTCACTGAGACGGTTACATATATCGTCTGCAAAGCTATGTCGCGTGCTGCAGTATGCGGAAACACTAAAAGCACCATAGTAGAACACAGAAGAAGCTTCTAAGTTGAAGTAATAGCCAGTAAGAAGTAGTACAATTCAAGTTTTAGAGTTCGATTATTCACTTTTTAGCCGGCTTTGGTTGCTATGACATGACCTAGGACCATAAGATTTTGCATGAAAAGAGGACTAGCAGCCGCGTTGCACGGGAGAATGTGAAAAGTGTTCATATGTAGTAAAAACCTGAGAAATCTGTCCGTTTTCTTCATTTGTTATCGAATCGACTTAAAGCCAGATCGTCACTTTGGCCGCTTTTCTCTCTGAGACGGTTACATTTATCGTCTGCAAAACTATGTCGCGTGCTGCGGTATGCGGAGACACTAAAAGCACCATAGTAGAACACAGAAGAAGCTTCCAAGTTGAAGGAATAGCCAGTAAGAAGTAGTACAATTCAAGTTTTAGTTGTCGATTATTCACTTTTTAGCCGGCTTTGGTGTCTTGGACATGAAATAGGACGTTAAGATTTTGCATGAAAGCAGGACTGGCAGCCGCGTTGCACGGGAGAATGTGAAAAGTGTTCATATGTAGTAAAAACCTGAGAAATCCGTCCGTTTTCGTCATTTGTTACCGAATCGACTTAAAGCCAGATCGTCACATTGGCCGCTCTTCTCTCTGAGACGGTTACATCTATCGTCTGCAAAGCTATGTCGCGTGCTGCGGTATGCGGAGACACTAAAAGCACCGTTGTAGAACACAGAAGAAGCTTCTAAGTTGAAGTAATAGCCAGTAAGAAGTAGTACCATTCAAGTTTTAGTTGTCGATTATTCACTTTTTAGCCGGCTTTGGTGGCTTGGACATGACCTACGACCTTAAGATTTGCATGAAAGCAGTACTTGCAGCTGCGTTGCACGGGAGAATGTGAAATGTGTTCATATGTAGTAAAAACCTGATAAATCCGTCCGTTTTCGTCATTTGTTATCGAATCGACTTAAAGCCAGATCGTCACATGTGCCGCTTTTCTCTCTGAGACGGTTACATTTATCGTCTGCAAAGCTATGTCGTGTGCTGCAGTATGCGGAGACACTAAAAGCACCATTGTAGGACACAGAAGAAGCTTCTAAGTTGAAGTAATAGCCAGTAAGATGTAATAAAATTCAAGTTTTAGTTGTCGATTATTCACATTTTAGCCGGCTTTGGTGGCTTGGACATGACCTAGGACCTTACGATTTTGCATTAATGGAGGACTAGCAGCCCCGTTGCATGGGAGAATGTGTAAAGTGTTCATATGTACTAAAAACCTGAGAAATACGTCCGTTTTCGTCATTTGTTACCGAATCGACTTAAAGCCAGATCGTCACATTGGCCGCTTTTCTCTCTGAGACGGTTACATTTATCGTCTGCAAAGCTATGTCGCGTGCTGCAGTATGCGGAGGCACTAAAAGCACCATAGTAGAACACAGAAGAAGCTTCTAAGTTGAAGTAATAGCCAGTAAGAAGTAGTACAATTCAAGTTTAAGAGTTCGATTATTCACTTTTTAACCGGCTTTGGTGGCTATGACATGACCTAGGACCATAAGATTTTGCATGAAAGGAGGACTAGCAGCCGCGTTGCACGGGGGAATGTGAAAAGTGTTCATATGTAGTAAAAACCTGAGAAATCCGTCCGTTTTCGTCATTTGTTATCGAATCGACTTAAAGCCAGATCGTCACTTTGGCCGCTTTTCTCTCTGAGACAGTTACAGTTATCGTCTGCAAAGCTATGTCGCGTGCTGCGGTATGCGGAGACACTAAAACCACCATAGTAGAACACAGAAGAAGCTTCTAAGTTGAAGCAATATGCAGTAAGAAGAAGTACAAATCAAGTTTTAGTTGTCGATTATTCACTTTTTAGCCGGCTTTGGTTGCTTGGACATGACCTAGGACGTTAAGATTTTGCATGAAAGGAGGACTGGCAGCCGCGTTGCACGGGAGAATGTGAAAAGTGTTCATATGTAGTAAAAATCTGAGAAATCCGTCCGTTTTCGTCATTTGTTATCGAATCGACTTAAAGCCAGATCGTCACATTGGCCGCTCTTCTCTCTGAGACGGTTACATTTATCGTCTGCAAAGCTATGTCGCGTGCTGCGTTATGCGGAGACACTAAAAGCACCGTAGTAGAACACAGAAGAAGCTTCTAAGTTGAAGGAATAGCCAGTAAGAAGTAGTACCATTCAAGTTTTAGTTGTCGATTATTCACTTTTTAGCCGGCTTTGGTGGCTTGGACATGACCTAGGACCTTAAGATTTGCATGAAAGGAGTACTTGGAGCCGCGTTGCACGGGAGAATGTGAAATGTGTTCATATGTAGTAAAAACCTGAGAAATCCGTCCGTTTTCGTCATTTGTTATCGAATCGACTTAAAGCCAGATCGTCACATTGGCCGCTCATCTCTCTCAAACGGTTACTTTTATCGTCTGCAAAGCTATGTCGCGTGCTGCAGTATGCGGAGACACTAAAAGCACCATTGTAGAACACAGAAGAAGCTTTTAAGTTAAAGTAATAGCCAGTAAGAAGTAGTACAATTCAAGTTTTAGTTGTCGATTATTCACTTTTTAGCCGGCTTTGGTGGCTTGGACATGAAATAGGACGTTAAGATTTTGCATGAAAGGAGGAGTGGCAGCCGCGTTGCACGGGAGAATGTGAAAAGTGTTCATATGTAGTAAAAACCTGAGAAATCCGTCCGTTTTCGACATTTGTTACCGAATCGACTTCAAGCCAGATCGTCACATTGGCCGCTTTTCTCTCTGAGACAGTTACATTTATCGTCTGCAAAGCTATGTCGCGTGCTGCAGTATGCGGAGACACTAAGAGCACCATAGTAGAACACAGAAGAAGCTTCTAAGTTGAAGTAATAGCCAGTAAGAAGTAGTACAATTCAAGTTTTAGTTGTCGATTATTCACTACTTAGACGGCTTTGGTGGCTTGGACATTACCTAGGACCTTAAGATTTGCATGAAAGGAGTACTTGCAGCCGCATTGCACGGGAGAATGTGAAATGTGTTCATATGTAGTAAAAACCTGAGAAATCCGTCCGTTTTCGTCATTTGTTATCGAATCGACTTAAAGCCAGATCGTCACATTGCCCGATTTCTCTCTGAGACGGTTACATTTATCGTCTGCAAAGCTATGTCGCGTGCTGCAGTATGCGGAGACTCTAAAAGCACCGTAGTAGAACACAGAAGAAGCTTCTAAGTTGAAGTAATAGCCAGTAAGAAACAGTACAATTGAAGTTTTAGTTGTCGATTATTCACATTTTAGCCGGCTTTGGTGGCTTGGACATGAGGTGGAACCTTAAGATTTTGCAAGAAGGGAAAACTAGCAGCCGCGTTGCACGGGAGAATGTGAAAAATGTTCATATGTAGTAAATACCTGAGAAATCCGTCCGTTTTCGTCATTTGTTATCGAATCGACTTAAAGCCAGATCGTCACATTGGCCGCTCAACTCTCTCAAACGGTTACTTTTATCGTCTGCAAAGCTATGTCGCGTGCTGCAGTATGCGGAAACACTAAAAGCACCATAGTAGAACACAGAAGAAGCTTCTAAGTTGAAGTAATAGCCAGTAAGAAGTACTACAATTCAAGTTTCAGAGTTCGATTATTCACTTTTTAGCCGGCTTTGGTGGCTATGACATGAACTAGGACCATAAGATTTTGCATGAAAGGAGGACTAGCAGCCGCGTTGCACGGGAGAATGTGAAAAGTGTTCATATGGAGTAAAAAACTGAGAAATCCGTCCGTTTTCGTCATTTGTTATCGAATCGACTTGAAGCCAGATCGTCACTTTGGCCGTTTTTCTCTCTGAGACAGTTACATTTATTGTCTCCAAAGCTCTGTTGCGTGCTGCGGTATGCGGAGACACTAAAAGCACCATAGTAGAACACAGAAGAAGCTTCTAAGTTGAAGTAATAGCCAGTAAGAAGTAGTACAATTCAAGTTTTAGAGTTCGATTATTCACTTTTTAGCCGGCTTTGGTGGCTATGACATGACCTAGGACCATAACAATTTGCATGAAAGGAGGACTAGCAGCCGCGTTGCACGGGAGAATGTGAAAAGTGTTCATATGTAGTAAAAACCTGAGAAATCCGTCCGTTTTCGTCATTTGTTATCGAACAGACTTAAAGCCAGATCGTCACATTGGCCGCTCTTTTCTCTGAAACGGTTACATTTATCGTCTACGAAGCTATGTCGCGTGCTGCGGTATGCGGAAACACTAATAGCACCATAGTAGAACACAGAAGAAGCTTCTATGTTGAAGTAATAGCCAGTAAGATGTAGTATAATTGAAGTTTTAGTTGTTGATTATTCACTTTTTAGCCGGCTTTGGTAGCTTGGACATGACCTAGGACCTTAAGATTTTGCATGAAAGGAGGACTAGCAGCCGCGTTGCATGGGAGAATGTGAAAAGTGTTCATATGTAGTAAAAACCTGAGAAATCCGTCCGTTTTCGTCATTTGTTATCGAATCGACTTAATGCCAGATCGTCACATTGGTTGCTCTTCTCTCTGAAACGGTTACATTTATCGTCTGCAAAGCTATGTCGCGTGCTGCAGTATGCGGAAACACTAAAAGCACCATAGTAGAACACAGAAGAAGCTTCCAAGTTGAAGGAATAGCCAGTAAGAAGTAGTACAATTCAAGTTTTAGTGTTCGATTCTTCACTTTTTAACCGGCTATGGTGGCTATGACATGACCTAGGACCATAAGATTTTGCATGAAAGGAGGACTAGCAGCCGCGTTGCACGGGAGAATGTGAAAAGTGTTCATATGTAGTAAAAACCTGAGAAATCCGTCCGTTTTCGTCATTTGTTATCGAATCGACTTAAAGCCAGATCGTCACTTTGACCGCTTTTCTCTCTGAGACGGTTTCATTTATCGTCCGCAAAGCTATGTCGCGTGCTGCTGTATGCGGAGACACTAAAAGCACCATAGTAGAACACAGAAGAAGCTTATAAGTTGAAGTAATAGCCAGTAAGAAGTAGTACATTTGAAGTTTTAGTTGTCAATTACTCATTTTTTAGCCGGCTTTGTTGGCTTGGACATGACCTAGGACCTTAAGATTTTGACTGAAAGGAGGACTAGCAGCCGCGTTGCATGGGAGAATGTGTAAAGTGTGCATATGTAGTAAAAACCTGAGAAATCCGTCCGTTTTCATCATTTGTTACCGAATCGACTTAAAGCCAGATCGACACATTGGCCGCTTTTCTCTCTGAGACGGTTACATTTATCGTCTGCAAAGCTATGTCGCGTGCTGCGGTATGCGGAGACACTAAAAGCACCGTAGTAGAACACAGAAGAAGCTTCTAAGTTGAAGTAATAGCCAGTAAGAAGTAGTACCATTCAAGTTTTAGTTGTCGATTATTCACTTTTTAGCCGGCTTTGGTGGCTTGGACATGACCTACGACCTCAAGATTTGCATGAAAGGAGTACTTGCAGCCGCGTTGCACGGGAGAATGTGAAATGTGTTCATATGTAGTAAAAACCTGAGAAATCCGTCCGTTTTCGTCATTTGTTATCGAATCGACTTAAAGCCAGATCGTCACATTGGCCGCTTTTCTCTCTGAGACGGTTACATTTACCGTCTGCAAAGCTATGTCGTGTGCTGCAGTATGCGGAGACACTAAAAGCACCATTGTAGAACACAGAAGAAGCTTCTAAGTTGAAGTAATAGCCAGTAAGAAGTAGTACAATTCAAGTTTTAGAGTTCGATTATTCACTTTTTAGCCGGCTTTGGTGGCTATGACATGACCTAGGCCCATAAGATTTTGCATGAAAGGAGGACTAGCAGCCGCGTTGCACGGGAGAATGTGAAAAGTGTTCATATGTAGTAAAAACCTGAGAAATCCGTCCGTTTTCGTCATTTGTTATCGAATCGACTTAAAGCCAGATCGTCACATTGGCCGCTCTTTTCTCTGAAACGGTTACATTTATCGTCTACGAAGCTATGTCGCGTGCTGCGGTATGCGGAAACACTAAAAGCACCATAGTAGAACACAGAAGAAGCTTCCAAGTTGAAGGAATAGCCAGTAAGAAGTAGTACAATTCAAGTTTTAGAGTTCGATTATTCACTTTTTAACCGGCTTTGGTGGCTATGACATGACCTAGGACCATACGATTTTGCATGAAAGGAGGACTAGCAGCCGCGTTGCACGGGAGAATGTGAAAAGTGTTCATATGTAGTAAAAACCTGAGAAATCCGTCCGCTTTCGTCATTTGTTACCGAATCGACTTAAAGCCAGATCGTCACATTGGCCGCTTTTCTCTCTGAGACGGTTACATTTATCGTCTGCAAAGCTATGTCGCGTGCTGCGGTATGCGGAGACACTAAAAACACCGAAGTAGAACACAGAAGAAGCTTCTAAGTTGAAGTAATAGCCAGTAAGAAGTAGTACAATTGAAGTTTTAGTTGTCAATTATTCACTTTTTAGCCGGCTTTGGTGGCTTGGACATGACCTAGGACCTTAAGATTTAGCATGAAAGGAGGACTAGCAGCCGCGTTGCACGGGAGAATGTGAAAAATGTTCATATGTAGTAAAAACCTGAGAAATCCGTCCGTTTTCGTCATTTGTTATCGAATCGACTTAAAGCCAGATCGTCACATTGGCCGCTTTTCTCTCTGAGACGGTTACATTTTCCGTCTGCAAAGCTATGTCGCGTGCTGCGGTATGCGGAGACACTAAAAGCACCATAGTAGAACACAGAAGAAGCTTCTAAGTTGAAGTAATAGCCAGTAAGAAGTAGTACCATTCAAGTTTTAGCTGTCGATTATTCACTTTTTAGCCGGCTTTGGTAGCTTGGACATGACCTACGACCTTAAGATTTGCATGAAAGGAGTACTTGCAGCCGCGTTGCACGGAGAATGTGAAATGTGTTCATATGTAGTAAAAACCTGAGAAATCCGTCCGTTTTCGTCATTTGTTATCGAATCGACTTAAAGCCAGATCGTCACATTGGCCGCTTTTCTCTCTGAGACGGTTACATTTATCGTCTGCAAAGCTATGTCGCGTGCTGCGGTATGCGGAGACACTAAAAGCACCGTAGTGGAACACAGAAGAAGCTTCTAAGATGAAGCAATAGCCAGTAAGAAACAGTACAATTCAAGTTGTAGTTGTCGATTATTCACTTTTTAGCCGGCTTTGGTGGCTATGACATGACCTAGGACCATAAGATTTTGAATGAAAGGAGGACTAGCAGCCGCGTTGCACGGGAGGATGTGAAAAGTATTCATATGTAGTAAAAACCTGAGAAATCCGTCCGTTTTCGTCATTTGTTATCGAATCGACTTAAAGCCAGATCGTCACTTTGGCCGCTTTTCTCTCTGAGACGGATACATTTATCGTCTGCAAAACTATCTCGCGTGCTGCGGTATGCGGAGACACTAAAAGCACCATAGTTGAACACAGAAGAAGCTTCTAAGTTGAAGGAATAGCCAGTAAGAAGTAGTACAATTCAAGTTGTCGATTATTCACATTTTAGCCGGCTTTTGTGGCTTGGACATGACCTAGGACCTTAAGATTTTGCATGAAAGGAGGACTAGCAGCCGCGTTGCACGGGAGAATGTGAAAAGTGTTCATATGTAGTAAAAACCTGAGAAATCCGTCCGTTTTCGTCATTTGTACCGAATCGACTTAAAGCCAGATCGTCACATTGGCCGCTTTTCTCTCTGAGACGGTTACATTTATCGTCTGCAAAGCTATGTCGCGTGCTGCGGTATGCGGAGACACTAAAAGCACCGTAGTAGAACACAGAAGAAGCTTCTAAGTTGAAGTAATAGCCAGTAAGAAGTAGTACCATTCAAGTTTTAGTTGTCGATTATTCACTTTTTAGCCGGCTTTGGTGGCTTGGACATGACCTACGACCTTAAGATTTGCATGAAAGGAGTACTTGCAGCCGCGTTGCACGGGAGTATGTGAAATGTGTTCATATGTAGTAAAAACCTGAGAAATCCGTCCGTTTTCGTCATTTGTTATCGAATCGACTTAAAGCCAGATCGTCACATTGGCCGCTTTTCTCTCTGAGACGGTTACATTTATCGTCTGCAAAGCTATGTCGTGTGCTGCAGTATGCGGAGACACTAAAAGCACCATTGTAGAACACAGAAGAAGCTTCTAAGTTGAAGTAATAGCCAATAAGGGGTAGTACAATTAAAGTTTTAGAGTTCGATTATTCACTTATTAGCCGGCTTTGGTGGCTATGACATGACCTAGGACCATAAGATTTTGAATGAAAGGAGGACTAGCAGCCGCGTTGCACGGGAGAATGTGAAAAGTATTCATATGTAGTAAAAACCTGAGAAATCCGTCCGTTTTCGTCAGTTGTTATCGAATCGACTTAAAGCGAGATCGTCACTTTGGCCGCTTTTCGCTCTGAGACGGATACATTTATCGTCTGCAAAACTATCTCGCGTGCTGCGGTATGCGGAGACACTAAAAGCACCATAGTTGAACACAGAAGAAGCTTCTAAGTTGAAGGAATAGCCAGTAAGAAGTAGTACAATTCAAGTTTAAGTTGTCGATTATTCACATTTTAGCCGGCTTTTGTGGCTTGGACATGACCAAGGACCTTAAGATTTTGCATGAAAGGAGGACTAGCAGCCGCGTTGCACGGGAGGATGTGAAAAGTGTTCATATGTAGTAAAAACCTGAGAAATCCGTCCGTTTTCGTCATTTGTTACCGAATCGACTTAAAGCCAGATCGTCACATTGGCCGCTTTTCTCTCTGAGACGGTTACATTTATCGTCTGCAAAGGTATGTCGCGTGCTGCGGTATGCGGAGACACTAAAAGCACCGTAGTAGAACACAGAAGAAGCTTCATAGTTGAAGTAATAGCCAGTAAGAAGTAGTACCATTCAAGTTTTAGTTGTCGATTATTCACTTTTTAGCCGGCTTTGGTGGCTTGGACATGACCTACGACCTTAAGATTTGCATGAAAGGAGTACTTGCAGCCGCGTTGCACGGGAGTATGTGAAATGTGTTCATATGTAGTAAAAACCTGAGAAATCCGTCCGTTTTCGTCATTTGTTATCGAATCGACTTAAAGCCAGATCGTCACATTGGCCGCTTTTCTCTCTGAGACGGTTACATTTATCGTCTGCAAAGCTATGTCGTGTGCTGCAGTATGCGGAGACACTAAAAGCACCATTGTAGAATACAGAAGAAGCTTCTAAGTTGAAGTAATAGCCAGTAAGAAGTAGTACAATTCAAGTTTTAGTTGTCGATTATTCACTTTTTAGCCGGCTTTGGTGGCTTGGACATGAAATAGGACGTTAAGATTTTGCATGAAAGGAGGACTGGCAACCGCGTTGCACGGGAGAATGTGAAAAGTGTTCATATGTAGTAAAAACCTGAGAAATCCGTCCGTTTTCGACATTTGTTACCGAATCGACTTCAAGCCAGATCGTCACATTGGCCGCTTTTCTCTCTGAGACAGTTACATTTATCGTATGCAAAGCTATGTCGCGTGCTGCAGTATGCGGAGACACTAAGAGAACCATAGTAGAACACAGAAGAAGCTTCAAAGTTGAAGTAATAGCCAGTAAGATGTAATAAAATTCAAGTTTTAGTTGTCGATTATTCACATTTTAGCCGGCTTTTGTGGCTTGGACATGACCTAGGACCTTAAGATTTTGCATGAAAGGAGGACTAGCAGCCGCGTTGCACGGGAGAATGTGAAAAATGTTCATATGTAGTAAAAACATGAGAAATCCGTCCGTTTTCGTCATTTGTTATCGAATCGACTTAAAGCCAGATCGTCACTTTGGCCGCTTTTCTCTCTGAGACGGTTACATTTATCGTCTGCAAAGCTATGTCGCGCGCTGCGGTATGCGGAGACACTAAAAGCACCATAGTAGAACACAGAAGAAGCTTCCAAGTTGAAGTAATAGCCAGTAAGAAGTAGTACAATTGAAGTTTTAGTTGTCAATTATTCACTTTTTAGCCGGCTTTGGTGGCTTGGACATGACCTATGACCTTAAGATTTTGCATGAAAGGATTACTAGCAGCCGCGTTGCATGGGAGAATGTGTAATGTGTTCATATGCAGTAAAAACCTGAGAAATCCGTCCGTTTTCGTCATTGGTTACCGAATCGACTTAAAGCCAGATCGTCACATTGGCCGCTTTTCTCTCTGAGACGGTTACATTTATCGTCTGCAAAGCTATGTCGTGTGCTGCAGTATGCGGAGACACTAAAAGCACCATTGTAGAACACAGAAGAAGCTTCTAAGTTGAAGTAATAGCTAGTAAGAAGTAGTACAGTTCAAGTTTTAGAGTTCGATTATTCACTTATTAGCCGGCTTTGGTGGCTATGACATGACCTAGGACCATAAGATTTTGCATGAAAGGAGGACTAGCAGCCGCGTTGCACGGGAGAATGTGAAAAGTGTTCATATGTAGTAAAAACCTGAGAAATCCGTCCGTTTTCGTCATTTGTTATCGAATCGACTTAAAGCCAGATCGTCACATTGGCCGCTCTTTTCTCTGAAACGGTTACATTTATCGTCTACGAAGCTATGTCGCGTGCTGCGGTATGCGGAAACACTAAAAGCACCATAGTAGAACACAGAAGAAGCTTCCAAGTTGAAGGAATAGCCAGTAAGAAGTAGTACAATTCAAGTTTTAGAGTTCGATTATTCACATTGTAGCCGGCTTTGGTTGCTTGGACATGACCTAGGACGTTAAGATTTTGCATGAAAGGAGTACTGGCAGCCGCGTTGCACGGGAGAATGTGAAAAGTGTTCATATGTAGTAAAAACCTGAGAAATCCGTCCGTTTTCGTCATTTGTTATCGAATCGACTTAAAGCCAGATCGTCACATTGGCAGCTCTTCTCTCTGAGACGGTTACATTTATCGTCTGCAAAGCTATGTCGCGTGCTGCGGTATGCGGAGACACTAAAAGCACCGTAGTAGAACACAGAAGAAGCTTCTAAGTTGAAGTAATAGCCAGTAAGAAGTAGTACCATTCAAGTTTTAGTTGTCGATTATTCACTTTTTAGCCGGCCTTGGTGGCTTGGACATGACCTACGACCTTAAGATTTGCATGAAAGGAGTACTTGCAGCCGCGTTGCACGGGAGTATGTGAAATGTGTTCATATGTAGTAAAAACCTGAGAAATCCGTCCGTTTTCGTCATTTGTTATCGAATCGACTTAAAGCCAGATCGTCACATTGGCCGCTTTTCTCTCTGAGACGGTTACATTTATCGTCTGCAAAGCTATGTCGTGTGCTGCAGTATGCGGAGACACTAAAAGCACCATTGTAGAATACAGAAGAAGCTTCTAAGTTGAAGTAATAGCCAGTAAGAAGTAAAACAATTCAAGTTTTAGTTGTCGATTATTCACTTTTTAGCCGGCTTTGGTGGCTTGGACATGAAATAGGACCTTTAGATTTTGCATGAAAGGAGGACTGGCAGCCGCGTTGCACGGGAGAATGTGAAAAGTGTTCATATGTAGTAAAAACCTGAGAAATCCGTCCGTTTTCGACATTTGTTACCGAATCGACTTCAAGCCAGATCGTCACATTGGCCGCTTTTCTCTCTGAGACAGTTACATTTATCGTATTCAAAGCTATGTCGCGTGCTGCAGTATGCGGAGACACTAAGAGCACCATAGTAGAACACAGAAGAAGCTTCTAAGTTGAAGTAATAGCCAGTAAGATGTAATAAAATTCAAGTTTTAGTTGTCGATTATTCACATTTTAGCCGGCTTTTGTGGCTTGGACATGACCTAGGACCTTAAGATTTTGCATGAAAGGAGGACCAGCAGCCGCGTTGCACGGGAGAATGTGAAAAATGTTCATAAGTAGTAAAAACATGAGAAATCCGTCCGTTTTCGTCATTTGTTAACGAATCGACTTAAAGCCAGATCGTCACTTTGGCCGCTTTTCTCTCTGAGACGGTTACATTTATCGTCTGCAAAGCTATGTCGCGCGCTGCGGTATGCGGAGACACTAAAAGCACCATAGTAGAACACAGAAGAAGCTTCCAAGTTGAAGTAATAGCCAGTAAGAAGTAGTACAATTGAAGTTTTAGTTGTCAATTATTCACTTTTTAGCCGGCTTTGGTGGCTTGGACATGACCTAGGACCTTAAGATTTTGCATGAAAGGATTACTAGCAGCCGCGTTGCATGGGAGAATGTGTAATGTGTTCATATGCAGTAAAAACCTGAGAAATCCGTCCGTTTTCGTCATTTGTTACCGAATCGACTTAAAGCCAGATCGTCACATTGGCCGCTTTTCTCTCTGAGACGGTTACATTTATCGTCTGCAAAGCTATGTCGTGTGCTGCAGTATGCGGAGACACTAAAAGCACCATTGTAGAACACAGAAGAAGCTTCTAAGTTGAAGTAATAGCCAGTAAGAAGTAGTACAATTCAAGTTTTAGAGTTCGATTATTCACTTATTAGCCGGCTTTGGTGGCTATGACATGACCTAGGACCATAAGATTTTGCATGATAGGAGGACTAGCAGCCGCGTTGCACGGGAGAATGTGAAAAGTGTTCATATGTAGTAAAAACCTGAGAAATCCGTCCGTTTTCGTCATTTGTTATCGAATCGACTTAAAGCCAGATCGTCACATTGGCCGCTCTTTTCTCTGAAACGGTTACATTTATCGTCTGCAAAGCTATGTCGCGTGCTGCGGTATGCGGAGACACTAAAAGCACCGTAGTAGAACACAGAAGAAGCTTCTAAGTCGAAGTAATAGCCAGTAGGAAGTAGTACAATTCAAGTTTTAGTTGTCGATTATTCACTTTTTAGCCGGCTTTGGTGGCTTGGACATGACCTAGGACCTTAAGATTTTGCATGAAAGGAGGACTAGCAGCCGCGTTGCATGGGAGAATGTGAAAAGTGTTCATATGTAGTAAAAACCTGAGAAATCCGTCCGTTTTCGTCATTTGTTATCGAATCGACATAAAGCCAGATCGTCACATTGGCCGCTCTTTTCTCTGAAACGGTTACATTTATCGTCTGCAAAGCTATGTCCCGTGCTGCAGTATGCGGAGGCACTAAAAGCACCGAGGTAGAACACAGAAGAAGCTTCTAAGTTGAAGTAATAGCCAGTAAGAAGTAGTACAATTCAAGTTTTAGTTGTCGATTATTCAATTCGTAAACGGCTTTGGTGGCTTGGACATTACCTAGGACCTTAAGATTTGCATGAAAGGAGTACTTGCTGCCGCGTTGCACGGGAGAATGTGAAATGTGTTCATATGTAGTAAAAACCTGAGAGATCCGTCCGTTTTCGTCATTTGTTATCGAATCGACTTAAAGCCAGATCGTCACATTGGCCGATTTCTCTCTGAGACGGTTACATTTATCGTCTGCAAAGCTATGTCGCGTGCTGCAGTATGCGGAGACTCTAAAAGCACCGTAGTAAAACACAGAAGAAGCTTCTAAGTTGAAGTAATAGCCAGTAAGAAACAGTACAATTGAAGTTTTAGTTGTCGATTATTCACTTTTTAGCCGGCTTTGGTGGCTTGGACATGAGGTGGAACCTTAAGATTTTGCATGAAGGGAAAACTAGCAGCCGCGTTGCACGGGAGAATGTGAAAACTGTTCATATGTAGTAAAAACCTGAGAAATCCGTCCGTTTTCGTCATTTGTTATCGAATCGACTTAAAACCAGATCGTCACCTTGGCCGCTTTTCTCTCTGAGACGGTTACATTTATCGTCTGCAAAGCTATGTCGCGTGCTGCGGAATGCGGAGACACTAAAAGCACCATAGTAGAACACAGAAGAAGCTTCCAAGTTGAAGGAATAGCCAGTAAGAAGTAGTACAATTCAAGTTTTAGTTGTCGATTATTCACTTTTTTGCCTGCTTTGGTGGCTTGGACATGAAATAGGACGTTAAGATTTTGCATGAAAGCAGGACTGGCAGCCGCGTTGCACGGGAGAGTGTGAAAAGTGTTCATATGTAGTAAAAACCTGAAAAATCCGTCCGATTTCGTCATTTGTTATCGAATCGACTTAAAGACAGATCGTCACATAGGCCGCTCTTGTCTCTGAAACGGTTACACTTATCGTCTGCAAAGCTATGTCGCGTGCTGCGGTATGCGGAAACACTAAAAGCACCATAGTAGAACACAGAAGAAGCTTCTATGTTGAAGTAATAGCCAGTAAGAAGTAGTACAATTGAAGTTTTAGTTGTCAATTATTCACTTTTTAGCCGGCTTTGGTGGCTTGGACATGACCTAGGACCTTAAGATTTTGCATGAAAGCAGTACTTGGAGCCGTGTTGCACGGGAGAATGTGAAATGTGTTCATATGTAGTAAAAACCTGAGAAATCCGTCCGTTTTCGTCATTTGTTACCGAAACGACTTAAGGCCAGATCGTCACATTGGCCGCTTTTCTCTCTGAGACGGTTACATTTATCGTCTGCAAAGCTATGTCGCGTGCTGCGGTATGCGG
This sequence comes from Schistocerca gregaria, assembly GCF_023897955.1. Lineage (NCBI taxonomy): Eukaryota > Metazoa > Arthropoda > Insecta > Orthoptera > Acrididae > Schistocerca > Schistocerca gregaria. The sequence goes on from NW_026061881.1 coordinate 509,457, forward strand.
AGACACTAAAAGCACCATAGTAGAACACAGAAGAAGCTTCCAAGTTGAAGTAATAGCCAGTAAGAAGTAGTACAATTGAAGTTTTAGTTGTCAATTATTCACTTATTAGCCGGCTTTGTTGGCTTGGACATGACCTAGGACCTTAAGATTTTGCATGAAAGGAGGACTAGCAGCCGCGTTGCATGGGAGAATGTGAAAAGTGTTCATATGTAGTAAAAACCTGAGAAATCTGTCCGTTTTCCTCATTTGTTACCGAATCGACTTAAAGCCAGATCGTCACATTGGCCGCTTTTCTCTCTGAGACGGTTACATTTATCGTCTGCAAAGGTATGTCGCGTGCTGCGGTATGCGGAGACACTAAAAGCACCGTAGTAGAACACAGAAGAAGCTTCATAGTTGAAGTAATAGCCAGTAAGAAGTAGTACCATTCAAGTTTTAGTTGTCGATTATTCACTTTTTAGCCGGCTTTGGTGGCTTGGACATGACCTACGACCTTAAGATTTGCATGAAAGGAGTACTTGCAGCCGCGTTGCACGGGAGTATGTGAAATGTGTTCATATGTAGTAAAAACCTGAGAAATCCGTCCGTTTTCGTCATTTGTTATCGAATCGACTTAAAGCCAGATCGTCACATTGGCCGCTTTTCTCTCTGAGACGGTTACATTTATCGTCTGCAAAGCTATGTCGTGTGCTGCAGTATGCGGAGACACTAAAAGCACCATTGTAGAATACAGAAGAAGCTTCTAAGTTGAAGTAATAGCCAGTAAGAAGTAGTACAATTCAAGTTTTAGTTGTCGATTATTCACTTTTTAGCCGGCTTTGGTGGCTTGGACATGAAATAGGACGTTAAGATTTTGCATGAAAGGAGGACTGGCAACCGCGTTGCACGGGAGAATGTGAAAAGTGTTCATATGTAGTAAAAACCTGAGAAATCCGTCCGTTTTCGACATTTGTTACCGAATCGACTTCAAGCCAGATCGTCACATTGGCCGCTTTTCTCTCTGAGACAGTTACATTTATCGTATGCAAAGCTATGTCGCGTGCTGCAGTATGCGGAGACACTAAGAGAACCATAGTAGAACACAGAAGAAGCTTCAAAGTTGAAGTAATAGCCAGTAAGATGTAATAAAATTCAAGTTTTAGTTGTCGATTATTCACATTTTAGCCGGCTTTTGTGGCTTGGACATGACCTAGGACCTTAAGATTTTGCATGAAAGGAGGACTAGCAGCCGCGTTGCACGGGAGAATGTGAAAAATGTTCATATGTAGTAAGAACATGAGAAATCCGTCCGTTTTCGTCAGTTGTTATCGAATCGACTTAAAGCGAGATCGTCACTTTGGCCGCTTTTCGCTCTGAGACGGATACATTTATAGTCTGCAAAACTATCTCGCGTGCTGCGGTATGCGGAGACACTAAAAGCACCATAGTTGAACACAGAAGAAGCTTCTAAGTTGAAGGAATAGCCAGTAAGAAGTAGTACAATTCAAGTTTTAGTTGTCGATTATTCACATTTTAGCCGGCTTTTGTGGCTTGGACATGACCAAGGACCTTAAGATTTTGCATGAAAGGAGGACTAGCAGCCGCGTTGCACGGGAGGATGTGAAAAGTGTTCATATGTAGTAAAAACCTGAGAAATCCGTCCGTTTTCGTCATTTGTTACCGAATCGACTTAAAGCCAGATCGTCACATTGGCCGCTTTTCTCTCTGAGACGGTTACATTTATCGTCTGCAAAGCTATGTCGCGTGCTGCGGTATGCGGAGACACTAAAAGCACCATAGTAGAACACAGAAGAAGCTTCCAAGTTGAAGTAATAGCCAGTAAGAAGTAGTACAATTGAAGTTTTAGTTGTCAATTATTCACTTATTAGCCGGCTTTGTTGGCTTGGACATGACCTAGGACCTTAAGATTTTGCATGAAAGGAGGACTAGCAGCCGCGTTGCATGGGAGAATGTGAAAAGTGTTCATATGTAGTAAAAACCTGAGAAATCTGTCCGTTTTCCTCATTTGTTACCGAATCGACTTAAAGCCAGATCGTCACATTGGCCGCTTTTCTCTCTGAGACGGTTACATTTATCGTCTGCAAAGGTATGTCGCGTGCTGCGGTATGCGGAGACACTAAAAGCACCGTAGTAGAACACAGAAGAAGCTTCATAGTTGAAGTAATAGCCAGTAAGAAGTAGTACCATTCAAGTTTTAGTTGTCGATTATTCACTTTTTAGCCGGCTTTGGTGGCTTGGACATGACCTACGACCTTAAGATTTGCATGAAAGGAGTACTTGCAGCCGCGTTGCACGGGAGTATGTGAAATGTGTTCATATGTAGTAAAAACCTGAGAAATCCGTCCGTTTTCGTCATTTGTTATCGAATCGACTTAAAGCCAGATCGTCACATTGGCCGCTTTTCTCTCTGAGACGGTTACATTTATCGTCTGCAAAGCTATGTCGTGTGCTGCAGTATGCGGAGACACTAAAAGCACCATTGTAGAATACAGAAGAAGCTTCTAAGTTGAAGTAATAGCCAGTAAGAAGTAGTACAATTCAAGTTTTAGTTGTCGATTATTCACTTTTTAGCCGGCTTTGGTGGCTTGGACATGAAATAGGACGTTAAGATTTTGCATGAAAGGAGGACTGGCAACCGCGTTGCACGGGAGAATGTGAAAAGTGTTCATATGTAGTAAAAACCTGAGAAATCCGTCCGTTTTCGACATTTGTTACCGAATCGACTTCAAGCCAGATCGTCACATTGGCCGCTTTTCTCTCTGAGACAGTTACATTTATCGTATGCAAAGCTATGTCGCGTGCTGCAGTATGCGGAGACACTAAGAGAACCATAGTAGAACACAGAAGAAGCTTCAAAGTTGAAGTAATAGCCAGTAAGATGTAATAAAATTCAAGTTTTAGTTGTCGATTATTCACATTTTAGCCGGCTTTTGTGGCTTGGACATGACCTAGGACCTTAAGATTTTGCATGAAAGGAGGACTAGCAGCCGCGTTGCACGGGAGAATGTGAAAAATGTTCATATGTAGTAAAAACATGAGAAATCCGTCCGTTTTCGTCATTTGTTATCGAATCGACTTAAAGCCAGATCGTCACTTTGGCCGCTTTTCTCTCTGAGACGGTTACATTTATCGTCTGCAAAGCTATGTCGCGCGCTGCGGTATGCGGAGACACTAAAAGCACCATAGTAGAACACAGAAGAAGCTTCCAAGTTGAAGTAATAGCCAGTAAGAAGTAGTACAATTGAAGTTTTAGTTGTCAATTATTCACTTTTTAGCCGGCTTTGGTGGCTTGGACATGACCTAGGACCTTAAGATTTTGCATGAAAGGATTACTAGCAGCCGCGTTGCATGGGAGAATGTGTAATGTGTTCATATGCAGTAAAAACCTGAGAAATCCGTCCGTTTTCGTCATTGGTTACCGAATCGACTTAAAGCCAGATCGTCACATTGGCCGCTTTTCTCTCTGAGACGGTTACATTTATCGTCTGCAAAGCTATGTCGTGTGCTGCAGTATGCGGAGACACTAAAAGCACCATTGTAGAACACAGAAGAAGCTTCTAAGTTGAAGTAATAGCTAGTAAGAAGTAGTACAGTTCAAGTTTTAGAGTTCGATTATTCACTTATTAGCCGGCTTTGGTGGCTATGACATGACCTAGGACCATAAGATTTTGCATGAAAGGAGGACTAGCAGCCGCGTTGCACGGGAGAATGTGAAAAGTGTTCATATGTAGTAAAAACCTGAGAAATCCGTCCGTTTTCGTCATTTGTTATCGAATCGACTTAAAGCCAGATCGTCACATTGGCCGCTCTTTTCTCTGAAACGGTTACATTTATCGTCTACGAAGCTATGTCGCGTGCTGCGGTATGCGGAAACACTAAAAGCACCATAGTAGAACACAGAAGAAGCTTCCAAGTTGAAGGAATAGCCAGTAAGAAGTAGTACAATTCAAGTTTTAGAGTTCGATTATTCACATTGTAGCCGGCTTTGGTTCCTTGGACATGACCTAGGACGTTAAGATTTTGCATGAAAGGAGTACTGGCAGCCGCGTTGCACGGGAGAATGTGAAAAGTGTTCATATGTAGTAAAAACCTGAGAAATCCGTCCGTTTTCGTCATTTGTTATCGAATCGACTTAAAGCCAGATCGTCACATTGGCAGCTCTTCTCTCTGAGACGGTTACATTTATCGTCTGCAAAGCTATGTCGCGTGCTGCGGTATGCGGAGACACTAAAAGCACCGTAGTAGAACACAGAAGAAGCTTCTAAGTTGAAGTAATAGCCAGTAAGAAGTAGTACCATTCAAGTTTTAGTTGTCGATTATTCACTTTTTAGCCGGCCTTGGTGGCTTGGACATGACCTACGACCTTAAGATTTGCATGAAAGGAGTACTTGCAGCCGCGTTGCACGGGAGTATGTGAAATGTGTTCATATGTAGTAAAAACCTGAGAAATCCGTCCGTTTTCGTCATTTGTTATCGAATCGACTTAAAGCCAGATCGTCACATTGGCCGCTTTTCTCTCTGAGACGGTTACATTTATCGTCTGCAAAGCTATGTCGTGTGCTGCAGTATGCGGAGACACTAAAAGCACCATTGTAGAATACAGAAGAAGCTTCTAAGTTGAAGTAATAGCCAGTAAGAAGTAAAACAATTCAAGTTTTAGTTGTCGATTATTCACTTTTTAGCCGGCTTTGGTGGCTTGGACATGAAATAGGACCTTTAGATTTTGCATGAAAGGAGGACTGGCAGCCGCGTTGCACGGGAGAATGTGAAAAGTGTTCATATGTAGTAAAAACCTGAGAAATCCGTCCGTTTTCGACATTTGTTACCGAATCGACTTCAAGCCAGATCGTCACATTGGCCGCTTTTCTCTCTGAGACAGTTACATTTATCGTATTCAAAGCTATGTCGCGTGCTGCAGTATGCGGAGACACTAAGAGCACCATAGTAGAACACAGAAGAAGCTTCTAAGTTGAAGTAATAGCCAGTAAGATGTAATAAAATTCAAGTTTTAGTTGTCGATTATTCACATTTTAGCCGGCTTTTGTGGCTTGGACATGACCTAGGACCTTAAGATTTTGCATGAAAGGAGGACCAGCAGCCGCGTTGCACGGGAGAATGTGAAAAATGTTCATAAGTAGTAAAAACATGAGAAATCCGTCCGTTTTCGTCATTTGTTAACGAATCGACTTAAAGCCAGATCGTCACTTTGGCCGCTTTTCTCTCTGAGACGGTTACATTTATCGTCTGCAAAGCTATGTCGCGCGCTGCGGTATGCGGAGACACTAAAAGCACCATAGTAGAACACAGAAGAAGCTTCCAAGTTGAAGTAATAGCCAGTAAGAAGTAGTACAATTCAAGTTTTAGTTGTCAATTATTCACTTTTTAGCCGGCTTTGGTGGCTTGGACATGACCTAGGACCTTAAGATTTTGCATGAAAGGATTACTAGCAGCCGCGTTGCATGGGAGAATGTGTAATGTGTTCATATGCAGTAAAAACCTGAGAAATCCGTCCGTTTTCGTCATTTGTTACCGAATCGACTTAAAGCCAGATCGTCACATTGGCCGCTTTTCTCTCTGAGACGGTTACATTTATCGTCTGCAAAGCTATGTCGTGTGCTGCAGTATGCGGAGACACTAAAAGCACCATTGTAGAACACAGAAGAAGCTTCTAAGTTGAAGTAATAGCCAGTAAGAAGTAGTACAATTCAAGTTTTAGAGTTCGATTATTCACTTATTAGCCGGCTTTGGTGGCTATGACATGACCTAGGACCATAAGATTTTGCATGATAGGAGGACTAGCAGCCGCGTTGCACGGGAGAATGTGAAAAGTGTTCATATGTAGTAAAAACCTGAGAAATCCGTCCGTTTTCGTCATTTGTTATCGAATCGACTTAAAGCCAGATCGTCACATTGGCCGCTCTTTTCTCTGAAACGGTTACATTTATCGTCTGCAAAGCTATGTCGCGTGCTGCGGTATGCGGAGACACTAAAAGCACCGTAGTAGAACACAGAAGAAGCTTCTAAGTCGAAGTAATAGCCAGTAGGAAGTAGTACAATTCAAGTTTTAGTTGTCGATTATTCACTTTTTAGCCGGCTTTGGTGGCTTGGACATGACCTAGGACCTTAAGATTTTGCATGAAAGGAGGACTAGCAGCCGCGTTGCATGGGAGAATGTGAAAAGTGTTCATATGTAGTAAAAACCTGAGAAATCCGTCCGTTTTCGTCATTTGTTATCGAATCGACATAAAGCCAGATCGTCACATTGGCCGCTCTTTTCTCTGAAACGGTTACATTTATCGTCTGCAAAGCTATGTCCCGTGCTGCAGTATGCGGAGGCACTAAAAGCACCGAGGTAGAACACAGAAGAAGCTTCTAAGTTGAAGTAATAGCCAGTAAGAAGTAGTACAATTCAAGTTTTAGTTGTCGATTATTCAATTCGTAAACGGCTTTGGTGGCTTGGACATTACCTAGGACCTTAAGATTTGCATGAAAGGAGTACTTGCTGCCGCGTTGCACGGGAGAATGTGAAATGTGTTCATATGTAGTAAAAACCTGAGAGATCCGTCCGTTTTCGTCATTTGTTATCGAATCGACTTAAAGCCAGATCGTCACATTGGCCGATTTCTCTCTGAGACGGTTACATTTATCGTCTGCAAAGCTATGTCGCGTGCTGCAGTATGCGGAGACTCTAAAAGCACCGTAGTAAAACACAGAAGAAGCTTCTAAGTTGAAGTAATAGCCAGTAAGAAACAGTACAATTGAAGTTTTAGTTGTCGATTATTCACTTTTTAGCCGGCTTTGGTGGCTTGGACATGAGGTGGAACCTTAAGATTTTGCATGAAGGGAAAACTAGCAGCCGCGTTGCACGGGAGAATGTGAAAACTGTTCATATGTAGTAAAAACCTGAGAAATCCGTCCGTTTTCGTCATTTGTTATCGAATCGACTTAAAACCAGATCGTCACCTTGGCCGCTTTTCTCTCTGAGACGGTTACATTTATCGTCTGCAAAGCTATGTCGCGTGCTGCGGAATGCGGAGACACTAAAAGCACCATAGTAGAACACAGAAGAAGCTTCCAAGTTGAAGGAATAGCCAGTAAGAAGTAGTACAATTCAAGTTTTAGTTGTCGATTATTCACTTTTTTGCCTGCTTTGGTGGCTTGGACATGAAATAGGACGTTAAGATTTTGCATGAAAGCAGGACTGGCAGCCGCGTTGCACGGGAGAGTGTGAAAAGTGTTCATATGTAGTAAAAACCTGAAAAATCCGTCCGATTTCGTCATTTGTTATCGAATCGACTTAAAGACAGATCGTCACATAGGCCGCTCTTGTCTCTGAAACGGTTACACTTATCGTCTGCAAAGCTATGTCGCGTGCTGCGGTATGCGGAAACACTAAAAGCACCATAGTAGAACACAGAAGAAGCTTCTATGTTGAAGTAATAGCCAGTAAGAAGTAGTACAATTGAAGTTTTAGTTGTCAATTATTCACTTTTTAGCCGGCTTTGGTGGCTTGGACATGACCTAGGACCTTAAGATTTTGCATGAAAGCAGTACTTGGAGCCGTGTTGCACGGGAGAATGTGAAATGTGTTCATATGTAGTAAAAACCTGAGAAATCCGTCCGTTTTCGTCATTTGTTACCGAAACGACTTAAGGCCAGATCGTCACATTGGCCGCTTTTCTCTCTGAGACGGTTACATTTATCGTCTGCAAAGCTATGTCGCGTGCTGCGGTATGCGGAGACACTAAAAGCACCGTAGTAGAACACAGAAGAAGCTTCTAAGTTGAAGTAATAGCCTGTCAGAAGTAGTACCATTTAAGATTTAGTTGTCGATTATTCACTTATTAGCCGGCTTTGGTGGCTATGACATGACCTAGGACCATAAGATTTTGCATGATAGGAGGACTAGCAGCCGCGTTGCACGGGAGAATGTGAAAAGTGTTCATATGTAGTAAAAACCTGAGAAATCCGTCCGTTTTCGTCATTTGTTATCGAATCGACTTAAAGCCAGATCGTCACATTGGCCGCTCTTTTCTCTGAAACGGTTACATTTATCGTCTGCAAAGCTATGTCGCGTGCTGCGGTATGCGGAGACACTAAAAGCACCGTAGTAGAACACAGAAGAAGCTTCTAAGTCGAAGTAATAGCCAGTAGGAAGTAGTACAATTCAAGTTTTAGTTGTCGATTATTCACTTTTTAGCCGGCTTTGGTGGCTTGGACATGACCTAGGACCTTAAGATTTTGCATGAAAGGAGGACTAGCAGCCGCGTTGCATGGGAGAATGTGAAAAGTGTTCATATGTAGTAAAAACCTGAGAAATCCGTCCGTTTTCGTCATTTGTTATCGAATCGACATAAAGCCAGATCGTCACATTGGCCGCTCTTTTCTCTGAAACGGTTACATTTATCGTCTGCAAAGCTATGTCCCGTGCTGCAGTATGCGGAGGCACTAAAAGCACCGAGGTAGAACACAGAAGAAGCTTCTAAGTTGAAGTAATAGCCAGTAAGAAGTAGTACAATTCAAGTTTTAGTTGTCGATTATTCAATTCGTAAACGGCTTTGGTGGCTTGGACATTACCTAGGACCTTAAGATTTGCATGAAAGGAGTACTTGCTGCCGCGTTGCACGGGAGAATGTGAAATGTGTTCATATGTAGTAAAAACCTGAGAGATCCGTCCGTTTTCGTCATTTGTTATCGAATCGACTTAAAGCCAGATCGTCACATTGGCCGATTTCTCTCTGAGACGGTTACATTTATCGTCTGCAAAGCTATGTCGCGTGCTGCAGTATGCGGAGACTCTAAAAGCACCGTAGTAAAACACAGAAGAAGCTTCTAAGTTGAAGTAATAGCCAGTAAGAAACAGTACAATTGAAGTTTTAGTTGTCGATTATTCACTTTTTAGCCGGCTTTGGTGGCTTGGACATGAGGTGGAACCTTAAGATTTTGCATGAAGGGAAAACTAGCAGCCGCGTTGCACGGGAGAATGTGAAAACTGTTCATATGTAGTAAAAACCTGAGAAATCCGTCCGTTTTCGTCATTTGTTATCGAATCGACTTAAAACCAGATCGTCACCTTGGCCGCTTTTCTCTCTGAGACGGTTACATTTATCGTCTGCAAAGCTATGTCGCGTGCTGCGGAATGCGGAGACACTAAAAGCACCATAGTAGAACACAGAAGAAGCTTCCAAGTTGAAGGAATAGCCAGTAAGAAGTAGTACAATTCAAGTTTTAGTTGTCGATTATTCACTTTTTTGCCTGCTTTGGTGGCTTGGACATGAAATAGGACGTTAAGATTTTGCATGAAAGCAGGACTGGCAGCCGCGTTGCACGGGAGAGTGTGAAAAGTGTTCATATGTAGTAAAAACCTGAAAAATCCGTCCGATTTCGTCATTTGTTATCGAATCGACTTAAAGACAGATCGTCACATAGGCCGCTCTTGTCTCTGAAACGGTTACACTTATCGTCTGCAAAGCTATGTCGCGTGCTGCGGTATGCGGAAACACTAAAAGCACCATAGTAGAACACAGAAGAAGCTTCTATGTTGAAGTAATAGCCAGTAAGAAGTAGTACAATTGAAGTTTTAGTTGTCAATTATTCACTTTTTAGCCGGCTTTGGTGGCTTGGACATGACCTAGGACCTTAAGATTTTGCATGAAAGCAGTACTTGGAGCCGTGTTGCACGGGAGAATGTGAAATGTGTTCATATGTAGTAAAAACCTGAGAAATCCGTCCGTTTTCGTCATTTGTTATCGAATCGACTTAAAGCCAGATCGTCACATTGGCCGCTTTTCTCTCTGAGACGGTTACATTTATCGTCTGCAAAGCTATGTCGTGTGCTGCAGTATGCGGAGACACTAAAAGCACCATTGTAGAACACAGAAGAAGCTTCTAAGTTGAAGTAATAGCCAGTAAGAAGTAGTACAATTCAAGTTTTAGTGGTCGATTATTCACTTCTTAGCCGGCTTTGGTGGCTATGACATGTCCTAGGACCATAAGATTTTGCATGAAAGGCGGACTAGCGGCCGCGTTGCATGGGAGAATGTGAAAAGTGTTCATATGTAGTAAAAACCTGAGAAATCCGTCCGTTTTCGTCATTTGTTATCGAATCGACTTAAAGCCAGATCGTCACATTGGCCGCTCTTCTCTCTGAGACGGTTACATTTATCGTCTGCAAAGCTATGTCGCGTGCTGCGGTATGCGGAGACACTAAAAGCACCGTAGTAGAACACAGACGAAGCTTCTAAGTTGAAGTAATAGCCTGTAAGAAGTAGTACCATTCAAGTTTTAGTTGTCGATTATTCACTTTTTAGCCGGCTTTGGTGGCTTGGACATGAAATAGGACGTTAAGATTTTGCATGAAAGGAGGTTTGGCAACCGCGTTGCACGGGAGAATGTGAAAAGTGTTCATATGTAGTAAAATCCTGAGAAATCCGTCCGTTTTCGACATTTGTTACCGAATCGACTTCAAGCCAGATCGTCACATTGGCCGCTTTTCTCTCTGAGACAGTTACATTTATCGTATGCAAAGCTATGTCGCGTGCTGCAGTATGCGGAGACACTAAGAGCACCATAGTAGAACACAGAAGAAGCTTCTAAGTTGAAGTAATAGCCAGTAAGATGTAATAAAATTCAAGTTTTAGTTGTCGATTATTCACATTTTAGCCGGCTTTTGTGGCTTGGACATGACCTAGGACCTTAAGATTTTGCATGAAAGGAGGACTAGCAGCCGCGTTGCACGGGAGAATGTGAAAAACGTTCATATGTAGTAAAAACATGAGAAATCCGTCCGTTTTCGTCATTTGTTATCGAATCGACTTAAAGCCAGATCGTCACTTTGGCCGCTTTTCTCTCTGAGACGGTTACATTTATCGTCTGCAAAGCTATGTCGCGCGCTGCGGTATGCGGAGACACTAAAAGCACCATAGTAGAACACAGAAGAAGCTTCCAAGTTGAAGTAATAGCCAGTAAGAAGTAGTACAATTGAAGTTTTAGTTGTCAATTATTCACTTTTTAGCCGGCTTTGGTGGCTATGACATGACCTAGGACCATAAGATTTTGCATGAAAGGAGGACTAGCAGCCGCGTTGCACGGGAGAATGTGAAAAGTGTTCATATGTAGTAAAAACCTGAGAAATCCGTCCGTTTTCGTCATTTGTTATCGAATCGACTTAAAGCCAGATCGTCACATTGGCCGCTCTTTTCTCTGAAACGGTTACATTTATCGTCTACGAAGCTATGTCGCGTGCTGCGGTATGCGGAAACACTAAAAGCACCATAGTAGAACACAGAAGAAGCTTCCAAGTTGAAGGGATAGCCAGTAAGAAGTAGTACAATTCAAGTTTTAGAGTTCGATTATTCACATTGTAGCCGGCTTTGGTTGCTTGGACATGACCTAGGACGCTAAGATTTTGCATGAAAGGAGTACTGGCAGCCGCGTTGCACGGGAGAATGTGAAAAGTGTTCATATGTAGTAAAAACCTGAGAAATCCGTCCGTTTTCGTCATTTGTTATCGAATCGACTTAAAGCCAGATCGTCACATTGGCCGCTCTTCTCTCTGAGACGGTTACATTTATCGTCTGCAAAGCTATGTCGCGTGCTGCGGTATGCGGAGACACTAAAAGCACCGTAGTAGAACACAGAAGAAGCTTCTAAGTTGAAGTAATAGCCAGTAAGAAGTAGTACCATTCAAGTTTTAGTTGTCGATTATTCACATTTTAGCCGGCTTTTGTGGCTTGGACATGACCTAGGACCTTAAGATTTTGCAAGAAAGGAGGACTAGCAGCCGCGTTGCACGGTAGAATGTGAAAAATGTTCATATGTAGTAAAAACATGAGAAATCCGTCCGTTTTCGTCATTTGTTATCGAATCGACTTAAAGCCAGATCGTCACTTTGGCCGCTTTTCTCTCTGAGACGGTTACATTTATCGTCTGCAAAGCTATGTCGCGCGCTGCGGTATGCGGAGACACTAAAAGCACCATAGTAGAACACAGACGAAGCTTCCAAGTTGAAGTAATAGCCAGTAAGAAGTAGTACAATTCAAGTTTTAGTTGTCAATTATTCACTTTTTAGCCGGCTTTGGTGGCTTGGACATGACCTAGGACCTTAAGATTTTGCATGAAAGGATTACTAGCAGCCGCGTTGCATGGGAGAATGTGTAATGTGTTCATATGCAGTAAAAACCTGAGAAATCCGTCCGTTTTCGTCATTGGTTACCGAATCGACTTAAAGCCAGATCGTCACATTGGCCGCTTTTCTCTCTGAGACGGTTACATTTATCGTCTGCAAAGCTATGTCGTGTGCTGCAGTATGCGGAGACACTAAAAGCACCATTGTAGAACACAGAAGAAGCTTCTAAGTTGAAGTAATAGCCAGTAAGAAGTAGTACAATTCAAGTTTTAGAGTTCGATTATTCACTTATTAGCCGGCTTTGGTGGCTATGACATGACCTAGGACCATAAGATTTTGCATGAAAGGAGGACTAGCAGCCGCGTTGCACGGGAGAATGTGAAAAGTGTTCATATGTAGTAAAAACCTGAGAAATCCGTCCGTTCTCGTCATTTGTTATCGAATCGACTTAAAGCCAGATCGTCACATTGGCCGGTCTTTTCTCTGAAACGGTTACATTTATCGTCTACGAAGCTATGTCGCGTGCTGCGGTATGCGGAAACACTAAAAGCACCATAGTAGAACACAGAAGAAGCTTCCAAGTTGAAGAAATAGCCAGTAAGAAGTAGTACAATTCAAGTTTTAGAGTTCGATTATTCACATTTTAGCCGGCTTTGGTGGCTATGACATGTCCTAGGACCATAAGATTTTGCATGAAATTAGGACTAGCGGCCGCGTTGCATGGGAGAATGTGAGAAGTGTTCATATGTAGTAAAAACCTGAGAAATCCGTCCGTTTTCGTCATTTGTTATCGAATCGACTTAAAGTCAGATCGTCACTTTGGCCGCTTTTCTCTCTGAGACGCTTACATTTATCGTCCGCAAAGCTATGTCGCGTGCTGCGGTATGCGGAGACACTAAAAGCACCATAGTAGAACACAGAAGAAGCTTCTAAGTTGAGTAATAGTCAGTAAGAAGTAGTACAATTCAAGTTTTAGAGTTCGATTATTCTCTTTTTAGCCGGCTTTGGTGGCTATGACATGACCTAGGACCATAGGATTTTGCATGAAAGGAGGACTAGCAGCCGCGTTGCACGGGAGAATGTGAAAAGTGTTCATATGTAGTAAAAACCTGAGAAATCCGTCCGTTTTCGACATTTGTTACCGAATCGACTTCAAGCCAGATCGTCACATTGGCCGCTTTTCTCTCTGAGACAGTTACATTTATCGTCTGCAAAGCTATGTCGCGTGCTGCAGTATGCGGAGACACTAAGAGCACCATAGTAGAACACAGAAGAAGCTTCTAAGATGAAGTAATAGCCAGTAAGATGTAATACAATTCAAGTTTAAGTTGTCGATTATTCACATTTTAGCCGGCTTTTGTGGCTTGGACATGACCTAGGACCTTAAGATTTTGCATGAAAGGAGGACTAGCAGCCGCGTTGCACGGGAGAATGTGAAAAGTGTTCATATGTAGTAAAAACCTGAGAAATCCGTCCGTTTTCGTCATTTGTTATCGAATCGACTTAAAACCAGATCGTCACTTTGGGCGCTTTTTCTCTCTGAGACGGTTATATTTATCGTCTGCCAAGCAATGTCGCGTGCTGCGGAATGCGGAGACACTAAAAGCACCATAGTAGAACACAGAAGAAGCTTCCAAGTTGAAGGAATAGCCAGTAAGAAGTAGTACAATTCAAGTTTTAGTTGTCGATTATTCACTTTTTAGCCGGCTTTGGTGTCTTGGACATGAAATAGGACGTTAAGATTTTGCATGAAAGCAGGACTGGCAGCCGCGTTGCACGGGAGAATGTGAAAAGTGTTCATATGTAGTAAAAACCTGAGAAATCCGTCCGTTTTCGTCATTTGTTATCGAATCGACTTAAGGCCAGATCGTCACATAGGCCGCTCTTGTCTCTGAAACGGTTACACTTATCGTCTGCAAAGCTATGTCGCGTGCTGCGGTATGCGGAAACACTAAAAGCACCATAGTAGAACACAGAAGAAGCTTCTATGTTGAAGTAATAGCCAGTAAGAAGTAGTACAATTGTGGTTTTAGTTGTCAATTATTCACTTTTTAGCCGGCTTTGGTGGCTTGGACATGACCTAGGACCTTAAGATTTTGCATGAAAGGAGGACTAGCAGCCGCGTTGCATGGGAGAATGTGTAAAGTGTTCATATGTAGTAAAAACCTGAGAAATCCGTCCGTTTTCGTCATTTGTTACCGAAACGACTTAAAGCCAGATCGTCACATTGGCCGCTTTTCTCTCTGAGACGGTTACATTTATCGTCTGCAAAGCTATGTCGCGTGCTGCGGTATGCGGAGACACTAAAAGCACCGTAGTAGAACACAGAAGAAGCTTCTAAGTTGAAGTAATAGCCTGTAAGAAGTAGTACCATTCAAAATTTAGTTGTCGATTATTCACTTTTTAGCCGGCTTTGGTGGCTTGGACATGACTTACGACCTTAAGATTTGCATGAAAGGAGTAGTTGCAGCCGCGTTGCACGGGAGAATGTGAAATGTGTTCATATGTAGTAAAAACCTGAGAAATCCGTCCGTTTTCGTCATTTGTTATCGAATCGACTTAAAGCCAGGTCGTCACATTGGCCGCTTTTCTCTCTGAGACGGTTACATTTATCGTCTGCAAAGCTATGTCGCGTGCTGCGGTGTGCGGAGACACTAAAAGCACTATAGTAGAACACAGATGAAGCTTCTAAGTTGATGTAATAGGCAATAAGTAGTAGTACAATTCAAGTTTTAGTTATATATTATTGACTTTTTTGCTGGCTTTGGTGCCTTCGACATGAGCTAGAACCTTAACATTTTGCATGAAAGGAGGACTAGCAGCCGAGTTGCACGGGAGAGTGTGAAAAGTGTTCATATGTAGTAAAAACCTGAGAAATCCGTCCGTTTTCGTCATTTGTTATCGAATCGACTTAAAGCCAGATCGTCACATTGACCGCTGTTCTCTCTGAAACGATTGTACTTATCGTCTGCAAAGCTATGTCGCGTGCTTCGGTATGCGGAAACACTAAAAGCACCATAGCAGAACACAGATGAAGCTTATAAGATGATGTAATAGCCAGTAAGAAGTAGTACCATACAAGTATTAGTTATGGATTGTTGACTTTTTACCTTCCTTTGGTGGCTTGGACATGAGCTAGGAATTTAAGATTTTGCATGAAAGGAGGGCTAGCAGCCACGTTGCACGGGAGAATGTGAAAAGTGATCATAAGTAGTAAAAACCTGAGAAATCCGTCCGTTTTCGTCATTTGTTATCGAATCGACTTAAAGCCCGATCGTAACATTGGCCGCCCTCCTCTATGAAACGGTTGTACTTATCGTCTGCAAAGTTATGTCGCGTGCTGCGGTATGCGGAGACACTAAAATAACCATAGTAGAATACAGATGAAGCTTCTAAGGTGATGTAATAGCCAGTAAGATGCAGTACAATTCAAGTTTTAGGTATCGATTATTGACTTTTTACCGTTCTTTGGTGCCTTGGACATGAGCTAGGAACATAGGATTTTGCATGAAAGGAGGACGAGCAGCCGCGTTGCACGCGAGAATGTGAAAAGTGTTCATAAGTAGTAAAAACCTGAGAAATCCGTCCGTTTTCGTCATTTGTTATCGAATCGACTTAAAGCCAGATTGTCACATTGGCCGCTCTTCTGTCTGAAACGGTTACATTTATCGTCTGCAAAGCTATGTCGCGTCCTGCGGTGTGCGGAGACACTAAAAGCACCATATTAGAAAACAGATGAAGCACCTAAGTTGATGTAATAGGCAATAAGAAGTAGTACAATTCCAGTTTTAGTTATAGATTATTGACTTTTTTTCTTGCTTTGGTGCATTGGACATGAGCTAGAACCTTCATATTTTGCATGAAATGAGGACTAGCAGCCGAGTTGCACGGGAGAATTTGAAAAGTGTTCATATGTAGTAAAAACCTGAGAAATCCGTCCGTTTTCGTCATTTGTTATCGAATCGACTTAAAGCCAGATCGTCACATTGGCCGCTCTTCTCTCTGAAACGGTTACATTTATCGTCTGCAAAGCTATGTCGCGTGCTGCGGTATGTGGAGACACTAAAAGCACCATAGTAGAACACATATGAAGCTTCTAAGTTGATGTAATAGCCAGTAAGAAGTAGTACAATTCAAGTTTTAGGTATCCATTATTGACTTTTTACCCTTCTTTGGTGCCTTGGACATGAGCTAGAACCTTAACATTTTGCATGAAAGGAGGACTAGCAGCCGCGTTGCACAGGAGAATGTGAAAAGTGTTCATATGTAGTAGGAAACTTAGAAATCCGTCCGTTTTCGTCATTTGTTATCGAATCGACTTAAAACCAGATCGTCACATTGGCCTCTCATCTCTCTGAAACGGTTGTACTTATCGTCTGCAAAGCTATGACGCGTGCTGCGGTATGCGGAGACACTAAAAGCACCATAATAGAACACAGATGAAGCTTCTAAGTTGATGTAATTGCCTGTAAGAAGCAGTACAATTCTAGTTTTAGGTATCGATTATTGACTTTTTACCCTTCTTTTGTGGCTTGGACATGAACTAGGAACTTAAGATTTTGCATGAAAGGGGGACTAGCAGCCGCGTTGCACGGGAGAATATGAAAAGTGTTCATATGTAGTAAAAACCTGAGAAATCCGTCCGTTTTCGTCATTTGTTATCGAATCGACTTAAAGCCAGATTGTCACATTGGCCGCTCTTCTGTCTGAAACGGTTACATTTATCGTCTGCAAAGCTATGTCGCGTGCTGCAGTATGCGGAGACACTAAAAGCTCCATAGTAGAACACAGATGAAACTTCTAATTTGATGTAATAGCCAGTAGGAAGTAGTACAATTCAAGTTGTAGGTATCGTTTATTGACTTTTTACTCTTCTTTGGTGCCCTAGACATGAGCTAGGAACTTAAGGTTTCGCATGAAAGGAGAACTAGTTGCCGCGTTGCACGGGAGAATGTGAAAAGTGTTCATATGTAGTAAACACCTTAGAAATCCGTCCGTTTTCGTCATTTGTTATCGAATCGACTTAAAGCCAGATCGTCACATTGGCCGCTCCTCTGTCTGAAACGGTTACATTTATCGTCTGCAAAGCTATGTCGCGTGCTGCGGTATGCGGAGACACTAAAAGCACCGTAGTAGAACACAGATGAAGCTTATAAGTTGATGTAATAGCCAGTAGGAAGTAGTACAATTCAAGTTGTAGGTATCGTTTATTGACTTTTGACCCTTCTTTGGTGCCTTGGACATGAGCTAGGACCTTATGATTTTGCATTAAAGGAGGACCAGCAGCCGAGTTGCACGGGAGAATGTGAAAAGTGTTCATATGTAGGAAAAACCTGAGAAATCCGTCCGTTTTCCTCATTTGTTATCGAATCGACTTAAAGCCAGATCGTCTCATTGGACGCTCTTCTCTCGGAGACGGTTGTACTTATCGTCTGCAAAGCTATGTCGCGTGCTGCGGTATGCGGAGACACTAAAAGCTCCATAGTAGAACACAGATGAAACTTCTAAGTTGATGTAATAGCCACTAAGAAATAGTACAATTCATGTTTTAGGTATCGATTATTGACTTTTTACCCTTCTTTGGTGCCTTGGACTTGAGCTAGGACCTTAAGATTTTGCATGAAAGAGGGACTAGCAGGCGCCTTGCACGGGAGAATGTGAAAAGTGTTCATATGTAGTAAACACCTGAGAAATCCGTCTGTTTTCGTCATTTGTTATCGAATCGACTTAAAGCCAGATCGTCACATTGGCCGCTCTTCTGTGTGAAACTTTTACATTTATCGCCTGCGAAGCTATGTCGCGTGCTGCGGTATGTGGAGACACTAAAAGCACCATAGTCCAACACATATGAAACTTCTAAGTTGATGTATAGCCAGTAAGAAGTATTACAATTCAAGTTTAAGTTACCGATTATTGACTTTTTAGCTGGCTTTGGTGCCTTGGACATGAGCTAGGAACTTAAGATTTTGCATGAAAATAGGACTAGCAGCTGCGTTGCACGGGAGACTGTGAAAAGTGTTCACATGTAGTAAAAACCTGAGAAATTCATCCGCTTTCGTCATTTGTTACCGAATCGAGTTAAAGCCACATCGTCACGTTGGCCGCACTTCTGTCTGAAACGGTTACATTTATCGTCTGCAAAGCTATGTCGCGTGCTGCGGTATGCGGAGACACTAAAAGCACCATAGTAGAACACAGATGAAACTTCTAAGTTGATGTAATAGCCAGTAAGAAGTAGTACAATTCAAGTTGTAGGTATCGATTATTGACTTTTTACTCTTCTTTGGTGCCCTAGACATGAGCTAGGAACTTAAGGTTTCGCATGAAAGGAGAACTAGTAGCCGCGTTGCACGGGAGAATGTGAAAAGTGTTCATATGTAGTAAACACCTTAGAAATCCGTCCGTTTTCGTCATTTGTTATCGAATCGACTTAAAGCCAGATCGTCATATTGGCCGCTCCTCTGTCTGAAACGGTTACATTTATCGTCTGCAAAGCTATGTCGCGTGCTGCGGTATGCGGAGACACTAAAAGCACCATAGTAGAACACAGATGAAGCTTATAAGTTGATGTAATAGCCAGTAGGAAGTAGTACAATTCAAGTTGTAGGTATCGTTTATTGACTTTTGACACTTCTTTGGTGCCTTGGACATGAGCTAGGAACTTAAGATTTTGCATTAAAGGCGGACTAGCAGCCGAGTTGCACGGGAGAATGTGATAAGTGTTCATATGTAGGAAAAACCTGAGAAATCCGTCCGTTTTCGTCATTTGTTATCGAATCGACTTAAAGCCAGATCGTCTCATTGGACGCTCTTCTCTCGGAGACGGTTGTACTTATCGTCTGCAAAGCTATGTCGCGTGCTGCGGTATACGGAGACACTAAAAGCTCCATAGTAGAACACAGATGAAACTTCTAAATTGATGTAATAGCCACTAAGAAATAGTACAATTCAAGTTTTAGGTATCGATTATTGACTTTTTACCCTTCTTTGGTGCCTTGGACTTGAGCTAGGACCTTAAGATTTTGCATGAAAGAGGGACTAGCAGCCGCGTTGCACGGGAGAATGTGAAAAGTGTTCATATTTAGTAAACACCTGAGAAATCCGTCCGTTTTCGTCATTTGTTATCGAATCGACTTAAAGCCAGATCGTCACAATGGCAGCTCTTCTCTCTGAACCGGTTGTACTTATCGTCTGCAAAGCTATGTCGCGTACTGCGGTATGCGGAGACACTAAAAGCACCATAATAGAACACAGATGAAGCTTCTAAGTTGATGTAATAGCCAGTAAGAAGTAGTACAATTCAAGTTTTAGATATCGATTATTGACTTTTTAGCTGGCTTTGGTGCCTTGGACATGAGCTAGGAACTTAAGATTTTGCATGAAAGGAGAACTAGTTGCCGCGTTGCACGAGAGAAAATGAAAAGTGTTCATATGTAGTATAAACCTGAGAAATCCGTAAGTTTTCGTCATTTGTTATCGAATCGACTTTAAGCCAGATCGTCACATTGGCCGCTCTTCTGTCTGAAACGGTTACAATTATCGTCTGCAAAGCTAAGTCGCGTGCTGCGGTATGCGGAGACACTAAAAGCACCATAGTAGAACACAGATGAAGCTTCTAAGTTGATGTAATAGCCAGTAAGAAGTAGTACAATTCAAGTTTTAGGTATCGATTATTGACTTTTTACCCTCCTTTGGTGCCTTGGACATGAG
Source organism: Schistocerca gregaria (assembly GCF_023897955.1). NCBI lineage: Eukaryota > Metazoa > Arthropoda > Insecta > Orthoptera > Acrididae > Schistocerca > Schistocerca gregaria. The sequence goes on from NW_026061881.1 coordinate 529,294, forward strand.
CTAGGAATTTAAGATTTTGCATGAAAGAAGGACTAGCAGCCGAGTTGCACGGGAGAATGTGAAAAGTGTTCAGTAGTAAAAACCTTAGAAATTCATCCGTTTTCGTCATTTGTTATCGAATCGACTTAAAACCAGATTGTCACATTGGCCGCTCTTTTCTCTGAGACGGTTGTACTTATCGTCTGCAAAGCTATGTCGCGTGCTACGGTATTCGGAGACACTAAAAGCACCATAGTAGAACACAGATATAACATCTAAGTTGATGTAATAGCCAGTAAGGAGTAGTAAAATTCAAGTTTTAGGTATCGATTATTGACTTTTTAGCTGGCTTTCGTGCCTTGGACATGAGCTAGGACCTTAAGATTCTGCATGAAAGGAGGACTAGCAACCGGTTTGCACGGGAGAATGTGAAAAGTGTTCATATCTAGTAAAAACCTGAGACATCCATCCGTTTTCGTCATTTGTTATCGAATGGACTTAAAGCCAGATCGTCACATTGGCCGCTATTCTCTCTGAAACGGTTGTACTTATCGTCTGCAAAGCTATGTCGCGTGGTGCGGAAAGCGGAGACGCTAAAAGCACCATAGTAGAACACAGATGAAGCTTCTAAGTTGATGTAATAGCCAGTAAGAAGTAGTGCAATTCAAGTATTAGTTATCGATTATTGACTTTTTAGCTTTCTTTGATGCCCTGGACATGAGCTAGGAACTTAGGGTTTTGCATGAAAGGAGAACTAGTAGCCGCGTTGCACGGGAGAATGTGAAAAGTGTTCATATGTAGTAAACACCTTAGAAATCCGTCCGTTTTCGTCATTTGTTATCGAATCGACTTAAAGCCAGATCGTCACATTGGCCGCTCATCTGTCTGAAACGGTTACATTTATCGTCTGCAAAGCTATGTCGCGTGCTGCGGTATGCGGAGACACTAAAAGCACCATAGTAGAACACAGATGAAGTTTCTAAGTTGATGTAATAGCCAGTAAGAAGTAGTACAATTCAAGTTTTTGGTATCGATTATTGAATTTTTACCCTTCTTTGGTGCCTTGGACATGACCTAGGTACTTAAGATTTTGCATGAAAGGAGGACTAGCAGCCGCGTTGCACGGGAGAATATGAAAAGTGTTCATATGTAGTATAAACCTGAGAAATCCATCCGTTTTCGTCATTTGTTATCGAATCGACTTAAAGCCAGATTGTCACATTGGCCGCTCTTCTGTCTGAAACGGTTACATTTATCCTCTGCAAAGCTATGTCGCGTGCTGCAGTATGCGGAGACACTAAAAGCTCCATAGTAGAACACAGATGAAACTTCTAAGTTGATTTAATAGCCAATAAGAAATAGTACAATTCAAGTTTTAGGTATCGATTAGTGACTTTTTACCCTTCTTTGGTGCCTTGGACTTGAGCTAGGACCTTAAGATTTTGCATGAAAGAGGGACTATCAGCCGCGTTGCATGGGAGAATGTGAAAAGTGTTCATATGTAGTAAACACCTGAGAAATCCGTCCGTTTTCGTCATTTGTTATCGAATCGACTTAAAGCCAGATCGTCACATTGGCCGCTCTTCTCTCTGAAACGGATGTACTTATCGTCTGCAAAGCAATGTCGCGTGCTGCGTTATGCGGAGACACTAAAAGCACCATAGTAGAAAACAGATGAAACTTTTAAGTTGATGTAATAGCCAGTAAGAAGTAGTACAATTAAAGTTTTAGGTATCGATTATTGACTTTTTAACCTTATTTGGTGCCTTGGACATGAGCTAGGAACATAAGATTATGCATGAAAGGAGGACTAGCAGCCGCGTTGCATGGGAGAATGTGAAAAGTGTTCATATGTAGTAAAAACCTCAGAAATCCGTCCGTTTTCGTCATTTGTTGTCGAATCGACTTAAAGCCAGATCGTCACATTGGCCGCTCTTCTGTCTGAAACGGTTACATTTATCGTCTGCAAAGCTATGTCGCGTGCTGCGGTATGCGGAGACACTAAAAGCACCATAGTAGAACACACATGAAGATTCTAAGTTGATGTAATAGCAAATAAGAAGTAGCACAATTCAAGTTTTAGTTACCGATTATTGATTTCTTTGCTGGCTTTGGTGCCTTGGACATGAACTAGGACCTTAAGATTTTGCATGAAATGAGGACTAGCAGCCGTATTGCTCACTAGCATGTGAAAAGTGTTCATATGTAGTAAAAACCTGAGAAATCCGTCAGTTTTCGTCATTTGTTATCAAATCGACTTAAAACCAGATGGTCACATAGGCCGCTCTTCTCTCTGGGGCGGTTGTACTTATCGTCTGCAAAGGTATGTCGCGTGCTGCGGTATGCGGTGACACTAACAGCTCCATAGTAGAACACAGATGAAACTTCTAAGTAGATGTAATAGCCAGTAAGACGTAGTAAAATTCAAGTTTTAGGTATCGATTATTGACTTTTTCCCCTTCTTTGGTGCCTTAAACATAAGCTAGGAACTTAAGATTTTGCATGAAAGTATGACTAGCAGCCGCGTTGCACGGGAGAATGTGAAAAGTGTTCATATGTAGTAAACACCTGAGAAATCCGTCCGTTTTCGTCATATGTTATCTAATCGACTTAAAGCCAGATCGTCACATTGGCCGCTCTTCTCTCTGAAACGATTGTACTTATCGTCTGCAAAGCTATGTCGCGTGTTGCGTTATGCGGAGACACTAAAAGCACCATAGTACAACACAGATGAAGCTTCTGAGTTGATGTAATAGCCAGTAAGATGTGGTACAATTCAAGTTTTAGATATCGATTATTGACTTTTTACCCTCCTTTGGTGCCTTGGACATGAGCTAGGACCTTAACATTTTGCATGAAAGGAGGACTAGCAGCCGAATTGCACGGGAGAATGTGAAAAGTGTTCATATGTAGTAAAAACCTGAGAAATCCGTCCGTTTTCGTCATTTGTTATCGAATCGACTTAAAGCCAGATCGTCACATTGGCCGCTCTTCTCTCTGAAACGGTTACATTTATCGCCTGCAAAGCTATGTCGCGTGCTGCGGTATGTGGAGACACTAAAAGCACCATAGTAGAACACATATGAAGCTTCTAAGTTGATGTAATAGCCAGTAAGAAGTAGTACAATTCAAGTTTTAGGTATCGATTATTGACTTTTTACCCTTCTTTGGTGCCTTGGACATGAGCTAGAACCTTAACATTTTGCATGAAAGGAGGACTAGCAGCCGCGTTGCACAGGAGAATGTGAAAAGTGTTCATATGTAGTAGGAAACTTAGAAATCCGTCCGTTTTCGTCATTTGTTATCGAATCGACTTAAAACCAGATCGTCACATTGGCCTCTCATCTCTCTGAAACGGTTGTACTTATCGACTGCAAAGCTATGTCGCCTGCTGCGGTATGCGGAGACACTAAAAGCACCATAATAGAACATAGATGAAACTTCTAAGTTGATGTAATAGCCAGTAAGAAGTAGTACAATTCAAGTTTAGTTATCGATTGTTGACTTTTTTCCCTTCTTTGGTGCCTTGGACATGAGCTAGGACCTTAAGATTTTGCATGAAAGAGGGACTAGCAGCCGCGTTGCACGGGAGAATGTGAAAAGTGTTCATATGTAGTAAAGACTTGAGAAATCCGTCCGTTTTCGTCATTTGTTATCGAATCGACTTAAAGCCAGATCGTCACAATGGCCGCTCTTCTCTCTGAACCGGTTGTACTTATCGTCTGCAAAGCTATGACGCGTGCTGCGGTATGCGGAGACACTAAAAGCACCATAATAGAACACAGATGAAGCTTCTAAGTTGATGTAATTGCCAGTAAGAAGCAGTACAATTCTAGTTTTAGGTATCGATTATTGACTTTTTACCCTTCTTTTGTGGCTTGGACATGAACTAGGAACTTAAGATTTTGCATGAAAGGGGGACTAGCAGCCGCGTTGCACGGGAGAATATGAAAAGTGTTCATATGTAGTAAAAACCTGAGAAATCCGTCCGTTTTCGTCATTTGTTATCGAATCGACTTAAAGCCAGATTGTCACATTGGCCGCTCTTCTGTCTGAAACGGTTACATTTATCGTCTGCAAAGCTATGTCGCGTGCTGCAGTATGCGGAGACACTAAAAGCTCCATAGTAGAACACAGATGAAACTTCTAATTTGATGTAATAGCCAGTAGGAAGTAGTACAATTCAAGTTGTAGGTATCGTTTATTGACTTTTTACTCTTCTTTGGTGCCCTAGACATGAGCTAGGAACTTAAGGTTTCGCATGAAAGGAGAACTAGTAGCCGCGTTGCACGGGAGAATGTGAAAAGTGTTCATATGTAGTAAACACCTTAGAAATCCGTCCGTTTTCGTCATTTGTTATCGAATCGACTTAAAGCCAGATCGTCACATTGGCCGCTCCTCTGTCTGAAACGGTTACATTTATCGTCTGCAAAGCTATGTCGCGTGCTGCGGTATGCGGAGACACTAAAAGCACCGTAGTAGAACACAGATGAAGCTTATAAGTTGATGTAATAGCCAGTAGGAAGTAGTACAATTCAAGTTGTAGGTATCGTTTATTGACTTTTGACCCTTCTTTGGTGCCTTGGACATGAGCTAGGACCTTATGATTTTGCATTGAAGGAGGACTAGCAGCCGAGTTGCACGGGAGAATGTGAAAAGTGTTCATATGTAGGAAAAACCTGAGAAATCCGTCCGTTTTCCTCATTTGTTATCGAATCGACTTAAAGCCAGATCGTCTCATTGGACGCTCTTCTCTCGGAGACGGTTGTACTTATCGTCTGCAAAGCTATGTCGCGTGCTGCGGTATGCGGAGACACTAAAAGCTCCATAGTAGAACACAGATGAAACTTCTAAGTTGATGTAATAGCCACTAAGAAATAGTACAATTCAAGTTTTAGGTATCGATTATTGACTATTTACCCTTCTTTGGTGCCTTGGACTTGAGCTAGGACCTTAAGATTTTGCATGAAAGAGGGACTAGCAGCCGCGTTGCACGGGAGAATGTGAAAAGTGTTCATATGTAGTAAACACCTGAGAAATCCGTCCGTTTTCGTCATTTGTTATCGAATCGACTTAAAGCCAGATCGTCACAATGGCAGCTCTTCTCTCTGAACCGGTTGTACTTATCGTCTGCAAAGCTATGTCGCGTGCTGCGGTATGCGGAGACACTAAAAGCACCATAATAGAACACAGATGAAGCTTCTAAGTTGATGTAATAGCCAGTAAGAAGTAGTACAATTCAAGTTTTAGATATCGATTATTGACTTTTTAGCTGGCTTTGGTGCCTTAGACATGAGCTAGGAACTTAACATTTTGCATGAAAGGAGGACTAGCAGCCGAATTGCACGGGAGAATGTGAAAAGTGTTCATATGTAGTAAAAACCTGAGAAATCCGTCTGTTTTCGTCATTTGTTATCGAATCGCCTTAAAGCCAGATCGTCTCATTGGACGCTCTTCTCTCGGTGACGTTTGTACTTATCGTCTGCAAAGCTATGTCGCGTTCTGCGCTATGCGGAGACACTAAAAGCTCCATAGTAGAACACAGATGAAACTTCTAACTTGATGTAATAGCCACTAAGAAATAGTACAATTCAAGTTTTAGGTATCGATTAATGACTTTTTACCCTTCTTTGGTGCCTTGGACTTGAGCTAGGACCTTAAGATTTTGCATGAAAGAGGGACTAGCAGCCGCCTTGCACGGGAGAATGTGAAAAGTGTTCATATGTAGTAAACACCTGAGAAATCCGTCTGTTTTCGTCATTTGTTTTCGAATCGACTTAAAGCCAGATCGTCACATTGGCCGCTCTTCTGTGTGAAACTTTTACATTTATCGCCTGCGAAGCTATGTCGCGTGCTGCGGTATGTGGAGACACTAAAAGCACCATAGTACAACACATATGAAACTTCTAAGTTGATGTATAGCCAGTAAGAAGTATTACAATTCAAGTTTAAGTTACCGATTATTGACTTTTTAGCTGGCTTTGGTGCCTTGGACATGAGCTAGGAACTTAAGATTTTGCATGAAAATAGGACTAGCAGCTGCGTTGCACCGGAGACTGTGAAAAGTGTTCACATGTAGTAAAAACCTGAGAAATTCATCCGCTTTCGTCATTTGTTACCGAATCGAGTTAAAGCCACATCGTCACGTTGGCCGCACTTCTGTCTGAAACGGTTACATTTATCGTCTGCAAAGCTATGTCGCGTGCTGCGGTATGCGGAGACACTAAAAGCACCATAGTAGTACACAGATGAAACTTCTAAGTTGATGTAATAGCCAGTAAGAAGTAGTACAATTCAAGTTGTAGGTATCGATTATTGACTTTTTACTCTTCTTTGGTGCCCTAGACATGAGCTAGGAACTTAAGGTTTCGCATGAAAGGAGAACTAGTAGCCGCGTTGCACGGGAGAATGTGAAAAGTGTTAATATGTAGTAAACACCTTAGAAATCCGTCCGTTTTCGTCATTTGTTATCGAATCGACTTAAAGCCAGATCGTCATATTGGCCGCTCCTCTGTCTGAAACGGTTACATTTATCGTCTGCAAAGCTATGTCGCGTGCTGCGGTATGCGGAGACACTAAAAGCACCATAGTAGAACACAGATGAAGCTTATAAGTTGATGTAATAGCCAGTAGGAAGTAGTACAATTCAAGTTGTAGGTATGGTTTATTGACTTTTGACCCTTCTTTGGTGCCTTGGACATGAGCTAGGAACTTAAGATTTTGCATTAAAGGAGGACTAGCAGCCGAGTTGCACGGGAGAATGTGAAAAGTGTTCATATGTAGGAAATACCTGAGAAATCCGTCCGTTTTCGTCATTTGTTATCGAATCGACTTAAAGCCAGATCGTCTCATTGGACGCTCTTCTCTCGGAGACGGTTGTACTTATCGTCTGCAAAGCTATGTCGCGTGCTGCGGTATGCGGAGACACTAAAAGCTCCATAGTAGAACACAGATGAAACTTCTAAATTGATGTAATAGCCACTAAGAAATAGTACGATTCAAGTTTTAGGTATCGATTATTGACTTTTTACCCTTCTTTGGTGCCTTGGACTTGAGCTAGGACCTTAAGATTTTGCATGAAAGAGGGACTAGCAGCCGCGTTGCACGGGAGAATGTGAAAAGTGTTCATATTTAGTAAACACCTGAGAAATCCGTCCGTTTTCGTCATTTGTTATCGAATCGACTTAAAGCCAGATCGTCACAATGGCAGCTCTTCTCTCTGAACCGGTTGTATTTATCGTCTGCAAAGCTATGTCGCGTACTGCGGTATGCGGAGACACTAAAAGCACCATAATAGAACACAGATGAAGCTTCTAAGTTGATGTAATAGCCAGTAAGAAGTAGTACAATTCAAGTTTTAGATATCGATTATTGACTTTTTAGCTGGCTTTGGTGCCTTAGACATGAGCTAGGACCTTAACATTTTGCATGAAAGGAGGACTAGCAGCCGAATTGCACGGGAGAATGTGAAAAGTGTTCATATGTAGTAAAAACCTGAGAAATCCGTCTGTTTTCGTCATTTGTTATCGAATCGCCTTAAAGCCAGATCGTCTCATTGGACGCTCTTCTCTCGGAGACGTTTGTACTTATCGTCTGCAAAGCTATGTCGCGTTCTGCGCTATGCGGAGACACTAAAAGCTCCATAGTAGAACACAGATGAAACTTCTAAGTTGATGTAATAGCCACTAAGAAATAGTACAATTCAAGTTTTAGGTATCGATTATTGACTTTTTACCCTTCTTTGGTGCCTTGGACTTGAGCTAGGACCTTAAGATTTTGCATGAAAGAGGGACTAGCAGCCGCCTTGCACGGGAGAATGTGAAAAGTGTTCATATGTAGTAAACACCTGAGAAATCCGTCTGTTTTCGTCATTTGTTATCGAAGCGACTTAAAGCCAGATCGTCACATTGGCCGCTCTTCTGTGTGAAACGTTTACATTTATCGCCTGCGAAGCTATGTCGCGTGCTGCGGTATGTGGAGACACTAAAAGCACCATAGTACAACACATATGAAGCTTCTAAGTTGATGTATAGCCAGTAAGAAGTATTACAATTCAAGTTTAAGTTACCGATTATTGACTTTTTAGCTGGCTTTGGTGCCTTGGACATGAGCTAGGAACTTAAGATTTTGCATGAAAATAGGACTAGCAGCCGCGTTGCACGGGAGACTGTGAAAAGTGTTCATATGTAGTAAAAACCTGAGAAATTCGTCCGCTTTCGTCATTTGTTACCGAATCGAGTTAAATCCACATCGTCACGTTGGCCGCACTTCTGTCTGAAACGGTTACAATTATCGTCTGCAAAGCTATGTCGTGTGCTGCGGTATGCGGAGACACTAAAAGCACCATAGTAGAACACAGATGAAACTTCTAAGTTGATGTAATAGCCAGTAAGAAGTAGTACAATTAAATTTTTAGGTATCGATTATTGACTTTTTACCCTTCTTTGGTGCCTTGGACTTGAGCTAGGACCTTAAGATTTTGCATGAAAGAGGGACTAGCAGCCGCCTTGCACGGGAGAATGTGAAAAGTGTTCATATGTAGTAAACACCTGAGAAATCCGTCTGTTTTCGTCATTTGTTATCGAATCGACTTAAAGCCAGATCGTCACATTGGCCGCTCTTCTGTCTGAAACGGTTACATTTATCGTCTGCAAAGCTATGTCGCGTGCTGCGGTATGCGGAGACTCTAAAAGCACCATAGTAGAACACACATGAAGATTCTAAGTTGATGTAATAGCCAATAAGAAGTAGCCCAATTCAAGTTTTACTTACCGATTATTGACTTCTTGCTGGCTTTGGTGCCTTGGACATGAACTAGGACCTTAACATTTTGCATGAAATGGGGACTAGCAGCCGAATTGCTCACTAGAATGTGAAAAGTGTTCTTATGTAGTAAAAACCTGAGAAATCCGTCAGTTTTCGTCATTTGTTATCAAATCGACATAAAACCAGATGGTCACATTGGCCGCTCATCTCTCTGGGGCGGTTGTACTTATCGTCTGCAAAGGTATGTCGCGTGGTGCGGTATGCGGTGTCACTAAAAGCTCCATAGTAGAACACAGATGAAACTTCTAAGTTGATGTAATAGCCAGTAAGACGTAGTACAATTCAAGTTTTAGGTATCGATTATTGACTTTTTCCCCTTCTTTGGTGCCGTGGACATGAGCTAGGAACTTAAGATTTTGCATGAAAGGAGGACTAGCAGCCGCGTTGCACGGGAGAATGTGAAAAGTTTTCATATGTAGTAAAAACCTGAGAAATCCGTCCGTTTTCGTCATTTGTTATCGAATCGACTTAAAGCCAGACCGCCACATTGGCCGCTCTTCTGTCTGAAACGGTTACATTTATCGTCTGCAAAGCTATGTCGCGTGCTGCGGTATGCGGAGACACTAAAAGCACCATAGTAGAACACAGAAGAAGCTTCTAAGTTGAAGCAATAGCCAGGAAGAAGTAGTACAATTCAAGTTTTAGTTATCGATTATTGACTCTTTAGCTGGCTTTGGTGCTTTGGACATGAACTAGGACCTTAAAATTTTGCATGAAAGGAGGACTAGCAGCAGAGTTGCCCGGGAGAATGTTAAAGGTGCTCATATGTAGTAAAAACCTGAGAAATACGTCCGTTTTCGTCATTTCTTATCGAATCGACTTAAAGCCAGATCGTCATATTGGCCGCTCTTCTGTGTGAAACGGTTACATTTATCGTCTGCAAAGCTATGTCGCGTGCTGCGGTATGCGGAGACACTAAAAGCACCATAGTAAAACACAGATAAAGCTACTAAGTTGATGTAATAGCCAGTTAGAAGTAGGACAATTCAAGTTTTAGGTATCGAATATTGACTTTTTACCTTTCTTTGGTGCCTTGGACATAAGCTAGGAATTTAAGATTTTGCATGAAAGGAGGACTAGCAGCCGCGGTGCACGGGAGAATGTGAAAAGTGTTCATATGTAGTAAGAACCTTAGAAATCCGTCCGTTTTCGTCATTTGTTATCGAATCTACTTAAAGCCAGATCGTCACATTGGCTGCTCTTCTGTCTGAAACGGTAACATTTATCGTCTGCAAAGCTATGTCGCGTGCTGCGGTGTGCGGAGACACTAAAAGCACCATAGTAGAACACAGATGAAGCTTCTAAGTTGATGTAATATCCAGTATGAAGTAGTACAATTCAAGTTTTAGTTATGGATTATTGACCTTTTACACTTCTTTGGTGCCTTGGACATGAGCTAGGAATTTAAGATTTTGCATGAAAGGAGGACTAGCCGGCGCGTTGCACGGGAGAATGTGAAAATTGTTCATATTTAGTAAAAAACTGAGAAATCCGTCCGTTTTGGTCATTTGTTATCGAATCGACTTAAAGCCAGATCGTCACATTGGCCGCTCTTCTCTCTGAAACGGTTGTACTTATCGTCTGCAAAGTTATGTCGCGTGCTGCGGTATGCGGAGACACTAAAAGCACCATAGTAGAAGACAGATGAAGCTTCTAAGTTGATGTAATAGCCAGTAAGAAGTAGTACAATTCAAGTTTTAGGTATCGATTATTGACTTTTTTTCCTTCTTTGGTGCCTTGGACATGAACTAGGACCTTAACATTTTGCATGAAAGGAGGACTAGCAGCAGAGTTGCCCGGGAGGATGTTAAAGGTGTTCATATGTAGTAAACACCTGAGAAATCCGTCCGTTTTCGTCATTTCTTATCGAATCGACTTAAAGCCAGATCGTCATATTGGCCGCTCTTCTGTCTGAAACGGTTGTACTTATCGTCTGCAAAGCTATGTAGCGTGCTGCGGTATGCGGAGACACTAAAAGCACCATAGTAAAACACAGATGAAGCTTCTAAGTTGATGTAATAGCCAGCAACATGTATTACAATTCAAGTTATAGGTATCGATTATTGACTTTTTAACTAGCTTCGGTGCCTTGGACATGAGATAGGACCATAAGTTACTGCTTGCAAGGAGAACTAGCAGCCGCCTTACACGGGAGAATGTGAAAAGTGTTCATATGTAGTAAAAACCTGAGAAATCCTTCCGTTTTCGTCATTTGTTATCGAATCGAGTTAAAGCCAGATCGTCACATTGGCCGCTCTTCTCTCTGAAACGGTTGTACTTATCGTCTGCAAAATCTGTGTCGCGTGCTGCGGTGTGAGGAGACACAGAAAGAACCATAGTAGAACACAGATGAAGATTCTAAGTTGATGGAATAGCCAGTAAGAAGTAGTACAATTCAAGTTTTAGGTATCGTTTATTGACTTTTTACCCTTCTTAGGTGCCTTGGACATGAGCTAGGAACTTAAGATTTTGCATGAAATCAGGACTAGCAGCCGCATTGCACGTGAGAATGTGAAAAGTGATCATATGTAGTAAAAACCTGAGAAATCCGTAGGTTTTCGTCATTTGTTATCGAATCGACTTAAAGCCAGATCGTCGCATTGGCCGCTCATCTGTCTGAAACGATTACATTTATCGTCTGCAAAGCTATGTCGCGTGCTGCGGTATGTGGAGAAACTAAAAGCACCCTAGTAGAACACAGATGACACTTCTAAGTTGATGTAAAAGCCAGTAAGAAGTAGTACATTTCAAGTTTTAGGTATCGATTATTGATTTTTTAGCTGGCTTTGGTGCCTTTGACATGAGCTAGGAACTTAAGATTTTAAATGAAAGGAGGATTAGAAATCGAGTTGCACGGGAGAATGTGAAAAGTGTTCATATATAGCAAAAACCTGAGAAATCCGTCCGTTTTCGTCATTTGTTATCGAATCGACTTTAAACCAGATCGCCACATTGGCCGCACTTCTGTCTACAACGGTTACATTTATCGTCTGCAAAGCTATGTCGCTTGCTGCGGTATGCGGAGACACTAAAAGCACCATAGTAGAACACAGATGAAGCTTCTAAGTTGATGTAATAGCCAGTAAGAAGTAGTACAATTCATGTTTTGGGTATCGATTATTGACTTCTTACCCTTCTTTGGTGCCTTGGACATGAGCTAGGAACTTAAGATTTTGCATGAAAGGAGGACTAGCAGCCGCATTACACGGGAGAATGTGAAAAGTGTTCATATGTAGTAAAAACCTGAGAAATCCGTCCGTTTTCGTCATTTGTTATCGAATCGACTTAAAGCCAGATCGTCACATTGGCCGCTCTTCTCTCTGAATCGGTTGTACTTATCGTCTGCAAAGCTATGTCGCGTGCTGCGGTATGCGGAGACACTATAAGCTCCATAGTAGAACTCAGATGAAGCTTCTAAGTTGATGCAATAGCCAGTAAGAAGTAGTACAATTCAAGTTTTAGGTATCGATTATTGAGTTTTTAGCTGGCTTTCGTGCCTTGGACATAAGCTAGGACCATAAGACTCTGTATGAAAGGAGGACTAGCAGCCGAGTTGCTCGGGAGAATGTGAAAAGTGTTCATATGTAGTAAAAACCTGAGAAATTCGTCGGTTTTCGTCGTTTGTTATCGAATCGACTTAATGCCAGATTGTCACATTGGCCGCTCTTCTCTCGGAAATGGTTGTACTTATCGTCTGCAAAGCTATGTCGCGTGCTGCGGTATGCGGAGACACTAGAAGCACCATAGTTGATCAGAGATGAATCTTCTAAGTTGATGTAATAGCCAGTAAGAAGTAGTACAATTCTAGTTTTACGTATCGATTATTGACTTTTTACAATTCTTTGGTGCCTTGGACATGAGCTATGAACTTAAGATTTTGCATGAAAGGAAGACTAGCAGCCGCGTTGCACGGGAGAATGTGAAAAGTGTTCATATGTAGTAAAAACCTTAGATATCCGTCCGTTTTCGTCATTTGTTATCGAATCGACTTAAAGCCAGATCGTCACATTGGCCGCTCTTCTGTCTGAAACGATTACATTTATCGTCTGCAAAGCTATGTCGCGTGCTGCGGTATGCGGAGACACTAAAAGCACCATAGTAGAACACAGATGAAGCATCTGAGTTGATGTAATAGCCAGTAAGAAGTAGTACAATTCAAGTTTTAGTTATCGATTATTGACTTTTTAGCTGGCTTTGGTGCCTTGGACATGAGCTAGGATCTTAAGAATCTGCGTGAAAGGAGGACTTCCGGCCGAGTTGCACGCGAGAATGTGAAAAGTGTTCATATGTAGTAAAAACCTGAGAAATCCGTCCGTTTACGTCATTTGTTATCGAATCGACTTAAAGCCAGATCGTCACATTGGCCGCTCTTCTCTCTGAAACGGTTGTACTTACCGTCTGCAAAGCTACTTCGCGTGCTGCGGTATGCGGAGACACTAAAAGCACCATAGTAGAACAGAGATGAAGCTTCCAAGTTGATGTAATAAACAGTAAGAAGTAGTGCAAAAGAAGTATTAGGTATCGACTATTGACGTTTTGGCTGGTTTTGGTGCCTTGGACATGACCTAGGACCTTAAGATTCTGCATGTAAGGAGGACTAGCAGCCGGGTTGCACGGGAGAATGTGAAAAGTGTTCATACGTAGTAAAACCTGAGAAATCCGTCCAGTTTAGTCATTTGCTATCGAATCGACTTATAGCCAGTTCGTCACATTGGCCGCTCTTCTCTCTGAAACGGTTGTACTTACCGTCTGCAAAGCTATGTCGCGTGCTGCGGTATGCGGAGACACTAAAAGCACCTAGTAGAACACAGATGAAGCTTCTAAGTTGACGTAATAGCCAGTAAGAAGTAGTACAATTCAAGTTTTAGGTATCTATTATTGACTTTTTAACCTTCTTTGGTGCCTTGGACATGAGCTAGGAACTTAAGATTTTGCATGAAAGGAGGACTAGCAGCAGCATTGCACGGGAGAATGTGAAATGTGTTAATAAGTAATAAAAACCTGAGAAATCCGTCCGTTTTCGTTATTTGTTACGAATCGACTTAAAGCCAGATCGTAGCATTGGCCGCTCATCTGTCTGAAACGATTACATTTATCGTCTGCAAAGCTATGTCGCGTGCGGCGGTATGCGGAGACACTAAAAGCACCATAGTAGAACACAGATGAAGCTTCTAAGTTGATGTAATAGACAGTAAGTAGTAGTACAAAACAAGTATTAGGTATCGATTATTGACGTTTTTTCTGGTTTTGGTGCCTTGGACATGACCTAGGACCTAAACATTCTGCATGAAAGGAGAACTAGCAGCCGCCCTGCGCGGGAGAATGTGAAAAGTGTTCATATGTAGTAAAAAACCTGAGAAATCCTTCCGTTTTCGTCATTTGTTATCGAATCGAGTTAAAGCCAGATCGTCACATTGGCCGCTCTTCTCTCTGAAACGGTTGTACTTTTCGTCTGCAAAGCTGTGTCACGTGCTGCGGTGTGCGGAGACACAAAAAGAACCATAGTAGAACACAGATGAAGATTCTAAGTTGATGTAATAGCCAGTAAGGAGTAGTACAATTCAAGTTTTAGGTATCGATTATTGACTTTTTAACCTTCTTTGGTGCCTTGGACATGAGCTAGTTACTTAAGATTTTGCATGAAGGGAGGACTAGCAGACGCATTGCACTGGAGAATGTGAAAAGTGATAATAAGTAGTAAAAACCTGAGAAATCCGTCCGTTTTCGTCATTTTTTACAAATCGACTTAAAGCCGGATCGTCGCATTGGCCGCTCATCTGTTTGAAACGATTACATTTATCGTCTGCAAAGCTATGTCGCGTGCTGCGGTATGCGGTGACACTAAAAGCACCATAGTAGACCACAGATGAAGCTTCTAAGTTGATGTAATAGCCAGTAAGAAGTATTACAAATCAAGTTTTAGGTATCGATTAGTGACTTTTTAGCTGGCTTTGGTGCCTTGAACATGAGCTAGGACCTTACGATTCTGCATGAAAGGAGGACTAGCAGCCGAGTTGCACGGGAGAATGTGAAAATTGTTCATATGTAGTAAAAACGTGAGAAATCCTACCAGTTTAGTCATTTGTTATCGAATCGACTTAAAGCCAGATCGTCACATTGGCCGCTCTTCTCTCTGAAACGGTTGTACTTATCGTCTGCAAAGCTATGTCGCGTGCTGCGGTATGCGGAGACACTAAAAGCACCATAGTAGAACAGAGAAGAAGCTTCTAAGTTGATGTAATAAACAGTAAGAAGTAGTACAAAACAAGTATTAGGTATCGACTATTAACGTTTTGGCTGGTTTTAGTGCCTTGGACATGACCTAGGACCTTAAGATTCTGCATGAAAGAAGGACTAGCAGCCGCGTTGCACGGGAGAATGTGAAAAGTGTTCATATGTAGTAAAAACCTTAGAAATCCGTCCGTTTTCGACATTTGTTAGTGAATCGACTTAAAGCCAGTTCGTCACATTGGCCGCTCTTCTCTCTGAAACGGTTGTACTTATCGTCTGCAAAGCTATATCGCGTGCAGTGGTATGCGGAGACACTAAAAGCACCATAGTAGAACACAGATGAAGCTTCTAAGTTGATGTAATAGCCAGTAAGAAGTATTACAAATCAAGTTTTAGGTATAGGTTATTGACTTTTTAGCAGTCTTTGGTGCCTTGGACATGAGCTAGGACCTTAAGACTCTGCATGAAAGGAGGACTAGCAGCCGAGTTGCACGGGAGAATGTGAAAAGTGTTCATATGTAGTAAAACCTGAGAAATCCGTCCAGTTTAGTCATTTGTTATCGAATCGATTTAAAGCCAGATCGTCACATTGGCCGCTCTTCTCTCTGAAACGGTTGTACTTACCGTCTTGAAAGCTATGTCGAGTGCTGCAGTATGCGGAGACACTAAAAACACCATAGTAGAACACAGATGAAGCTTCTATGTTGATGTAATAGACAGTAAGAAGTAGTACAAAACAAGTATTAGGTATCGATTATTGACGTTTTTTCTGGTTTTGGTGCCTTGGACATGACCTAGGACCTAAATATTCTGCATGAAAGGAGGACTAGCAGCCGCATGGCACGGCAGAATGTGAAAAGTGTTCATATGTAGTAAAAACCTGAGAAATCCGTCCGTTTTCGTCATTTGTTATCGAATCGACTTAAAGCCAGATCGTCACATTTTCCGCTCTTGTCTCTGAAACGGTTATACTTGTCGTCTGCAAACCAATGTCGCGTGCTGCGGTATGCGTAGACACTAAAAGCACCATAGTAGAAGACAGATGAAGTTTCTAAGTTAATGTAATAGCCAGTAAGAAGTAGTTATATTCTAGATATCGATGATTGACGTTTTAGCTGGCTTTGGTGCCTTGGACATGAGCTAGGACCTTAAGATTCTGTGTGAAAGGAGGACTTCCAGCCGAGTTGCACGCGAGAATGTAAAAAGTGTTCATATGTAGTAAAAACCTGAGAAATCCGTCCGTTTTCGTCATTTGTTATCGAATCGACTTAAAGCCAGGTCGTCACATTGGCCGCTCTTCTCCCTGAAACGGTTGTACTTATCGTCTGCAAATCTATGTCGCGTGCTGCGGTATGCGGAGACACTAAAAGCACCATAGTAGAACACAGATGAAGCTTCTAAGTTCATGTAATAGCCAGTAAGAAGTATTACAAATCAAGTTTTAGGTATAGATTATTGACTTTTTAGTTTTCTTTGGTGCATTGGACATGAGCTAGGACCTTAAGATTCTGCATGAAAGGAGGACTACCAGCCGAGTTGCACGGGAGAATGTGAAAAGTTTTCATATGTAGTAAAAACCTGAGAAAACCGTCCGTTTTCGTCATTTGTTATCGAATTGACTTAAAGCCAGATCGTCACATTGGCCACTCTTCTCTCTGAAACGGTTATACTTGTCGTCTGCAAACCAATGTCGCGTGCTGCGGTATGCGTATACACTAAAAGCACCATAGTAGAAGACAGATGAAGCTTATAAGTTAATGTAATAGCCAGTAAGAAGTAGTTCAATTCTAGATATCGATTATTGACTTTTTAGCTGGCTTTGGTGCCTTTGACATGAGCTAGGACCTTAAGATTCTGCATGAAAGGAGGACTACCAGCCGAGTTGCACGGGAGAATGTGAAAAGTGTTCATATGTAGTAAAAATCTGAGAAATCCGTCCGTTTTCGTCATTTGTTACCAAATCGAATTAAAGCCATATCGTCACATTGGCCGCTCTTCTCTCTGAAACTTTTGTACTTATCGTCTGCAGAGCTATGTCGCGTGCTGCGGTAGTCGGAGACGCTAAAAGCACCGTAGTAGAACACAGATGAAGCTTCTAAGTTGATGTTATAGCCTGTAAAAAGTAGTACAATGCAAGTTTTAGGTATCGATTATTGACTTTTTACCATTCTTTGGTGCCTTGGACATGAGCTAGGAACTTAAGATTTTGCATGAAATCAGGACTAGCAGCCGCGTTGCACGGGAGAATGTGAAAAGTGATCATATGTAGTAAAAACCTGAGAAATCCGTCCGTTTTCGTCATTTGTTATCGCATCGACTTAAAGCCAGATCGTCACATTGGCCGCTCTTCTCTCTGAAACGGTTGTACTTATCGTCAGCAAAGCTATGTTGCGTGCTGCGGTATGCGGAGACACTAAAAGCACCATAGTAGAACACAGATGAAGCAACTAAATTGATGTAATAGCCAGTAAGAAGTAGTACAATTCAAGTTTTAGGTATCGATTATTGATTTTTAGGCTGGCTCTTATGCCTTGGACATGAGCTAGGACCTTAAGATTCTGCATGAAAGGAGGACTAGCAGCCGAGTAGATCGGGAGAATGTGAAATGTGTGCATATGTAGTAAAAACCTTAGAAATCCGTCCGTTTTCCTCATTTGTTAGTGAATCGACTTAAAGCCAGTTCGCCACATTGGCCGCTCTTCTCTCTGAAACGGTTGTACTTATCGTCTGCAAAGCTATGTCGCGTGCTGCGGTATGCGGAGACACTAAAAGCACCATAGTAGAACACAGAAGAAGCTTCTAAGTTGATGTATTAGCCAGTAAAAAGTAGTACAATTCAAGTTTTAGTTTTCGATTATTGACTTTTTAGCTGGCTTTGGTGCCTTTGACATGAGCTAGGACCTTAAGATTTTGCATGACAGGAGGACTAACAGCCGCGTTGCACGGGAGAATGTAAAAAGTGTCCATATGTAGTAAAAACCTGAGAAATCCGTCCGTTTTCGTCATTTGTTATCGAATCGACTTAAATCCAGATCGTCACATTGGCCGCTCTTCTCTCTGAAACCGTTGTACTTATCGTCTGCAAAGCTATATGGCGTGCTGCGGTATGCGGAGACGTCAAAAGCACCATAGTAGAACACAGATGAAGCTTTTAAGTTGATGTAATAGCCAGTAAAAGTAGTACAATTCAAGTTTTAGGTATCGATTATTGACTTTTTAGCTGGCTTTTGTGGCTTGGACTTGCGCTAGGACCTTAAGATTCTGCATGAAAGGAGGACTAGCAGCCGAGTTGCATGGGAGAATGTGAAAAGTGTTCATATGTAGTTAAAACCTGAGAATTCCGTCCGTTTTCGTCATTTGTTATCGAATCGACTTAAAGCCAGATCGCCACATTGGCCGCTCTTCTGTTTGAATCGTTTACATTTATCGTCTGCAAAGCTATATCGCGCGCTGCGGCATGCGGAGACACTAAAAGCACCATAGTAAAACACGGATGAAGCTTCTAAGTTGATGTAATAGCCAGTAAAAAGTAGTACAATTCAAGTTTTAGTTATCGATTATTGAATTTTCAGCTGGCTTTGGTGCCTTTGACATGAGCTAGGACCTTAAGATTCTGCATGAAAGGAGGACTAGCAGCCGAGTTGATCGGGAGAATGTTAAAAGTGTTCATATGTAGTAAAAACCTTAGAAATCCGTCCGTTTTCGTCATTTGTTAGTGAATCGACTTAAAGCCAGTTCGTCACATTGGCCGCTCTTCTCTCTGAAACGGTTGTACTTATCGTCTGCAAAGCTATGTCGCGTGCTGCGGTATGCGGAGACACTAAAAGCACCATCGTAGAACACAGATGAAGCTTCTAAGTTGATGTAATAGCTAGTAAGAAGTAGTACAATTCAAGTTTTAGGTATCGATTATTGACTTTTTACCCTTCTTTGGTGCCTAGGACATGAGCTAGGAACATTACATTCTGCATGAAAGGAGGACTAGAAGCCGCGTTGCACGGGAGAATGTAAAAAGTGTTCATTTGTAGTAAAAACCTGAGAAATCCGTCCGTTTTCGTCATTTGTTATCGAATCGACTTAAAGCAACATCGTCACATTGGCCGCACTTCTGTCCGAAACGGCTACATTTATCTTCAGCAAAGCGATGTCGCGTGCTGCGGTATGCGAAGACACTAAAAGCACAATAGTAGAACACAAATGAAGCCTCTAATTTGATGTAATAGCCAGTAAGATGTAGTACAATTCAAGTTTTTGGTATCGACTATTGACTATTTACCGTTCTTTGCTGCCTTGGACATGAGCTATGAACTTCAGATTTTGCATGACAGGAGGACTAGCAGCCGAGTTGCATGGGATAATGTGAAAAGTGTTCATATGTAGTTAAGACCTGAGAAATCCGTCCGTTTTCGTCATTTGTTATCCAATCGACTTAAAGCCAGATAGACACATGGTCCGCTCTTCTGTCTGAATCGTTTACATTTATCGTCTGCAAAGCTATATCGCGCGCTGCGGCATGCGGAGACACTAAAAGCACCATAGTAAAACACGGATGAAGCTTCTAAGTTGATGTAATAGCCAGTAAAAAGTAGTACAATTCAAGTTTTAGTTATCGATTATTGACTTTTTAGCTGGCTTTTGTGGCTTGGACTTGCGCTAGGACCTTAAGATTCTGCATGAAAGGAGGACTACCAGCCGAGTTGCACGGGAGAATGTGAAAAGTGTTCATATGTAGTAAAAATCTGAGAAATCCGTCCGTTTTCGCCATTTGTTACCAAATCGAATTAAAGCCATATCGTCACATTGGCCGCTCTTCTCTCTGAAACTTTTGTACTTATCGTCTGCAGAGCTATGTCGCGTGCTGCGGTAGTCGGAGACGCTAAAAGCACCGTAGTAGAACACAGATGAAGCTTCTAAGTTGATGTTATAGCCTGTAAAATGTAGTACAATGCAAGTTTTAGGTATCGATTATTGACTTTTTACCCTTCTTTGGTGCCTTGGACATGAGCTAGGAACTTAAGATTTTGCATGAAATCAGGACTAGCAGCCGCGTTGCACGGGAGAATGTGAAAAGTGTTCATATGTAGTAAAAACCTGAGAAATCCGTCCGTTTTCGTCATTTGTTATCGCATCGACTTAAAGCCAGATCGTCACATTGGCCGCTCTTCTCTCTGAAACGGTTGTACTTATCGTCAGCAAAGCTATGTTGCGTGCTGCGGTATGCGGAGACACTAAAAGCACCATAGTAGAACACAGATGAAGCAACTAAATTGATGTAATAGCCAGTAAGAAGTAGTACAATTCAAGTTTTAGGTATCGATTATTGATTTTTAGGCTGGCTCTTATGCCTTGGACATGAGCTAGGACCTTAAGATTCTGCATGAAAGGAGGACTAGCAGCCGAGTAGATCGGGAGAATGTGAAATGTGTGCATATGTAGTAAAAACCTTAGAAATCCGTCCGTTTTCCTCATTTGTTAGTGAATCGACTTAAAGCCAGTTCGCCACATTGGCCGCTCTTCTCTCTGAAACGGTTGTACTTATCGTCTGCAAAGCTATGTCGCGTGCTGCGGTATGCGGAGACACTAAAAGCACCATAGTAGAACACAGAAGAAGCTTCTAAGTTGATGTATTAGCCAGTAAAAAGTAGTACAATTCAAGTTTTAGTTTTCGATTATTGACTTTTTAGCTGGCTTTGGTGCCTTTGACATGAGCTAGGACCTTAAGATTTTGCATGACAGGAGGACTAACAGCCGCGTTGCACGGGAGAATGTAAAAAGTGTCCATATGTAGTAAAAACCTGAGAAATCCGTCCGTTTTCGTCATTTGTTATCGAATCGACTTAAATCCAGATCGTCACATTGGCCGCTCTTCTCTCTGAAACCGTTGTACTTATCGTCTGCAAAGCTATATGGCGTGCTGCGGTATGCGGAGACGTCAAAAGCACCATAGTAGAACACAGATGAAGCTTTTAAGTTGATGTAATAGCCAGTAAAAGTAGTACAATTCAAGTTTTAGGTATCGATTATTGACTTTTTAGCTGGCTTTTGTGGCTTGGACTTGCGCTAGGACCTTAAGATTCTGCATGAAAGGAGGACTAGCAGCCGAGTTGCATGGGAGAATGTGAAAAGTGTTCATATGTAGTTAAAACCTGAGAATTCCGTCCGTTTTCGTCATTTGTTATCGAATCGACTTAAAGCCAGATCGCCACATTGGCCGCTCTTCTGTTTGAATCGTTTACATTTATCGTCTGCAAAGCTATATCGCGCGCTGCGGCATGCGGAGACACTAAAAGCACCATAGTAAAACACGGATGAAGCTTCTAAGTTGATGTAATAGCCAGTAAAAAGTAGTACAATTCAAGTTTTAGTTATCGATTATTGAATTTTCAGCTGGCTTTGGTGCCTTTGACATGAGCTAGGACCTTAAGATTCTGCATGAAAGGAGGACTAGCAGCCGAGTTGATCGGGAGAATGTTAAAAGTGTTCATATGTAGTAAAAACCTTAGAAATCCGTCCGTTTTCGTCATTTGTTAGTGAATCGACTTAAAGCCAGTTCGTCACATTGGCCGCTCTTCTCTCTGAAACGGTTGTACTTATCGTCTGCAAAGCTATGTCGCGTGCTACGGTATGCGGAGACACTAAAAGCACCATCGTAGAACACAGATGAAGCTTCTAAGTTGATGTAATAGCTAGTAAGAAGTAGTACAATTCAAGTTTTAGGTATCGACTATTGACTATTTACCGTTCTTTGCTGCCTTGGACATGAGCTATGAACTTCAGATTTTGCATGACAGGAGGACTAGCAGCCGAGTTGCATGGGATAATGTGAAAAGTGTTCATATGTAGTTAAGACCTGAGAAATCCGTCCGTTTTCGTCATTTGTTATCGAATCGACTTAAAGCCAGATAGCCACATTGTCCGCTCTTCTGTCTGAATCGTTTACATTTATCGTCTGCAAAGCTATATCGCGCGCTGCGGCATGCGGAGACACTAAAAGCACCATAGTAAAACACGGATGAAGCTTCTAAGTTGATGTAATAGCCAGTAAAAAGTAGTACAATTCAAGTTTTAGTTATCGATTATTGACTTTTTAGCTGGCTTTTGTGGCTTGGACTTGCGCTAGGACCTTAAGATTCTGCATGAAAGGAGGACTAGCAGCCGAGTTGCATGGGAGAATGTGAAAAGTGTTCATATGTAGTTAAAACCTGAGAATTCCGTCCGTTTTCGTCATTTGTTATCGAATCGACTTAAAGCCAGATCGTCACATTGGCCGCTCTTCTTTCTGAAACGGTTGTACTTCTCGTCTGCAAAGATATGTCGTGTGCTGCGGTATTCGGAGACACTAAAAGCACCATAGTAGAACACAGATGAAGCATCTAAGTTGATGTAATAGCCAGTAAAAAGTAGTACAATTCAAGTTTTAGTTATCGATTATTGAATTTTCAGCTGGCTTTGGTGCCTTTGACATGAGCTAGGACCTTAAGATTCTGCATGAAAGGAGGACTAGCAGCCGAGTTGATCGGGAGAATGTTAAAAGTGTTCATATGTAGTAAAAACCTGAGAAATCCGTTCGTTTTCGTCATTTGTTATGGAATCGACTTAAAGCCAGGTCGTCACATTGGCCGCTCTTCTCCCTGAAACGGTTGTACTTATCGACTGCAAAGCTATGTCGCGTGCTGCGGTATGCGGAGACACTAAAAGCACCATAGTAGAACACAGATGAAGCTTCTAAGTTGATGTAATAGCCAGTAAGAAGTATTACAAATCAAGTTTTAGGTATAGATTATTGACTTTTTAGCTGTCTTTGGTGCATTGGACATGAGCTAGGACCTTAAGATTCTGCATGAAGGAGGACTAGCAGCCGAGTTGCACGGGAGAATGTGAAAAGTGTTCATATGCAGTAAAACCTGAGAAATCCGTCCAGTTTAGTCAATTGTTATCGAATCGACTTAAAGCCAGATCGTCACATTGGCCGCTCTTCTTTATGAAACGGTTGTACTTACCGTCTGCAAAGCTATGTCGCTTGCTGCGGTATGCGGAGACACTAAAGGCACCATAGTAGAACACAGATGAAGCTTCTAAGTTGATGTAATAGCCAGTAAGAAGTATTACAAATCAAGTTTTAGGTATAGATTATTGACTTTTTAGCTGTCTTTGGTGCCTTGGACATGAGCTAGGACCTTAAGATTCTGCATGAAAGGAGGACTAGCAGCCGAGTTGCACGGGAGAATGTGAAAAGTATTCATATGCAGTAAAACCTGAGAAATCCGTCCAGTTTAGTCAATTGTTATCGAATCGACTTAAAGCCAGATCGTCACATTGGCCGCTCTTCTCTCTGAAACGGTTACATTTATCGTCTGCAAAGCTATGTCGCGTGCTGCGGTATGCGGAGACACTAAAAGCACCATCGTAGAACACAGATGAAGCTTCTAAGTTGATGTAATAGCCAGTAAGAAGTAGTACAATTCAAGTTTTAGGTATCGATTATTGACTTTTTACCCTTCTTTTGTGCCTTGGACATGAGCTAGGAACTTAAGATTTTGCATGACAGGAGGACTAGCAGACGAGTTGCATGGGAGAATGTGAAAAGTGTTCATATGTAGTTAAAACCTGAGAAATCCGTCCGTTTTCGTCATTTGTTATCGAATCGACTTAAAGCCAGATCGCCACATTGTCCGCTCTTCTGTCTGAATCGTTTACATTTATCGTCTGCAAAGCTATATCGCGCGCTGCGGCATGCGGAGACACTAAAAGCACCATAGTAAAACACGGATGAAGCTTCTAAGTTGATGTAATAGCCAGTAAAAAGTAGTACAATTCAAGTTGTAGTTATCGATTATTGAATTTTCAGGTGGCTTTGGTGCCTTTGACATGAGCTAGGACCTTAAGATTCTGCATGAAAGGAGGACTAGCAGCCGAGTTGATCGGGGAATGTTAAAAGTGTTCATATGTAGTAAAAACCTGAGAAATCCGTCCGTTTTCGTCATTTGTTATGGAATCGACTTAAAGCCAGGTCGTCACATTGGCCGCTCTTCTCCCTGAAACGGTTGTACTTATCGTCTGCAAAGCTATGTCGCGTGCTGCGGTATGCGGAGACACTAAAAGCACCATAGTAGAACACAGATGAAGCTTCTAAGTTGATGTAATAGCCAGTAAGAAGTATTACAAATCAAGTTTTAGGTTTAGATTATTGACTTTTTAGCTGTCTTTGGTGCATTGGACATGAGCTAGGACCTTAAGATTCTGCATGAAAGGAGGACTAGCAGCCGAGTTGCACGGGAGAATGTGAAAAGTGTTCATATGCAGTAAAACCTGAGAAATCCGTCCAGTTTAGTCAATTGTTATCGAATCGACTTAAAGCCAGATCGTCACATTGGCCGCTCTTCTTTCTGAAACGGTTGTGCTTACCGTCTGCAAAGCTATGTCGCTTGCTGCGGTATGCGGAGACACTAAAAGCACCATAGTAGAACACAGATGAAGCTTCTAAGTTGATGTAATAGACAGTAAGAAGTAGTACAAAACAAGTATTAGGTATCGATTATTGACGTTTTTTTCTGGTTTTGGTGCCTTGGACATGACCTAGGACCTTAACATTCTGCATGAAAGGAGGACTAGCAGCCGCGTTGCACGGGAGAATGTGAAAAGTGTTCATATGTAGTAAAAACCTGACAAGCCCGTCCGTTTTCGTCATTTGTTATCGAATCGACTTAAAGCCTGATCGTCACATTGGCCGCTCTTCTCTCTGAAACGGTTACATTTATCGTCTGCAAAGCTATGTCGCGTGCTGCGGTATGCGGAGACACTAAAAGCACCATCGTAGAACACAGATGAAGCTTCTAAGTTGATGTAATAGCCAGAAAGGAGTAGTACAATTCAAGTTTTAGGTATCGATTATTGACTTTTTACCCTTCTTTTTTGCCTTGGACATGAGCTAGGAACTTAAGATTTTGCATGAAAGGAGGACTAGCAGCCCCGTTGCACGAGCTAAAGTGAAAAGTGTTCATATGTATTAAAAACCTGAGAAATCCGTCCGTTTTCGTCACTTGTTATCGAATCGACTTCAAGCCAGATCGTCACATTGGTCGCTCATCTAGCTATAACGGTTGTACTTATCGTCTGCAAAGCTATGTCGCGTGCTGCGGTATGCGGAGACACTAGAAGCACCATAGTAGAACTCAGATGAAGCTTCTAAGTTGATGTAATAGCCAGTAAGAAGTAGTACAATTCAAGTTTTAGGTATCGATTATTGACTTTTTACTTTTCTTTGGCACCTTTTACATGGGCTAGGACCTTAAGATTTTGCATGAAATGAGGACTAGCAGCCGAGTTGCACGGGGGAATGTGAAAAGCGTTCATATGTAGTAAAAACCTGAGAAATCCGTCCGTTTTCGTCATTTGTTTACGAATCGCCTTAAAGCCAGATCGTCACATTGGCCGCACGTCTGTCTGAAACGGTTACATTTATCGTCTGCAAAGCTATGTCGCGTGCTGAGGTATGCGGAGACACTAAAAGAACCATAGTAGAACCCAGATGAAGCTTCTAAGTTGATGTAATAGCCAGTAAGAAGTAGTACAATTCAAGTTTTAGGTACCGATTATTGACTTTTTACCCTTCTTTGGTGCCTTGGACGTCAGCTAGGTACTAACGTCTTTGCATGAAAGGAGGACTAGCAGCCGAGTTCCAAGGGAGAATGTGAAGAGTGTTCATATGTAGTAAAAACCTGAGAAATCCGTCCGTTTTCGTCATGTTTATCGAATCGACATAAAGCCAGGTCGTCACATTGGCCGCTCTTCTCTCTGATACTGTTGTACTTATCGTCTGCAAAGCTATATCGCGTGGTGCGGTATTCGGAGACGCTAAAAGCACCATTGTAGAACACAGATGAAGCTTCTAAGTTGATGTAATAGAAAGTAGAAAGTAGTACAATCCAAGTTTTAGGTATCGATTGTTGACTTTTTAGCTGGCGTTTGTGGCTTGGACTTGAGCTAGGACCTTAAGATTCTGCATGAAAGGAGGACTAGCAGCCGAGTTGCATGGGAGAATGTGAAAATTGTTCATATGTAGTTAAAACCTGAGAAATCCGTCCGTTTTCGTCATTTGTTATCGAATCGACTTAAAGCCAGATCGCCACATTGGCCGCTCTTCTGTCTGAATCGTTTACATTTATCGTCTGGAAAGCTATATCGCACGCTGCGGCATGCGGAGACACTAAAATCACCATAGTAAACCACGGATGAAGCTTCTAAGTTGATGTAATAGCCAGCAAAACGTAGTACAATTCAAGTTTTAGTTATCGATTATTGAATTTTTAGCTGGCTTTGGTGCCTTGGACATGAGCTAGGACCTTAAGATT
Source organism: Schistocerca gregaria (assembly GCF_023897955.1). NCBI lineage: Eukaryota > Metazoa > Arthropoda > Insecta > Orthoptera > Acrididae > Schistocerca > Schistocerca gregaria. Next base: position 555,681 of record NW_026061881.1, read on the forward strand.
TTGCATGAAATCAGGACTAACAGCCGCGTTGCACGGGAGAATGTGAAAAGTGTTCATATGTAGTAAAAACTTGAGAAATCCGTCCGTTTTCGTCATTTGTTATCGAATCGACTTAAAGCCAGATCGTCACATTGGCCGCTCTTCTCTCTGAAACGGTTGTACTTATCGTCTGCAAAGCTATGTCGCGTGCTGCTGAATACAGAGACGTCGAAAGCACCATAGTAGAACACAGATGAAGCTTTTAAGTTGATGTAAGAGCAAGCAGAAAGTAGTACAATTCAAGTTTTAGGTATCGATTATTGACTTTTTAGCTGGCTTTTGTGGCTAGGACTTGAGCTAGGACCTTAAGATTTTTCATGCAAGGAACACTAGCAGGCGCGTTGCACGGGAGAATGTAAAAAGTTTTCATATGTAGTAAAAACCTGAGAAATCCGTCCGTTTTCGTCATTTGTTTACGAAGCGACTTAAAGCCAGATCGTCACATTTTCCGCTCTTCTGTCTGAAACAGTTACATTTATCGTGTGCAAAGCTATGTCGCGTGCTATGGTATGTGGAGACACTAAACGCACCATAGTAGAACACCGATGAAGCTTCTAAGTTGATGTAATAGCCATTAAGAAGTAGTACAACTCAAGTTTTAGATATCGATTATTGACTTTTTAGCTGGCTTTGGTGCTTTGGACACGAGCTAGGACCTTAAGATTCTGCATGAAAGGAGGACTAGCAGCCGAGTTCCAAGGGAGAATGTGAAGAGTGTTCATATGTAGTAAAGACCTGAGAAATCCGTCCGTATTCGTCATTTGTATTCGAATCGACTTAAAGCCTGATCGTCACATTGGTCGCTCTTCGCTCTGAAACGGTTGTACTTATCGTCAGCAAAGCTATGTCGCGTGCTGCGGTATGCGGAGACACTAAAAGCACCATAGTAGAACACAGATGAAGCAACTAAATTGATGTAATAGCCAGTAAGAAGTAGTACAATTCAAGATTTAGGTATCGATTATTGACTTTTTACCCTTCTTTGGTGCCTTGGACATGAGCTAGGAACTTAAGATTTAGCATGTAAGGATTACTAGCAGCCGCGGTGCATGGGAGAATATGAAAAGAGTTCATATGTAGTAAAAACCTGAGAAATCGGCCGGTTTTCGTCATTTGTTATCGAATCGACTTAAAGCCACATCAACACATTGGTCGCACTCCTGGTTGAAACGGTTCCATTTATCGTTTGCAAAGCTATGTCGCGTGCTGCGGTATGCGGAGACACTATGAGAACCATAGTAGAACACAGATGAAGCTTCTAAGTTGATGTAATAGCCAGAAAGAAGTAGTACAATTCAAGTTTTAGGTACCGATTATTGACTTTTTACCCTTCTTTGGTGCCTTGGACATGAGCTAGGAACTTACGTCTTTGCATGGAAGGAGGACTAGCAGCCGCGTTGCACGGGAAAATGTGAAAAGTGTTCATATGTAGTAAAAACCTGAGAAATCCGTCCGTTTTCGTCATTTGTTATCGAATCGCCTTAAAGCCAGATCGTCACAATGGCCGCACTTCTGTCTGAAACGGTTACATTTATCGTCTGCAAAGCTATGTCGCGTGCTGCGGTATGCGGAGACAGTAAAAGCGCCATAGTAGAACACAGATGAAGCTTCTAAGTTGATGTAATAGCCAGTAAGAAGTAGTACAATTCAAGTTTTTGGTATCGATTATTGACTTTTTACCCTTCTTTGGTGCCTTGGACATGAGCTAGGAACTTAAGATTTAGCATGAAAGGATTACTAGCAGCCGCGGTGCATGGGAGAATGTGAAAAGAGTTCATATGTAGTAAAAACCTGAGAAATCGGCCGGTTTTCGTCATTTGTTATCGAATCGACTTAAAGCCAGATCAACACATAGGTCGCACTTCTGTCTGAAACGGTTCCATTTATCGTCTGCAAAGCTATGTCGCGTGCTGCTGTATGCGGAGACACTATGAGAACCATAGTAGAACACAGATGAAGCTTCTAAGTTGATGTAATAGCCAGTAAGAAGTAGTACAATTGAAGTTTTAGGTATCGATTATTGACTTTTTACCATTCTTTCGTGCCTTGGACATGGGCTAGGACCTTAAGATTTTGCATGAAAGGAGGACTAGCAGCCGCGTTGCACGGGAGAATGTGAAAAGCGTTCATATGTAGTAAAAACCTGAGAAATCCGTCCGTTTTCGTCATTTGTTTACGAAGCGACTTAAAGCCAGATCGTCACATTTTCCGCTCTTCTGTCTGAAACAGTTACATTTATCGTGTGCAAAGCTATGTCGCGTGCTGTGGTATGTGGAGACACTAAAAGCACAATAGTAGAACACCGATGAAGCTTCTAAGTTGATGTAATAGCCAGTAAGAAGTAGTACAACTCAAGTTTTAGATATCGATTATTGACTTTTTACCTGCCTTTGGTGCTTTGGACAGGAGCTAGGACCTTAAGATTCTGAATGAAAGGAGGACTAGCAGCCGAGTTCCAAGGGAGAATGTGAAGAGTGTTCATATGTAGTAAAGACCTTAGAAATCCGTCCGTTTTCGTCATTTGTATTCGAATCGACTTAAAGCCTGATCGTCACATTGGTCGCTCTTCTCTCTGAAACGGTTGTACTTATCGTCTGCAAAGCTATGTCGCGTGGTGCGGTATGCGGAGACACTAAAAGCACCATAGTAGAACACAGATGAAGCTTCTAAGTTGATGTAATAGCCAGTAAGAAGTAGTACAATTCAAGTTTTAGGTATCGATTATTGACTTTTTACCCTTCTTTCGTGCCTTGGACATGGGCTAGGACCTTAAGATTTTGCATGAAAGGAGGACTAGCAGCCGCGTTGCACGGGAGAATGTGAAAAGTATTCATATGTAGTAAAAACCTGAGAAATCCGTCCGTTTTCGTCATTTGTTATCGAATCGACTTAAAACCAGATCGTCACATTGGCCGCTCTTCTCTCTGAAACGGTTGTACTTATCGTCTGCAAAGCTATGTCGCGTGCTGCGGTATACGGAGACGTCGAAGGCACCATAGTAGAACACAGATGAAGCTTTTAAGTTGATGTAATAGCAAGCAGAAAATAGTACAATTCAAGTTTTAGGTATGGATTATTGACTTTTTAGCTGGCTTTTGTGGCTAGGACTTGAGCTAGGACCTTAAGATTTTTCATGCAGGGAGGACTAGCAGCCGCGTTGCACGGGAGAATGTGAAAAACGTTCATATGTAGTAAAAACCTGAGAAATCCGTCCGTTTTCGTCATTTGTTTACGAAGCGACTTAAAGCCAGATCGTCACATTTTCCGCTCTTCTGTCTGAAACAGTTACATTTATCGTGTGCAAAGCTATGTCGCGTGCTGTGGTATGTGGAGACACTAAAAGCACAATAGTAGAACACAGATGAAGCTTCTAAGTTGACGTAATAGCCAGAAAGAAGTAGTACAATTTAAGTTTTAGGTACCGATTATTGACTTTTTACCCTTCTTTGGTGACTTGGACATGAGCTAGGAACTTACGTCTTTGCATGGAAGGAGGACTAGCAGCCGCGTTGCACGGGAAAATGTGAAAAGTGTTCATATGTAGTAAAAACCTGAGAAATCCGTCCGTTTTCGTCATTTGTTATCGAATCGACTTCAAGCCAGATCGTCACATTGGCCGCTCTTCACCCTATAACGGTTGTACTTATCGTCTGCAAAGCTATGTCGCGTGCTGCAGTATGCGGAGACACTAAAAGCACCATAGTAGAACACAGATGAAGCGTCTAAGTTGATGTAATAGCTAGTAAAAGGTAGTACACTTCAAGTTTTACTTATAGATTATAGAGTTTTTAGCAGGCTTTGGTGCCTTGGACATGAGCTAGGACCTTAACATTTTGCATGAAAGGGGGACTAGCAGCCGAGTTGCACGGGAGAATGTGAAAAGTGTTCATATGTAGTAAAAACCTGAGAAATCCGTCGTTTCTGTCATTTGTTATCGAATCGCCTTCAAGCCAGATCGTCACATTGGCCGCACTTCTGTCTGAAACGGTTACATTTATCGTCTGCAAAGCTATGTCGCGTGCTGCGGCATGCGGAGACAGTAAAAGCGCCATAGTAGAACACAGATGAAGCTTCTAAGTTGATGTTATAGCCTGTAAAAAGTAGTAAAATGCAAATTTTAGGTATCGATTATTGACATTTTACCCTTTTTTGGTGCCTTGGACATGAGCTAGGAACTGACGATTTTTCATGAAAGGAGGACTAGCAGCCGCGTTGCATGGGAGAATGTGAAAAGTGTTCATATGTAGTAAAAACCTGAGAAATCCGTCCGTTTTCGTCATTTGTTTACGAAGCGACTTAAAGCCAGATCGTCATATTTTCCGCTCTTCTGTCGGAAACAGTTACATTTATCGTGTGCAAAGCTATGTCGCGTGCTGTGGTATGTGGAGACACTAAAAGCACAATAGTAGAACACCGATGAAGCTTCTAAGTTGATGTAATAGCCAGTAAGAAGTAGTACAACTCAAGTTTTAGATATCGATTATTGACTTTTTACCTGCCTTTGGTGCTTTGGACAGGAGCTAGGACCTTAAGATTCTGAATGAAAGGAGGACTAGCAGCCGAGTTCCAAGGGAGAATGTGAAGAGTGTTCATATGTAGTAAAGACCTTAGAAATCCGTCCGTTTTCGTCATTTGTATTCGAATCGACTTAAAGCCTGATCGTCACATTGGTCGCTCTTCTCTCTGACACGGTTGTACTTATCGTCTGCAAAGCTATGTCGCGTGGTGCGATATGCGGAGACACTAAAAGCACCATAGTAGAACACAGATGAAGCTTCTAAGTTGATGTAATAGCCAGTAAGAAGTAGTACAACTCAAGTTTTAGGTATCGATTATTGACTTTTTACCCTTCTTTCGTGCCTTGGACATGGGCTAGGACCTTAAGATTTTGCATGAAAGGAGGAATAGCAGCCGAGTTGCACGGGAGAATGTGAAAAGTGTTCATATGTAGTAAAAACCTGAGAAATCCGTCCGTTTTCGTCATTTGTTATCGAATCGCCTTAAAGCCAGATCGTCACATTGGCCGCACTTCTGTCTGAAACGGTTACATTTATCGTCTGCAAAGCTATGTCGCGTGCTGCGGTATGCGGAGACAGTAAAAGCGCCATAGTAGAACACAGATGAAGCTTCTAAGTTGATGTTATAGCCTGTAAAAAGTAGTAAAATGCAAGTTTTAGGTATCTATTATTGACATTTTACCCTTCTTTGGTGCCTTGGACATGAGCTAGGAACTGACGATTTTTCATGAAAGGAGGACTAGCAGCCGCGTTGCACGGGAGAATGTGAAAAGTGTTCATATGTAGTAAAAACCTGAGAAATCCGTCCGTTTTCGTCTTTTGTTTACGAAGCGACTTAAAGCCAGATCGTCACATTTTCCGCTCTTCTGTCGGAAACAGTTACATTTATCGTGTGCAAAGCTATGTCGCGTGCTGTGGTATGTGGAGACACTAAAAGCACAATAGTAGAACACCGATGAAGCGCCTAAGTGGATGTAATAGCCAGTAAGAGATAGTACAATTCGAGTTTTAGGTATGGATTACTGACTTTTAACCCTTCTTTGGTGCCTTGGACATGGGCTAGGAACTTAAGATTTTGCATGAAAGGAGGACTAGCAGCCGCGTTGCACGGGAGAATGTGAAAAGTGTTAATATGTAGTAGAAACCTGAGAAATCCGTCCGTTTTCGTCATTTGTTATCGAATCGACTTAAACCCAGATCGTCACATTGGCCTCTCTTCTGTCTGAAACGGTTACATTTATCGTCTGCAAAGCTATGTCGCGTGCTGCGGTATGCGGAGACAGTAAAAGCACCATAGTAGAACACAGATGAAGCATCTAAGTTGATGTAATAGCTAGTAAAAGGTAGTACAATTCAAGTTTTACTTATCGATTATTGAGTTTTTAGCAGGCTTTGGTGCCTTGGACATGAGCTAGGACCTTAACATTTTGCATGAAAGGGGGGACTAACAGCCGAGTTGCACGGGAGAATGTGAAAAGTGTTTATATGTAGTAAAAACCTGAGAAATCCGTCCGTTTTCGTCATTTGTTATCGAATCGCCTTAAAGCCAGATCGTCACATTGGCCGCACTTCTGTCTGAAACGGTTGTACTTATCGTCTGCAAAGCTATGTCGCGTGCTGCGGTATGCGGAGACAGTAAAAGCGCCATAGTAGAACACAGATGAAGTTTCTAAGTTGATGTTATAGCCTGTAAAAAGTAGTAAAATGCAAGTTTTAGGTATCGATTATTGACATTTTACCCTTTTTTGGTGCCTTGGACATGAGCTAGGAACTGACGATTTTTCATGAAAGGAGGACTAGCAGCCGCGTTGCACGGGAGAATGTGAAAAGTGTTCATATGTAGAAAAAACCTGAGAAATCCGTCCGTTTTCGTCATTTGTTTACGAAGCGACTTAAAGCCAGATCGTCACATTTTCCGCTCTTCTGTCGGAAACAGTTACATTTATCGTGTGCAAAGCTATGTCGCGTGCTGTGGTATGTGGAGACACTAAAAGCACAATAGTAGAACACCGATGAAGCTCCTAAGTGGATGTAATAGCCAGTAAGAAATAGTACAATTCGAGTTTTAGGTATGGATTACTGACTTTTTACCCTTCTTTGGTTACTTGGACATGAGCTAGGAACTTAAGATTTTGCATGAAAGGAGGACTAGCAGCCGCGTTGCACGGGAGAATGTGAAAAGTGTTCATATGTAGTAAAAACCTTAGAAACCCGTCCGTTTTTGTCACTTGTTGTCGAATCGATTTAAAGCCAGATCGTCACATTGGCCGCTCTTCTGTCTGAAACGGTTCCATTTATAGTCTGCAAAGCTATGTCGCGTGCTGCGGTATGCGGTTACACTAAAAGCAGCATAGTAGAACACAGGTGAAGCTTCTAAGTTGATGTAATAGCCAGTAAGAAGTAGTACAATTCAAGTTTTAGGTATCGATTATTGACTTTTTAGCTGGCTTTGGTGCCTTGGACATGAGCTAGGACCTTAAGATTCTGTGTGAAAGGAGGACTTGCAGCCGCGTTGCACGCGACAATGTGAAAAGTGTTCATATGTAGTAAAAACCTGAGATATCCGTCCGTTTTCGTCATTTGTTATCGAATCGACTTAATGACAGGTCATCACATTGGCCGCTCTTCTCCCTATAACGGTTGTACTTATCGTCTGCAAAGCTATGTCGCGTGCTGCAGTATGCGGAGACACTAAAAGCACCATAGTAGAACACAGATGAAGCTTCTAGAATGATGTAATAGCCAGTAAGAAGTAGTACAATTCAAGTTCTGGGTATCGATTATTGACTTTTTACTCTTCTTTGGTGCCTTGGACTTGAGCTAGGACCTTAACGTTTTGCATGAAAGGAGGACTAGCAGCCGAGTTGCACGGGAGAATGTGAAGAGTGTTCATATGTAGTAAAAACCTGAGAAATCCGTCCGTTTTCGTCATTTGTTATCGAATCGACTTCAAGCCAGATCGTCACATTTGCTGCTCTTTTCCCTGAAACGGTTGTACTTATCGTCTGCAAAGCTATGTCGCGTGCTGTGGTATGCGGAGACACTAAAAGCACCATAGTAGAACACAGATGAAGCTTCTAAGGTGATGTAATAGCCAGTAAGAAGTAGTACAATTCAAGTTTTAGGTATCGATTATTGACTTTTTACCCTTCTTTGGTGCCTTGGACATGAGCTAGGAACTTAAGATTTAGCATGAAAGGATTACTAGCAGCCGCGGTGCATGGGAGAATGTGAAAAGAGTTCATATGTAGTAAATACCTGAGAAATCGGCCGGTTTTCGTCATTTGTTATCGAATCGACTTAAAGCCAGATCAACACATTGGTCGCACTTCTGTCTGAAACGGTTCCATTTATCGTCTGTGTGGGGCGGCGAAGAGGTTGTCGAATGAGTTGTTTGAATGTTCATTTCACGTAACAGACTATTGCCGATGCAACATATGTGGGACGGCGAAGAAGTCGTTGTTTAATGTTGAATGAAAGTTGAACATTGCCACCTTAAATCACGCGAGCCTGGCAACTAATTTGGTGGCCAGTCAGAAAGCGAAGGGAAACTTACTGACCTTAGTTCCCAGTCTGCACGGCCACATTCCTGTACAGCCCAGCTAAACGAAAAATATCCATAGTTGTTCACGGGATTAGGGCTGCTTCAATAAAATTTAAAGTTCCAAACAAGATTTTATTTTCTTAAAGGCTCACACAAATTACTCGAAACTTCTGAAAATGCTAAAGACATTAAATATTGTTAATTCAGCCAATCGTTTAATAGTTCAGAGGCGACTTCTACAGCAAGTTCCTCCCGAATAGTTCATTACTCTAACTAACGGTGCTCTATTAATAGTTCGCAATAAGGTTAAAAAAAAAGATTAATGCTCGCCTTAAAAGTGGTGTTAGTCACCACTTGCCACGCGGAATTATACTTCACACGGACGGCACAATAACAGTTTGTTACCGAAGTCTAAACGATCCAGGACGGTGTACAGTCCTCGCGATTTTCAATGTCCGTTTACATTGCTAAGTACGCGCATGTCACAGCCCGCTATGACGTCACCCGAGGCGAGGCGCGATCGGACGTTAAGCTCGCGTGGACTAGGCGTTGGTCTAATGCGGAGTGAGCTTACTACTGCCTCTGCCGCTCTTTTTATATAGCTCCGGCGCGTACCGCCAAGAGAGCATCTGTTCTTTCCGTTCCTATGCAGATGCCTGCAGCCTCCAAATGATCGCTATCTCAGGCACATAATCTTAAATATCACATTTAATAATAGCTTTACAAACTTCTCAATTTTTGTGTACATACATCTGAGCAGTACAGAAGCACGTAGAAAATCTCAGCCCGCTAAAATTAAAACTTTACTCTCTAGAAGTTTTACAATGGAATTAACGGTAGATTGTTACCTCTGAACCATAGCTTTATCAAGACTTGTATCAGCTGTTAATTATGCTACAAGACTAAAACTTGGTGTAGCTTTGTTAATTGTCCTATCTGATCGTTGGTCTTAAAGAATTTGTTTTATCATTAAAATTTAAAGTACTTAATCTATAATGCTCATGTACATTTTACTCACAAAAGTAGTTTTTACTAAATTACTAAAAAACTAGAAGAGGTAACTAATTGTGGTATTTCCATTATTATTATTAGGGTAAACTGAAGCATCCTACCAATTTTCAATATTGTAGCTCTATTATTTCACGCCTCTGATTTTTCCGAAAAACCCGGATTCTGGAGTCAATTTTAGTTTTATGGTTTTGGAAACCAGCACCACTCATTAATGACTTCTTACTGCACCTTCTCACCAAATTTTGGCTTCCTAGCGTCATTATTTAGCGCCTCCTATTTTTCTTTCAAAACGTGAATTTTACGTAAACTACTAATTTTATAACATTAAGATTTGTTACCTGAAACATTATTACATAGAACTATACTTTAACAAAGTTTAACACACAAATCTTAATTTTTACTTTTATGTTAAATGTGGTGCAATACTATATGCAGGCGCGTTACGATGACGTGACGCTACTAGCAGTGAACTAGGGTAAGTCCCGTGCACTCGCTCGCCTCTGTATCTTATACATGATACAGCGCTTGCTTTGCTTCATCACCCCCTTTTTAATTTTCGTGAAAATCTATTTTTGAACAAAATTAAATTTCTAAAAGAACAAACAAGCGATGGATTACTTTAGTATACCTCTTTCAACTTAAGTTGCTTCTTCTTAGGAAATTCCTTATTACTACATACACAAAATAACCATACTCATATACACGTAGAAAACCTAGTACAGAAGACATTCACAAATTATTTACATACATTTACATGGAAATATTAATTTTTCAATGCTTACAAAATAGTTATTTTTTTTTCTTTAAAATCAGTCTCTTCCTGAAAAAGAAAATACACACGACTTTTATCACTGCAACGCACTCACATTTTTCTTTTACTATAATACTCGGCACTGTGGTGGGTGTCCTATTGTAACACTCATTTAATTTCACTGATTGACAAAATTGTGGGAGGAAATTGTATTCACTGTGGTTTGCGTCTCTACTTCCAATCTCCCTACCGCTTGTTGTCAGTCATTCATGCAGCCTGCATGTCCCTGAGAAACAGACAATACAGTCTAAGTTTCTGTTTTCAACTTATATTTAAGGTAGAACAAAGTACATTTTATAGTTTATATTCTGGCACTATTTTACTAATTGTGAAGTTGTCAGAAAGACATTTAGCACTAAGTCGTATCTGATACAATAGCTCCTACTTTCTTCTTTCATAAATAATCTTTTAGGTTCCTAAATAGTGAAAATTCTTTTAGCAAATTAATATATTAAGATCTTGCTTCAACTTAGAAAATTGAGTAACCTTTTAGTTTTAATGTACTCTGGCTTAATTATCGTATGGATTAGTTCATCAAAGAAGTCATTTGCTGACCAGCACTTTGCTTTATTGTATGAATTACTAAAGAAATTAGTTATTTTCAGTATACCGATTCCAAATTTCTGCATTTTCCAATATTCGTGTGTTTCTGTTGTATGTTTAACTGTTTATTTGCCTCAAGCAAGATTTAGCGTTTTTCACCATTTCACGAGATGTGAGGGAATTATTCTTTAATCCTACATCATTTACTTCAATTTACTTACTTCACTTCTTCACCTTATTCATTTTCTCCCTTTCCTTTTGTCAGCCTATTGACGTCCTGTTTCTATATATTTGGTGCGATCCTCACACCACTTCCACACATCTCCATTTATTTAATTCTAAAACGCCATTGCTTGCCTCTATGAGCATTACCTTCTTACGCTGTTTTCCTTCAGACAACCTTATTTCTAGCAACATACTACCTTCTGCATAATCTCATGGATTATTCATATTCATACCGTACTTCGTATACTGCAAAGTGTCTCTCTTAGTTGTAGTTTCTAACCCTTTACAATTACATGAAATATTTTAATTTATTTATTTTAGCCATGTTTGCCTCTTATTGGTACTCAGACTTTTGTTTTGCCATTAACTAGGTAGATCCTTACTAAGAATACTTAAAACCTAATTGCATATATACAACATGAAGACATATGTGATTCTTACCTGTTATGATAGACCAGAAGAAGGGAATGAAACTTGAAAAGGAAATAAAGTTTCACCCAGCTGGGACTGCACGGTACGCCAAACCGTGTATCCGCCAAAGAGTGGCAGACTCCCTACAGTAATTAATTACTGTTAATTTTAAATTCCTTTAGATCCACAATATTTCTTAGACCTAGTTCTCTCTTACTCTTTGGATATTCCAAACGATAGGCATTTGCATGAGGTTTACTTACTATTCTAAATGGTCCATGATATACATGCATAAACTTTTTAGTTTCTGCAGAAATTTTCTTTGATTTTTCTTTTGTTTTGACCAGCACTAGCTCACCAATTTTAAAACTAGTGGGGGAAGCCCTTGCATCATGCCTCTTTTTCCTAGCACTTTCCTCATTCTCACTGAAAACCAAATTTTCCTGCAAGTATCCTTTATTCTTTATTACTCTAATAGGCAGTTCCCAAGTTTCATTACTACCGCCTATATGACTTCCTATAAAAGACTCTCTTATCACTTTAGAGTCAGGTAAAGTTAAAATTAAGTTGTTCTGATCAAAATTGATCTTTCCTTGGTACTTTGATAAGAAATCAGTACCAATCAACATATCAACACTTAAGCCTAGCACAATCAAACAAGGATGATCTATTACTACGTCATTTATACCAATGGGTATCAAAGCTTCGTGTTGAACTGGTCTAGAGACTTTTCCAGTAGCACCTATAATCTTTAAGCCACTTACTTTCATAACTGTTAACTTCTCTTTATTGGGTATGGTGTCAAAAAATGTTTGTGATAAAGCACTTGCTTCACTGCCACTGTCAAGCAGACAACGCACAGTGACTCCTGATATGTTTACTTTGACAACAGGGTGAGTTATTTTACATTGAACAGGTTGCTCACACACCTCGTCTAATAAATCTCGTTCTATGTTCTTCCAGCTAAAGTAATTCTGATCAGTTGCAATTACATTTACATTTACATCCTGGGGCTCATCATGCTCTATAATCTTAGCTGCTTTCTCTAATCTGTCCACTAACTTTAAATCGAAGCATCTGACGACTTTTTCTACTTTTGTTTGCTGCACATCAGCCAAACTATCCTCTACCTCTGAGCAACTGCGTCCCTGCGCAATATTGCTGTTCATAAGAATGTCGTCACCTTCAACCATTTGTGGCACGTTTACACAGCTACTAGATTCTTTCACCTCGTTACTATTTCTACCCCCTTCATTCATCATTTCCTCCTCTCTAAAGTTTTGCAGTACTGATTCTACTTCTGCTACTTCTACTTCAGCTTTTAGATTGCCATTTTCATCGAAGATGTAAGCTTTTACTTCATCATTATTCCCATCAGACTCAAACCCATTATCTATTTCTTCCCCATTATCTACCTTGAGTTCCTGTTCTTCCTTGACCCATTTTTCTAGTGTATCCAAAATACTATCCACTATTTTGTGAGAGTGGCTTAATACATCACTGGTATTATCTGTACTTATTTCGTCATCCATGTTGTCTGTCTGTGTATGTTGGCTGATTGTCTGTGTTTCCGTTACTGGCTGTGTTACTGTTACCGCCTGGTGAGCGCCAGTTTCCTCATAGACGGGATTTAGTTTCCCACACGCGGCCTGTTGTGTTCATCTGTGACACCACTAGATATAGTAGCATCATGACTCCCTTCTTGTCTTAATGGCATAGTATTTACTTCTCCACTTTCGTCATAGTAGTTGTTACGAAAGCGTGGTGAGTATCTACCCCCTCTTCCTCTGCCACGGCTTTGGTTTCGACAATTTGTTTTGGTGTGCCTAACTTCCATATTTCTAACGTTCACGTTTCCATTATTTTGTACGTGATTGTTAGAAGATGCTCCTCAGCAGCAGCTACTCTTTCCACTCTTTCCAGATATTCAATAAATTTGTCTATATTATCTCTAGGGGCGGAAATGATCCTCTTCTGCCAGTACCACGGCAGCTTACCTTCTAAACCCATAATGATCATATCTGGCTTCATCTTTTCTGTCAAATGTGACAGTCTTGAAACCCACTTCCTAGCGAAATCCTTTACTGATTCACGCCCTGGGAAAAACTTCTTACCACTCCAGAATTCCCTTAACACATCATTTTGTTTGTTATGTGACCAGTATTCGTTGAGAAATGCAGACTTAAATTCAGATAAAGTTTTACATTTGATCATTACATCCGCTGACCATCGCAAAGCATCACCTGACAAATGACTTCTTATAAATGAAATTTTTTCTCTTTCTGACCAAGTGTTGGGGAGAACATCCTCAAAGTCATTCCAAAATTCAAGAGGGTGAATGTACTTATCAGGATCAAAGCGCAAAAACTGTCGACACCCTATAAAAGCGGCGTCAACTGAAGTCACATGCTGTATAGTAGAATGACTAGAATTAACAGAGGTTACTCTATTTTCTAGGTTAGCAATGTTAGTATTTAATTCCTCTACTTGTGACTCTACTGCTTCTATCCTGGCAGAACATCTTTGTTCCACTGCACCACGAATTTCGGTACAGGTTTCTTTTACTTTCTCAATGTTTTTCTGACAAGTATCTACTTTAATTTGTACCTCTTTAACTTTGTCAGAGCAAAGTTTGGACTCGTTGCTCAATCTTTCGGACAACCTCACTTCCAAAAGTTCATCTGCCTCTTGATAATTTTTTTGAATTTGATCTATTTCACATTTGAAAGTACTATGCATTTTAGTTAACTGTTGCCCTACTTTTACTTGAATGTCATGATGAATAGCATCTATCTTATAATTCAAACTATTCCATTTTGATTGCAGTTCTTCTTTTAGCTCTTTATTACTATTTTCAATTTTAGCCTCAATTTTATTTTGGTTTGATTCGAGTTTGGCAAACAGTATTTGCATCCAATCCGGAGCTTCTACCTTGATACTTTGTATCTCTTGACTTGACTGAGCTGGAGATATATTGAGCTCAGTTTCACTACCTGACAAAGTTAGCAACTCTACTGGCTCCCTTTTGACTTCTATTTCACTTATTGATTGCATCCCTGCACTCTCATTTAAATTAAAGTCATAATTTACTGGTGACAAATTACGTTCTAGTTCAATATTTGAGGGATTAATGGAACCATCCTCATTAAACTCAATTCCTGATCCTGAGGATTCTTGGTCAGAGACCGGTTCCCTTCTGAAATGTACACTACTTTCCATATCTTTTAGTTTGTTAGCAGCAGTTAATAAATATTTTAAAAGTCTTTGACTTAACTTAAATGCTTGATTTCGACGAATGATGTCGTCGCGGTGTACCAGCAATCGTGATGCGACGCGTCGCGACGTATTGAAGGCAGCAGCAGCAGCTGTAGCGTCGAGTACCGCCACAGGAATCGCCTACTGCAATAGCTCCAGGGGGGGGGGGGGGGCAGCAAGGCACCGTTGACCGCTCGGCGCAGCCGGCAGCTATCTCGCAGATCAGCGCAGCTCCGCGATGACGCACCGTCTTCCTTTAGTCTCAGCGCCGTCGGCAGCCGCGATCCAGCATCGTCGCCTTCCTCACCATCGTCACTAACCAACGTACAGCGGTAGACACTTATTGTTTATACACTACACCCGCCTTTACTGGTAACACTGTTCCCACACTAGTTCAATTCAGTGTCCTGTTATTGCCTACCGAGTTCGTTAATTTATACCAATCGCTTTCACACTTCGAGCACTTTTATTTGCTTTTAATTCAGTTTTCCCGGCCGATAAGCACCATATGTGGGGCGGCGAAGAAGTTGTCGAATGAGTTGTTTGAATGTTCATTTCACGTAACAGACTATTGCCGATGCAACATATGTGGGACGGCGAAGAAGTCGTTGTTTAATGTTGAATGAAAGTTGAACATTGCCACCTTAAATCACGCGAGCCTGGCAACTAATTTGGTGGCCAGTCAGAAAGCGAAGGGAAACTTACTGACCTTAGTTCCCAGTCTGCACGGCCACATTCCTGTACAGCCCAGCTAAACGAAAAATATCCATAGTTGTTCACGGGATTAGGGCTGCTTCAATAAAATTTAAAGTTCCAAACAAGATTTTACTATCTTAAAGGCTCACACAAATTACTCGAAACTTCTGAAAATGCTAAAGACATTAAATATTGTTAATTCAGCCAATCGTTTAATAGTTCAGAGGCGACTTCTACAGCAAGTTCCTCCCGAATAGTTCATTACTCTAACTAACGGTGCTCTATTAATAGTTCGCAATAAGGTTAAAAAAAAAGATTAATGCTCGCCTTAAAAGTGGAGTTAGTCACCACTTGCCACGCGGAATTATACTTCACACGGACGGCACAATAACAGTTTGTTACCGAAGTCTAAACGATCCAGGACGGTGTACAGTCCTCGCGATTTTCAATGTCCGTTTACATTGCTAAGTACGCGCATGTCACAGCCCGCTATGACGTCACCTGAGGCGAGGCGCGATCGGACGTTAAGCTCGCGTGGACTAGGCGTTGGTCTAATGCGGAGTGAGCTTACTACTGCCTCTGCCGCTCTTTTTATATAGCTCCGGCGCGTACCGCCAAGAGAGCATCTGTTCTTTCCGTTCCTATGCAGATGCCTGCAGCCTCCAAATGATCGCTATCTCAGGCACATAATCTTAAATATCACATTTAATAATAGCTTTACAAACTTCTCAATTTTTGTATACATACATCTGAGCTGTACAGAAGCACGTAGAAAATCTTAGCCCGCTAAAATTAAAACTTTACTCTCTAGAATTTTTACAATGGAACTAACGGTAGATTGTTACCTCTGAACCATAGCTTTATCAAGACTTGTATCAGCTGTTAATTATGCTACAAGACTAAAACTTGGTGTAGCTTTGTTAATTGTCCTATCTGATCATTGGTCTTAAAGAATTTGTTTTATCATTAAAATTTAAAGTACTTAATCTATAATGCTTATGTACATTTTACTCACAAAAGTAGTTTTTACTAAATTACTAAAAAACTAGAAGAGGTAACTAATTGTGGTATTTCCATTATTATTATTAGGGTGAACTGAAGCATCCTACCAATTTTCAATATTGTAGCTCTATTATTTCGCGCCTCTGATTTTTCCGAAAAATGGGGATTCTGGAGTCAATTTTTGTTTTATGGTTTTGGAAACCAGCACCACTCATTAATGACTTCTTACTGCACCTTCTCACCAAATTTTGGCTTCCTAGCGTCATTATTTAGCGCCTCCTATTTTCCTTTCAAAACGTGAATTTTACGTAAACTACTAATTTTATAACATTAAGATTTGTTACCTGAAACATTATTACATAGAACTATACTTCAACAAAGTTTTACACACAAATCTTAATTTTTACTTTTATGTTAAATGTGGTGCAATACTATATGCAGGCGCGTTACGATGACGTGACGCTACTAGCAGTGAACTAGGGTAAGTCCCGTGCACTCGCTCGCCTCTGTATCTTATACATGATACAGCGCTTGCTTTGCTTCATCTGCAAAGCTATGTCGCGTGCTGCGGTATGCGTAGACACTAAGAGAACCATAGTTGAACACAGATGAAGCTTCTAAGTTGAAGTAATAGCCAGAAAGAAGTAGTACAATTCAAGTTTTAGGTACCGATTATTGACATTTTACCCTTGTTTGCTGCCTTGGACATGAGCTAGGAACTTACGTCTTTGCATGAAAGGAGGACTAGCAGCCGCGTTGCACGGGAAAATGTGAAAAGTGTTCATATGTAGTAAAAACCTGAGAAATCCGTCCGTTTTCGTCATTTGTTATCGAATCGACTTCAAGCCAGATCGTCACATTGGCCGCACTTCTGTCTGAAACGGTTACATTTATCGTCTGCAAAGCTATGTTGCGTGCTGCGGTATGCGGAGACACTAAAAGCACCATACTAGAACACAGATGAAGCTTCTAAGTTGATGTTGTAGCCTGTAAAATGTAGTAAAATGCAAGTTTTAGGTATCGATTATTGACTTTTTACCCTTCTTTGGTGCCTTGGACATGAGCTAGGAACTGACGATTTTTCATGAAAGGAGGACTAGCAGCCGCGTTGCACGGGAGAATGTGAAAAGTGTTCATATGTAGTTAAAACCTGAGAAATCCGTCCGTTTTCGTCATTTGTTTACGAAGCGAGTTAAAGCCAGATCGTCACATTTTCCGCTCTTCTGTCTGAAACAGTTACATTTATCGTGTGCAAAGCTATGTCGCGTGCTGTGATATGTGGAGACGCTAAAAGCACAATAGTAGAACACCGATGAAGCTTCTAAGTGGATGTAATAGCCAGTACGAAATAGTACAATTCGAGTTTTAGGTATGGATTACTGACTTTTTACCCTTCTTTGATGCCTTGGACATGAGCTAGGAACTTAAGATTTTGCATGAAAGGAGGACTAGCAGCCGCGTTGCACGGGAGAATGTGAAAAGTATTCATATGTAGTAAAAACCTGATAAATCCGTCCGTTTTCGTCATTTGTTATCGAATCGACTTAAAGCCAGATCAACACATAGGCGGCACTTCTGTCTAAAACGGTTACATTTATCGTCTGCAAAGCTATGTCGCGTGCTGTGGTATGTGGAGACACTAAAAGCACAATAGTAGAACACCGATGAAGCTTCTAAGTGGATGTAATAGCCAGTAAGAAATAGTAAAATTCGAGTTTTAGTTATGGATTACTGACTTCTTTACCCTTCTTTGGTACCTTGGACATGAGCTAGGAACTTAAGATTTTGCATGAAAGGAGGACTAGCAGCCGCGTTGCACGGGAGAATGTGAAAAGTGTTCATATGTAGTAAAAACCTGAGAAATCCGTCCGTTTTCGTCATTTGTTATCGAATCGACTTAAAGCCAGATCGTCACATTGGCCGCTCTTCTGTCTGAAACGGTTACATTTATCGTCTGCAAAGCTATGTCGCGTGCTGCGGTATGCGGAGACACTAAAAGAACCATAGTAGAACACAGATGAAACTTCTAAGTTGATGTAATAGCCAGTAAGAAGTAGTACAATTCAAGTTTTAGGTATCGATTATTGACTTTTTACCCTTCTTTGGTGCCTTGGACATGAGCTAGGACCTTAAGATTCTGTGTGAAAGGAGGGCTTGCAGCCGAGTTGCACGCGAGAATGTGAAAAGTGTTCATATGTAGTAAAAACCTGAGATATCCGTCCGTTTTCGTCATTTGTTATCGAATCGACTTAATGCCAGATCGTCACATTGGCCGCTCTTCTCTCTGAAACGGTTATACTTATCGGCAGCAAAGCAATGTCGCGTGCTGCGGTATGCGGACACACTAAAAGCACCATAGTAGAACCCAGATGAAGCATCTAAGTTGATGTAATAGCCAGTAAGATATAGTACAATTCAAGTTTTAGGTATCGATTATTGATTTTTTAGCTGGCTTTTATGCCTTGGACATGAGCTAGGACCTTAAGATTCTGCATGAAAGGAGGACTAGCAGCTGAGTTGCTCGGGAGAATGTTAAAAGTGATCATATTTAGTAAAAACCTTAGAAATCCGTCCGTTTTCGTCATTTGTTATCGAATCGACTTGAAGCCAGATCGTCACATTGGCCGCATTCCTCTCTGAAACGGTTGTACTTATCGTCTGCAAAGCTATGTCGCGTGCTGCGGTATGCAGAGACACTAAAAGCACCATAGTAGAACCCAGATGAAGCTTCTAAGTTGATGTAATAGCCAGTAAGAAGTAGTACAATTCAAGTATTGGGTATTGATTATTGACTTTTTACCCTTCTTTGGTGCCTTGGACATGAGGTAGGACCTTAAGATTCTGCATGAAAGGAGGACTGTCAGCCGTGTTGCATGGGAGAATGTGAAAAGTGTTCATATGTAGTAAAAACCTGAGAAATCCGTCCGTTTTCGTCATTTGTTACCGAATCGACTTAAAGCCAGATCGCCACATTGGCCGCTCTTGTGTCTGAATCATTTACATTTATCGTCTGGAAAGCTATATCGCGCGCTGCGGCATGCGGAGACACTAAAAAAACCATAGTAAATCACGGATGAAGCTTCTAAGTTGATGTAATAGCCAGTAAAATGTAGTACAATTCAAGTTTTAGTTATCGATTATTGACTTTTTACCCTTCTTTGGTCCCTTGGACATGGGCTAGGACCTTAAGATTTTGCATGAAAGGAGGACTAGCAGCCGAGTTGCACGGGAGAATGTGAAAAGTGTTCATATGTAGTAAGAACCTGTGAAATCCGTCCGTTTTCGTCATTTGTTATCGAATCGACTTAAAGCCAGATCGTCACATTGGCCGCACTTCTGTTTGAAACGGTTACATTTATCGTCTGCAAGCTATGTCGCGTGCTGCGGTATGTGGAGACACTAAAAGCACCATAGTAGAACACAGATGAAGCTTGTAACTTGTTGTAATAGCCAGTAAGAAGTAGTACAACTCAAGTTTTAGATATCGATTATTGACTTTTTACCCTTCTTTGGTGCATTGGACATGAGCTAGGAACTAAAGATTTTGCATTAAAGGAGGACTAGCAGCCGCGTTGCACGGGCGAATGTGAAGAGTGTTCATATGTAGTAAAAACCTGAGAAATCCGTCCGTTTTCGTCATTTGTTATCGAATCGACTTAAAGCCAAATCGTCACATTGGCCGCTCTTCCCTCTGAAACGGTTGTACTTATCGTCTGCAAAGCTATGTCGCGTGCTGCGGTATGCGGAGACGTCAAAAGCACCATAGTAGAACACAGATGAAGCTTTTAAGTTGATGTAATAAGCAGTAGAAAGAAGTACAATTCAAGTTTTAGGTATGGATTATTGACTTTTTAGCTGGCTTTTGTGGCTTGGACTTGAGCTAGGACCTTAAGATTCTGCATAAAAGGAGGACTAGCAGCCGAGTTGCATGGGAGAATGTGAAAAGTGTTCATATGTAGTTAAAACCTGAGAAATCCGTCCGTTTTCGTCATTTGTTACCGAATCGACTTAAAGCCAGATCGCCATATTGGCCGCTCTTCTGTCTGAATCGTTTACATTTATCGTCTGGAAAGCTATATCGCGCGCTGCGGCATGCGGAGACACTAAAAGCACCATAGTAAAACACGGATGAAGCTTCTAAGTTGATGTAATAGCCAGTAAAATGTAGTACAATTCAAGTTTTACTTATCGATTATTGAGCTTTTAGCAGGCTTTGGTGCCTTGGACATGAGCTAGGACCTTAACATTCTGCATGAAAGGGGGACTAGCAGCCGATTTGCATGGGAGAATGAGAAAAGTGTTCATATGTAGTAAAAACCTGAGAAATCCGTCCGTTTTCGTCATTTGTTATCGAATCGACTTAAAGCCAGATCGTCACATTGGCCGCTCTTCTTTCTGAAACGGTTGTACTTCTCGTCTGCAAAGATATGTCGTGTGCTGCGGTATTCGGAGACACTAAATGCACCATAGTAGAACACAGATGAAGCTTCTGAAATGATGTAATAGCCAGTAAGAAGTAGTACAATTCAAGTTTTGGGTATCGATTATTGACTTTTTACCCTTCTTTGGTGCCTTGGACTTGAGCTAGGACCTTAACATTTTGCATGAAAGGAGGACTAGCACCCGAGTTGCACGGGAGAATGTGAAAAGTGTTCATATGTAGTAAAAACCTTAGAAATCATTTCGTTTTCGTCACTTGTTGTCGAATCGACTTAATGCCAGATCAACACATTGGTCGCACTTCTGTCTGAAACGGTTACATTTATCGTCTGCAAAGCTAAGTCGTGTGCTGCGGTATGCGGGGACACTAAGAGAACGATAGCAGAACACAGATGAAGCTTCTAAGTTGATGTAATAGCCAGTAAGAAGTAGTACAATTCAAGTTTTAGGTACCGATTATTGACTTTTTTCCCTTCTTTGGTGACTTGGACATGAGCTAGAAACTTACGTCTTTGCATGAAAGGAGGACTAGAAGCCGCGTTGTACGGGAAAATGTGAAAAGTGTTCATATGTAGTAAAAACCTGAGAAATCCGTCCGTTTTCGTCATTTGTTATCGAATCGACTTCAAGCCAGATCGTCACATTGGCCGTATTCCTCTCTGAAACGGTTGTACTTATCGTCTGCAAAGCTATGTCGCGTGCTGCGGTGTACGGAGACGTCGAAAGCACCATAGTAGAACACAGATGAAGCTTTTAAGTTGATGTAATTGCAAGCAGAAAGTAGTACAATTCAAGTTTTAGGTATCGATTATTGACTTTTTAGCTGGCTTTTGTGGCTTGGACTTGAGCTAGTACCTTACGATTTTTCATGCAAGGAGGGCTAGCAGCCGCGTTGCACGGGAGAATGTGAAAAGTGTTGATATGTAGTAAAAACCTGAGAAATCCATATGTTTTCGTCATTTGTTTACGAAGTGACTTAAAGCCAGATCGTCACATTTTCCGCTCTTCTGTCTGAAACAGTTACATTTATCGTGTGCAAAGCTATGTCACGTGCTGTGGTATGTGGAGACACTAAAAGCACCATAGTAGAACACAGATGAAGCATCTAAGTTGATGTAATAGCCAGTAAGAAGTAGTACAATTCAAGTTTTAGGTATCGATTATTGATTTTTTAGCTGGCTTTTATGCCTTGGACATGAGCTAGGACCTTAAGATTCTGCATGAAAGGAGGACTAGCAACCGAGTTGCTCGGGAGAATATTAAAAGTGTTCATATGTAGTAAAAACCTGAGAAATCCGTCCGTTTACGTCATTTGTTATCGAATCGACTTGAAGCCAGATCGTCAAATTGGCCGCATTCCTCTCTGAAACGGTTGTACTTATCGTCTGCAAAGTTAAGTCGCGTGCTGCGGTATGCAGAGACACTAAATGCACCATAGTAGAACACAGATGAAGCTTCTGAAATGATGTAATAGCCAGTAGGAAGTAGTACAATTCAAGTTTTAGGTACCGATTATTAACTTTTTACCCTTCATTGGTGACTTGGACATGAGCTAGAAACTTACGTCTTTGCATGAAAGGAGGACTAGAAGCCGCGTTGTACGGGAAAATGTGAAAAGTGTTCATATGTAGTAAAAACCTGAGAAATCCGTCCGTTTTCGTCATTTGTTATCGAATCGACTTCAAGCCAGATCGTCACATTGGCCGTATTCCTCTCTGAAACGGTTGTACTTATCGTCTGCAAAGCTATGTCGCGTGCTGCGGTGTACGGAGACGTCGAAAGCACCATAGTAGAACACAGATGAAGCTTTTAAGTTGATGTAATTGCAAGCCGAAAGTAGTACAATTCAAGTTTTAGATATCGATTATTGACTTTTTAGCTGGCTTTGGTGCCTTGGACATGAGCTAGGACCTTAAGATTCTGTGTAAAAGGCGGACTTCCAGCCGAGTTGCACGCGAGAATGTGAAAAGTGTTCATATGTAGTAAAAACCTGAGAAATCCGTCCGTTTTCGTCATTCGTTATCGAATCGACTTAATGCCAGATCGTCACATTGGCCGCTCTTCTCTCTGAAACGGTTATACTTATCGTCAGCAAAGCAAATTCGCGTGCTGCGGTATGCAGAGACACTGAAAGCACCATAGTAGAACACAGATGAAGCTTCTAAAATGATGTAATAGCCAGTAAGAAGTAGCACAATTCAAGTTTTGGGTATCGATTATTGACTTTTTACCCTTCTTTGGTGCCTTGGACTTGAGCTAGGTCCTTAACATTTTGCATGAAAGGAGGACTAGCACCCGAGTTGCACGGGAGAATGTGAAAAGTGTTCATATGTAGTAAAAACCTTAGAAATCATTGCGTTTTCGTCACTTGTTGTCGAATCTACTTAATGCCAGATCAACACATTGGTCGCACTTGTGTCTGAAACGGTTACATTTATCGTCTGCAAAGCTATGTCGCGTGCTGCGGAATGCGGAGACACAAAGAGAACGATAGTAGAACACAGATGAAGCTTCTAAGTTGATGTAATAGCCAGTAAGAAGTAGTACAATTCAAGTTTTAGGTACCGATTATTGACTTTTTACCCTTCTTTGGTGACTTGGACATGAGCTAGAAACTTACGTCTTTGCATGAAAGGAGGACTAGAAGCCGCGTTGTACGGGAAAATGTGAAAAGTGTTCATATGTAGTAAAGACCTGAGAAATCCGTCCGTTTTCGTCATTTGTTATCGAATCGACTTCAAGCCAGATCGTCACATTGGCCGCTCTTCTCCCTATAACGGTTGTACTTATCGTCTGCAAAGCTATGTCGCGTACTGCAGTATGCGGAGACGCTAAAATGACCATAGTAGAACACAGATGAAGCTTCTAAGTTGATGTAACAGCCAGTAAGAAGTAGTACAATTCAAGTTTTAGGTACCGATTATTGACTTTTTACCCTTCTTTGGTGCTTTGGACATGGGCTAGGACCTTAAGATTTTGCATGAAAGGAGGACTAGCAGCCGAGTTGCACGGGAGAATGTGAAAAGTGTTCATATGTAGTAAGAACCTGTGAAATCCGTCCGTTTTCGTCATTTGTTATCGAATCGACTTAAAGCCAGATCGTCACATTGGCCGCACTTCTGTTTGAAACGGTTACATTTATCGTCTCCAAGCTATGTCGCGTGCTGCGGTATGCGGAGACGTCAAAAGCACTATAGTAGAACACAGATGAAGCTTTTAAGTTGATGTAATAAGCAGTAGAAAGAAGTACAATTCAAGTTTTAGGTATCGATTATTGACTTTTGGCTGGCTTTTGTGGCTTGGACTTGAGCTAGGACCTTAAGATTCTGCATGAAACGAGGACTAGCAGCCGAGTTGCATGGGAGAATGTGAAATGTGTTCATATGTAGTTAAAACCTGAGAAATCCGTCCGTTTTCGTCATTTGTTACCGAATCGACTTAAAGCCAGATCGCCATATTGGCCGCTCTTCTGTCTGAATCGTTTACATTTATCGTCTGGAAAGCTATATCGCGCGCTGCGGCATGCGGAGACACTAAAAGCACCATAGTAAAACACGGATGAAGCTTCTAAGTTGATGTAATAGCCAGTAAAATGTAGTACAATTCAAGTTTTACTTATCGATTATTGAGTTTTTAGCAGGCTTTGGTGCCTTGGACATGAGCTAGGACCTTAACATTCTGCATGAAAGGGGGACTAGCAGCCGAGTTGCATGGGAGAATGAGAAAAGAGTTCATATGTAGTAAAAACCTGAGAAATCCGTCCGTTTTCGTCATTTGTTATCGAATCGACTTAAAGCCAGATCGTCACATTGGCCGCTCTTCTTTCTGAAACGGTTGTACTTCTCGTCTGCAAAGATATGTCGTGTGCTGCGGTATTCGGAGACACTAAAAGCACCATAGTAGAACACAGATGAAGCATCTAAGTTGATGTAATAGACAGTAAGAAGTAGTAGAATTCAAGTTTTGGGTATCGATTATTGACTTTTTACCCTTCTTTGGTGCCTTGGACTTGAGCTAGGACCTTAACATTTTGCATGAAAGGAGGACTAGCACCCGAGTTGCACGGGAGAATGTGAAAAGTGTTCATATGTAGTAAAAACCTTAGAAATCATTTCGTTTTCGTCACTTGTTGTCGAATCGACTTAATGCCAGATCAACACATTGGTCGCACTTCTGTCTGAAACGGTTACATTTATCGTCTGCAAAGCTAAGTCGTGTGCTGCGGTATGCGGAGACACTAAGGGAACGATAGCAGAACACAGATGAAGCTTCTAAGTTGATGTAATAGCCAGTAAGAAGTAGTACAATTCAAGTTTTAGGTACCGATTATTGACTTTTTACCCTTCTTTGGTGACTTGGACATGAGCTAGAAACTTACGTCTTTGCATGAAAGGAGGACTAGAAGCCGCGTTGTACGGGAAAATGTGAAAAGTGTTCATATGTAGTAAAAACCCGACAATCCGTCCGTTTTCGTCATTTGTTATCGAATCGACTTCAAGCCAGATCGTCACATTGACGGTATTCCTCTCTGAAACGGTTGTACTTATCGTCTGCAAAGCTATGTCGCGTGCTGCGGTGTACGGAGACGTCGAAAGCACCATAGTAGAACACAGATGAAGCTTTTAAGTTGATGTAATTGCAAGCAGAAAGTAGTACAATTCAAGTTTTAGGTATCGATTATTGACTTTTTAGCCTTCTTTGGTGCCTTGGACTTGAGCTAGGACCTTAACATTTTGCATGAAAGGAGGACTAGCACCCGAGTTGCACGGGAGAATGTGAAAAGTGTTCATGTGTAGTAAAAACCTTAGAAATCATTTCGTTTTCGTCACTTGTTGTCGAATCGACTTAATGCCAGATCAACACATTGGTCGCACTTCTGTCTGAAACGGTTACATTTATCGTCTGCCAAGCTAAGTCGTGTGCTGCGGTATGCGGAGACACTAAGAGAACGATAGCAGAACACAGATGAAGCTTCTAAGTTGATGTAATAGCCAGTAAGAAGTAGTACAATTCAAGTTTTAGGTACCGATTATGGACTTTTTACCCTTCTTTGGTGACTTGGACATGAGCTAGAAACTTACGTCTTTGCACGAAAGGAGGACTAGAAGCAGCGTTGTACGGGAAAATGTGAAAAGTGTTCATATGTAGTAAAAACCTGAGAAATCCGTCCGTTTTCGTCATTTGTTATCGAATCGACTTCAAGCGAGATCGTCACATTGGCCGTATTCCTCTCTGAAACGGTTGTACTTATCGTCTGCGAAGCTATGTCGCGTGCTGCGGTGTACGGAGACGTCGAAAGCACCATAGTAGAACACAGATGAAGCTTTTAAGTTGATGTAATTGCAAGCAGAAAGTAGTACAATTCAAGTTTTAGGTATCGATTATTGACTTTTTAGCTGGCTTTTGTGGCTTGGACTTGAGCTAGTACCTTACGATTTTTCATGCAAGGAGGGCTAGCAGCCGCGTTGCACGGGAGAATGTGAAAAGTGTTGATATGTAGTAAAAACCTGAGAAATCCATATGTTTTCGTCATTTGTTTACGAAGTGACTTAAAGCCAGATCGTCACATTTTCCGCTCTTCTGTCTGAAACAGTTACATTTATCGTGTGCAAAGCTATGTCACGTGCTGTGGTATGTGGAGACACTAAAAGCGCAATAGTAGAACACCGATGAAGCTTCTAAGTTGATGTAATAGCCAGTAAGAAGTAGTACAGTTCAAGTTTTAGGTATTGAATATTGACCTTTTAGCTGGCTTTGGTGCCTTGGACATGAGCTAGGACCTTAAGATTCTGCATGAAAGGAGGACTAGCAGCCGAGTTGCACGGGAGAATGTGAAAAGTGTTCATATGTAGTAAAAACCTGATAAATCCGTCCGTTTTCGTCATTTGTTATCGAATCGACTTAAAGCCAGATCGTCACATTGGCCGCTCTTCTGTCTGAAACGGTTACATTTATCGTCTGCAAAGCTATGTCGCGTGCTGCGGTATGCGGAGACACTAAAAGCACAATAGTAGAACACAGATGAAGCTTCTAATTTGATGTAATAGCTAGTAAAAGGTAGTACAATTCAAGTTTTACTTATCGATTATTGATTTTTTTGCAGGCTTTGGTGCCTTGGACATGAGCTAGGACCTTAACATTTTGCATGAAAGGGGGACTAGCAGCCGAGTTGCACGGGAGAATGTGAATAGTGTTCATATGTAGTAGAAACCTTAGAAACCCGTCCGTTTTCGTCACTTGTTGTCGAATCGACTTAAAGCCAGATCGCCACATTGGCCGCTCTTCTGTCTGAAACGGTTCCATTTATCGTCTGCAAAGCTATGTCGCGTGCTGCGGTATGCGGTTACACTAAAAGCACCATAGTAAAACACAGAAGAAGCATCTAAGTTGATGTAATAGCCAGTAAGAAGTAGTACAATTCAAGTTTTAGGTATCGATTATTGACTTTTTAGCTGGCTTTGGTGCCTTGGACATGAGCTAGGACCTTAAAATTCTGTGTGAAAGGCGGACTTCCAGCCGAGTTGCACGCGAGAATGTGAAAAGTGTTCATATGTAGTAAAAACCTGAGAAATCCGTCCGTTTTCGTCATTCGTTATCGAATCGTCTTAATGCCAGATCGTCACATTGGCCGCTCTTCTCTCTGAAACGGTTATACTTATCGTCAGCAAAGCAAATTTGCGTGCTGCGGTATGCGGAGACACTAAAAGCACCATAGTAGAACACAGATGAAGCTTCTAAGTTGATGTAATAGCCAGTAAGAAGTAGTACAATTCAAGTTCTAGGTACCGATTATTGACTTTTTACCCTTCTTTGGTGCATTGGATATGAGCAAGAAACTTACGTCTTTGCATGAAAGGAGGACTAGCAGCCGCGTTGCACGGGAGAATGTGAAAAGTGTTCATATGTAGTCAATACCTTAGAAATCCTATCGTTTTCGTCACTTGTTGTCGAATCGACTTAAAGCCAGATCAACACATTGGTCGCACTTCTGTCTGGAACGGTTACATTTATCGTCTGTAAAGCTATGTCGCGTGCTGCGGTATGCGGAGACACTAAGAGAACGATAGTAGAACACAGATGAAGCTTCTAAGTTGATGTAATAGCCAGTAAGAATTAGTACAATTCAAGTTTTAGGTACCGATTATTGACTTTTTACCCTTCTTTGGTGCCTTGGACATGAGCTAGGACCTTAACATTCTGCATGAAAGGGGGACTAGCAGCCGAGTTGCATGGGAGAAGGAGAAAAGTGTTCATATGTAGTAAAAACCTGAGAAATCCGTCCGTTTTCGTCATTTGTTATCGAATCGACTTAAAGCCAGATCGTCACATTGGCCGCTCTTCTTTCTGAAACGGTTGTACTTCTCGTCTGCAAAGATATGTCGTGTGCTGCGGTATTCGGAGACACTAAAAGCACCATAGTAGAACACAGATGAAGCATCTAAGTTGATGTAATAGCCAGTAAGAAGTAGTACAATTCAAGTTTTGGTTATCGATTATTGACTTTTTACCCTTCCTTGGTGCCTTGGACTTGAGCTAGGACCTTAACATTTTGCATGAAAGGAGGACTAGCACCCGAGTTGCACGGGAGAATGTGAAAAGTGTTCATATGTAGTAAAAACCTTAGAAATCATTTCGTTTTCGTCACTTGTTGTCGAATCGACTTAATGCCAGATCAACACATTGGTCGCACTTCTGTCTGAAACGGTTACATTTATCGTCTGCAAAGCTAAGTCGTGTGCTGCGGTATGCGGAGACACTAAGAGAACGATAGCAGAACACAGATGAAGCTTCTAAGTTGATGTAATAGCCAGTAAGAAGTAGTACAATTCAAGTTTTAGGTATCGATTATTGACTTTTTAGCTGGCTTTGGTGCCTTGGACATGAGCTAGGACCTTAAGATTCTGTGTGAAAGGCGGACTTCCAGCCGAGTTGCACGCGAGAATGTGAAAAGTGTTCATATGTAGTAAAAACCTGAGAAATCCGTCCGTTTTCGTCATTCGTTATCGAATCGTCTTAATGCCAGATCGTCACATTGGCCGCTCTTCTCTCTGAAACGGTTATACTTATCGTCAGCAAAGCAAATTTGCGTGCTGCGGTATGCGGAGACACTAAAAGCACCATAGTAGAACACAGATGAAGCTTCTAAGTTGATGTAATAGCCAGTAAGAAGTAGTACAATTCAAGTTCTAGGTACCGATTATTGACTTTTTACCCTTCTTTGGTACATTGGATATGAGCTAGAAACTTACGTCTTTGCATGAAAGGAGGACTAGCAGCCGCGTTGCACGGGAGAATGTGAAAAGTGTTCATATGTAGTAAAAACCTTAGATATCCTATCGTTTTCGTCACTTGTTGTCGAATCGACTTAAAGCCAGATCAACACATTGGTCGCACTTCTGTCTGGAACGGTTACATTTATCGTCTGTAAAGCTATGTCGCGTGCTGCGGTATGCGGAGACACTAAGAGAACGATAGTAGAACACAGATGAAGCTTCTAAGTTGATGTAATAGCCAGTAAGAAGTAGTACAATTCAAGTTTTAGGTACCGATTATTGACTTTTTACCCTTCTTTGGTGCCTTGGACATGAGCTAGGACCTTAACATTCTGCATGAAAGGGGGACTAGCAGCCGAGTTGCATGGGAGAATGAGAAAAGTGTTCATATGTAGTAAAAACCTGAGAAATCCGTCCGTTTTCGTCATTTGTTATCGAATCGACTTAAAGCCAGATCGTCACATTGGCCGCTCTTCTTTCTGAAACGGTTGTACTTCTCGTCTGCAAAGATATGTCGTGTGCTGCGGTATTCGGAGACGCTAAAATCACCATAGTAGAACACAGATGAAGGTTCTAAGTTTATGTAGCAGCCAGTAAGAAGTAGTACAATTGAAGTTTTTTGTATCGATTATTGACGTTTTACACTTCTTTGGTGCCTTGGACATGGGCTAGCACCTTAAGAATTTGCATTAAAGGAGGACTAGTAGCCGAGTTGCACGGAAGAATGTGAAAAGTGTTCATATGTAGTAAAAATCCGTCAGTTTTCGTCATTATTTATCGAATCGACTTAAAGCCAGGTCGTCACATTGGCCGCACAACTGTCTGAAACGGTTACATTTATCGTCTGCAAAGCTATGTCGCGTGCTGCGGTATGCGGAGACACTAAAAGCACCATAGTAGAACACAGGTAAAGCTTCTAAGTTGATGTAATAGCCAGTAAGATGTAGTACAATTCAAGTTTTAGGTATCGATTATTCACTTTTTACCCTTCTTTGGTGCCTTGGACATGATCTAAGAACTTAAGATTTTGCATGAAAGGAGGACTAGCAGGCGCGTGGGACTGGAGAATGTGAAAAGTGTTCATATGTAGTAAAAACCTGAGAAATCCGCCGGTTTATGTCATTTGTTATCGAATCGACTTAAAGCCAGATCGTCACATTGGCCGCTCTTCTTTCTGAAACGGTTCTACTTCTCGTCTGAAAAGCTATGTCGTGTGCTGCGGTATGCGTAGACACTAAAAGCACCTTAGTAGAACACAGACGAAGCTTCTATGTTGATGTAATAGACAGTAGGATGTAGTACAATTCAAGTTTTAGGTATCGATTATTGACTCTTTAGCTGGCTTTGGTGCCTTGGACATGAGCAAGGACCTTAAGATTTTGCATGAAAGGAGGACTGGCAGCCGCGTTGCATGTGAGAATGTGAAAAGTGTTCATATGTAGTAAAAACCTGAGAAATTCGTCCGTTTTCGTCATTTGTTATCGAATCGACTTAAAGCCAGATCGTCACATTGGCAACTCTTCTCTCTGAAACGGTTATACTTATCGTCTGCAAAGTTATGTCGCGTGCTGCGGTATGCGGAGACACTAAAAGCACCATAGTAGAACACAGATGAAGCTTAAAGTTGATGTAATAGCCAGTAAGAAGTAGTACAATCCAAGATTTGAGTATCGATTATTGACTTTTTACCCTTCTTTGGTGCCTTGGACTCGAGATAGGAACTTAAGATTTTGCATGAAAGGAGGACTAGCAGCTGCGTTGCACGGGAGAATGTGAAAAGTGTTCATATGTAGTAAAAACCTGAGATATCCGCCGGTTTAGGTCATTTGTTATCGAATCGACTTAAAGCCAGATCGTCACATTGGCCGCTCTTCTTTCTGAAACGGTTCTACTTCTCGTCTGCAAAGCTATGTCGTGTGCTGCGGTATGCGTAGACAGTAAAAGCACCTTAGTAGAACACAGACGAAGCTTCTAAGTTGATGTAATAGACAGTAGGATGTAGTACAATTCAAGTTTTAGGTATGGATTATTAACTCTTTAGCTGGCTTTGGTGCCTTGGACATGAGCAAGGACCTTAAGATTTTGCATGAAAGGAGGACTGGCAGCCGCGTTGCATGTGAGAATGTGAAAAGTGTTCATATGTATTAAAAACCTGAGAAATCCGTCCGTTTTCGTCATTTGTTATCGAATCGACTTAAAGCCAGATCGTCACATTGGCCGCACTTCTGTCTGAAACGGTTACATTTATCGTCTGCAAAGCTATGTCGCGTGCTGCGGTATGCGGAGACACTAAAATCACCATAGTAGAACACAGGTAAAGCTTCTAAGTTGATGTAATAGCCAGTAAGATGTAGTACAATTCAAGTTTTAGGTATCGATTATTCACTTTTTACCCTTCTTTGGTGCCTTGGACATGATCTAAGAACTTAAGATTTTGCATGAAAGGAGGACTAGCAGGCGCGTGGGACGGGAGAATGTGAAAAGTGTTCATATGTAGTAAAAACCTGAGAAATCCGCCGGTTTAGGTCATTTGTTATCGAATAGACTTAAAGCCAGATCGTCACATTGGCCGCTCTTCTTTCTGAAACGGTTCTACTTCTCGTCTGCAAAGCTATGTCGCGTGCTGCGGTATGCGGAGACACTAAAATCACCATAGTAGAACACAGATGAAGCTTCTAAGTTGATGTAATAGCCAGTAATATGTATTACAATTCAAGTTTTAGGTATCGATTATTGACTTTTTAGCTGGCTTTCGTGCCTTGGACATGAGCTAAGACCTTAAGATTCTGCATGAAAGGAGGACTAGCAGCCGATTTGCACGGGAGAATGTGAAAAGTGTTCATATGTAGTAAAAACCTGAGAAATCCGTCCGTTTTCGTCATTTGTTATCGAATCGACTTAAAGCCAGATCGTCACATTGGCAGCTCTTCTCTCTGAAACGGTTGTACTTATCGTCTGCAAAGTTATGTCGCGTGCTGCGGTATGCGGAGACACTAAAAGCACCATAGTAGAACACAGATGAAGCTTCTAAGTTGATGTAATAGCCAGTAAGAAGTAGTACAATCCAAGATTTGAGTATCGATTATTGACTTTTTACCCTCCTTTGGTGCCTTGGACTCGAGATAGGAACTTAAGATTTTGCATGAAAGGAGGACTAGCAGCTGCGTTGCACGGGAGAATGTGAAAAGTGTTCATATGTAGTAAAAACCTGAGATATCCGCCGGTTTAGATCATTTGTTATCGAATCGACTTAAAGCCAGATCGTCACATTGGCCGCTCTTCTTTCTGAAACGGTTCTACTTCTCGTCTGCAAAGCTATGTCGTGTGCTGCGGTATGCGTAGACACTAAAAGCACCTTAGTAGAACACAGACGAAGCTTCTAAGTTGATGTAATAGACAGTAGGATGTAGTACAATTCAAGTTTTAGGTATGGATTATTAACTCTTTAGCTGGCTTTGGTGCCTTGGACATGAGCAAGGACCTTAAGATTTTGCATGAAAGGAGGACTGGCAGCCGCGTTGCATGTGAGAATGTGAAAAGTGTTCATATGTAGTAAAAACCTGAGAAATCCGTCCGTTTTCGTCATTTGTTATCGAATCGACTTAAAGCCAGATCGTCACATTGGCCGCACTTCTGTCTGAAACGGTTACATTTATCGTCTGCAAAGCTATGTCGCGTGCTGCGGTATGCGGAGACACTAAAATCACCATAGTAGAACACAGGTAAAGCTTCTAAGTTGATGTAATAGCCAGTAAGATGTAGTACAATTCAAGTTTTAGGTATCGATTATTCACTTTTTACCCTTCTTTGGTGCCTTGGACATGATCTAAGAACTTAAGATTTTGCATGAAAGGAGGACTAGCAGGCGCGTGGGACGGGAGAATGTGAAAAGTGTTCATATGTAGTAAAAACCTGAGAAATCCGCCGGTTTAGGTCATTTGTTATCGAATAGACTTAAAGCCAGATCGTCACATTGGCCGCACTTCTTTCTGAAACGGTTCTACTTCTCGTCTGCAAAGCTATGTCGTGTGCTGCGGTATGCGTAGACACTAAAAGCACCTTAGTAGAACACAGACGAAGCTTCTAAGTTGATGTAATAGACAGTAGGATGTAGTACAATTCAAGTTTTAGGTATCGATTATTGACTCTTTAGCTGGCTTTGGTGCCTTGGACATGAGCAAGGACCTTAAGATTTTGCATGAAAGGTGGACTGGCAGCCGCGTTGCATGTGAGAATGTGAAAAGTGTTCATATGTAGTAAAAACCTGAGAAATCCGTCCGTTTTCGTCATTTGTTATCGAATCGACTTAAAGCCAGATCGTCACATTGGCAGCTCTTCTCTCTGAAACGGTTGTACTTATCGACTGCAAAGTTATGTCGCGTGCTGCGGTATGCGGAGACACTAAAATCACCATAGTAGAACACAGATGAAGCTTCTAAGTTGATGTAATAGCCAGTAATATGTATTACAATTCAAGTTTTAGGTATCGATTATTGACTTTTTAGCTGGCTTTCGTGCCTTGGACATGAGCTAAGACCTTAAGATTCTGCATGAAAGGAGGACTAGCAGCCGAGTTGCACGGGAGAATGTGAAAAGTGTTCATATGTAGTAAAAACCTGAGAAATTCGTCCGTTTTCGTCATTTGTTATCGAATCGACTTAAAGCCAGATCGTCACATTGGCAACTCTTCTCTCTGAAACGGTTATACTTATCGTCTGCAAAGTTATGTCGCGTGCTGCGGTATGCGGAGACACTAAAAGCACCATAGTAGAACACAGATGAAGCTTAAAGTTGATGTAATAGCCAGTAAGAAGTAGTACAATCCAAGATTTGAGTATCGATTATTGACTTTTTACCCTTCTTTGGTGCCTTGGACTCGAGATAGGAACTTAAGATTTTGCATGAAAGGAGGACTAGCAGCTGCGTTGCACGGGAGAATGTGAAAAGTGTTCATAAGTAGTAAAAACCTGAGATATCCGCCGGTTTAGGTCATTTGTTATCGAATCGACTTAAAGCCAGATCGTCACATTGGCCGCTCTTCTTTCTGAAACGGTTCTACTTCTCGTCTGCAAAGCTATGTCGTGTGCTGCGGTATGCGTAGACAGTAAAAGCACCTTAGTAGAACACAGACGAAGCTTCTAAGTTGATGTAATAGACAGTAGGATGTAGTACAATTCAAGTTTTAGGTATGGATTATTAACTCTTTAGCTGGCTTTGGTGCCTTGGACATGAGCAAGGACCTTAAGATTTTGCATGAAAGGAGGACTGGCAGCCGCGTTGCATGTGAGAATGTGAAAAGTGTTCATATGTAGTAAAAACCTGAGAAATCCGTCCGTTTTCGTCATTTGTTATCGAATCGACTTAAAGCCAGATCGTCACATTGGCCGCACTTCTGTCTGAAACGGTTACATTTATCGTCTGCAAAGCTATGTCGCGTGCTGCGGTATGCGGAGACACTAAAATCACCATAGTAGAACACAGGTAAAGCTTCTAAGTTGATGTAATAGCCAGTAAGATGTAGTACAATTCAAGTTTTAGGTATCGATTATTCACTTTTTACCCTTCTTTGGTGCCTTGGACATGATCTAAGAACTTAAGATTTTGCATGAAAGGAGGACTAGCAGGCGCGTGGGACGGGAGAATGTGAAAAGTGTTCATATGTAGTAAAAACCTGAGAAATCCGCCGGTTTAGGTCATTTGTTATCGAATAGACTTAAAGCCAGATCGTCACATTGGCCGCTCTTCTTTCTGAAACGGTTCTACTTCTCGTCTGCAAAGCTATGTCGTGTGCTGCGGTATGCGTAGACACTAAAAGCACCTTAGTAGAACAAAGACGAAGCTTCTAAGTTGATGTAATAGACAGTAGGATGTAGTACAATTCAAGTTTTAGGTATCGATTATTGACTCTTTAGCTGGCTTTGGTGCCTTGGACATGAGCAAGGACCTTAAGATTTTGCATGAAAGGTGGACTGGCAGCCGCGTTGCATGTGAGAATGTGAAAAGTGTTCATATGTAGTAAAAACCTGAGAAATTCGTCCGTTTTCGTCATTTGTTATCGAATCGACTTAAAGCCAGATCGTCACATTGGCAACTCTTCTCTCTGAAACGGTTATACTTATCGTCTGCAAAGTTATGTCGCGTGCTGCGGTATGCGGAGACACTAAAAGCACCATAGTAGAACACAGATGAAGCTTAAAGTTGATGTAATAGCCAGTAAGAAGTAGTACAATCCAAGATTTGAGTATCGATTATTGACTTTTTACCCTTCTTTGGTGCGTTGGACTCGAGATAGGAACTTAAGGTTTTGCATGAAAGGAGGACTAGCAGCTGCGTTGCACGGGAGAATGTGAAAAGTGTTCATATGTAGTAAAAACCTGAGATATCCGCCGGTTTAGGTCATTTGTTATCGAATCGACTTAAAGCCAGATCGTCACATTGGCCGCTCTTCTTTCTGAAACGGTTCTACTTCTCGTCTGCAAAGCTATGTCGTGTGCTGCGGTATGCGTAGACAGTAAAAGCACCTTAGTAGAACACAGACGAAGCTTCTAAGTTGATGTAATAGACAGTAGGATGTAGTACAATTCAAGTTTTAGGTATGGATTATTGACTCTTTAGCTGGCTTTGGTGCCTTGGACATGAGCAAGGACCTTAAGATTTTGCATGAAAGGAGGACTGGAAGCCGCGTTGCATGTGAGAATGTGAAAAGTGTTCATATGTAGTAAAAACCTGAGAAATCCGTCCGTTTTCGTCATTTGTTATCGAATCGACTTAAAGCCAGATCGTCACATTGGCAGCTCTTCTCTCTGAAACGGTTGTACTTATCGACTGCAAAGTTATGTCGCGTGCTGCGGTATGCGGAGACACTAAAAGCACCATAGTAGAACACAGATGAAGCTTAAAGTTGATGTAATAGCCAGTAAGAAGTAGTACAATCGAAGATTTGGGTATCGATTATTGACTTTTTAGCTGACTTTCGTGCCTTGGACATGAGCTAAGACCTTAAGATTCTGCATGAAAGGAGGACTAGCAGCCGAGTTGCACGGGAGAATGTGAAAAGTGTTCATATGTAGTAAAAACCTGAGAAATCCGTCCGTTTTCGTCATTTGTTATCGAATCGACTTAAAGCCAGATCGTCACATTTTCAGCTCTTCTCTCTGAAACGGTTGTACTTATCGTCTGCAAAGTTATGTCGCGTGCTGCGGTATGCGGAGACACTAAAAGCACCATAGTAGAACACAGATGAAGCTTAAAGTTGATGTAATAGCCAGTAAGAAGTAGTACAATCCAAGATTTGGGTATCGATTATTGACTTTTTACCCTTCTTTGGTGCCTTGGACTTGAGATAGGAACTTAAGATTTTGCATGAAAGGAGGAATAGCAGCTGCGTTGCACGGGAGAATGTGAAAAGTGTTCATATGTAGTAAAAACCTGAGATATCCGCCGGTTTAGGTCATTTGTTATCGAATCGACTTAAAGACAGATCGTCACATTGGCTTCAGTTCTGACTGAAACGGTTACATTTATCGCCTGCAAAGCTATGTCGCGTTCTTCGGTATGTAGAAACACTAAAAGCACCATAGTAGAACACAGATGAAGCTTCTAAGTTGATGGTATAGCCTGTAAGAAGTAGTACAATTCAAGTTTTAGTTATCGATTATTGATTTTTACCCTTCTTTGGTGCCTTGGACATGAGCTAGGAACTAAAGATTTTGCATGAAAGGAGGACTAGCAGCCGCGTGGCATGGGAGAATGTGAAAAGTGTTCATATGTAGTAAAAACCTGTGAAATCCGTCCGTTTTCGTCATTTGTTATCGAATCGACTTAAAGCCAGATCGTCACATTGGCCGCAGTTCTGACTGAAACGGTTACATTTATCGTCTGCAAAGCTTTGTCGCGTGCTTCGGTATGTAGAAACACTATAAGCACCATAGTATAACACAGATGAAGCTTCTAAGTTGATGGAATAGCCAGTAAGAAGTAGTACAATTCAAGTTTTAGGTATCGATTATTGACTTTTTAGCTGGCTTTGGTGCCTTGCACATGAGGTAGGACCTTAAGATTCAGCATGAAAGGAGGACTAGCAGCCGCGTTGCACGGAAGAATGTGAAAAGTGTTCATATGTAGTAAAAAACTGAGAAATCCGTCTGTTTTCGTCATTTGTTATCGAATCGACTTAAAGCCAGATCGTCACATTGGCCGCTCTTCTCTCTGAAACGGTTGTACTTATCGTCTGCAAAGCTATGTCGCGTGCTGCGGTATGCGGAGACACTAAAAACACCATAGTGGAACACAGACGAAGCTTCTAAGTTTTTGTGATACCCAGTAAGAAGTAGTACAATTCAAGTTTTGGGTATCGATTATTGACTTTTTACCCTTCTTTGGTGCCTTGGACATGAGATAGGAACTTAAGATTTTGCATGAAAGGACTACTAGCAGCTGCGTTGCACGGGAGAATGTGAAAAGTGTTCATATGTAGTAAAAACCTGAGAATTCCGTCCGTTTTCGTCATTTGTTATCGAATCGACTTAAAGCCAGATCGTCACATTGGCCGCTCTTCTGTCTGAAACGGTTACATTTATCGTCTGCAAAGCTATGTCGCGTGCTGCGGTATGCGGAGACACTAAAAGCACCATAGTAGAACACAGGTAAAGCTTCTAAGTTGATGTAATAGCCAGCAAGAAGTAGTACAGTTCAAGATTTAGGTATCGATTATTGACTTCTTACCCTTCTTTGGTGCCTTGGACATGAGCTAGGAACTAAAGATTTTGCATGAAAGGAGGACTAGCTGGCGCGTGGGACGGGAGAATGTGACAAGTGTTCATATGTAAAAAAACCTGAGAAATCCGCCGGTTTTCGTCATTTGTTATCGAATCGACTTAAATCGAGATCAACACATTGGCCGCACTACTGTCTGAAACGGTTACATTTATCGTCTGCAAAGCTACGTCGCGTGCTGCGGTATGCGGAGACAATAAAAGAACCATAGTAGAACACAGATGAAGCTTCTAAGTTGATGTAATAGCCAGAAAGATGTATTACAATTCAAGTTTTAGGTATCGATTATTGACTTTTTAACATTCTTTTGTGCGTTGGACATGAGCTAGGAACTTAAGATTTTGCATGAAAGGACGACTAGCAGCCGCGTTACACGGGAGAATGTGAAAAGTGTTCATATGTAGTAAAAACCTGAGAATTCCGTCCGTTTTCGTCATTTGTTATCGAATCGACTTAAAGCCAGATCGTCACATTGGCCGCAGTTCTGACTGAAACGGTTACATTTATCGTCTGCAAAGCTACGTCGCGTGCTTCGGTATGTAGAAACACTAAAAGCACCATAGTAGAACACAGATGAAGCTTCTAAGTTGATGGAATAGCCAGTAAGAAGTAGTACAATTCAAGTTTTAGGTATCGATTATTGACTTTTTAACTTTCTTTGGTGCCTTGGACATCAGCTAGGAACTTAAGATTTTGCATGGAAGGAGGACTAGCAGCCGCGTTACACGGGAGAATGTGAAAAGTGTTCACATGTAGTTAAAGCCTGAGAAATCCGTCCGTTTTCGTCATTTGTCATCGAATCGACTTAAAGCCAGATCGTCACATTGGCCGCTCTTCTCTCTGAAACGGTTGTACTTATCGTCTGCAAAGCTATGTCGCGTGCTGCGGTATGCGGAGACACTAGAAGCACCATAGTAGAACACAGACGAAGCTTCTAAGTTTTTGTGATAGCCAGTAACAAGTAGTACAATTCAAGTTTTTAGGTATCGATTATTGACTGTTTACCCCTCTTTGGTGCCTTGGACATGAGCTAGGAACTTAAGATTTTGCATTAAAGGAGGTCTAACAGCAGCGTTACACGGGAGAATGCGAAAAGTGTTCATATGTAGTAAAATCCTGAGAAATCCGTCCGTTTTCGTCATTTTTTATCGAATCGACTTAAAGCCAGATCGTCACATTGGCCGCAGTTCTGTTTGAAACGGTTACATTTATCGTCTGCAAAGCTATGTCGCGTGCTTCGGTATGTAGAAACACTAAAAGCACCTTAGTAGAACACAGATGAAGCTTCTAAGTTGATGGAATAGCCAGTAAGAAGTAGTAAAATTCAAGTTTCAGTTATCGATTATTGACTTTTTACCCTTCTTTGGTGACTTGGGCATGAGCTAGGAACTAAAGATTATGCATGAAAGGAGGACCAGCAGCCGCGTTGCATGGGAGAATGTGAAAAGTGTTCATATGTAGTAAAAACCCGAGAAATCCGTACGTTTTCATCATTGGTTATCGAATCGTCTTAAAGCCAAATCGTCACATTGGCCGCTCTTCTCTCTGAAACGGTTGTACTTATCGTCTGCAAAGCTATGTCGCGTGCTGCGGTATGCGGAGACACTAAAAGCACCATAGTAGAACACAGATATATAATCTAAGTTGATGTAATAGCCAGTAAGAAGTAGTACAATTCAAGTTTTAGGTATCGATTATTGACTTTTTAGCTGGCTTTCGTGCCTTGGACATGAGCTAGGACCTTAAGATTCTGCATGAAAGGACGACTAGCAACCGGTTTGCACGGGAGAATGTGAAAAGTGTTCATATGTAGTAAAAAACTGAGAAATCCCTCCGTTTTCGTCATTTGTTATCGAATCGACTTAAAGCCAGATCGTCACATTGGCCCCTCTTCTCTCTGAAACGGTTGTACTTATCGTCTGCAAAGCTATGCCGCATGCTGCGGTATGCGGAGACACTAAAAGCACCATAGTAGAACACAGATATTACATCTAAGTTGATGTAATAGCCAGTAAGAAGTAGTACAATTCAAGTTTTAGGTATCGATTATTGACTTTTTAACTTTCTTTGGTGCCTTGGACATGAGCTAGGAACTTAAGATTTTGCATGGAAGGAGGACTAGCAGCCGCGTTACACGGGAGAATGTGAAAAGTGTTCTTATGTAGTAAAAGCCTGAGAAATCCGTCCGGTTTCGTCATTTGTCATCGAATCGACTTAAAGCGAGATCGTCACATTGGCCGCAGTTCTGACTGAAACGGTTACATTTGTCGTCTGCAAAGCTATGTCGCGTGCTTCGGTATGTAGAAACACTGAAAGCACCATAGTAAAACACAGATGAAGCTTCTAAGTCGATGGAATAGCCAGTAAGAAGTAGTAAAATTTAAGTTTTAGTTATCGATTATTGACTATTTACCCTTCTTTGGTGACTTGGACATGAGCTAGGAACTAAAGATTTTGCATGAAAGGAGGACTAGCAGCTACGTTGCATGGGAGAATGTGAAAAGTGTTCATATGTAGTAAAAACCTGAGAAATCCGTCCGTTTTCGTCATTTGTTATCAAATCGACTTAAAGCCAGATCGTCAAATTTTCCGCTTTTCTCTCTGAAACGGTTGTACTTATCGTCTGCAAAGCTATGTCGCGTGCTGCGGTATGCGGAGACACTAAAAGCACCATAGTAGAACACAGATGAAGCATTTAAGTTGATGTAATAGCCAGTAAGAAGTAGTACAATTCAAGTTTTAGGTATCGATTATTGATTCTTTAGCTGGCTTTGGTGCCTTGGACATGAGCTAGGACCTTTAGATTCTGCATGAAAGGAGGACTGGCAGCCGCGTTGCACGGGAGAATGTGAAAAGTGTTCATATGTAGTAAAAGCCTGAGAAATCCGTCCGTTTTCGTCATTTGTCATCGAATCGACTTAAAGCCAGTTCGTCACATTGGCCGCTCTTCTCTCTGAAACGGTTGTACTTATCGTCTGCAAAGCTTTGTCGCGTGCTGTGGTATGCGGAGACACTAAAAGCACCATAGTAGAACACAGACGAAGCTTCTAAGTTTTTGTGATAGCCAGTAAGAAGTAGTACAATTCAAGTTTTTAGGTATCGATTATTGACTTTTTACCCCTCTTTGGTGCTTTGGACATGAGCTAGGAACTTAAGATTTTGCATTAAAGGAGGTCTAGCCGCCGCGTTACACGGGAGAATGCGAAAAGTATTCATATGTAGTAAAAACCTGAGAAATCTGTGCGTTTTCGTCATTTGTTATCGAATCGACTTAAAGCCAGATCGTCACATTGGCCGCAGTTCTGACTGAAACGGTTACATTTATCGTCTGCAAAGCTATGTCGCGTGCTTCGGTATGTAGAAACACTAAAAGCAGCATAGTAGAACACAGATGAAGATTCTAAGTTGATGGAATAGCCAGTAAGAAGTAGTACAATTCAAGTTTTAGTTATCGATTATTGACCTTTTACCCTTCTTTGGTGACTTGGACATGAGCTAGGAACTAAAGATTTAGCATGTAAGGAGGACTAGCAGCCGCGTTGCATGGGAGAATGTGAAAAGTGTTCATATGTAGTACAAACCTGAGAAATCCGTCCGTTTTCGTCATTTGTTATCGAATAGACTCAAATCCAGATCGTCACATTGGCCGCTCTTCTCTCTGAAACGGTTGTACTTATCGCCTGCAAAGCTATGTCGCGTGCTGAGGTATGCGGAGACACTAAAAACACCATAGTAGAACACAGACGAAGCTTCTAAGTTTTTATGATAGCCAGTAAGAAGTAGTACAATTCAAGTTTTAGGTAACGATTATTGACTTTTTACCCCTCTTTGGTGCCTTGGACATGAGCTAGGCACTTAAGATTTTCCATGAAATGAGGTCTAGCAGCCGCGTTACACGGGAGAATGCGAAAAGTGTTCATATGTAGTAAAAACCTGAGAAATCCGTCCGTTTTCGTAATTTGTTATCGAATCGACTTAAAGCCAGATCGCCACATTGGCCGCAGTTCTGACTGAAACGGTTACATTTATCGTCTGCAAAGCTATGTCGCGTGCTTCGGTATGTAGAAACATTAAAAGCACCATAGTAGAACACAGACGAAGCTTCTAAGTTGATGGAATAGCCAGTAAGAAGTAGTACAATTCAAGTTTTAGGTATCGATTATTGACTTTTTAACCTTCTTTGGTGCCTTGGACATGAGCTAGGAACTTAAGATTTTGCATGAAAGGAGGACTAGCAGCCGCGTTGCATGGGAGAATGTGAAAAGTGTTCATATGTAGTAAAAGCGTGAGAAATTCGTCCGTTTTCGTCATTGGTCATCGAATCGACTTAAAGCCAGATCGT
The DNA here is from genome assembly GCF_023897955.1 of Schistocerca gregaria. Lineage (NCBI taxonomy): Eukaryota > Metazoa > Arthropoda > Insecta > Orthoptera > Acrididae > Schistocerca > Schistocerca gregaria. Next base: position 597,565 of record NW_026061881.1, read on the forward strand.
CACATTGGCCGCTCTTCACTCTGAAACGGTTGTACTTATCGTCTGCAAAGCTATGTCGCGTGCTGTTGTATGCGGAGACACTAAAAGCACCATAGTAGAACACAGACGAATCTTCTAAGTTTTTGTGATAGCTAGTAAGAAGTAGTACAATTCAAGTTTTTAGGTATAAATTATTGACTGTTTACCCCTCTTTGGTGCCTTGGACATGAGCTAGGAACTTAAGATTTTGCATTAAAGGAGGTCTAGCCGCCGCGTTACACGGGAGAATGCGAAACGTATTCATATGTAGTAAAAACCTGAGAAATCTGTGCGTTTTCGTCATTTGTTATCGAATCGACTTAAAGCCAGATCGCCACATTGGCCGCAGTTCTGACTGAAACGGTTACATTTATCGTCTGCAAAGCTATGTCGCGTGCTTCGGTATGTAGAAACATTAAAAGCACCATAGTAGACCACAGACGAAGCTTCTAAGTTGTTGGAATAGCCAGTAAGAAGTAGTACAATTCAAGTTTTAGGTATCGATTATTGACTTTTTAACTTACTTTGGTGCCTTGGACATGAGCTAGGAACTTACGATTTTGCATGAAAGGACGACTAGCAGCCGCGTTACACGGGAGTATGTGAAAAGTGTTCATATGTAGTAAAAGCATGAGAAATCCGTCCGTTTTCGTCATTTGTCATCGAATCGACTTAAAGCCAGATTTTCACATTGGCCGCTCTTCTCTCTGAAACGGTTGTACTTATCGTCTGCAAAGCTCTGTCGCGTGCTGCGGAATGCGGAGACACTAAAAGCACCATAGTAGTACACAGACGAAGCTTCTAAGTTTTTGTGATAGCCAGTAATAAGTAGTACAATTCAAGTTTTTAGGTATCGATTATTGACTGTTTACCCCTATTTGGTGCCTTGGACATGAGCTAGGAACTTAAGATTTTGCATGAAAAGAGGTCTAGCAGCCGCGTTACACGGGAGAATGCGAAAAGTGTTCTTATGTAGTAAAATTCTGAGAAATCCGTCCGTCTTCGTAATTTGTTATCGAATCGACTTAAAGCCAGATCGTCACATTGGCCGCAGTTCTGACTGAAACGGTTACATTTATCGTCTGCAAAGCTATGTCGGGTGCTTCGGTATGTAGAAACACTAAAAGCACCATAGTAGAACACAGATGAAGCTTCTAAGTTGATGGAATAGCTAGTAAGAAGTAGTACAATTCAAGTTTTAGTTATCGATTATTGACTTTTTACCCTTCTTTGGTGACTTGGACATGAGCTAGGAACTAAAGATTTTGCATGAAAGGAGGACTAGCAGCCGCGTTGCATGGGAGAATGTGAAAAGTGTTCATATGTAGTAAAAACCTGAGAAATCCGTCCGTTTTCGTCATTTGTTATCAAATCGACTTAAAGCCAGATCGTCAAATTTTCCGCTTTTCTCTCTGAAACGGTTGTACTTATCGTCTGCAAAGCTATGTCGCGTGCTGCGGTATGCGGAGACACTGAAAGCACCAATGTAGAACACAGATATAACATCTAAGTTGATGTAATAGCCAGTAAGATGTAGTACAATTCAAGTTTTAGGTATCGATTATTGACTTTTTAGCTGGCTTTCGTGCCTTGGACATGAGCTAGGACCTTAAGATTCTGCATGAAACGAGGACTAGCAACCGGTTTGCACGGGAGAATTTGAAACGTGTTCATATGTAGTAAAAACCTGAGAAATCCCTCCGTTTTCGTCATTTGTTATCGAATCGACTTAAAGCCAGATCGTCACATTGGCTGTTCTTCTCTCTGAAACGGTTGTACTTATCGCCTGCAAAGCTATGTCGCATGCTGCGGTATGCGGAGACACTAAAAGCATCATAGTAGAACACAGATATAACATCTAAGTTGGTGTAATAGCCAGTAAGATGTAGTACAATTCAAGTTTTAGGTATCGATTATTGACTTTTTAGCTGGCTTTCATGCCTTGGACATGAGCTAGCAAAGCTATGTCGGGTGCTTCGGTATGTAGAAACACTAAAAGCACCATAGTAGAACACAGATGAAGCTTCTAAGTTGATGGAATAGCTAGTAAGAAGTAGTACAATTCAAGTTTTAGGTATCGATTATTGACTTTTTAACCTTCTTTGGTGCCTTGGACATGAGCTAGGAACTTAAGATTTTGCATGAAAGGACGACTAGCAGCCGCGTTACACGGGAGAATGTGAAAAGTGTTCATATGTAGTAAAAGCGTGAGAAATCCGTCCGTTTTCGTCATTTGTCATCGAATCGACTTAAAGCCAGATCGTCACATTGGCCGCTCTTCTCTCTGAAACGGTTGTACTTATCGTCTGCAAAGCTATGTCGCGTGCTGCGGTATGCGGAGACACTAAAAGCACCATAGTAGAACACAGACGAAGCTTCTAAGTTTTTGTGATAGCCAGTAAGAAGTAGTACAATTCA